>NC_142462.1:45975067-46600067 GCF_049115385.1 Moschus berezovskii
AAATGCTCTACCCTCATAACCTCATCTATGCCCAATTACCTCCCAGAGGCCCCACTTACTAATACTGTTGCATTGCAGATTAGGCGTTCAGCATACAGGTTTTGGGAAAACACAGAGATTGAGTACATAACAGAGAGGGAACTCCGAGGTGTTCTTTGGATATGGAATTGCACTTTCATAAAAAGGTAGATGCTGGATCATTGGTTGAGATCAGACATAAAAGGCAAGAATTGAGGTGGAATAATGGGACCGTGGACCAAGGTTGTAGCTCAAAAAAGTATTCCCATTAAAATATGTGGATTTTTGTTTACAGGGCAGCAGAGGAGAAACGGACATAGAGAGTAGACTTGGGGAGAGAAGAGGAGAGGGTGAGATGTATGGAGAGAGTAACATGGAAACTTACATTACCATATGTAAAATAGATAGCCAACAGGAATTTGCTGTATGGCTCAGGAAACTCAGACAGGGGTTGTGTATCAACCTAGAGGGGTGGAATTGGGAGGGTGGTTCAAAAGGGAGGGGATATATGTATACCTATGCCTGATTCATGTTGAGGTTTGACAGAAAAGAGCAAAATTCTGTAAAGCAATTATCCTTCAATTAAAAAAAATTAATTTTTAAAAAATTGTAAATCTGTTTTTGAGATATATATTTTTCCTTCTAATTTTATATGATGGAGACATTCTATTCAGTTAACTTAATTATCTCAAAATAGTGTGGCAGACAAATTTTATCCTCATAATAAACATTATAAAAACACTTTTAGTTGAAAACTAATAAACTAAGATGAATTTAATGAGATCTTTAAAGAGTGGTGAATTAATTCAAGTTCAGTAGAATATCAAGACCTTTTTTCTGTGTCTATCTTCACAACTTTTAAATTTTCTTTTCGAGATAAATAAATTCCATGCAAGTTAGTTTCCTCCTCATCATTCATTGTTATAAGTTAGAAACAGGGGATAGTAATCCTACAGAAAACAGAGGGAAAATATATAGACAAATTTCATTTTACCTGTTTACATAAACCCTTACACATCCCTACATTGGTGCAAACGGCTGAGCTTTTTGCAGACTTGCCAGGAATATTTTCCGTGATAGGCTTCTGGTTTTGGATTCACATCTCAGTACTGGCAAGTTTTGAACTTCGTAACTGTTGATGTACAGGTATGTGCATGGTAGTGTTTTAGCTTTTGTTTTCTGAACAAAACAAATAATCTTGAATTAATGCATGATCTATTTCTTTGAAGTAAAATGTTAATAGGGTTGTTCCATTTCCAGAATCTTGATTGGAATAACATATGTGTTCCTGTTAAACATCTTACGATTTTTACAATTGCTCTTGAGGCAAATATAACATTAAAATGCTTATTTTTCTCACTATGAAATAAATATATGATGATTTTATGAAATGCAAACTAGTGTAAAGGAAAATATGTAAAATTACACTGATACAGATACTGTATGTCTGTGTATGTGTTCATTAAATATACTAGTAGCAAATATATAATTACTAAGCAAATATACTGAAACCCTACAAAGTTTATACCTGACCTTTTACCTTATCAGAAAGTATTATTATATATTTAATAATACTTTTTGAGGATAACATTTTAGTGTTATATGTTCCATAACTAATTTATATTTAGGTTGTTTCCATTTTATCATGGATATAAGTAAATCTCTGTATTTCTCATTATCACCTTAAGATAAAATAAGAACTGATATTAAAAGGACAAAACTATTGATAAATTTTCTTGATATTACCCGTTAGTACCAAATTAGCTTATACCTTCAATGAAGTAGTTCCTTTCTAATTCCAATTTGTCAATGACACTATTATCTTTTAATTAATGTTTTATAGATTATGTAGAATATTGATAATATATTGGAATAGTTTACTGCCTTTTTTTTCAGCATTAATGTCATATGTTTATTTCTTCAACACTAGGTTCCATTACTATGTAAAATAAAATACTAGGGCACTACGAAGTGTAGCAGCAGTTTGCCTGAGGGATGGTAACAAACTTGTTTAGAAATTACCCTGATTTTCCCACATGCTAGATCTTTCACAACATATATTGTAAAGTTTTTACTTTTACCGATTAGCCTGAATTTAGTGATTATGCTTAATTGAACTTTGTTTGATAAATGCATACATTTAAAATTTCAAGTAGCAAAACGTGTTTAAGTGTACTTTAGCAATAAAATCACAAGCTTTAAAAAGAGATTGTCAACCATGTTGGAAAATGAGAGAAAAATATTAAATGTAAAAAGTATAACTCCAGACAATGGAGATTAAAACCATGAAAGGGCATTAGGGGCAACTTTACAGTAAAGTGCTATAATGTGTAAGAAGAGTGGATGATTTATTATAAAATCAAATCAGATCAACTCAATAATATTTCAGTAATCATAAAATAAATTGGGAACACATTCAAATTAATGGCCAAAGTAAGTACTTCATGTTGAGTCATTTCTATAAAATTTTCAAATAAATACTTTTAAGTTTTGAATTCTTTTCTAGAAATGTGAAAAGTTCAGTAAATCATATCGCTTCATTATAAAAAAAAGATGTAGCACAAAAAAAGAAAAAATCATAAGCCAGTTTTACTTTATGAATAATAGTGAAAAATTCAATGGAAACATTGCCAAGCGAAGTAGCAATGAAAGAATAATGCCTGGTAACAAAACAACTGACTTGATAATTGAGTATTTTAGATGTCTAATAATGCTTTTATATTCTATATCAATTGATGTGAATTAAGCATTTACCTATTTTTTTCAGTTTGAAATATGATTGGCATATAGAACTATATAATTTTAAGGTGTAGAATATAATTTGATTTACATGTATCATGAAATGATTGGCACAGTAGATTTAGTGAACATCTCATAATTTATTATTAAAGAAATGGAAAAAATTTACATTCATTTTTAATTGAAGTCATTTTAATTAAAATCTTATCAAAATACTCCTACCAATGATAAAAACTGCTCTAGTGATTAAAGAGAACTGAGAAATTCCCACTACTTCTATACCTGTTTGTTTTTAGAGTATTTGTTTCCTTGCTTTTATTTATTACAAATATGATTTTGGTTTAGTCTACAATAATATAAATTGTTTTGTGTTAAGTTTTTTCACCAGATAATTACCAAAAACAAAGTTTTTGAAATTCTAGGTGATACGTCATTCCATGCTATAGAGTTGTGTGTTAAAAGACTAAAAAAGTGAATGACTTTAAAATAGTATCATGGTTATCATATTAACAAAGTAGCTTTTCTTTTTTCTTTAAAAATGCTATTTAAATCATAAAAACATGATCCTAAGCCATGAAACCAGAAGTCCGGTAAGGGCTAAAAAAAACGGACACTTTTAAAAAGTACCATTGATTCTCTAACAAAATGATCATCATTTGTGTGTGTTTAAGGTTTGACTTAATTAATTAGCATTACTCCTCATTAAGAGCATAGCAATGAAATAGTAGAAACATGAGAAGACATGAGGTACTAATAAAATTTTAGGATAGGATAATTTGATCATACTTAATAAGTATGAGACAAAGAGAAGAAATTACACTTCTGAGGAAAAGTTTGCACTTCAATGTTTAATACATTCTTCTTATAAATGCAATATAGTATTCATTTTCTGATAGAAAAATGTTGACCAAAAGTAAACCCAAATGCCAAAGAATATAGTATTCTTCAGATCTTACAGATACTAGCCCTTTAATTCATTCAGAATTATAGAATAACAGACCAATTAGCAATAACAGTTTTATGGATCTTGTAAATTGCTATGGACTGAATTGTGTCCCACATGGATTCACATGTTGCAGTCCTAACCCTCAGTGGTGACTGACTATATTTCAATAGGGTCTTTAGGGGGCAGTCAAGGTTAAATGAGGTCATTAGGATGGGGCCCTAATCTGGTAGGATTGGTGGTTTTATAAGAAGAGGTATTCCTGCACAGGAAAGGCCATGTGAGGAGACAGCAGGAAAGGCAGCAGTCTGCAGGCCTGAAAGAGAGTTCTCACCAGGAACCAAATTGGCACTCACCTTGATCTTGGACTTGTCAGCCTGTAAACTCAGAGAAAATACCTAGTCTGTGTTATTTTATTATGGCAACCCAAGCTGGCTAAGACACAGTTTTGTCTCCAGGGAAAAATTGGAATAAGCTTAAACTCAAGTGTGTATATTTATATATATCTGTAAATAGGCTTAAACTCAAGTTTATATATTTATATAAATAAATTAAAAAATATATATATAAAACAGTATTGGAGAAGTCTCTTGAGAGTCCCTTGGACTGCAAGGAGATCCAGCCAGTCAGTCCTAAAGGAAATCAGTCCTGAATATTCATTGCAAGGACTGATGTTGAAGCTGAAACTCCAATACTTTTGGCCACCTGATGCGAAGAACCAACTCATTGGAAAAGACCCTGATGCTGGGAAAGATTGAAGGCAGGAGAAGAAGAGGATGACAGAGAATGAGATGGTTGGATGGTATCACCGACATGATGGACATGAGTTTGAGTAGGCTCTGGGAGTTGGTGATGGACAGGGAAGCCTGGCGTGCTTCAGTCCATGGGGTCTCAAAGTGTTGGACATGACTGAGTGACTAAACTGAACTGAATCATAATGAGCTGAAAATTTAAGCTGATCATGTCATGCTTCTAAATATACATTAGAATATAAAGTATTTGGCTGTTTAAATTTGGATTTGCAAAACTATTTTTGGCATTTTAATTTAGAATCTTATTTTCTGTACTTCCCCTTTGAAGTAGTTGTGCTGTGGAAATCAGTTAATGCTTGCCAACTCAATAGATGAATAGACTTACCTATTTATTGGAGAGACAGTTAATTTGTAATTCTAGGTATATATAGCAGTAATAATTTGTTTTCTTGGAACATTCCCTAAGTTATAATTCCCTAAATTTATAGGTCCATAGGCTCTGCAGATATAGAGCCTAAGATTTATAGTTACTGAAGTGTGGTTTTGTTTTGTTGTTTTTTAAGAGAGGGCAAAAGAACATTGTAACAACTTGACTGACTGTCCATTCATTTGATCATGTATCCTGTGTCCAAAATGGTGCCAGAGTCCCTCTGACAAGTTTTTTCTTGTCTGTTCAGTAAACGTTGTCCTGTGTATATTACAAGGTGATTAGAATACTCTCCCTGGTTGAATTTGTGAAGCATTCTAGTCTCTTATTTGAAATTTGAGGGATATTTTAAACCACAATTATATTTAAGGTCTATAAAAAAAACCTAGATCTTATTGAAAATAAAGTGGTACATTAGCCTTTGTGATAGCTTCTACTGCAAGATCGACTCAGTTCTTGTATATAAACATCTATCATGGTGATTGTATCCGTCTTCTGTATCGTGTATTGACATTGTTCATTCAACCATGCCATGTTTTCTCAATTCTTTTACAGGTAATGAAATTATAACAGGATTCTTAATTGGGGTAATGGTTTGCTGGCCAAACAAATTTGGGAAATGTTGTATAGCTTCGTCTTTGGAGATTCCTAGTACTTCAGTTCAGTTCAGTTCAGTTCAGTCGCTCAGTCGTGTCCGACTCTCCGCGACCCCATGAATCACAGCACGCCAGGCCTCCCTGTCCATCACCAACTCCCGGAGTTCACTCAGACTCATGTCCACAGAGTCGGTGATGCCATCCAGCCATCTCATTCTCCGTCGTCCCCTTCTCCTCCCGCCCCCAACCTTTCCCAGCATCAGAGTCTTTTCCAGTGAGTCAACTCGTCGCATGAGGTGGCCAAAGTATTGCAGTTTCAGCTTTAGCATCAGTCCCTCCAATGAACATCCAGGATTGATCTCCTTTAGAATGGACTGGTTGGATCTCCTTGCAGTATAAGGGACTCTCAAGAGTCTTCTCCAACACCACAGTTCAAAAGCATCGATTCTTCAGCGATCAGCCTTCTTCACAGTCCAACTCTCACATCCATACATGACCACGGGAAAAACCATTGCCTTGACTAGACGGACCTTGGTCGGCAAAGTAATGTCTCTGCTTTTTAATATACTATCAAGGTTGGTCATAACTTTCCTTCCAAGGAGCAAGCGTCTTTTAATTTCATGGCTGCAATCAGCATCTGCAGTGATTTTGGAGCCCAAAAAAACAAAGTCTGACACTATTTCCACTGTTTTTCCATCTATTTCCCATGAAGTGATGGGACCAGATGCCATGATCTTTGTTTTCTGAATGTTGAGCTTCAAGCCAACCTTTTCACTCTCCTCTTTCACTTTCCTCAAGAGGCTTTTGAGTTCCTCTTCACTTTCTGCCATAAGGGTAGTGTCATCTGCATATCTGAGGTTATTGATATTTCTCCCAGCAATCTTGATTCCAGCTTGTGCTTCTTCCAGCCCAGCGTTCCTCATGATGTACTCTGCATATAAGTTAAATAAGCAAGGTGACAATATACAACCTTGACGTACACCTTTTCCTATTTGGAACCAGTCTGTTGTTCCATGTCCAGTTCTAACTGTTGCTTCCTGACCTGCATACAGGTTTCTCAAGAGGCAGGTCAGGTGGTCTGGTACTTATTAACCTTTAAAAGTGCAGAGAAATTATGCTAGAAATATCAGTAAAATGACTAAATTTTATTTAATTTTTCATATTTCTATTACTGTGTAATATCAACATACTATAAGCATATATTTCATTTAATTCAAATAATAACACTACTCAAAAATTTTTATATTATTGGCAAGTGCCACAATACTTTTGATAAAACTTACAACTCATTTTGTTATCTCCTTGAGTCACCTTGTCCAACTGTGCCAGGCAGTTTCTTGTAAAGATTTAACTTTATTTTGTTAGACTAAAACTTTTTCAGTAAATGACTGGATAAAGATGACTTTCCTGGTAACAGTTAATAAGATGGCCTCAGTCACTTTCAGACATAAATACAGTATATAAAAAACAAAGCAAAGTCTCAATTCCAAATTTGATTTATTATTAACCCTTTCTGCTCTACCACCCTGCACCCTAGACTAGGGCTAATGGAAGCCTACAGTGGAAAAGAGACAGAAGGGATGGGGTATTTCCTAGCTGTATGTATTCTGCCTCCACCAGGTAGAAGTGCTGAGGGCAAGGGGGGACATAGAATGGTTGGTATCTGGCTGGCTGACTTTGCCAAGGCTAGGTAGATGTAGTTATGTGGTAAATAATTTAAACTAACTTTTTCTCTTGGGGAGAGATTGTATGGGTTATTTAGAAATTTCTTACGTGGGCATCCTCTCCGTAGTTCCTTTGAACCAGCAGACACATATCTGTATACCATGTGAAGATGTTCTGCTACCGGTTTCTGTGGCTTTGGGTGTCATTTTGGATTTGTCTCCTCAGATCTACCTAAGGTACTATAAGAGAATAGTGCATTCTTCATGCTGCATGGCAGGCTTAGCAGATGCTACCCAGTCAGCCAAAATTTGGACATAAAATGTTACATCATTCTTAATATTTTACAGTATGTTTTTTACTATTTTTCATTGCAAAGTTTCTCCTATATTGTTGCATATTTCGATAAATATTTAAGAAAGGGCCACCGGAAAGTCTTTTATTCCTAGGAGCCACATGAAGATTGTTTGGTGAGTCCAGAAAAGTTTTTCAAGGATCTCTGTCAAAAGACATGGTTACTGTTGGTATGGCATCAGTGTGTCTTATCTAATAATATTAATGTCCATGTGGTAAGTCAGTTAGGTGCCAACCCTCCATAACTCACTAAAGAAAAATCGCAGATCTTTCTGTAACTTCTTGGAGATGAAATATATGTCTCAGTGTTGTTGCTAAGGAAGAGGGCCCTCAGATATTGTATAATATGATTATTAAACTTCCTTAATTTCTATTCATTTTTTGTATTTTATCAGAAGTTGTGAAAATTTTTTTCTGTTAATTTTGTAAAATCTATTACTGAACAAGGATATTCAAGGATTTGTTAAAGGTCAGTTTATTGCTGTACTTTAAAAAATTGTTTAGAGGAGAATACAAATAAAAATCCATTGTCTCATTGTTTATAAAAAGATATTAAAAAGGGAACATGGAAGACATCAAAAAGGATGTGTGCACAATTCAGAATCTCTATAAATTGATAGCTGGAGATCAGACGTTTACTTGGCTAGCTTTTTATGATGGCTATAACAAGTGACAGGCCATTCAAAGGCTGAAGAAGAAAGATAATGAAATATTAAATTAGAACAGCTTCCAAAACAGACTGACAGTACTGTTCGCCGCAAATTAAAAAGGGATTGACAACTGAAGAGAAAATAGAGGTCTGGAATTTGAGATGAGAATTTTTTAATCATCTGGCATTTTGCTTCATGGATAAGATCTTACTCAGATTTCTCCCCAGAGATAAAGAGGCTTTTAAAAGATATTTCTAAAATCCAATTATTCAAAGAGAAAGATTCTAAATGGGCTTAAAGATTTCAAAGCTATTTTGTCACAAGATACAGGATCAGATTTTTAAAGTATGGAGCTATGAGTTATGCTTGCATTGAGATGGAATTTAGTCAGTATTTTTTTAATTAGAGCATATCAAGTCATATACAATTTTACCCTAATGAATAATACATGACAAAAAATACTGCAGTCCTTGCTGGTTATTTCAGTCTTACATAAAAATCATTTTGTTTTTAATCGTTTCTTGCAAATGATAGCAACTAGAAGCTGTTGGGCAGTTCATGGTGGGGCCTTTTTTTATCTTACATTCATCCAGACTAGAACATGACTATCCTGCCAGGTCTGTGAAGACCAATTGTTGTTTCTGTATTTTCTGTACTTTTTTACATGACTGTTGGTAGTCACTACCCATTATATAAAAAAATACATCAGTATTATTATTAGGTACAGAGTGTAACTCCCCAGGAGAATTGGTGAAAGACTATTTTTGAAAAAAATGAATGTATAAGGATGGTCTCTTTCAAACTGAAAATGACCTCTCTATTTAATCTCCATCTGTTTTAAGCCACAGGGTTTCTTTGACTCATAGAACATATTTATTCCGAGTAATGTAATTCTTTTATCCTCTTCAGTTATCAGTGTTGATATGTCAGTGAATATTTAGATAAACAGCTTTTCAGCAGTACATGAGAAAGTTGCCATTTGTCAAACTAATCTAATATATATCTTACTTACCTCAAAGGACTGTTATGAAAATTTTAAAAACATGTAAAATAACTAGAACACTCCTTGATGAATATTAAACTAAAATCTACCTCATATATCAGCAGGTTTTATTTTTCTGAGAAACTGTATTCAGTTCAGTTCAGTCTCTCAGTCGTGTACAACTCTTTGCGACTCCTTGGACTACAGCATGCCAGGTTTCCCTGTCCATCACCAACTCCTGGAGCTTACTCAAACTCATGTTCATTGAGTCAGTGATGCCATCCAACCATCTCATCCTCTGTTGTCCCCTTCTCCTCCTGCCTTCAGTCTTTCCCAGCATCAGGGTCTTTTCCAATGAGTTGGTTCTTCCCATCAGGTGGCCAAAGTATTGGAGTTTCAGCTTCAGCATCAGTCCTTCCAATGACTATTCAGTACTGATTTCCTTTAGGATTGACTGGTTTGATCTCCTTGCAGTCTTTTAATATAAATCTCTTTTATCTGAGTCTAATGAGAATATTGTCATATACTAGAAGTTCTTAACATAGAACTGAGAACGTGTACACATTTTTTTTCATTGATGAAGAAAGATATTTTAACAAATATTGAAGAATTATGGAATTTTTAAAATGCAACTTAAGTTATTCAGAATATTTGATAATGATTAGTTTCTTTTGATAGTTCTTGGTTCAGATATGGTTCTATCATCTCTCTATGGTTCTATGTTCTTTGTTCAGGTATAGTTCTGTATTCAGTTCTTTGTTATGGTATCATAGTAAGTAGCTTGTGAACATGAGGTTTTTTTGATAGTTTTGAGATGTGTTTTAATATTTTAAAGAATATATTTTGAATCTGAATATTTGTATATGAAAGCATATTTATTTTGAGGATCATTAATTTACTAATTTATAGTCTCCTTTTCTTGTAATCAAGTAATATATTTTAGAGTTTTTAAGGTTTCAATTTTAAATTTACTGCTCATAAAATAAAAACAAAATATTATTTTGTTTCCATAAAGTCAGTTATTATGAATGAATAGAATTAACTATACATATTTGAGGATTAAGTGTGTTTTACTCATAGGGCATCAAATATATTGTTCTCATGTGTCTCAAAAATAATGTGTTGAGGTTAGAAGCAATCTCTATTTTTGTATTCTAAAAAAAGTCTGAAAATATGTATCCAAGGGTCTAATTTATGGGGATCTAATTGTGTAACTAGTATTAATTTATATATCAAACATAAGAAAATCAGACTATAAATGTATAAGTAAGGCTACTGGATGATTGAAGCTCATGTGTATTTTGGTGTATTATAATATCATTCTAGACTATATATAGTATAAATTATATATAGTAAACATTAAGAATTAGGTACAAAGACTAGTTATTAGGGCTGTATGTCACATGGTATAATCATGATATTCATTTTACCTTTCAAGAATTTCAAAAAGTGGCCAACCTATTCTCAGTGCTTGGTCCAAACCAGTCTTTTATTAGGTTGATCCTGTTGTATTCTTCTACATAAAGTCATTATTAAATGAAAAGCCATTACAGTCTAGTTTATAGGTTTTTTTAATGAAATTAAAAATCATCATTCAACCAATATGCCTTCCTCAATGTGTTGTGCTATATGACAAGGCTTAGTATATACTGCAGTGCTTCACTGCATCTGAATCTCTCTTTTGGACATGTAGGAGAATTATACCTGTTTCCACCTCTACCAGGGTGGAGGTACATGGTTAGTGCTAGCCAGGGGTTCTGATGGAAGTGATATCTGTGACTTTCAAGTTGGTGAATTTAAAATTGCCAGAAGTAGACTCTCGAACTCTCTTCCTGCCCCAAGATCAGATGGGTAGAACCACGTGGAAGGAACTTCTGTCGGTTTACATCCCTAGGGTGAATGAGCACTACTAGAGACTACCCCCTCTTCCATACCTGGATTCCACCAACAGTAAGCTCTGGGTTTGTAGGATGAGACAAATGAAACAAAAGATAGACAAAAGATAGACAAATGAACTACTTGGGTATTTAAACCACTGAAATTATATACATTTAAATGCACACATACATGCTCACTTAACAAATAATATTCTAATCAGTTCAGTTCAGTCGCTCAGTCGTGTCCGACTCTTTGCGACCCCATGAATCACAGCACGCCAGGCCTCCCTGTCCATCACCAATTCCCGGAGTTCACTCAAACTCATGTCCAATATTCTAATAGTTTTATATAATTGATTTTCCTAACATATCATTCTTCATCTAATTATCTTTACATCATCATTCTGTTTACAAAACAACTAATCTGACTTTCTCAGTTTCTCAGGATTTTCTCCCCAAATGTTTAAAAACTGAAAATTTCAATCTAAAATTTTGTCTCCAAAATAAATGTTAAGAGTTACTATTTGCTAAGTGTTAAAGCCCTCATCAAACAGATTTATATTGAGCTAGGAAATAAATGTCGATTCCATTCTCTTATTCTTAATTTTTCATTTTTTTTCTCTTGAATCAGATTTTAAAACTATGACAGCTTAGGGAAAACAAAAACTCACTGCTTATTCTCTTAGGAGGTTGGATGATAGATTGATTTCAGACTCCAACAATTTAAAATCTACATTTGTGCTCATTTCCAAGTCAGCAAACTAGTACAAAAATATATAAATTGTACATGTTGAAAAAATACTGTCTCCAAACTTATTAGTTTGTTTTATAAAACTCAACATTAAACTATTATCCACAATATGTGATGTTAACTGCCTTCCCACTGAAAGAATTATACTGCTTGTAATATATGAGAAAATAAAATTAACTAAACATGTATTCTTTAATCACTAGGCTAGAGTACATATTCAAATGAAGAGACTTGAATTTAACCTGGGTTCAGTTCAGTTCAGTTCAGTCGCTCAGTCGTGTCCGACTCTTTGCGACCCCAGGAATCACAGCACGCCAGGCCTCCCTGTCCATCTCCAGCTCCCGGAGATCACTCAAACTCATGTCCATCGAGTCAGTGATAGTAAGCTATAAAGTATATCCATAAATATGTATACTGTATATATATAAATATGTTTACTGTATAAAATATATACATAAATGATATGTAAATTATATATACTTCAGTTCAGTTCAGTAATGTGCATTTTGTATAAATGTATAAATTAAAAAACATAACATTTTTGCATTACAGGTGTCCATATATTATAATACCATTACTATAAGTATGACATTGCTATACTCACCTTAGTTTAAATATTTTCCATTAATTTTTATGAAGCATAAAATTTTAATGAAATTGCAGGTTTGCAGTCAAAGAGCAATATTATATACCTTGCTGATTTTCTGTTTAACAATAAGGTACATTTTTTAAGAAATTTTATTTTGGAATTTTTAGATTTTTGTTTGTCTTAGGAATTCAGTGTCTCATTTGACATTTACTGGTTTTAATTGGTTGACTTTCTGTGCAAATAATGTAGAAGTTGTGGACCATCATCTGATCTATCTTGGTTAGATTTTGGCCAAACTTAAAAGTTCAGACCTTTTATAGTAGTAAGGGACTGGCAGATCTTAACAGTGAAAGTTAAGAATTCTGTTCTGACTGAGACATTGTTAATTTCCAACTTTAGAATCTTTTGGTAACATTGAGTGGTACTTGTGCATAGTTGATTTCTTCTTTTGATTTTCATGTTTTGTTAGTTTATAGTTACTAGAAATTTAATCTCTTTATATAATATATAAGAATCCTCCATGTTAAGGAGTGGATAAAAAAATATTACACTTACACATTTATCATGTTTGCATCTACTTTTGTGTTTGGTATAAATAGTAAGGTCTAGATTTCAATATAAAATACTGCCAAGTAATCTGTTTCAATTCAGAAATTTACCTACAAACTCATGATCTTGAGTATGATTTATACATACCAAAAATCACATTTACAGGTTCTCTACATTTCAAAAACACAAGCTACATTTAAAAAACTGTAATTGTGAACTCTTCTTAGAAAATGACATTAAAGCATTTGCCAGAAAAAGTATAAAAAGGTTAAAGAATCAGTCTTGATCCAAAATAAAAACAGTAGTTTGAAAAAAAAAATGGGTGAAAATTTTTCTGAGAATTCAAATATTTAAGATACTATTTCAGGTCTCCACTTAATCCCCATGTTACACATATGTATATATCTCATGTATG
This sequence comes from Moschus berezovskii, assembly GCF_049115385.1. Lineage (NCBI taxonomy): Eukaryota > Metazoa > Chordata > Mammalia > Artiodactyla > Moschidae > Moschus > Moschus berezovskii. The sequence continues at coordinate 45,988,372 of NC_142462.1, forward strand.
TATATTATTCAAGCATAGAACTCTTCCCAGTAAGCTGTTCATTGAATCAAATTTCAGATAATAATACCTTAAACTAGGAAAAAGGGTATGCTTCCAGTCTGTATTTTGATGTTGATAGCATAAGTTTCAAATTATTCTGAGCTAATGGAAAAAAGAAAATTGTTTATAAATGACAATAACAATGTTCATGTGTTTCTGGCAAGTTTTCATTTTAATGAACACATATTTATACTCCCCAAATAACTGATAATCCCTGTGCAAGGTTAACTTTAATAAAAGATACTAAATTCTAGACAATAAGATGAGGTTTTTAATGAGTTTTTTAAAAGTAAATTTCCTATAAAATAGTAATATGGGTTCCAACACTAGGCATAACTTTGAAAGTGTGGGAATAAATGTGCACTTAGGAAAAGTCAGAAAATTACAAAGGAAAATTCAGAATATTATAAAGAAACGGTAAATCCAGTCTCAATCTCAGTTTATTTGCACTTTTCAAAGCCATAAAGTTTCTTTATCCTGTCTGAAAATATTTATATTCAGTTTTGGCAGTGTCTAGAAGAGCTGTTATATAAATGCTTCTAAATGGATTATGTTATTGGTTATGTGTATCATAAGCGTGTATGCATGCTAGGTTACTTCAGTCGTGTCCGATTCTGTATGACCCTATAGACCATACCCCACCAGGGTCCTCTGTCCATGGGATTCTCCAGGCAGCAATACTAGAGTGAGTTGCCATGCCCTCCTCCGGGGACTCTTCCCCACCCAGGGATCAATCAAACCCACTCTCTATGTCTCCTGCTTTGGCAGTTGGGTGCTTTACCACTAATGCTACCTGGAAACCCATCGTAAGCATGTATCATTTTAAATAGAGAACTAAATTATGTGATTTGGTGCCCGCAGTGATTCAAACACACACACACACACATCGCTACCTTCTTGTCTAAGAAGATATTGCTACCTTGTTTAAGGGCATGTAATTTTAAAAATAGAAAAAAATATGGAAATAACAAACTGCAAAGACTTTCGCTTTTAAACAAAAAAATATTGGAGATGTCACATTTAGGAATAGCAGGTAAAAGGACAAGACGGGGAGAAATTGATACTTAAGTGGAATACATATGAAAAAATTACATACAAAATCAAAAAGCTTCGCTTCAAATTTATTTGAGAGGCCAGAGAACTTGACAAATGATGTAAAATATACTGGATTCTATCAGTCTGACGTGAAACACAAAGTGACAGGAAGTAAAGTCTTGTTTCAAAATCATGAAAAAGATTAATTTCTAGGAAACTACAGTTTTGGTAGGAATGGTAAAAACATTTTAATAAATTATTCATGTTTATATCAGAAAATGGTAGCTATGTTTTTAAAATTAAATGGAATTTATTACCTCTTTTAGTTCAGTCACTCAGTCGTGTCCGACTCTCCGCGACCCCATGAATCACAGCACGCCAGGCCTCCCTGTCCATCACCAACTCCCGGAGTTCACTCAGACTCATGTCCACAGAGTCGGTGATGCCATCCAGCCATCTCATTCTCGGTCGTCCCCTTCTCCTCCCGCCCCCAACCTTTCCCAGCATCAGACTCTTTTCCAGTGAGTCAACTTGTCACATGAGGTGGCCAAAGTATTGCAGTTTCAGCTTTAGCATCAGTCCTTCCAATGAACACCCAGGATCGATCTCCCTTAGAATGGACTGGTTGGATCTCCAAGCAGTCCAAGGGACTCTCAAGAGTCTTCTCCAACACCACAGTTCAAAAGCATCAACTCTTTGGCGTTCAGCTTTCTTCACAGTCCAACTCTCACATCCATACATGACCAGGGGAAAAACCATAGCCTTGACTAGACGGACCTTTGTTGGCAAAGTAATGTCTCTGCTTTTTAATATACTATCAAGGTTGGTCATAACTTTCCTTCCAAGGAGTAAGCGTCTTTTAATTTCATGGCTGCAATCAGCATCTGCAGTGATTTTGGAGCCCAAAAAAATAAAGCCTGACACTGTTTCCACTGTTTTTCCATCTATTTCCCATGAAGTGATGGGACCAGATGTCATGATCTTTGTTTTCTGAATGTTGAGCTTCAAGCCAACCTTTTCACTCTCCTCTTTCACTTTCATCAAGAGGCCTTTGAGTTCCTCTTCACTTTCTGCCATAAGGGTAATGTCATCTGCATATGTGAGGTTATTGATATTTCTCCCAGCAATCTTGATTCCAGCTTGTGCTTCTTCCAGCCCAGCGTTCCTCATGATGTACTCTGCATATAAGTTAAATAAGCAAGGCATTCAATATTACAGTAATCCAGGCCTATGCCCCAACCAGTAACGCTGAAGAAGCCGAAGTTGAACGGTTCTATGAAGACCTACAAGACCTTTTAGAACTAACACCAAAAAAGATGTCCTTTTCATTATAGGGGACTGGAATACAAAAGTAGGAAGTCATGAAACACCTGGATTAACAGGCAAATTTGGTCTTGGAGCACGGAATGAAGCAGGGCAAAGGCTGATCGAGTTTTGTCAAGAGAACGCACTGGTCATAGCAAACACCCTCTTTCAACAACACAAGAGAAGACTCTAAACATGGACATCACCAAATGGTCAACACCAAAATCAGATTGATTATATTCTTTGCAGCCAAATGTGGAGAAGCTGTATACAGTTAGCAAAAACAAGACCAGGAGCTAACTGTGGCTCAGATCATGAACTCCTTATTGCCAAATTCAGACTTAAATTGAAGAAAGTAGGGAAAACCACTAGACCATTCAGATATGACCTAAATCAAATCCCTTATGATTATACAGTGGAAGTGAGAAACAGATTTAAGGGACTAGATCTGATAGATAGGGTGCCTGATGAACTATAGATGGAGGTTCGTGACATGTACGGGAGACAGGAACCAAGACCATCCCCATGGAAAAGAAATGCAAAAAAGCAAAATGGCTGTCTGAGGAGGCCTTACAAATAGCTGTGAAAAGAAGAGAAGCAAAAAGCAAAGGAGAAAAGGGAAGATATAAGCATCTGAATGCAGAGTTCCAAAGAATAGCAAGGAGAGATAAGAAAGCCTTCCTCAGTGATCAATGCAAAGAAATAGAGGAAAACAACACTAGAGGAAAAACAAGAGATCTCTTCAAGAAAATTAGAGATTCCAAGGGAAGATTTCATGCAAAGATGGGCTCGATAAAGGACAGAAATGGTATGGACTTAACAGAAGCAGAAGATATTAAGAAGAGGTGGCAAGAATACACAGAAGAACTGTACAAAAAAGATCTTCACATCCAAGATAGTCACAATAACGTGATCACTGACCTAGAGCCAGACATCTTGGAATGTGAAGTCAAGTGGGCCTTAGAAAGCATCACTACGAACAAAGCTAGTGGAGGTGATGGAATTCCAGTTGAGCTGTTTCAAATCTTGAAAGATGGTGCTGTGAAAGTGCTGCACTCAATATGCCAGCAATTTGGGAATACTCAGCAATGGCCACAGGACTGGAAAAGGTCAGTCTTCATTCCAATCTCAAAGAAAGGCAATGACAAAGAATGCTCAAACTACCGCACAATTTGCACTCTTCTCACATGCTAGTAAAGTCATGCTCAAAATTCTCCAAGCCAGGCTTCAGCAATATGTGAACCGTGAACTCCCAGATGTTCAAGCAGATTTTAGAAAAGGCAGAGGCACCAGAGATCAAATTGCCAACATCCGCTGGATCATGGAGAAAGCAAGAGAGTTCCAGAAAAACATCTTTCTGCTTCATTGACTATGCCAAATTCTTTATGTGGATCACAATAAACTGTGGAACATTCTGAAAGAGATGGGAATACCAGACCACCTGACCTGCCTCTTGAGAAACCTGTATGCAGGTTAGGATGCAACAGTCAGAACTGTACATGGAACAACAGACTGGTTCCAAATAGGAAAAGGAGTACGTCAAGGCTGTATATTACCTCTTTACATGTGCCTGATTTGATGTTTTATGAAATAGAAGGTTTGAAGTCTTCATCTGTATGTAACCTTCTGATATTAAATTTTACTGAAAGGTTGATTGAAGTTTTGTTTTTAGAAATAAATATCTGAGATGCTGTTAAGTAATTAAATCTTGTCACTCTTGTGTATGGGATAAATGAGGGTGGTTGGCACTTGTTAATTTAGAGCTACTGATGCAGGTTTAAATCATTTCTGAAAGTCAAAGGCACAAGCAATTTGCCGAAGATAGCTACATAATGATGGTAAGAATAGCATGGTCGGCTATTTGAAGTGTCTTTATAATATGTATATGACTCCTGTGCTAGAACTTTATGGTCTTATATGACCATGTAATCATCAAATTTCAGTCTCGTGGGGCTCTGTGTAAGTATAGAAGCACAATAGATTGCCTTATCATTCTAACTGAACATAAGGGCAATTGCTTATTCTTCAAGTACACAGCAAGCATAAAGTGCTCTACATACAAGTGTTTCAGGCATTGTATCCCTGGGTACTTCATTTAAGTCAATAACTCTTTTAAAAAGGCAAAATTCAAAACAGTGCATTAGAAGATAATGGATTTTTATTGGTTCCAATATCTTTTATTTCTTCTTGATGGACTGAGTTGGGCACAGATACACTGAATTTGTGCAGTTGAATTCAGTGCAGTTGTTTTAATGCACATATAAAAAATATATTCAAAAGGCATATTTTGTGGTTTTTGATAAATGAAAACAATAGGTATGTATCGCAGCACACTATGCCCTGGTTACTTTTCATGGGAAACAGTGTTCTTGTTTATGAGTGTTCAGTTATGAGTGTTAGGTCCATGTTATTTCCTTTTGGCAATCTCTCTCAGCTAGGTAAAGCCTCCTTAGTACTTAAGGATCTGTAACACTTATTGATGTCAGTAACCGGGAACATCTTTCAGTTTTGACTGTCATTGAAACAGTCCCTTCCTAATCTGACTCTTCCGTATGGATCCATGGCTAAGCTGCAGATTCATTTCTCTGATTGTCTTTTGGATAACCATTTTCAGTTGATTAAAAGGCCCACACACCTCACATTATGACATCAATTTCTCCAAATATGCCTCTCCTCCAACGTTCATATCTTTGTTAATAGTATCAGCCAGGTCCAAGCAGAAAACCAGGGCTCTTCTTTCCCCCTGCCCACCATCTGTCATTACGGTCTGTCGATTATTTAATCTTCTTCCACCCCATGTCCAGCATTGGTTTTTTAGTTCCAACCATTGTCATTCCTCTCCAGCCTGACTGTTCTAGCTTTTTGTCTTCTTCTCCCTATTCATATGTGGCTTTTCCCCAGTCCACTTTCAGTCTTCTTCCATGTTGGCTTCTTGAATCCTCAAGTACAAATATGATTATTTTGTATTTTAGCTTTTATGACTCTGTAATTCTCAGAATACAATTATTTTTGTTTAGTACTTCTGTATCATTATAACAGTAGGTCTGTACTTTTAACTTTGCACTTTGGGCCATCAGTTCAGTTGCTAAGTCATGTCCACCTCTTTGCTACCCATGGACTGCAGCATGCCAGGCTCCCCCCATATTCTTCTTTTATTCAACCATTTTGAAGCATGTAGAGTTCTTGAAGTGCCTTATGCTTTTTTTTTGTTTGTTTGTTTCAGCTTCTGTTTTCTGCACAAGGCTTTCACTGAATGTCACCCAGCTGTCCTACCACTTCACTACTCTTCTTTAAAACTGTACCACTTCCTCAGGGAAGTCTTTTTTGAAGACCAACCTTTTGACTCTCAAAACATTTGCTCACTTCCTGAGAGGCAGTACTGTTTTTAATAGGGTGTATGATACAAAAGCAAAATTGGATGTAAGACACTTTATATCTCATCCTCCATTAGATGTAGGGCAAACTGAGAAGAATGGTCACAATTTAGTTTTGAGAGCATAGTCAAGGGTTATTAATGTGCTTTGAGGGACTGAATACAATGCTGGAATTAGACCTCTAGAATTTAATCTATTACAGTAAGAAGACCCAAACCATTTTTAATGTCACAGTATTCCTTTTGTGCCATGTATTTTTGTTTGGATGTTTTGGTGTTGCAGCAAAATTGTGTGAGATTTATCTTTGAAATACTGCACTAGATCCTAAAGCTTTCTATTAATAAGGTGAACAGTGGGAAAGGAGGTCTGGAGATGGGGTAGAAGGAGCCATAAAAGACCAACTTTTATGGAGACTTAACTGAAGACTTTTCATTCAGGAAGTCATTTGCCATGTAGAACACCATGGCAGTGGTGGTAGGAAAAAATGTCTTAAAATAAGGTGAAATTGGAGGCAGGGAGACTAAAGGTTGTTGTGAGAGACAAGTGAGTTTGGCCTTGGAGTGAGAGAAGATTGAGAGATACACAGATCTAGAACCAGTGTGACCTGGTCATTTACCATCTCTTATGATCTTTCATCAGATCAAAAACCTTTAAGCCACTTGTAAAAATTTGTGTGCAGACTATTTGTTTAGATCAGCTATTGAGTCCTTTATAATATTTTTTTCTTACTTTACAAAAAGGTTTACTTGTTCTTTTGAACATTGTTCTTTAGGTAAAAGACCAAATAAATGAATACAGGGTGATAACTTAAGAATTCATTTGATGCCATTGAGGAGACATATGACTCTAATTTCCTAGTTACACTAAATGATGATTTTATGAGGAATCCTTTACAGTAGTTTAAAGCTATGTCAGAATAACTTGAATTTCTTCAACCAATTTGATTGATACATGTAAATTTTTGTGGGATATTAAGTTATGCATGAAAATTAAAAATACATGATTTATTGGAATAAAAAAATAATTATTTCTTAAGGTATTTGTTGAACTGGCAGTAGCTAAGACTGATAAATATAAATTCAACATCAATAACTATAACAAATATATTAAAATCTGAACAAGTAATGCTCACTATGTTGTAAACATCCTGAAAACTGATAAAGTTGATGTGTTTTTTCTTTTTCTATATAGATGTCTATCTTTATAAATGACAAAATAAGTTATGAGTGCTGTGTATGCATGTATGCTTATTTGCATATGGCAATTCTTTATTTGTATGCAACTAAAGATACAAGGATATAACCTAATGTTGTCTTAGATACAGAATTAGATTTCATCCATGCCTTTATGGAACATAACTCGCTAAGTAGTGATCTGTAGTACCAAAGATTTATTTTTTGTTTAATGTCACTCTGAAGCAGTGCATGGTGTTTAAGCGATTGTTCTTAATTATAGCAATCTACTTTGTGCTGTATTTCAGTGCATCTAATCATTCCATCTTAAAATCACCAGGCAACTCTTTGTTCTGAAACTAGTTGACACAAACTCTTCAGTACTAAGCAGTCTGTGCCTCATTGACAGTATCACCCTTGCCCCCAGGAGCCTTGTTATCCTTCTCCAACTGTATCTCATTAGTCAGCTCCAATACTTTTTGATCCTTCTTTGTGAATTCAGTAGTCCAGATTTGTATGTAGACACTAAATTCCCTATGCAGTTAGGCAGTCTCAGAGCAAAGGCAAGAGATTTCCCATATCTAATTTAGTCTGCAATTCTTGGCCAGAATTTCCTCTGTGCCTTAAAAGAACTGTGTACCCATCATTCTGTGTGTGTGTGTGTGCATGTGTATGTGTGCATTTGTGTGTGTATGCCTGTGTGTGTCTGATATGTATATTAGGTCTTATATAATTTAATATCCCCTTGCAGAGTTTTAATGTTTTCATGTTGTATTCACCAGTATGTGTTCACAGTCAACATCGTGGTTTATTTTCAAGAGCACTGGGAACATTCCATATGAAAAAATTATCTTCACTGAAATTATACAGTACATTACATACTGTCATTACAGAGGTTTTTCTTTTTCTTTTTGCCTTCTCTGTACAATGTATGTGGTTTGGGAAGGGTAACAAGCTGTTTTCTTCTTGAGATTTATAACAAGAAAATTAAGTAGTATTTCTGGACATTAATTTAGGGCCAAGGAAAGAACAAAGATTCTTTGAGGAAAAGAGAGGATGTTAGATTTTTATCACTCATCCTAGCATTTTAGCAGCATGGTCAGAATGGCTCCATAAATATATATTTTTAAAAAATCTTTTAAATGTTGAGTATTAAAAGGTAAATAAGAAAATAATGATACAGGCAGATAGCATTTATTGTGCAGTTACTAAGTGACAAAAGTGTTCTAAGTACATGTAATCCTCAGCACAGATCTGTGAGGCAAACACTATTGTCATCCCCATTGTGCAGGCAAGGAAAATGAGGTTTAGAAAGGAGAAAATGCTTTCCCAAGGCCAAATGGATACTTCACAGAGACTCAGCCTTTCGGTGGGAGGACAGTAAGTGACAATATTCTTTGCTCATACTGCATACATACATATGTGGTGTGCTGTTTTAGTCCCTCAATCATGTCCAACTCTTTGTGACTTCATGGACGGTAGCCTGCCAGGTTTCTCCTTCCGTGGAGATTCTCCAGGCAAGAATACTATAGTGGGTTGCCATTTCCTCCTCCAGGGTATCTTCCCAACCCAGGGATCAAGCCCTGGTCTCCTGCATTGCAGGCTGATTCTTCACCATCTGAGCCACCAGGGAAGCCATGCATAAACTGAATTCTAAAATGCCGATTTATTTAAAGGAAAAAACATCATCAGCAAAATAAGTAGGCATCTAAAAACAGCACCTCAATTTGAAGTCCTTTATATGTGGTCTTAATTGTACATTTATTCTTACATGGCTTTGACTTCACCTCTGCGTTCTCATAGTTTCTGATTTCTTTTTTAAACTTGTATATTTTATTTCCTTTTTTAAAGTTTAAATTTTAAAAAGGTTTAGAACATTTTTGTCTGTTTTTTGTTGGTTTATAATGCAGCAAGCTGTATTAAACTAAATATTGCTCTAATGTATAAAATAGATATTTAACAATCTTTCCATAAATTTTAGTTACAAATAGTCACATTTATGATGAAAATGACTTTGTGAAATAGTATCAATGGAGGAAATTGTGTTGTCTTCCTCAGGTAATTTCTGTAAAGTTCCCACTTCATGTTTACAAATTATGCAGTATTTCCAAAATGTAAAATTATAGTATTTCAATATATGATTCCAGTGAAGAGTATCTCATGATGTGAGAGGTTTTAAATAAATAGAGGGTGGACATAGGAATGTAAATAAAGTTATATTTTAGTTGCTATATCTGAAAGAAGTTATTGTTCAAGTAAAAGAAAATAACTGACAAAATTTTATGTCAAGATGTAAAAAGGTCCTGTTCTCTATGTGACATCTAAAGGAGATGTGCATCTTACAAATGTTTATTCCAGCTAAGGAAAGGACTATAATAATATCATGCACCCTGACATCCTTTTATTCATAGGCTTATTTCACATTCATGTTAACTTTGTCTGGCACCCTTAATGTGTTTATTTTTATTTTTTTAGATGAAAGGACAACAAAAGTATAAGAACATTAAATGACTAGTTTGAAGTTAAGGCTGTGCCCATGAGAGAGAAACTTAAAATGCTTGCAAGATAAACATTCTGCCTCCTAATCTTATGAAATTCTTGTGCATAATACCTCTACCCCTTCAAGAAAAATTTTGCAAGTAATTATCATTTTATTGAAAATGACATTAAAAATCCTCAATTAACAAACCCATTAGGTCTGAATGTCTGCTATTCCCCTTGCCTTATTCTTATTTTCTTTTATAAAAGTGGTTTCTCCTGAGCTGCTTCTATGTGCTTCGCAATTTGCATATTTTTTTTAAAGCAGAGCAGCTGTGTTCTGGGTATTAGCCAGGTGCTCAGTCTATGGGAAGCTAGACATTGGGAGCGAGACCAGAAATCTCAGCAATACAGGGGTTAGAGAATTGACAAGGACAAGAACATTTTAATATTTGTACCAAATTAACGGTAGGAATAAGGCTTATCTCCTCATCAGGGCCCACAGTGGGAGGTGTGTGGTGGTGCCTGAGATATGATTAGAGAGATTAGATTTGGTCTTCCCATCTCCCTGTACTTTATTAATATTTCATTTACACTGGCATTAGATTAGATTCCTTTAGCCAAATCCACCGAAAAGATTCATTCATTTTAATATTTATGAACACTGCTTATTCCTTAAAGTGGATTCTTTTTGTTTGTGTGCTTAATTGGATCAGTGGGTTTCTTCTTATTAACATTTTTCTTTTTCGAGATTAAGGTTGATGAATTAAATTAGTGACATCTGGCTCAGCTCTTGGACTAAATGCAACTCCTTTAATGACTATGTTATATACTGTGGGATAAAAATGAACATTTGCTATAAAGCTAAAATTAAATTTAGTTTAGAATCATACAGTGTTAAATCATTTTTTAAAAAAAGCAAAACTCATAATATTTTATGAATATCTAAGAACAGGAAGAGGGAAGGATGACATTTTTTGGTGAAGAGTGTAGCAGTAAGTACATGGCCTCTTATTAATTTATTCATTTTATTATTTAGTTGGTATATTAATTTTTAATTAATTTTTATTGGAGTATAGTTGCTTTACAACATTGTATTAGTTTCTACTGTACAGCAAAATGAATCACCCATATATAGTCATATATCCCCTCCCTTTTGATTTCCTTCCCATTCAGCTCACCACAGTGTATTAAGTAGATTCCTTGTACTATAGAGTATGTTCTCATTAGTTAACTTCTTATACATAGTATCGGTAGGGTATATGTGTCAATTCCAATCTCCCAATTCCTCCCACCCCATCTTTCCCCCTTAGTATTCATATGTTTGTTCTGTATGTCCTTGTGTCTATTTATTCTTTGAAAATAAGCTCACCTATACCATTTTTCTGGATTACCCATATGTATAGTAATATTTTGTCTTTCTAACTTACTTTATGATTTTCATTCCTTTTTGTGGCTGTATAATATTTCATTTAATGGTACTAAAAACATGGCTTTGAAATCCTTACTTATTTCTTCAACTATGAGAATAGTGTATTAGAATTTCTGGGACTGAAATGGAAATTTCTCAACCCAAAGAGTGTCAAAATATAGCCTGAAATATTGACATAATTTAGTGTGAAACAATAATATTTTTAAATGTATCAGCTTTCATTTGAAGAAGTTTTGTTATGGCTTTTTGTGGACAGAATTTTTTGGGAATATTATTTTTTACAAAGTGAATTGATTATCTTTTGTTTATATTTGTACTTGAGCAAAGTTTCTAAACTTGTGCCCTACTGACATTTTGAGCTGGGTGATTCATTGTTGTGGAGATTGTCCAGTGCATTGTAGGATATTTAGTGTCTTTGGTCATTACCTAACAAATGCCAATAGAACTCCTAGTTCTTTCTTTTCTATTTTTTTGGCCCTACTTTGTAGCATGTGGGATCTTAGTTCCCTGAGCAGAGATAAAACCCTCACCCCTTGCATTGGAAGCTCAGAAACTTAAATCCTGGACCCTCAGTGAAGTCCTGCCTCCTACTAGTGTTTTTGTTTTTTCCTTTATTTTTTATTGAAGGATACTTGCTTTACAATGTTGTGCTGGTTTCTGCCATATATCAGCATAAATTAGCCATAGGTATACATACGTCCCTTCCCTCTTTGAAACTCCCTTGCACCTCCTACCTTCTAGGTTGTCACAGAGCATCAGGTTGAGCTCCTTGCATCATACAGCAGATTCTCACTGTCTATATATTTTGCACATGGTAATATATATGCTTCAATGCTACTCTCAATTTGTCCCAGTCTCTCCTTCCCCTATTGTGTATGCAAGTCTGTTCTCTTGTCTCTTTTGCTGCTCTACAAATAGGTTCATCAGTACCATTTTTCTAGATTCCATAGATATGTGTTAATATATGATATCTGTTTTTCTCTTTCTTACTTACTTCACTTGTAAAACAGGCTCTAGGTTCATCCACCTCACTAGAATTGACTCAAATGTGTTCCTTTATTATGACGACTAATATTCCATTGTATATATGTACCAAAACTTCTTTATCCGTTCACCTGTCAATGGACGTCTAGATTGCTTCCATGTCCTGGCTATTGTAAATAGTGCTGCAGTGAACATTGGGGTACATGTATCTTTTAGGATTGTGGTTTTCTTAGAGTATATGCCCAGTAGTGGGTTTGCTGAGTCATATGGTAGATTTACTCCTAGTTTTTTAAGAAATCCCCAGACTATTCTCCCTAGTGGCTGATCAATTTACATTCCCACCAGCAGTGCAAGAGAGTTAATTTTTTCCACATCCTCTCCAGCATTTATTGTTTGTAGATTTTTGATAATGGCCATTCTGACCAGTGTGAAGTTATATCTCATTTTAGTTTTGATTTACATTTTTCTCATAATAAGCAATGTTGAGAATTTTCTCATGAATTTATTAGCGATCAGTATGTCTTTGGAGTAATGTCTGTTGGAGCTAATTAGTGAATTTAGTAAAGTCACAGGATACAAAATCAATACACAGAAATTTCTTGCATTCTTATACACTTAACAATGAAAAATCAGAAAGAGAAATTAAGCAAGCAATCCCATTCACTATTGTAACAAAAAGAATAAAACATCTAAGAATAAACTTACTAAGGAGACAAAAGAGCTGTATACAGAAAACTATAAGACACTGATGAAAGAAATCTAAGGAGACATAAACAGATGGAGAGATATGGCATGTTCTTGGATTGAAAGACTCAATATTGTGAAAATCACTATACTGCAAAAGCAATCTACAAATTCAGTGCACTCCCTATCAAATTACCAATGGCATTTTTCACAGAACCATTATAGAACAAAAATTTTCACAATTCATATGGAAACACAAAAGACCTCAAATAGCCAAAGCAATCTTAAGAAGGAAGAACGGAGCTGGAGGAATCAACCATCCTGACTTCAGACTATACTACCTGTCTTGACCATCAAAAATGTCTGTAGATATTGCTGAAAGGAACAATCTCAATTGATTGAGAAACAATGTTTACAAATGCATATGTGATTTTTATTTTTTCAGATTTGAAATTCTAAATTAGAGCTACATAAATAATGAAAGCTAGAAATAAATAGCTCATAAACAGTGAGGATCTTGAAATGTGACTCATTTGAGTGCTGTGTCTATGACTGCCTCTGTATGAATTTTGGTAAATTGCTCTTCTAGATTTTATTTTTATCATCTAAAAAGGAGTAATATTTTTAAGTTGCTGCAAAAGTCACCAGAAAGGCCCTAGTTCTTTTCCATGATAACACTTGACCACACATTGCTCAACCGGTTGCTTCAAAAACTGAATTAATTAGCTACAAAGTTTTGCTGCATCTGCCATATTCACCTGACCTCTCACCAACTTATTCAAGCATCTCCAAAACTTTTTGCAGAGAGAATGCTTCCATAAGCAGCAGGAGGCAGACAATGCTTTCCAAGAGTTCATCAAATCCTGAAGCACAAATTTTTGTGCTACAGGAAAAAAAACAAACAAACATTTTTCGGTGGCAAAAATGTGTTCATTGTTAATGGTTCTTATTTTGTAAATGAAGATATGTTTGAGCCTAGTTCAGTTCAGTCCAGTCGCTAGTCGTATCCGACTCTGCAACCCCATGAACCACAGCCTCCCTGTCCATCACCAACTCCTGACGTCCACTCAAACCCGTGTCCATTGTGTTGGTGATGGCATCCAACCATCTCATCCTCTGTCGTTCCCCTCTCTGGCCCTCAATCTTTCCCAGCATCAGGGTCTTTTCAAATGAGTCAGTTCTTCGCATTAGGTGGCCAAAGTATTGGAGTTTCAGCTTCAACGTCAGTCCTTCCAATGAACACCCAGGACTAATCTCCTTTGGGATGGACTGGTTGGATCTCCTTGCAGTCCAGGGAACTCACAAGAGTCTTCTCCCAACACCACAGTTCAAAAGCATCAATTCTTCGGTGATCAGCTTTCTTCACAGTCCAACTCTCACATCCATACATGGCCACGGGAAAAACCATAGCCTTGACTAGACGGACCTTTGTTGGCAAATAATGTCTCTGCTTTTTAGTATGCTATCTAGGTTGGTCATAACTTTTCTTCCAAGGAGTAAGCATCTTTTAATTTCATGGCTGCAATCAGCATCCGCAGTGATTTTGGAGCCCAGAAAAATAAAGTCTGACACTGTTTCCACTGTTTCCCCATCTATTTCCCATGAAGTGATGGGACCAGATGCCATGATCTTCGTTTTCTGAATGTTGAGCTTCAAGCCAACTTTTTCACTCTCCTCTTTCACTTTCATCAAGAGGGTTTTTAGTTCCTCTTCATTTTCTGCCATAAGGGTGGTGTCATCTTCATATATGAGGTTATTGATATTTCTCCCTGCAAGTTTGATTCCAGCTTGTGCTTCTTCCAGCCCAGCGTTCCTCATGATGTACTCTGCATAAAAGTTAAATAAGCAGGGTGACAATATATAGCCTTGACGTACTCCTTTTCCTATTTGGAACCAGTCTGTTGTTCCATGTCCAATTCTAACTGTTGCTTCCTGACCTGCATACAGGTTTCTCAAGAGGCAGGTCAGGTGGTCTGGTATTCCCATCTCTTTCATAATTTTCCACAGTTTATTGTGATCATGCAAAGACTTTGGCATAGTCAATAAAGCGGAAGTAGATGTTTTTCTGGAACTCTCTTGTTTTTTCTATGATCCAGTGGATGTTGGCAATTTGATCTCTGGTTCCTCTGCCTTTTCTAAAACCAGCTTGAACATCTGGAATTTCATGGTGCACATATTCCTGAAGCCTGGCTTGGAGAATTTTAAGCATCACTTTACTAGCCTGCGAGATGAGTGCAATTGTGTGGTAGTTTGAGCATTCTTTGGCCTTGCATTTCTTTGGGATTGGAATGAAGACTGACCTTTTCCAGTCCTGTGGCCACTGCTGAGTTTTCCAGGAGCCTAGTTATAATGATTTAAGATTCATGGTCTGAAACCACAATTACTTTTGTACCAACATAATAGTATCTTGTTTCAAGTGTCATTTTTAGTTAAATGTGATAGTGGATAGAAAATATTTAACTTACCTGCTTTTCTTAATACAATATTACTGACTTTGTTACTATCAGTGGAAATAGTTTAAATAATTCATGCTAATTTTATCTTAGTGCAAGTCTATGATAATGGTATGATTAAATGGCAGTAGTGTAGTAGATGTTTTGGACAGTTCTCTTTTTTAAATTATTTAATTTTATCATATTTAGTATTGCTAAAAATAATTGTTACTATCCATTCCCTTATATAACTTTAAGATTTACAAGTCTCAGGAAAGACCTGCCAAGGTATTTTATGTTTTATAAAGTATATTTGTGATACATATTTACCAAAGTTATTTTATATTTTCAGTAAATCATAAAAGTTGCTTCTCTTTTTTTCTAGCATATTTTTGCTTCATTTAATTTATAGTTGATATTATAAATAATCTTAAGATTTTTCAAATAGTCATAAAGTGCCTTCAACACATGGGTAGGCCCAGAACCCTGAATAAGTCAAGAAAATAAATTCAGACTTAAGTGGGAGCAATAGT
This sequence comes from Moschus berezovskii, assembly GCF_049115385.1. NCBI lineage: Eukaryota > Metazoa > Chordata > Mammalia > Artiodactyla > Moschidae > Moschus > Moschus berezovskii. The sequence continues at coordinate 46,003,840 of NC_142462.1, forward strand.
GGAGTACTTCTTGGCTGAAGTTCGCAGAAGAAAATTGGATTCTGAAGTTGTTAACGATTCCACATTCATGTCATAAACAAGATACAGCTATGTCATATATTTTAGAAGAATTAGTAGCAAATGTAAGGTCCTTTTTTTATGCTGTTACAAATTAGATTTTTCTTCTTCCCTTGAGAAGCCAAACTGAACAAAAGGATCCTCTACAAGAGAGAATTGCTGAACACCAAGGCCATGTTTTTGAAAACTAAATATAAGAAGAATAGAAAGAAACCTATGCTTGGCTTTCTGAATCAATTAGCGGTAAAATCCTTTTATACCATTCATATTAGAGGCCCCAAAGTCAAGGTTTGCTTTCCCAGCATTCATTGCTTTTAATAAACTTAGCCTTGAATATCTATGAAAGATTTATTTTCACAAACTCTAATTTTCAAAGATAAAAATCTTCATTTCTTAAAAGTTGACAGAAAATCAGTACTCATGTTACTCCTAAAGAAGCCATAAGACAGATGGCTAAGTTCATTAGAAACTGGCAGCACGTTCAACGCTAGATCACAGTTGACCAGTATGTCTTACACAGTGAAAAATACACAAGCCACTCATGTACTTCTGTGTACACCATGTACTCCATTTGAGCAAGAAATTAGAGATTTGAATGTGTGAATGTAAAGCATTACTACTACTTTAGGAGGCAGATAAGAAAGGTGTGGGTGCATATAGAATATACTATATTAAATAAGGCCATACATATCCAGTATATAATTGAGAAAATAAAATACAATATAAATTTAAAGACTGCCAAATGACTTATGGAAAAACCAATCAGAACTATTCCCTATGTTCTTGAGTATATTTGTCCAAATAGAAAGCTAAGTTTTATTGGTGGACAAGAAGTATTTCAAGGCCTTTTAGAAAGATGATTTATTCTGGTGTTATTACATAAAATATTGGTGAGCTACTAGTTTATATCAATATTATGCATTTAAAGAAAATCCTTTGTGTCTTGATTTCTTGCTCAGGATATTTATACAAAGATTATGCTTTATAGAAAAAATAATTGCATTTGAAAAGTTTCAGCATTGCCAGTGTTCTGCATTAGTTTTTTATGCCATCATTTGTAAATGACCCAGTTACTTCAGTATTGTTTTTCCTTAGTTATGCTGATAACATAGAATTGGGGAAATGTTGGGCACTTTAGTAATTTCTGGATTAATATTTAGTTTTTACAAGGTGGCTAACTACTGCTGATATGTGACTTCAGTCGTGAGTGACTCTGTGCAACCCCATAGATGGCAGTCCACCAGGCTCCCCCATCCCTAGGATTCTCAAGGCAAGAACACTGGAGTGGGTTGCCATTTCCGTCTCCAAAGCATGAAAGTGAAAAAGTGAAAGTGAAGTCACTCAGTCGTGTCCTACTTTTAGCGACCCCATGGACTGCAGCCTACCAGGCTCCTCTGTCCATGGGATTTTCCAGGCAAGAGTACTGGAGTGGGGTGCCATTGCCTTCTCTGTTTACAAGGTTAAGAAGGTAAAAATCTATTTATCATAGAATGCCAAAGTAATATATGTTTATTGTGTTAGTTGCTCAGTTTTGTTCAACTCTCTGTGACACCATGGACTGTAGTCTGCCAGGCTCCTCTTTCCATGGGATTTCCCAGGCGAGAATAGTGGAGTGGGTTGCCATTTCTTCTACCCAAGATGGATATAAAAGAGGATTCATACTTATTTGTTTGCTTCTATATTTTACATATCTCCTTTTACATTTTTAACTTGTTTCCAGTGTAATTTGAGAAAAAATATTTCCTACTGCAGCAATTTATTTTCGTGTTTTAAGGAATTTGAACAGTATAGTTGAAAGAATGATTCTCGGTCTAAAATTCTCTGCCTCAGGACTGAATATCTGTAGTCTCCCCATAATATAAATTCTTTCAAATAGAATTGTTGGATTAATGACGGCATTTTGATAGACAACTTTTGCTAAACTCTCCTCTGCACTAATTTTGTACTCCCATGGCAATGCTTTGAATTTTTTTCTTGTGATAGACATTCAAATAAAAATTGTGGCTACAAGAATAATGATTGCACTCGAGTCTTTATAAATATACAACAATAAATGCAGCTCTCTTGCGACACATCCTCATCAAGTTTTATAAACTTTGCTTATTTGATAAGTGCACAATGCCATTTCTTTCATTCTGAGTAAATCACTTCAGGTGTCTATTCTGAAAAAGCTTTTTGTACTTTGTTCATTTTCATGTGAACAGCTTTTGTGGAAATCATTTTGCAGTGTCTTATCTGAAAAAGAATTTTCAAACATATAAACTACTACTTTAAAACAGATTGCCATGATGATAACCTTTCAGAGTTTGACCTTTTCCCCAAATATATAAAAGTATAATTCATTATCAGTGTATCAGAGCCTAATACTTAGTAGTTGTTAGATAATAAAACTGAGTAAGACTCTGAAAACAAAAAAATTCATTAAAAATAATTAGATCTCAGTTGTTGCTTAATGTGAATTAAAGAACCAAGGAAACTGAAGAGACAGACTTCATTAATCCCCAATCTATTCTAAGTATCTGGAACATAAATAAACATGATTATTTTGTTGAGTAGAATATAACTGTATAATTCATGAATGTTTAAAAAAAAAAGGTAGAGGATGGCCCTCTTTTTCTGTGCTATTTTGTGTAGTACCATAAATATTCATGGATAGTGAGTATCAGTTTAGGTTATCTATGTGAATATAAATTTTCATATAACTGGTCACTCAATGTTCATTGGATCATGCTTTTGAATTTGAATTCACTAGTATCTCAGATGTGCTATGGATCTGACCCAGCTCATGAATATTTACACACACAACTGATCTTTCTGAAGGTAATCACATCCATAAAGATGGGAAACTCGTTAGTTTCCAATAATGAGAAATGAATTAGGATGCTGGTCCCAGAACAATTTGCAGTATGCTTGTTTTCATTTTTTGGATGAATGATAAACCTTAAAATACAAACACATATGCTGTACATCTTTCTTGAAAGAAGTTCTTTGTTCTTTTGCCTTCAAAACATCTTGCATATTTTTTAACCATGATTGTATTTGTTTCTTTTACTTACTATGGTCACAGAAATGAATGGAAAAAAAGTTAGGCAGTATTTCTAGTCATTATCCCAAGCTAATGTCCATTATTTAGGCTTGGACATATATTCTCCAATGCAAGCTTTTCCAATCTGCTAATCTGCTGGGGACATGGTTCATAGTTTACATATATTAAGACCCTCCAAGAAAGATGAGATTATCTTGTGTGTCACCTTTTTTGTGTAAAGGGAAAATAATATTCTAAGCCAATTAAATTTTTATCATGTTAGACATAGGTTGCTATGATCATGGAGAGCCATAATTATAAACTATATATAGCCCATGTTATATCCTACATTATAATTGTTCCTCTTTCATTATAATGACTGGCATATGTTTGTGATACCTATGCAGGATCAGTCAGTCATTATATAAGTAGGTATCAAAATCAATGCCCTGTCCCTTGTTAGCACCACACTCTAATTGTTAGTTGAACTAACCAGAGAAAAGGAAATTATTGTTCATAAAGCTAGTGATAAGGTATCAGCTACATCTTACTTCTATTATTGATGTTGTCAAGCCTCTGAATGAGTTTTTCTTTATCAACATGTATGCATTTTTGTTGTTACAGAAATACAGTTAATAAGCTATGCTCAATGACAGACATCTATTTTTTTTTAACTCAAGTAACAGATCAAACCATGTTAGTATATTACAGAGAATCATCAATAGTTGAGGAAAGTAGTCATCAAACTCTGTCCTAAGGTGTCCTATAGGTTTCTACAGAACTGCCTCAGTTGGAGGAATGCTTCCCACCACCTCTCAGCCAGCAGAGCTTGACTATTGCCTGTTCTATGTGTCACAGTGGTTCTCAGCAGAAAATAATTTTGCTCCCCAGGGCTTATGTGATGTTGTCTAAAGACAGTTTTGCATATCACAACTGGGAACACGGTACTGACATCTAGGGTGTAGAGGCCAGAGATGCTTGTAAACACCTGCTGCTGCATCACTTCAGTCGTGTCCGACTCTGTGTGACCCCATAGACAGAAGCCCACCAGGGGCCCCCGTCCCTGGGATTCTCCAGGCAAGAACACTGGAGTGGGTTGCCATTTCCTTCTCCAATGTGTGAAAGTGAAAAGTGAAAGTGAAGTCGTTCAGTCGTGTCCGACCCTTAGCAACCCCCGGACTGCAGCCTACCAAGCTCCTCCATCCATGGGATTTTCTAGGCAAGAGTATTGGAGTGGCTTGCCATTGCCTTCTCCGACAAAGCACAAAACAACTCCCAATACAAAAAAGTCACCCAGCCCCTAAATGTCAGTAGGGTCACCATCGTATAAACATTTGTTTGACGAAATGATTCCATGTCTAAACTTTTCGATTACCACCAGATCAGCGTGCTTTTATAGATAAAGCAATGAAATATATATAACATTACTCATATATGAAAACAGGTTCACTTACTAATTGCAAATATGAATTGATTGATTTTTCCATTCTTTCACTTTTGGTAGCAACAATTGTATTAAATGAACTCAACTGGACAAGTGCCTTAGATGAAGTTTTCAAGAAAAATCGAGAAGAAGATCCTTCATTATTGTGGCAGGTGTTTGGCAGTGCCACAGGCCTGGCCCGATATTATCCAGGTAAGTACTTAGTGATTCAATAGGTATCAAGTAAAATTGTAAATACTAGACTTAGTTTTTCTTGAAAACACTCTGTTACCTTCTCCTGTTTGGTAAAAGATGGTTATCAGATGGCTTTTGTAAGAAAAGACATTTCTCCTTACATGGCTCTTTAACTATGAAAATGACTTTAAGTCAAAATACCTGAGAAGCAGCTGGAACCATTGTCATGTGAAATCAGGCTGGGCTGCTGTTGAGACTGTGAGCAGGTATCTGTGGATCTGGAACAGGAGGTTGTCATGAATCCTAAAACAGTTCTCAGAATCCAACTGCATAGCCAAGTTGTGAATCACATTAGAGGACTGGATAGAAATTTTAGAAACTAATTGAAAGGTCTCTTTCCAGATTTTAAGTCTGTGTGTTTATATGAAAGGTACTGATGCTTTTCCTTAATCAGTGAATGTGGATTTGTTAAAATGAGAAGATGAATATATTTTACAAATTAACATGAATAAATTCTTGTGTAATGTCCTTTATTCTTATATAAAAGTTTAAGAGGAAATAAATTTATAATGAAAATGAAAGATTAATCACTAGTACATACTGAGAATCTATTGAAATAACTTTAAGTGAAATGTATGTTGGTATTTTTAACTTGACCAACTTTCCAAGCAAGTTGACAAGCACAAATGCGTTTTCTTTCTCAAAGTGTGACTGAGTTATGGGATACATACTAGGTCATTAGGCTTTAAAAAACACAGCATATATTAGAGTTTATTTAGACTTGCATTTTTTAAACATTTAACATTAGAGTTGTTAACAATAAAAAGTCACAACAGTGAAAAGGGGGTGAATTAGAAATTAGATAATGTATGTCTTTGTGAATAAAAGTATGTGGGCATCATCAAACTAAATAGCTCTAAAATAAGGTAAAGATATATAACTTCTTGCAGTAAGTGCCAGATAGTAAGATCATTGACAATTACTTTTTGCAGAAATCCAGTGGGTTAGGAAAGGCGTACTGGTATTTCATTGTTGAAAAAAATTCATGCATTACCGAAATGTAAACATTAATATCAGATGTCGGGGAGATATCCCATCAGTTCAGTTCAGTTCAGAGATGTCGGGGAGATATCCCATAGCTTGCTATAATAGATGAATTTTCTACTTGGAAATACTGTTCAGTATAATACAAAACTTCTTCTAAAATACTCTTACTGATATATATCAGGAATTTGAAAACTTTCATATGTAGTATAAAGGAAAAGGCATTTATTGCTCACGTACATAGTAAACCTAATATAATAAACCTTAATATTATGGCAGGTCTTATAAAAGTACATTTATAATTATAATTAGTATACAATAACACTAGTACATGAATATAATTATTTATGTTTATCAATAACTTACGGCATTATGTAGCTTTAAAATGTATTAACTCAATACAAAATTCCATTTATGAGCAGCTGAGGATAGGAGGAAAAATATAAGTAAGAGAAAATATGATAATAATGAGAAACCTAGAGCCCAGAACAACAGGGAATTTGATAATGCTGCAAAAGAAAAAACACACATTATTATAAAAGAGAAATAGGAAGGAGAATGGAAGGAAAGATTGTATAAGAAAGGGAGAGAGAACATTGGGGTCAAGAGGTGGGAGGAAAGATAGATCCTACTATGTACATATTTTAAAGATGAGTCTTTTTACAAGTAGTTAACTTTTAAGCATACCAGTAAATCACCAATAACTTTTCTTTTAAATGCTAATTGAGGGATTATGGCTTTAATTTTTTTTTAATCCTAAGCATATACTTCCTAACATGTTGACATTTGTCCACTTTTACCTTGGAAGAACTCCATAAAGATTTAGTTTAGCTGAATCCATATGGTCTCCCCAGAATGTTAGTTGTGGAAGCAACCCTGGACTTTCCTATAATATCGTGTTTTTTAAGATTTGACTCAACATATTATCTCTGAGTCTCATAATGGCTCTCTTGATTGCTATGGAGTACACTCAATGAAATTTCATTGAGTTTATTTAGTGAGTATGTTGATGAGGTGCTCTTTTATTTTAAAAAAATTGTTTGAGATATGAAAAGCTATACATAGTTAACATATGTAACTGGATGAATTTGGAGATAAGTAGGTGCTCTTTTATTTTAAAAAAATTGTTTGAGATATGAAAAGCTATACATAGTTAACATATGTAACTGGATGAATTTGGAGATAAGTATACATTGGTGATACCATCACCACAATCAGTGTCATCAACCTATTTATCATCTGGAAAAATTTCCTCCTACTCTCTTATTTATTATTATATTTTGTGTTATAAAAACACTTAATATAAGACCTAGCCTGTATGGAGGAAGGCATGAGCAGCCAAGATGACTGTTCTCTTGTTCTTTGTCCATCCTCACTCATCTAGTCCCTGCTTCAGCTACAATCTATTCACCTGACTGACCTTCACTCTTAATAATAGGTAGAAGCTAATTAATAAATGCCTACATACTTGCTCCCAGCCCCAGCTTGTGATTATTCTAAGCTTTATATCAGCTTTATATACCTGATAGCTTGTCAAAGAGCAGTGAGGGGCATGCTCTCTGCTGCTTTCACTGGTAACCTATCAGCTAAGCTGAGATCAGTGTCAGTTCTCCCTATAACTGGAAACTTCCCCTCCTTCCTTCCCTCATTCCCTCCCCACTCTCCACTTCCAGCTAAGAGTGGGCTATATTTCTGCCCACCAGCAGCCACACATGTGGAGTATTGCTTCAGGACCTTGCTTCAGACCCATAAGATCCCCCAGTCCTTTAAACCATTGATGTCTCCGTCACTGTCTCCAGGCTCTTTAGCCTTAAAGCTGCAGGCCTGTGGAACACAGCCCAACATACCCTCTTAGCAAAATTTTAAGTGTACAATACTTTATTGTTACCTTCTGGTTCTGTGCTATACAGAAGATCTTTAGGGCTTACTGGTTTTGTATAACTGAAACTTTGTACTCTTTAACTGATACTTCCCCACTTTGTACTTTCCCCTGGCAACCACCATTCTACTTTCCTTCTATAAATTTGATTTTTTAGATTTCTCGTGTAAGTGATATCATATTGTCAGGGGCGGGTTTAATTTCCTCTATTCTGTCTCACTGCAGCAAAAATTTGAAATGATGGACTAGTGTTACCTCTCTGTTACAGCTCAGTTTTATTTGGCAAGCAAATGAAAATACATCCCCGAGGCATGAGGGTGGTTGACCCAAAAGAAGACAGGGCTCAATTTTGGCTCCTCTTTTTGTTTGGTTTTTCTTCTTCCCCTGACCCTGCCCTATGTAAATTGGGCTAGCCAGGAGGGCTGTTTGTTTCACCTGAGGTTCTCAGTCTGGTCCTGGGATTTTCTTTTGTTCCATTTTTGCAGGCTTTTCCTTTCTTTTTCTTTTAGCCACCACCATTTTGGACTCCTTTCTCCTCTTCTAACTAACTAACCATATAGTGCCTGTCCTTCTGTGCCTGCTTATTTTGTTTAGCATAATATCCCTCAGGTTCATTCATGTTGTCACAAATGGCAGGATTTTTGTCTTTGTTAATTCTAAGGGAGATCAATCCTGGGTGTTCATTGAAAGGACTGATGCTAAAGCTGAAGCTGCAATACTTTGGCCACCTCATGCGACGAGTTGACTCACTGGAAAAGACTCTGATGCTTGGAAAGGTTGGGGGCGGGAGGAGAAGGGGACGACCGAGAGTGAGATGCCTGGATGGCATCACCGACTCTGTGGACATGAGTTTGAGTGAACTCCGGGAGTTGGTGATAGACAGGGAGGCCTGGCGTGCTGTGATTCATGGGGTCGCGTAGAGTCGGACACGACTGAGCGACTGAACTGAACTGAACTGAACTGAAGGCTAAATGAGTTGCTCTTCGTGATAATAATGCTCTAATAGAATCAAATGTCTTTAGAAAAGACACTAAGACATTTTTATAATCTAAAAGTGGATCTCTATATTTCTATGTATGCTAAGGCATGCTTTCAACACATTTTACATATTTTTCAGGTTTAAAGAGTTTTTAAAATGAAGGATTTTTAAAACTTTCTTAGTAAGTCATACTTTCCTCTCTGATTCTAGTCTTTCCATTTTGATACTGAACAAAATGTGGAACAGCTCATCCCTGATTACCGTCTGTTAAAGCAAAGGTCAAAATAGCCTTTAATTATTGTTAATTATCTTACTTGTGAGTTGAAATAGAATAGATACTACCTAGTTGGATTTTACATGGCAGGATTTGGACCTCAGGCTAGGATCTCCCTACTAACTGTGAGAAATAGATGAGTCTTCTAAATTTTCTGAGCCTTAGTCATCAAATCTAAAAATAAATATAAGCACTAACGTTTCAATTTTAGAGTTCCTCGATGGTCTAATGGTTAGGACACTGAGCCACTGGATAGCCCAGGTTTGATCCCTAATTGGGAAACTGAAGTCTTGGGGCTTTCCAGGTGCCTCAGTGGTGAAGAATCCGCCTTCTAATGCAGGAGGCACAGGTTCAATCCCTGGGTTGGGAAGATCCCCTGGAGAAGAAAATGGCAACCCACCCCAGTAATTTTGCTGGGAAATCCCATGGATAGAGGAACCTGGTGGGCTATGGTTCATGGGGCCATGAAGTCAGACATGAATTGGTGACTAAAGAACAACAACAACAAATGTTTCAATTTATCCCAAGAGTTGTGATCGATGAGATAATATAATGAAAAGTACTTGCAGTAACTCCACATAGTGGAGTTGGTCAGAAGATGTAGATTTTAACCTATGACCTTAGTTAAGTCACTTCTCAAGAATGCCCAGTTAAATTTCAGTTTCAGATAATAAAGAATTTTTCAGTGTAAGTATATGATGTTTGAGAAATATTTACTCTTAAAAAGTACTTAGTATTTACTCTAAAAAAATTTTTTTAATTAAAATTGAAATTTAATTGGATGTCCTTAATTTCCTTTTCCTAAATTTATTAATCCTATCTCTCCAGCACTGAGTTTATGAGAAAATATGAGAAATAAACTTTCCTATTACCTCATGGCATTGTGAGGATCCAAGAATCTATTTCATGTATTAATATAAATGCAGAATTTCTATTTTTTCTTCTTTTTTTAATTCTACAAGCTACCTTTAAAGCCTTTTTGCCATATTATTGTAAATGATTTATTTTGTAGAAACTAGAATCCTCTAACTCACAATATAGGGTCTAAAATAAAATGTATTCTTGTGAAATATGAAGATGCTGCTTAAAGCAGAGTTAATAGTGTGAGTGGGTTAACCAGGTAGGGTTAATCTGATAGCCAGTGTTTAAGTCTCACTGCCATATCTTGATATCATGGTACCCTTGGGGAAATATTCACAGACTTGAGCTGTTAAACAAAAAGGATAAAGTAGAATTAAGAGGAGAAAACAATTAAATGCTTCTTATTTGCTAAGACACTTAGGAAAAAGCAAGTGATGATTAGCCACTCTGCTTATTTCCATTTTTCAGGTTATTTAAACTGCATGGAGGCACTACTGCCTCCACACACAGAGGGCTCTAGAGCTGACATAATATAAGGGCACCTCAGCAGAGCCAATTCTGGATAGCAGTTTGATGTGAGTGGGGATGGATTTGACCTCTAACATCTGTCCGTAGATTGATTATCAGTAATTTGTCTGTTTTCTAATTTTGGTTGATAAGTATGGAAATACAGTATAAAAATTGTTGTATGTCTTTTTCTTCTTTTTTCCCCTTTTCTCCTCCTTTTCCTCTTCCTTCTCCACCTCTCCTTTTTCGCCTCTCTCCTCTCCAGCTTAGCAGATAGGTAGGTTCTGTGATTAACAGAAGGAGGAACATTGTATAGAGAGGAGTTCTTGATTCATATTAAAACTTTGATGGCTAAGTCATATCTCTGAACCTATTTCTTAACCAGTAACTTGGGATGATTGAAGAAGGTGATTTCCAAGGCCAGCACTATCTTTATTTACTTTTGCATTTAGACCTCATTTGCTACACCACAGTCCGTGCTTTGTAGGATAAACTAGAGGTACTTGCTCTAGTCATATAGCCTGTCATGGCAGAGTTGAAGCTGGAACCCATATCTGATGACATCTTGTTGAATGTGTGCTGACTGGACAATCAGTTTAATTTATGAGTGCTTTCTCAATTCCTGGGTTTGGAAGATCCCCTGAAGAAGGGAAAGGCTACCAGTCCAGTATTATGGCCAGGAGAATTCCATGGTCTATAGTCTATGAGGCTGCAAAGAAGCAGACATGACTGAGCGACTTTCACTTCACTTCCTTTAGAAACCCTTAATTGATTTATATAAATTAACCTTCAGTTCAGTTCAGTAGCTCAGTCGTGTCCGACTCTTTGCGACCCCATGAATCACAGCACGCCAGGCCTCCCTGTCCATCACCAACTCCCGGAGTTCACTCAAACTCATGTCCATCGAGTCGGTGATGCCATCCAGCCATCTCATTCACTGTCGTCCCCTTCTCCTCCTGCCCCCAATCCTTCCCAACTGCTTTCAACAGCTATCAACTGTTTGAATTTTTATGCATCATAAAAACTATGGGTATAGACAACACATTTCATCTATTAGTGTCTCTTGAAATTGTACCAATTACTGCAATAATTGGGACTGTAATTAGAAGTTACTGGCTTGTCAGAATGCCAGTATAGACAGTACTTATTCTTTTTAGGTAATTAGTTCCACTTATAAAAAAAGGAAAAAAACTTAAATCTCTTAAACTTCATGTTACATTTTTAGTTAATTGTTTAATTAAATGTCTTTTCAAACATTTGTTCTTTCTTCATTCTCTTTCATTTATTTATTTCAAAAACATGGGTTTATAGAACAGGAACCTAGTTTATGTTGAATTAGTGTTAAATATTCCTTATGGAGATGCTTCTCTTTTCTTGTTGGATCTGCTAGGATTTTACTAACATAAAATGGGAAGGAACCTGTGTGCAGAGTATATGCAGAGGGACATATTTTTGCCATGTGTATAGCCAGTTATTCTTAAGCTGATTAACTCTTTTTGAAAAATACCTTTAAAATGTTTTAAACAGCAAATAACAGATGACAGCGCAGTCCAAAAAATACTTTTTCAGTTATTTATAAAGGGAGCATTTGCTAGATTTCTGGTTAATTTGAAGAAAACATGATAGCAATGGAGCCTCAGCATTTTGAGGTATTTATGAAAGAATAACTGCTTTCAGTGATCAGTTATCTTAAAAAAAAAAAAGCCTGATTTTTTTACTTTGATATTTGTGAATGGATATGAAGTTTAACTGTAAATATGTTTAATTATATTTGTTGAATACTGTATAAATACACTTTAAGTTGAAATGATTACCTTACTGTTTTTTTATACTAATAATGATTAGAGTCCAAGCATCAGTTAGGAAATAAAACTAGCTCCTACAGGAAATCCAAAACAATGGTGATTTCAACACTATAGAGGTTTATTTCTTACTCAGTCTAGAATATCAGGTATAGAGACCAGGGCTGATAAGGAAGCTTCACATACAAGGGTTTACACTCCTGTCTTATTTCTGTGACATTCTCTGAGTATATATTCTGCGGTATCCACCATTGTTACTTGTGTTTTTTCCTTAAGGCACAAAGAATACCATTTCCTCTCTTTTTAAGGCACTTTCTGGAAATCACACAAAACCTTTCCTCTTATGCAACACTGGCCAGAGTTCAGTGGTCTCATGGTCATAGTTTACCTTCAATTTATGTTGTAAATTATACAATTTGCTTTTTTGTATACCATTGATCAGTTGTATTACTTGCAAAAACATCATATATATAAAAATGCATACACATACACACAAAATAATATATTATTGAAATTCTCACATGATCCCAATTTATAGAGGTAATTCTGTAACCTTATTTTTGTTTCATTTTATGTGACCGCATCTCTTACCCAAATCTGTCTTATTTTTCACATATAAGGCTGGAAGAGTTGTTAACTTTGCAGTCAACTATGGGTCCAGTCATTTCACAAGTGAAAACAGTTAAGTAAGATCCTGATATGAAACTGGGATGTGCTCATAATTTGATGGAGGATAAAACTGTATGTAAAATGTGTACATCTGTCTGTGTCTGTGCTAAGTTGCTTTAGTCGTGTCCGGGTCTGTGCGACCCTGTGGACTTTAGCCCACCAGGCTCCTCTGTCCACGGGATTCTCCAGGCAAGAATACTGGAGTGGGTTGCCATTTCCTCCTCCAGGGTATCTTCCAGACCCAGGAAAAATTAAACTTCCTCTCAGGTATCCTGCATGGGCAGGCGGGTTCTTTACCACTGTCACCACCTGGAAGCCCTAAATACGTGCATAAGTATTGTTAAAAATCTTTAGCTCTTTTTAAGTTCTAAAGTAGTTCAATTTATTCCTTTTTCTTTGATACATTGCTAAATTTGCTGTCCATTTCTAGATACATAGAACCATTTTTGATGTGCAGCTCAAGTTGTGTTCAGTATATTTTATTAAGAAAAATTTAAAACATTTTTGTCAAAATTCAGACAACTTTTTAAGCACTTCTCTCAGATACACCAAATATAAAATTTGTAAGAAATACATTCTTTAGCCCCATTTTCTAAAAAGATTATTGAGTTATAAAAATAAGAATCTTGTTCCTATAGAATCACAATTTACTTTTTTAACTGTGTCACTATTATCACCTAACTGGATTTATTTGCTTACAAAAGTAGAAACTTTTTTCTCTGTCAGAGTTCAATTTTTCTCTGCCTAGCATACATCTGAAATTATTTTCCAGTAAAATTCTCTTCATGTTTTACTTAATAGAACTTGTTGGTGCAAGTTTATTTTTGTGCTACAGCTAATAATAACATATGGACCATCTAAATGATTAAGTCTTCGTGTACCATTTACTTTATTGAATATTTCATTTAATCTCACAGCATGTCCTTGTTATCTGCTACTTCTGCTGACAAATAATCCTTGTTAAATGGAAATGTTTTACATGGGCTGTCTGATATATGCAGAAATACCAGCAAATTGCTTTGTAACAAGTGCTTTAATTTTTAAAACTTATGATGATTTATCCTTGTCTGTAATACCTTATATCTGTTTGAGTTTCCAATGTTTATTTATCTAAATTAGAAAAGTGTTCTGGACATATGACCGTACAGACGTCAAGGTTAAGGTGAAGGTGAAGTCGCTCAGTCGTGTCCGACTCTTTGCGACCCCACGGACTGCAGCCTACCAGGCTCCTCCATCCATGGGATTTTCCAGGCAAGAGTTCTGGAGTGGGTTGCCATTTCCTTCTCCATACAGATGTCAAAGGCACTCTCAAACCAATACGATACTATCATTGAACATCAAGTCTCATTTCTTAGAAACAATATTAAAAAATCTAAAAAGAATTTGATTCAATATGTCAATATACTCAAGTGTAAGTTGGAAGGAGAAAAACATAAGAACTAGCAAAACTGCTGTTTTTGAAGGACCTGAGGTTCCTAAGGATTTAGGTACAAATAGGAGAGAATTTTGCTCTGAAGAAGCTCACAGGTACATGAGACAGGAAATGTCTTAAGCACATTAGCATGCAATGCAAAGAGACATCTAGTATATTTATTAAAAAGTTATCTGGAGTTAACTTAGATTATCACTTCTTTACTAAAATGCAGCTGTCTGGGACTGTTCACTTAATGACAGCTGGCTCATTTAATGTGGCATCTGGCCATCCAAAGAATCTAACCTAATCTACATTTTGAGTTTTACCTCTTATTGTACAGTTAAATCTTCTCCATGTACTCCAAATTGTTTTTCCCCCCTTTAGTATTTATTTGGTTTTATTTTCTACAACCTGCCCCATTGTTCCTATCCCTAAATGCTTTGATCCCAGAGCCCCATTTCTAGTCATATACAACTTATCCATAATTCCAAATAGAATACATTTGGCTTTCCCCAGAGCAGTCTTTCTTTGTTTTGTTCTCTCAGAGAACTGGTTTTTTAATCTAGGTTACAACAGCTGTCAAATTTTATCTTTCTTCAGAATTTATTTGCATATGCCCTTTTAAAAAATGCATGGCAATGTAAGCAACTGCAGGTAAACTCTGTGTGAGTGGTGTGTGTGTGTGTGTGAGAGAGAGAGAAAGATCCAAGCAATAGAATGACAGTTGGCTTTTACAGGCATTTTTTAGTATGAGAGAACTTACTTTTTTGTCTTTCCATGAGACTAAAAATATGAAGTCTTTTTGAATTTTAAAAGTGCATTTTAACTTGTTAATTGAACATTCAATTAGATGTCATTCAAAATGGTGTTTTTACCAGAGAATTAGCCCTCAGTTCATAATTTTGTACTTTATTACTTCCTAGCAGAAATGAAAAACTCATACTCTTATTTTTAAGCATATTTACTAGAAATGGCTCAAAAGTGTGCATACTTTCTCAAGAATGTTTCAGTATTCTGAGTTAATATATAGGTAAACACTTCAAATCAATGGTTTGATCACTGACATAGCACACCCTAAATGTCATGTAAAGTAGAAATGCCATCAGGTAGATTTAGTCAAAGATACACCCACAGTTCATTTTTTATCAGGATAAAAAAACAAGTGATCATTATTACCATTAATGATGGCCTTCAGAAATGAGATGCCCACGTTGTAGGCTTTCATTTCTACTTCTTTATCCTGTCATTCCAAAATTTTATTGGAAAGCAAAAGGACTTTTAAAATGAGCAACATTTCACTATTTGCAAAGTTTGTAGAAACTCTGATTTTCTTTTACGCAGTGTTCATTGAACCTTATTATGAAACTGATTATTCCAGGGAATTGCAATGTATGGTTATTATCTTTTTTTACTATTTGACCTTCCTTCTTTCTGAGCCTGTGTAAATAATGTACCATATAAGTACCACAATGGGATTTTACAATCAACTAATTAGTATCACAGAAGAAAGTACATTATTTAATTTTAACATAATGTAAACATCTTAAAATACCAATGGATATTTCCCTCTAGTAAATATCTCTGCAGACCTCTGTGGGAACAATATTAATACTTTTAAATAGAAGCCATCTAAAATTATAAAACATGTTACAGTTTAATGTCTGAATCCTATTGTAAATTATGACCCTTTTTTCTGTCTTTAAAGAAATTTTATGGAACATATTAATAAATATCACAGTTCATTTCAGTTAGCAGTTGAATGTACTCTGTCAAGAATTCAGAAATCTAATTTTTAAAATAATTTAGTTTTTAATTTAAGGATAATTGCTTTGCAGAATTTTGTTGTTTTCTGTCAAACATCAACATGTATCAACCATAGGGAACATATGTACAACTATGGCAGAAATCTAATTTAAATGTGACTTTCAAATTTCTGTTTTTTTAACCATTTTCAAATACACTGGTTGATCACTTTCAACTCATGGTGATCACTTTTATTGTCAGTGGTAACCAATCCCAGTTCTTCTCTCACGAAAATATTTATATCAGTCTGAATCAGAAAAGAGATAATACAACATTTTAAACAGGGCTAGTTAATTTTTTAATAAAGAATTATTAACTTTGGCAGGGATTAAAGAGGAATTGGCTAGAAGTAGGGATAAGTCTAAATAATGCAGTAATTCCAGATACAATATTGTATGAATACCACCTGTAGGGCAGAAATAGATAGCCAAAGGAAGAGAGTTTGTTTCCCTAGTGCCCCTGGATTGAGATGCAGATCATTTTACAGAAGACATGGTTCTGGCCCATCAAATGGCAGAGAAGGTACTGCAGTGTCACAGAGTTTGCTGGAAGTTCACCCTCTGAGTTGCAGGTGTCTCATCAGAGGCTCTCCACAAAAAATACCCGAGGGTCCTGCTGGAGAACAAGACAACGCTCCATAAGCCTTGTTCTGGAGAAGCTATGCATGAGCTCTGGAGAATATGTATTGCCAGAGCCACACCAGGAAAGCTGCACTAATTGCCAGAGCTTTGGAGCAAACAAACCAGACCGGGATGTAGAAATCCTTTTCTCACAGTGTCTTTTTTCATCATCTGCTGAAAAAGCATAAATTGTCTTTGTTAGGTAAAATATTTAAGGGACCAAGAGACATTTTCATAACACACGATAAAAGAGTGAATTTGGAGTTAAGAGGGAATAAATGTACAACCAGCCCAGGATTTTACTGAAAGAAGAATGCGATGATTTGAAGTTATTACAAAGACCCAGACTTGAGGAATTATGTAATAGTTGAATGTGAACTGAAATGTCTGCCTGTGTGCTTGACAGCAAAAAGAAAAAAAAAATGTCATAGTTTATTTCACTAAGTTTCTACATGATGTAAAATGGGAATAATTAAAGTAAATTTGCCATTTCAGTAGCATACTATATCAGTGCATATTGTTGGGAGAGTGCTATATTTAAACTCAACTGTTTCTTATAAATGTGATTAGTTATTTTAAATGAATAAATCATTTTCTTATGTAGGTGCTAATAAGAAAGCAATTTCACAGTCAAGGAGAGGCTCTGTAATATATATTTTTGACAAATCCTAATCAGCCAAATTATCTCAGTCAGCTAATAAACATGATTCTCAGAAAAGTTCTACATAATTTTCATCATTTATCAAAAAAGGGCAAAATACATTGAGAGATGTACATCATATGAAGTATTATTGGGAATTTTCCCAAGAGTTACATGTTTAAGTGTGTTCAAGGAGAGGAGGACTTCGGCATAAAATTATCATCCAATTCATAAGCACTTATTGTTCTCCATTGGGTCAAAGGGGTGTATGTGTATGTGTAAAACTTTGTAAAGTATTTTAATTAAAGTAAGTTTAGAGTTAATTGGAATAGTAGAAAATAATTACATTTTAAAAGCAGTTAAACATATTTTTTTCTATTTATTGAAAATGGAAAAGACTGAAACATCTGTTAGTTAATAGAAGATTCTTAAATCTGTACTTGAATTACTTCACATCATTCGAGTAAATATCAGGAAAAGTTTTTTTTTCGGTGCAGTTATGTTAAGTATAGTTTAATTTTTAAGTTATAATTTTAAATGAACTAGCCATTATCAAATATGCCACTCTAATGGCAGAAAGTGAAGAGAAACTAAAGAGCCTCTTGATGATGGTGAAAAAGAAGAGTAGAAGAGATGGCTTATAAGTCAACATTCAAAAAACAAAGATCATGGCATCCAGTCCCATCACTTCATGGCAAATAGATGGGGAAAAAGTGGAAGCAGTGACAGATTTTATTTTCTTGGACTGAAATATCACTGTGCAAAGTGACCTCAGGCATGAAATTAAAAGCCACTTGCTCCTTGGAAGGAAAGCTATGACAGACTTATACAGCATATTAAAAAGCAAAGACGTCACTTTGCCAACAAAAGTCCATATAGTCCATATAGTCATAGCTATGGTTTTTCCAGTAGTTATGTATGGATGAGAGAGTTGGTCCATGAAAGACGAGCTCTGAAGAATTGATACTTTGGAACTGTGGTCCTGGAAAAGATTCTTGAGAATCCCTTGGACAGCAAGGAGATCAAACCAGTCAATCCTAAAGGAAGTAATCCCTGAATATTAGTTGGAAGAACTGGTGCTAAAGCTCCAATACATTGGCCATCACATGTGAAGAACTGACTCATTGGAAAAGACCCTGATGCTGGGAAAGACTGAAGGCAGGAGAAGGGGGCAACAGAGGATGAGATGGCATCATCAGCTCAGTGAACATGAGTTTGAGCAAACTAAAGGAGATAGTAAAGGACAGGGAAGTCTGATGTGCTGCAGTCCATGGGATCACAAAGAGTTGGACACAGCTGAGTGACTGAACAACAAAAAGTACTGAATCTGAAGTTCCAGTACTTTGGCTACCTGATTGGAAGAGCTGATTCATTATAGAAGACCCTGATGCTAGGAAAGATTGAGGGCAGGAGGAGAAGGGGGTGACAGAGAATGAGATGGTTGGATGGCATCACTGACTCAATGGACATGAGTTTGAGAAACTGTGGGAGACAGTGAAGGACCAGGAAGCCTGGCATGCTGCAGTTCCTAGGGTCACAAAGAGTTGGACATGACTTAGTGACTGAGCAACACAACAATCAGGTTAAAAAATTATGCTATTTTGTGATAACAATCCAAGAAAAACAGTCTTTTTATAGACCAAGATAGTGTAACATTGAATGAAAATAAAAGGATCAAATAATTTAAAGTACAGTTTTCATTAGTGGCAAATAAATTTTCTGTTAGTAGAGAGGAAAGAAAATGTATATTTTCTGGACACTTGGCGAAACATACTCATGGGCACTCTGAACATCCCTATGCCTACAGGTTATTTCTGAAATAATATGAAAAAAAATGGACTTAAGCCAGTTTCTTCTGTATTGCTATGTTGTTTTCCATTTAAAAAAGAAAAAGATTAAAGGCACAGAAAACTCTGGTATCTCCCATTTTAACATTGCTCTGGATAAGTGGAATGTGTCCTTAGTGCTTTGTAACTTTTAAAAATGTTACTTTCTAGATAATACCTAATATTTTGGTTTCAATTCTCTATTTTAAATTTAACTTCTCTTGTCCTTTCTAATTTTTTGTCTCTCTTTTTTTAAAGCTTCTCCATGGGTTGATAACAGTAGAACTCCAAACAAGATTGACCTTTATGATGTACGCAGGAGACCATGGTAAGAACATTTGGGTAATAATGAAAAGATAAAAAAGACAAAATAGGTTTTATTTCTTTTTCTTTCATTTTTTGGTATAAAAGTTGGAGGGACTCATTGTATTATTAGTGTTAGTATTGTCTGATTATTATAGAGCTCTATAATACATTTTTTTCTCTTCTATACATTTGTATTTTCTATACACTTCTACTTTTAAAAATACTTAAATGAAAATGATGAGTTCAGTAGGCACTGATAATGAATATTGTTGAACTGATTCATCAAATGCATTTGAAGTGGACTTCCTTTAAGTTTTTAGTTAATGTCATCTCTAAATCTCGTTTAGCTTTTGGGGATTTCTAGTGAAATACTCCCACTTCCTTGTAGTAGGGCTCTAACAAAGTGTCCAGATACAGTAGACGGTAGTTTGCCTCTGGCAGTGAATTAATGAGAACTAGCCCCAAGGAAAGAGCTACCCCTAGTTATAGACATATTGCTTAGGTTTCATTTTTCCAAAAAGAAAGTTTAATTGTTCCTTCTAAAGAAACTCATTATCCTAATATATAAGTAGAATACCAAAAAAAGTAATAATTACCCTCATTGGGAAATAATTCTTAAACTTATGTATTTAATTGATTTTTTAAATGTATGTCATGTGTGGCTATATATTTTTTAATGGGTATGCATGTTATTATACAGTATACTGCTTTGTAAGCTACTATTTCATATCAATACCGTTGAGTACCTTTTCATGAGAAACACACTTAACATTTTAAAAGAAAGACTAAATGGTAAGTCATTTTAAAAGTCCCTTTTTAATAGACATATAGGTTATTTCTCACTTTTTGTTAGGATTCAGACAAATTCTAAGACACATAATGGTCAATTCAAAGAAATATATTTAAAGCTTTTTAAGTGCTCTGTTAAATGTCCTGGTAGCAATTTACATTAATACCAACCATGTATAATATTACCAGATGCTATTAATCCACATATTATTCTTGTTAATATTTCTCCAAGTTAGTGGCTATGGAGCCATAGGTTGCTGAATGAAGGCAAACCCTCTGGCATCATGTGATTTAGGTTCAGGAACCAGTTGTTTTGGCAGAAAATTAGAAATTAGGTCCCAACCAGAGGAGACAGATGAAATTCTGTCCTCTCATTTTCCCATGGAGACACACGCCAGGACTATTTGTCAAAATGCTAGACATGAACTAGATTTGCCTTTCATTGAAATAACCCAGAAACCCTGCCATTTACCTTCTGATAGAGAAGCAAACTTGAATGCAAGCTAAAAATTCTGTTCCATGACCGTATAATCTGAATGTTGTCTGAAAGCTAATTGGCAAGTTATCTGGAAAGCTTCTGAGAAGTTAGATTTAGAGTGGTGAATGATAAGTAGAACATTGAGTTCAGACTCAGGTCTTTTTGTTAGGCAGGCCCTAACAAAAGCAGGCCCCTAGTTCCCATCAGTGTACAGACAGGCACCATAAGCTTTTGGGATTATTCACCTTTAGTTAACTTTATGTATACAGTCACTAAGCTATTCTCCTAGAGTTTCTTTTCATACACAGAGAATCTGAATCTATTGGACTGGGGTTTAGTGTGACAATCAACATTTTGAACTGACTCTCCAGATGACTTTTAGATACTGTAAAGTTTGAAAACCACTACTTGAAACTCTTGGAAATAACATTATATATTGCTCTGTTTCTAATTACTTTATTGTCCCTTTGTATACCCTTGTATTGATACTGCTTTTTCACATTCCTAGACTACCTATTTATTTTTGTGGGAATTATGTGTGTATATTTAAATTAATGACACAATCTTATTATTTATTTTTATTATTCCTTAGAGTGAGTTTTGAAAACTGTGGTCAGTAAAATGGAATTTAGGATAACTTCTTTCCACCCTTAGGGAAATACTCTTCCAGAAGTTAATTTCTCGTACTCCTAGTATTAAAGCACGTGTCTTATTCCTTTGTTATAAATACATGTAAAATGTAATTTAAATATTATACCTCTGATATCTCTATTATGTTAAATATTGAGTTTTTAAGTTGATGTTGCTGAATCGTGAATTAAATAATATTATCTACCCAGATAGGAAGGACATAGAGCCATGCTTGGAAAATGTCTCAGAGATCAGTAAATAGCAATTCAACAAATATCAGTGTTTGAGATTTTACAAGAGAAAAAAAAATACTCATTTGAGTATTTTTGTTTCAGGTACATCCAAGGAGCTGCATCTCCTAAAGACATGCTTATTCTGGTTGATGTGTAAGTAGTTAAACATACATTATCTTTTATATACTGAGACTATAGGAAGAGTTTTTGGTAGCAGTAATAGTTTGAGACTAGAAATAGGTGGGGAAGAAAAAAAACCAAAGAATAATTATTATGACTTTGTCTGTATCCAGACAAAGAAGTCAAATTAAGACAGTAACAAAACAAACAAAAATTCTCCTGTTGAAAATGAGAGGATCTTTATCAGAATTGAAAATTATGACTTGGTTCTGAAGTCTAAGCTTTTGGAAAAAGTATTAATTTGCTTCCAGTTTTTCGCTTGTTAAATAGTATTAAAGTACATGTTTGCTAAAACCAATCAGTTTCTGCTACCAAAAATGTAGAATTGTTTAGATGGCACTTAATCAGTATTGATCCAAATATCTTTTAGGGATTGATCACAAAATAGATTACTACTAGATACATTACACATCCATACTGGAACTTTCTCAAGGGAAATGCAGAAATACAAGAAAAAAATTCATTAGTTTTATATTGGTTATTTATTTGTCACATTGTTTCAAGTTAGGTATGTGTGTGTAATCTTCCAATAAGATTGACATTGAAATTTGAAACTGTGGACAGCGAGAAGACTATATCCTGACAAGAAGATTCAGTTTTTAAGAGCAATACTACAGAATTAAAAACATGAGGTATAAAAGCTTTTATTATTTTCCCTGAGAGAAAAAGATTATATCTTCATCTGTTCTTTACTTCCCTGGTGGTGCAAAAAGAATTTGTCTACAGTGCAGGAGACGAGTTCAATCCCTGCATCAGGAAGACCCCCTGGCAAAGGGAATGACAACCCACTCCAATATTGCCTGGAGAATTCCATGGACACAGTATCCTGGCGGGTACAGTTCACGGAGTCACAAAGATTTGGACATGACTGAGCAACTGACACTTTCACTTTCATCTGTTCTTTGCCATTGGAAGTAACAAAATTCCATGTTTTATAGGCAACTAAATTAATTTCACAGGATATTGTCAGCATTTGAAAATTTCTCCATTATAACCTGAAGTAAACAAGTTTAAAATCTTATAATCTTGCCTGAGAAAGAGAAGATAATTGAAGTCAACAAATATAACTTAAATATTAAATTTCATTTCATTTGTTAAAATGAGTTTAAACTTCATCTTTTTAAGTTAAATTATTATAGATTTTGTATATTTGCTAATCCTTGATAGTCTTCTGAAATATAAATCTAATGGGAATGCAATATGTTCTAATCCTATTGGATATATGCTAATGTCCAGACATAATTTCTTATATTAAAATATTTAGAATGCATAAGGTCCACTAAAGTTAAAAATAAATGTGCATGAGGTTGTAATGGCATTTTAAAAAATTATTTCAACAGAACTAAACTGAGAGTATCTTATATACAATGTGATGATATAGAGACAAAGATTATTAAGACACAGTTCCTCCTCTCAAAGATGATTCAAATGTATTAGTGAAATGAAACCATATTCACAAATAACTTAAAACAATTACAGAAAGTGCGAGATATGAAGATGACACAGCACTGAAGGAATACATAGGTGAGAGAGCACATTTCAATTTGAAGTGTCAGGAAAGACTTCATTAAGGAGATAAAATTAGAAATGAATCCTTACAGCTAAGATTTAACAAGGCAGGCATGCAAAGGAGAGAAAGAGTGGAATTTCAGGTGGGAGAATTGATAGAAGCAAAGTGACATTGTTGAGAACATCTAGAGGGAGTATATAGAAGGTGGAGGTAGGAGAAAGAGAAGACAGTGAAACTTTCTGAATGCAAGGCTTTTAAGATTCTGGAATGTTTCGGAGGTAACTGTTTTGTAGGTAGGGCTTCCCTGGTGGCTCAGTGGTAAAGAATCTGCCTGCTATCAGGAGACACAGGTTCACTCCCTGGGTCGGGAAGAATCCCTGGAGAAGGAAATGGCAACCCACTCCAGTATTCTTGCCGGGGAAATCCCATGTACAGAGATCCTGACGGGCTACAGTCCATGGGGTTTGCAGAGTTGCCAGATACGACTTAGTGACTAAACAGCAACATTTTATAGATAACAGAAGTGGATGAAGATATGCTGCCAGAATTTTCACCTGTTAGCACGAGGCAGAGAAGGAACTAAGAGATGAATGGTTGTTACTCTGGCTCTGGATCTTGAGGTGGTAAACACAAAGCTAGAATGGAAAGAGGATGGAGAGAATACTGTAAAGTACACTAAGTGAGCGGTTGTCTGAATGGGAAGGAAGGTTGAGAGGGAGAATGAGATTGAATGACTGAGATCCAGTGTGGTTGTTATCAAGGACATATGTAGGAAAGAAAAATAAGTTTTCAGACTAATGTGTCATTTTGGACATTGAACCCATAGTTCATTTAACAAACAGCTAGAAAAATAAAACTGGGGAAAAGTTGGGAGCTACAAAAGTGAATACAAAAGATACAATAGTGAAAGTTAATTGCCCAGTTGCTAGGAAAGATTGAAGGCAAAAGGAGAAGGGGGCGGCAGAGGATGAGATAGATAGCATCACCAGTTCAATTGACATGAATTTGAGGAAACTCCACGAAGACAGTGAAAGATAGGGAAGCCTGGCATGCTGTATTCCATGGGGTCACAAAGAGTTGGATATGACTTAGTAAATGAACAACAGCAACAAATTGCCTGGAGATGAGCCACACAAATAGATGAGGTCATCCAGGATCATAAAACATGTAAAGACAAGATAAATGATGGCTAAATCCCTGAGAATATCTACTTTAGGAATAGAACAAGGCATTGTGTTTACAAATCTATTATCAAATTCTTATGCTGCTACATAATAATTATTTAATCAAGTCAAATAATGGGCTCTTACGGCAATTACTGCATTTTATTAACCTCTGTAGGCCTCACTTCTAACTTGGGTAATAAAGCTGATATTCAGTATATATTTCTTGAAAAAATGAATATGCCATGAGTATCTGTAGTTTCTTAAAATTATCACTTGAAATGTAATTTTCATCGTTGTAATTAGAAATAAATACATTCTGATGCTTGTAACAAAGAAAGACAAAATTTCTTGTAATTTATCTCTATTTGGTATCAAAAATAGGACTTTTTCTAGTACTGATATTTTAAAGACAAAATTATGTTAATATTATATAGTGTCAGTGCATAAGTTGCATTTCCTTAGGGTGTCTGATGTTGACTAAATGCATAGTCATTAACATGTGTGGATCCGTTTTTTGTTTTAAAATAGGAGTGGAAGTGTTAGTGGATTGACACTTAAACTGATCCGAACATCTGTCTCCGAAATGTTGGAAACCCTCTCGGATGACGATTTTGTGAATGTAGCTTCAGTAAGTATATGATGATTGCATTTTTGTTGAGTTAAATCTGCAATTTTTATCTCTCTCTGATTTTAAGTGTCTGATTGTGTTTTGTCATAGATGGGATGAGATATTTCTGGTCCTGTTACAAGGCTGTCTTACTAAGTTGTTCTCTCTTGTTATTCATTCTCCTATAATTCCACACCAAGGTCCTTTCTCAGTGTTTGTACCCATGGAGAAATGATTAAAGCAGTGAATATGAAGGGAAAACATTATACATATATTCTCTTTGACTCAGAGGAGCTTAAAAAGCTGACACGCACCCCTGTACTCATTGATGTCATTGTAACTCCCAATAAGTATTGACTTTGCAGTATAATTGTAGGACTCTTTTCTGTTTGTTATAATTCTCAACTTTCACACTGGACATATGTCCATAATGTAGTATGTTTTTAAAGTTTATTATTATTATTAACATGAGAACTAATAGATATTTGAATGTGCTTTCTTAAAAGTCTTATTTCCAGGAACCATTTTAGACCTTCTTCTCGTAAGTAGAGAGCTTTGAACTCTGAAGCAAGTAAAGCAGGATAGAATGAATGTTACTGTATCTCATTTTAATTCATACTGTTTTGGCAGAAAATTTCATGACTCTGCACTGGTTGATTTAATTTCATGTTTGAAGTGGTTATATTCATAGCGATGAAAGTGAAAGAAGAAGTAATTATGGTGAGGTCATTTTGTATTGAACATAAGAGAATGGCTCTGTCTCTGAAACCACGTGGGACAAAGTTAAAGCAGGTGGTTTATAGTCCGTTTACTCCCTTCACTGGAAGGGCACCACTGGAAGAAAAATGTAGTCAAAGGAACTGAGTTAATCTTGTCAACCAGAGCCTCAAGTAGCTAGATAAATTGTTTACTAAGGGGAAGACAAATTACTTTGAAAATGGTTTTAGCAGAATATCCCTAGCTAAGGGTAACATAGGGCTTCCCTTGTGACTAAGCTGGTAAAGAATCTGCCTGCGATGCGGGAGACCTGGGTTCAATCCCTAGGCTGGGAAGATCCCCTGGGGAAGGGAAAGGCTACCCACTCCAGTATTCTGGCCTGGGAATTCCATGGACTGCCTAGTCCATGGGGTCACATAGAGTTGAACACAACTGAGAGCCTTTCACACACAAGGGTAACATAAATAGAACTCTAAGATCAGTGTGGCAAGATGGCTTTAAAAATACCTAGTAGGTAATATAACACTCTGGGTAATAAACTGGAAATATTTCATGGTTTAAATACTCCCACTATACGAGGAACCCTTCAAACCTCTTTTGAGACTTATTTCATCTGGCCCCAGAAGAGTGTCTTCGATACAGTAAGGGAGGATCTGGTTTATTAGTTTTCTAAGAGTACTTAACCAGAATAACGCAGACTGAGTGGCTTAAACGGAAGAAATTTTCCTCTCTCAGTTCTGGAGGGTGGAAGTCCAAGATCATGGTGCCAGCAGGGTCAGTTTCTCCTGAGGCCACTTTCTTGATTTGCAAACTGCTGCCCTCTTGCTGCCATTTCCTTTTGTCATCCCTCTGTGCAGACTGATTTCTCTTCTTCTCCTTATAAGGACACCAGTGATATTGGTGTCATATGCTCTTACCCTGATGGTCTAATTTTTTTTCCATGTGTCCCCTCCATCTTTTTAAAAAATTTATCTGTTCTTTAACTGAAGGATGATTGCTTTACAGAATTTTGTTGTTTTCTGTCACCTCTTTAAAAAATTACCTATGTTTACTGTTACATTTGGAGATAGTATGGATTAGGACTTCAACTTACGAATTTGAGGGGAAAACATTTCAGCTCGTAACACCTAGGAACTGCCCTCCATGCCCAGTTCTTTCTATGTTTTATCTGAACAGTTACAGTCCTTTAGCTTATCCAAGAAAGTATTATTCATTCAGTCATATCTGAGACCCCATGGACTGTAGCCCACTAGAGTTCTCTGTCCATAGAATTTTCCAGGCAAGAATACTGGATTGTATAGCTGTTCCCTACTCCAGAGGACCTTCCCAACCTAGGAATGGAACCCAGGTTTCCTGCATTGTAGGCAGATTCTTTACCATCTGAGCGACCAGGGAAACCCTAGCTTGTTATATCCTTGATATTATTAGTAAAGTTTGATATTGCATAAGAGCTCTGATTAATGTTCAGTTCAGTCGCTCAGTCGTGTCCGACTCTGCGACCCCATGAATCGCAGCACGCCAGGCCTCCCTGTTCATCACCAACTCCCGGAGTTCACTCAAACTCACGTCCATCGAGGCGGTGATGCCATCCAGCCATCTCATTCTCTGTCGTCCCTGTCTCCTCCCGCCCCCAATCCCTCCCAGCATCAATCTTTTCCAGTGAGTCAACCCTTCATATGAGGTGGCCAGAGAATTGGAATTTCAGCTTTAGCATCAGTCCTTCCAATGAACACCCAGGATTGATCTTCTTTAGAATGGACTGGTTGGATCTCCTTGCAGTCCAAGGGACTCGCAAGAGTCTTCTCCAACACCACAGTTCAAAAGCATCAATTCTTCGGTGATCAGCCTTCTTCACAGTCCAACTCTCACATCCATACATGACCATGGGAAAAACCATAGCCTTGACTAGACGGACCTTGGTTGGCAAAGTAATGTCTCTGCTTTTTAATATGCTATCTAGATTGGTCATAACTTTCCTTCCAAGGAGTAAGCGTCTCTTAATTTCATGGCTGCAATCAGCAGCTGCAGTGATTTTGGAGTCCAAAATATAAAGTCGGACACTGTTTCCACTGTTTCCCCATCTATTTCCCATGAAGTGATGGGACCAGATGCCATGATCAGTCATGTCTGACTCTTCAGTCATGTAGGGAGGCCTGTCATGCTGCCGTTCATGGGGTCACAGAGTCAGACATGACTGAGCAACTGAACTGAGACATGTTTATTACAACTGCATTGCAAAGGTGTTAACAAAATGTTATGTTTGGCATAGCAAAAGAGGAAATTGTAAAAACATTAAATTCAGTACAGATTTGGCATATCAAATGAAATTTATATAAAACCAGCAGACATTAAATATGATTAATGTCTTAATATGTCTTCTTCCTGATTCTTACTCATGGATTCCAGTGTAAATGGATTTAGCTGTGACATGATCCCAAGAAACACAACCACTTAAAGGAAGTGAGACAAGGAAAGGAAGGAAACCAATTAAAGCAATTTAATGGAACTCAATCCTATTAAAGTCATCTTTCCTTTTGTGTCTGTTGATATTTGCTTTATGTATTTAGGTGTTCCTAAATTGTGTGCATAGTTATTTACAAGTGCTATATTCTTTTGTTGAATTGATCCTTTTACCATTTAAAATTTCCTGACAAGGTAACCATTGTTTTTTTATGAATGGATACAGTCTTGTGCCAGGACATCAGTGGACTTCATGCCATGGTTCAAAGTGTAAACTGCATCTTGATGGACAGCATTTTAATTCAAAGACTGTAATCTCCAAGTTGGAGCTTTAACATATAAGAGACTATCCCAAATTTTTTTTTTTTCCAGACTGGCAGTTCCCAAGTGATGCATTATATCATAGACCCAGAGGATTCTGTGGTCATTTCTTTGTTTTTGGACCTCCTTTACCATAAAATAGATTGCTTGATTTGAAGCGAGATTATGCAACATTCTATAATGATAACCTTTCATGATAAATCAGACAGTTCAGAGGATTATCTTAGTGGATGAGGAAATGTAAACAGAAAAAGGAATGCTTAACTGAAATATGTATCAATAACAAGTAAAACAAAATTGACCTTACCCCATTCCAGAATTATAAAGACTGGTTAACCTATTTGATATCAAGTTGTTAAATGTCTTTTTGAAGAGTAATATGTGTTGAATTCTCAGCATTGCATAATTTCCAGTGGGTTGGCCATTCACTAGTGGCAATAGGTATACATGCTATGTGAGAAAAAGCCTATATTTTTAGGTCCACATAAATTCCCTCTGTCTCTGCTACCTGGTTATTGCATTTATTGCGGTTTCTACATACAAAGGCTGGATGACTTCCAGTGAACAAGTCCTCCTATCCTCCTCATTATTTAGTACCTCCTCTGTAATGAATGTCCAGTGGTGATTGATTTCAAACGGACATCTGCACATTTGATGTCTGCTCCCATAGATCCATCCTTATGCTTCTTCTCCAGAACTCTTTGGGGAAGGTCTTGCAGTCTTGTTTCTTCAAGGGCTTTGGCCAACCAGCAAAGCCATTTGCCACTGTGCAAGAGTCCACATGTTTTCTTATCTCAGTATGCTTACTCCTTCACACCAAGTTAATGCCCAGGTGGGTTTTGCCTCAAAATCTATCAACATCCATTCCCTGGCATGTTCTCCCACTATCTCCTGATTCATATTAAACAAATACTGCATCTCTTTTGTTGCATATTCTCTTCTTCAGTTACCCTGGAACAGAGACTATTTTTCCAGGTAAGCCATGTTGAGACCTGGTCTGTTTGTTGCCTAGAACCATGAGGAAGATGAGCTCAGATCTTGAGGATAGCAGGCTTCATCATGTATGGTCTCTAGCATGGAAAAACTACTATGCTGTAAGGGAAGAGGTTACTTCTGCCTATTCAGCGGATATAGGGGAACCTGGAAGTTCAGTGTTCTCAGTCCTATTCACTGGATGTCGCCATTCTCCTCTTAGGGTCCCATCCTGTGTCTATCGGTGTCCTCACTCTTGCATAGAATCCTGCCATGTCTGTGAATGTGGCCTCCTTTACAATTATGTCACTTTCAAAAGCAAATTCTGTGCCTCTTTCTCGCGCATGTTGACTTGACATCAGGGCATTAGGTTGTCTTTATTGGCTGCTATATGTCTTCAGGCTTTCACACTTTGCCCTTAGTTGATAGTTAGCTGATCTGAGGTTATCATTTTTTTCAGTGATACTGGAGAGGGTTGCCATGCCCTCCTCCAGGGGTTCTTCCTGACCTACAGATTGAGTCAAAGTCTCTTATGTCTCCTGCATTGGCAGGTGGGTTCTTTACCACAAGGGCCTCTTGGGAAGCCCTTAACAACAACTAACCAACCTCAAGTCCTTATGATTACTATTATCACCATATTTCTCAAATACTCTCTTGTGATCTATATTGTTGTTCTAGTTACTGCAGATTAAAAAACACCTCTGAGGGGTTTTGCTCCATTTATCACTGAGGCACAGCCAGTTACCAGTGGAATATTTGTTGCCACATGGCTGGTGAATGATTTAATTATTTGGATCATCCCATCCTGATGATCTGTTTCCTAATATTTGTGCTAGTATCAATTTATATTGACTTTCCTTTGAAATAGTTCATGAGGTAGGATTCAAGTACAAATGGCTTGTATGGAAAGTAATTCTGGGAAAGATTTAGACAAACGTAAGAAATAAAACCAAAAAAGAAGAGAACTAATACACAATGGACTACCAAATAAGTTACCACTCAGAGTGAATAGAGCTAATCTTCAGAAATTCTGAGAACCAATGTAGATTGCATGAATTGAAATTATTCTTTTTCTCCAAGCGGACGATATGTTAGAGCATTTGAAGTTAATGATGGCTCCCAAGGAATGTTAATTTCCTAGTGTTCCCAGGCCACCCTGGGCACAAGCAGAAGGCTCCCAGAAACCTTGTGCAGTTAAATTTGGGATAACATGTATGGGAATATGGGTGGGGCACCAGTAGCATCTACTTAGGTTGAAACTGAACAATACTTTTAAAAGTATGTTTTAAAAGATTTCCTGACTAAACAATAGAAATGAATTTGAATGAATTTTATGCTTTCAACATTTAGCCAGCAACTAATGATTCTTCCCTAACTAAAATAAAGAACTTAGATGGAATTGTGATTGACCTTTGCTTTTCCTGAAAATATTATAGTTGTCAAATGTGTGTTTCTTTAAAGAGAGTTATTAACTAAGTTCTTTTGAAACAGAATTACAAGATGTTTCCTTGTGATCTCTGTTCAGTTCAGTTCAGTTCAGTCACTCATTCGTGTCCGACTCTCCGCGACCCCATGAATCACAGCACGCCAGGCCTCCCTGTCCATCACCAACTCCCGGAGTTCACTCAGACTCATGTCAACAGAGTCGGTGATGCCATCCAGCCATCTCATTCTCTGTCATCCCCTTCTCCTCCCGCCCCCAACCTTTCCCAGCATCAGAGTCTTTTCCAGTGAGTCAACTCGTCGCATGAGGTGGCCAAAGTATTGTGATCTCTGTGAATCAGGTTAATACAGACTTTACTGATGCATTGACAGCTCTCTGACAGCTCACAGTAAATCCTTGCTGGGGCATGCTCACATGATGTAGCTTGAATATGTGACCAAAAGCATGTAAGTAAAGTGAATATGTTGCTTTTAAAAAGAACTCTGCCTGCATGTGATATGGAAGTAATGTATCTCAATATCTCAGATTAAAATTACGGAAATATCTCAGTTACATATTTAAAAATAGGGGAGAAGAGTGATATTAAAAGATGTACAATTCGTGCAAGTTCTAAGGTGAATATTGCAAAAAATATTTGGAAGATGAAGTCATAGTGATTTCACTCTCTACTCCTGGAGAAATTTATTAGTGGTCTTAGATCCTAGTATAATGGCTTGTTTGGTTGAGGTTCATTAGTATAACTTACTTTATTTTAGTGGTTTATGGCTTTTATTTACCATGAGGAGATACTTTTGTCAACTATACACTGATTTTTTATTAACTGTATATTTTTGTTTGCTTTTGTTATCTGAGAAAAACAATTAGTATATCTTCAGAATTGAAAAGTCACTAAATGATAATAACATCATATTATTCCAGATATAGATTTGTTCTTCAGAAAATAAATACAAACAAGATCTAAAGTAGATATTTGTTCATTGTTTATCCAGTTTATGTATTAATCTTCAATTTAATCACATCATAGTGAATTATTAATTTTTCTTAACACTGCTTATGATGCAGGGAGTGTTTTTAATAGTTACTCATTCGACTCTACAACAACCTTGTGAGGGAGATAATATTACTAACCTAAGCTTTATAAAGAAATAGAAAATGTAGTTTGCTATTTCCATTGTATTCTCTTGGCCAAACTCTGTTAGCCTTTGCCCTGCTTCATTTTATACTCCAAGGCCAAATCTGCCTGTTACTCCAGGTATCTCTTGACTTCCTACTTTTGCATTCCAGTCCCCTATAATGAAAAGGGCATCCTTTTTGGGTGTTAGTTCTAGAAGGTCATGTAGGTCTTCAGCTTCTTCAGCATTACTAGTTGGGACATAGACTTGGATTACTGTGATATTGAATGGTTTGCCTTGGAAATGAACAGAGATCATTCTGTTGGGGGAGTTTGAAATTTCCTTGGTTCTGTGTTGTCGCAACAAAAATTTGAAGCAATAGACGGACCAGTGTTAAAGCTCCATGTTACAGCTCCGTTTTATTTAGAAAGTAAAGGAAAATACATCCTCGAGGCATGAGGGCATGCTGACCCAAAAGACGCAAAGAGAAGACAGTCCCCTGACTCAATTTTGGCTCCTCTTTTTATATATATTTTTCTTTTCCCCCAAGCCTGTCCTATGTAAATTGAGCTAGCCAGGAGGGCTGTTTGTTTTACCTGAGTTCCTCACTCCGGTCCTCAGACCTTGCTTTGTACTATTTTTTTCAGGGTTTTCCCTTCTTTGTCTTTTAGCCACCACCATTTTGGACTCCTTTTTCCTATTCTAACGACCTAACAATTCTGTCTTTTTGAGATTGCATCCAAGTACTGCATTTCAGACTCTCTTGTTGACTATGAGCACTACTCCTTTTCTTTTAAAGGATTCTTGCCCTCAGTAGTAGATATAATGGTCATATGAGTTAAATTCACCCATTCCAGTCCATTTTAGTTCACTGATTCCTAAAATGTTGATGTTCATTCTTGCCATGTCCTGTTTGACCACTTCCAATTTACCTTGATTCATGGACCTAACATTCCAGGTTCATATGCAATATTGTTCTTTACAGCATTGGACTTTACTTGCATCACCAGTCACATCCACAACTGGGTGTTGTTTTTCCTTTGGCTCCGTCTTTTCATTCTTTCTGGAGTTATTTCTCCACTGTTCTCCAGGGGCATATTGGGCACCTACCGAGATGGGGAGTTCATCTTTCAGTGTCATATCTTTTTGCCTTTTCATACTGTTCATGAGGTTCTCAAGGCAAGAATACTGACGTGGTATGGCATTCCCTTCTCCAGTGGACCACATTTTGTCAGAACTCTCCACCATGACCTATCTGTCTTGGGTCGCCCTACACTGCCTGGCTCATAGTTTAATTGGGTTAGACAAGGCTGTGGTCCATGTGATCAGACTGGTTAGTTTTCTGTGATTGTGGTTTTCATTCTGCCTGCCCTCTGAGGAATAAGGATAAGAGGCTTATGGAAGCTTCCTGATGGGAGAGACTGAGGGGGAAACTGGGTCTTGTTCTGATTGGCTGCTCCATGCTTGGTAAATCTTTAATCCAATTTTCTGTTGATTGGCGGATCTGTGTTCCCTCCCTGTTGTTTGACCTGAGGCCAAACTATGTTGGAGGTAATGAAAATAATGGCTACCTCCTTCGAAAGGTCCATGTACACACTCAGTGCCCCCGACCCTGCAGCAGGCCACTGCCAACCCACACCCCGCTGAGACTCCTGGACACTCACAGGGAAGTCTGGGTCAG
This sequence comes from Moschus berezovskii, assembly GCF_049115385.1. Classification (NCBI taxonomy): domain Eukaryota; kingdom Metazoa; phylum Chordata; class Mammalia; order Artiodactyla; family Moschidae; genus Moschus; species Moschus berezovskii. The sequence continues at coordinate 46,037,464 of NC_142462.1, forward strand.
CCTCTTGTGGAGTCACTGCTCCTTTCTTCTGTGTCCTGGTGCACTGAGTTTTGTCTATGCCCTCCAAGAATCTGTTTCCCCAGTCCTGTGTAAATTCTGGTGGCTCTATGGTGGGAAATGGCAACCTCCTCCAAGAGGGCTTTTGCCACACCAGGTCTGCTACACCCAGAGTCCCTGCCCCTGTGGCAGGCCACTGCTGACCCATGCCTCTGAAGGAGACACTCAAAACACTCAAAAGCAAGTCTGGCTCAGTCTCTGTGGGGTCTCCTGGTGCTCAAGGTTTTATTTGTAGTAGCTTTTATAAGGGAGAAGCCAGGATTGGAGAATAGCCATCTTCATTTGTTAGTCTAGATTTATCCACAAAGTTATGTGACTGTCTCCTGAAGGAAATTGTAAAATAAGTTTACTAATTTTAGTGCATATCTGATGTATTTAAGTAAAACTCCCAACTATTAGAATTCTTAGAAATTAAAAAGTAGAGTATGATTAGGTTATAAAAATGAGGAGAAATGCTTCTTTTAAATCTAAATTTATTATTACTTTTGAAGAAGAAAATTATTTGTTTTGGTAGAGGAATTCTTTTAAGAAATCTGCTTTATTTTGACTTGAAAAAGCATATATGAATTGGATTATTATAATTATAAATAAATTCTTAGACATTGTATCTGGATTGTACCTTTTGCTTAGGTATCTTTTTATAAATTTATTTACTTCCTTTATCATATGTCCTCTTGTTTAAGTCAAACTACCTAGATTGTTATTTGCATTTATATAATATTTAATGTCAAAAATATCAACCTCATAATTTAAAATAAATTCTTCAGTTTTATTAGTTAGGTGAAAATAAAATACCTGAAAGCAATACCTATAAAGAGAATTAATTCTTATGCAACATTTGGGTCAAAGGAAAGTGAAATCCTATTCCTGTCTTTAACAGATAGGCCTTTCTCGTTAAATAGAAATGTAACAATCTAACGATGCAGAGATTCAACAGGAAATACAACCTACTAACACAGTTATAATCTCCTGGACTCTGTGTGTGTGTACACACACAGATGTGCCTGTATATGTTTTTCTTTCTGAAACTATTTGAAAGTCTAAGAAAGAGATATTTATAACTTTCAGCTTTTGTAACTTCAGGGAGGCATAATAATGAGGCACTGAGGAAACACGGTAGTGATTCTGTAACTTTGACAGTAATCTTCCCACAAAGCCGGCATGCGTTTCTCTTCATCCTCATACCTGAGATCATGTCTGCCATCCAGAATTAGGATGCAATTTGTATGAACGCTACAAATTGTCTAGGCTACAGTGTTGCCTAGAACCACCAGACAGAAAAATCAAGCAGCTTCTCACCTTTAGGCTTATATATCTAAGTTTCTTTTTTTTTTTTTGAGACTGGTAATTTTTGTGCTTCAATCACACATAAGATGTCAAAACAAATATTGCATCATTTCCTAGTGTTTCTGTTATCTCCAGGGCTGTTCTTTGTTACAGAAAGGAAGCCTGCTGTTAGGCAAAGCTTTAATGCACACATAATGTAGCTGTTTTCCCACTAATCCAGTTATATGCTTTGATAAAAGTAAGTGGTAGATGGTAAGAGCAGCAATTCAGTCACAGCATGTTCTGATTTACAGGCAAAATATCAAATGTTGACACAAAGAGGGGAATTTGTTTATGAAACTGAGCAAGTTTGACACTTTAGGAGTAAAATACTGCAAGCCAGTGAAGGATGAAAGGAAAATGTAAGCTGATGGTGGGCAATATGTAAAAATTAACAACTGAAGAAGATGGTCTTGTGTTTAAAAAAAAAATCTTTTTATTTAAGGACTAGATAGAAATGTTATTTATGATTTAGTAAATCTGTGAGTCAGTTTTCTTATAGGAAGCCCTCCTAATTTATGGTCATTATAAAATGGTATCTTTGATTACTCATCAAAAAGATAATCAAAATATAGTTCCTTATATTTGCTATTAGTTGTACAAGATAGCCTTTTATAAATAAATAAATAAACTCTATTCTTTTCCCAGTTGTAGTCATGAAGCAATAGTTCTAGAGGTGACAATCTGTAAACGCCAGGGCAAAATAAGATGTGAGGTCCCATCGCCATATTGGAGGCTGGGCAGGGATGATCATGATGAAAGGATCTGGTAACAGTAATCAGGTTCACCTCTGGTTCAGTGTCCTCTGTCCCAACCTTCCCACAATCCTGCCTCTTAGATGGACTCATAGAATTGCATAGAGATAATACAGTTGGCTTCCTTGGTGGCTCAGCTGGTAAAGAATCTGTCAATAATGCAGGAGACCCAGCTTTGATCCTTGGGCTCAGAAGATCCCCTGGAGAAAGAAATGGCAATGCACTCCAGTATTCTTGTTTGAGAAATCCCATGGACAAAGGAGCCTGGTGGGCTATAGTCCATGGTGTCACAGAGTCAGACATGACTTAGTGACTAAACCACCATCACCATGTGAGCTTATACAATTAACTTAAGGCTTAAGAGATTAGCTCTTTTCCTTCTCTTTGAAATGGACAGAATAATATTTTCTTGCCACCCTTTGTTGAGAACCAAATGGAATAACATGTAAAGTGCTTTTTTTATTGTAACCATTATTCTGGTTATTATTTTTGTTATCTTCCAACACTTTTCTACCAACCATTAGCAGACAGTTCTTTGTGAATATGTCACATTTCTTCAAGTCTGAGCATTAATAAATTTGCTCAGATTTATATATATTATTGGGTAAGTACAGATAGAGATGTCTCCCTCCTCAGTAAAGATTTACAATGCCTGGTAATTACGATATCGTCAGTCTGTGGGAAGGAGGGGTGGGTCAGCTGTCAGCAGCCCCTGAATAAAATCAGGACTTCCTCATCTTGCAATCCCTCGCCTGAAATACACCTACTGCCTATGCATGACCCCGGCCATCTTCCCATTCCTCTGTGGGGATTTAAGATGGCACTCTGGCTACTGGTACTGCGATTGGTATTGCTGTGAGTAATAAGCAGCAGTCTTTGCTCTCTGACCCAAAAGGCTTCCATTTTTCTGCCAGTATCTGTGAAGCTATAGGAGGATTACTTGTTAACTTGCAAGAAGGATAAAATCTTAGAAACTTCCCAGTTCTTGGCTTGACAGTTTAACACCAACTAATGTCAGAGTGGGGGTTTGTTTAAATATCAAATCACAGTGTATATGCAAGGAAGACATGATTTGGATTGTTCACTTTCCTATGTGATTTAAATTTCAGGGTTTTTTTTTTTCTAAAATATCCTTAAGTGTTCCTAGACAAGGGCATGCTTTTCTTAGATAGGAACTTTCCTTCTCTGTATGTGACAGTGAGCACAATTGTTGGTTATGGCATAAAACTTAAATTTAAAAGTGATTTCTCCACCCTTGCAAATCAAGCCTATTTTGCCATTATTCAAGTATAATAAAAGACATTTAGTATGCCAGTGCAATTATATGACAAATGAATTTTAGGAGAGTGATTTCATTTCATGTCTTATAAAATAGTCATCCATCTAGGAAAACTTGATGTTGATTCATATCTCATTTATGTCAGTGAACAGGAATATTGTGGTTTATGCCCTTCCTACTTAAAGTGAGGTCTCTGGCCAAGCAGCCTGAGCAGCACCTGCAGCCTGTAAGAAATGCAGAATCTCGAACTCCACCCCAGACTTAAGGAGCCAGAATCTGCATTTAGCTAGCCTCCCAAGTGTTTATTAAGCAATGAGGAAATCAGGGTATACTTTAGGGAGGTGCTGTGAGCGAAGTCATTGGACTTCACTATCAATGCATTTGTCTGGGCCTTTTTATGACTAATCATGTTTATCATTGTCTTAGAGTTTGACATCTTTGCAATCATAATTACTAGTACAATGGAAATTTGTGACTATTTTATTTTATATCCATTTGCTTTTTGGAGGAAAGTATTAAAAAAGAGCAGAAAGAAGGAGTAGAATTATGTTCATTAAAAGAACCAAAGTTTTCTCTCTCTTATATGCTTGTACTTCAAGGGAAAAAATAATAATCTCAATCACTGTACTGTACACTTGTACGTAGTACAAGTATACAAGTAAGTACTTGTATAAGTACTTGTACAATGTTGTACTAAGACAATATTGTAAATCAAATATATATCAATTTTTGATACTTATTTTTACTGAGACTGCTTTACAATGTTCGTTTGATTTCTGTCATACATCAACATGAATTAACCATAGGTGTACATATGTCCCCTCCCTCTTGAATCTTTCTCCCACCTCCTGCCCATTCCCCCCATCTGGGTCATTACAGAGCCTCAGTTTGAGTTCCATGAGTCATGCAGCAAATTCCCACGGGCTCTCTGTTTACATATGTTGGCGTGTATGCATCCCTGCTACTCTCCATTCCTCTCACCCTCTGCCTCTTCTCGTCTACCCTTGTCCATAAGTCAGTTCTCTATGCCTGCGTCTCCACTGCTGCTCTTTAAGCAGGTTCATCAGTACCATCCTTCGAGATTCCGTGTGCAGTGCTGTGTTTGGTGGCTCAGTCGTGTCTGACTCTTGCGACCCCATAGAATGTGGCCTGCCAGGCTCCTCTGTCCATAGGATTCTCCAAGCGAAAATACCGAAGTGGGTTGCCATTTCCTCCTCCAGTCCAACTCTTTAGGACCCCATAGACCGTAGCCCTCCAGGCTGCTCTGTCCATGGAATTTTCTAGGCAAGAATACTGGAGTGGGTTGGCATTCCCTTCTCCATCTAGATTCCATATATATACGTTAATATACAATATTTGTTTTTATCACTTACTTCATTCTGTATAATAGGCTCTATGTTCATCAACCTCATTAGATCTGATTCAAATGCATTCCTTTTTGTGGCTGCATAGTATTCCATTTTATATATGTACTGCAGCTTCCTTATCCATTCATCTGTCAACAGGCAACTAGGTTGCTTTCATGTCCTGGCTGTTGTAAATAGTGCTGCAGTGAACATTGGGATACATGTCTTTACCAGTTCTGGTTTCTTCAGGGTATATGCCTAGAAGTGGTCTTGCTGGGTCATAGGTGATTTTATTCCCAGTTTTTTAAGGAATCTGTATCTTCCATAGTGGCTGTATCAATTTACATTCCCACCAGCAGTGTAGGAGGGTTCCCTTTTCTCCACACCCTCTCCAGTGTTTGTGTATTTTTTTTTGATTATGTCCATTCTTTCTGGTGTGAGATGATACCTCATTATAGCTTTGATTTGCATTTCTCTAATAATGATTGATGTTGAGCATTTCTTCATGTGTTTATTAGCCATCTGTATGTCTTCCTTAGAGAAGTGTGTGTTTAGGTCTTTTGCCCACTTTTTGATTGGGTTGTTTGTTTTTCTGCTATTGAGTTGTGTGAGCTGCTTGTATACTTTGGAAATTAAAAGTTTGCTTGTTAAGGCAAAAGAAAAAATGAGTTCTTCTTAAAATTTTCTTCATTTAAAAAGACATAAAAATTATAGGCTGTGCAGAAAAGACTCTGATATAAAGGATAAATTTAGGAATAACAACAGGGCAAATAATCAAGGTTATTTAGTTTTTAAAAAGAGAGAATACCAGAGGATAATTTAATTGCTTTGCAAGTATAAGGAAAGTTTATAAGAAGGTGTTGACAGTATGATAAATATATTTTCCATTAATTATAGGATGAACTAAAGATAGTTTTTTTTTTTTTTTTGAACAGAGGAAAATTTATGCGTCGAACCTGGACTGGTCACTTATGATAATATACATGCTACAATTCCATTCTCTCCAATCATTCCACCTTCACCCTCTCCCACAGAGTCCCAAAGACTGTTCTATATACCTATGTCTCTTTTGCAGTCTCTTATACAGGGTTCAGGTTACCATTTTTCTAAATTCCATATATATGCGTTAATATACGGTATTGATGTTCTTCTTTCTGGCTTACTTCACTCTGTATAATTGGCTCCAATTTCATCCACCTCATTAAAACTGATTCAAATGCATTCTTTTTGATGGCTGAGAAATACTCCATTGTGTATATGTACCAAAGCTTTCTTATCCATTCATCTGCAGATGGACATCTAGGTTGCTTCCATGTCCTGGCTATTATAAACAGTGCTGCAATGAACATTGGAGTACATGTGTCTCTTTCAATTCTGGTTTCCTCGGTGTGTATGCCCAGGAGTGCGATCGCTGGATCATATGGCAGTTCTATTTCCAGTTTTCTGAGGAATCTCCACACTGTTCTCCATAGTGGCTGTACTAGTTTGCATTCCCACCAACAGTGTAAGAGGGTTCCCTTCTCTCCACACCCTCTCCAGCACTTATTGCATGTAGATAGTTTTAGGTAATTAGAAATTAGTTGTATTTGTAGTTTGAAATAGCAAAGTAATTCTTAAGGTGAGGCAGAGGAAATACTTTCATTTTGGATTGAACTGTAGCTTTTTAAAAGCTATGAGAATTATTGACTTGTTTGTTAAGGCTAGAAGAATTACGAAAAGACTTCACATCCAGTAAGAACAGATCAGCATTTATGAGTACAATTTTCAAAGTTCAGCCGTACCTCAGAGATTTTGCAGGTTCAGTTCCAGGCAACACAATAAAGCAAGTTTCACGAATGTTTTTAGTTACCTGATACATATGAAAGTATGTTTTCACTATACTGTGGTCTATCAAGAATGCAATAGCATTATGTCTAGCAAAACCAAAATACATACCGTAATTAAAAAATACTTTAATGCTAAAATATGTTAGTCATCATCTAAGCCTTAAGTAAGTTTTAATCTTTTTGCTGATGAAGGGTGTTTCCTTGATGCTGACCGCTGGTTGCCTGATCAGGGTGGTGATTGCTGAAAGTTGGGGTAGCTGGCAATTTCTTAAAATAAGAAAACAGTAAAGTTTGCTAGAGGAAAAATTTCTGCATAGATGTCAGAATTTTATAGTAAATTTGAATCAGTGATGAAATAGTTTTGTGTTTGTAAGTGACCAGAGTCATCCTGATTCATTGTTAGTATGACATATCTCTGCTCTGTAAACGCATTAGATGTTCTTTCTCATTGTGTTCTTTTAGGCAAATCCAACCATCATCACAAAAGTTCTTTTTTCAACTAGGTAAGATGTTCCAGGTAATCAGCTTCAGGACCACCAAAATATTAAGCATACTGATCAGCTCTGCATCATGTGTTGGTGAAGAGAAAGTGATAATTTGAGTGAGAACACTTGATACGTGATCATTTGCTCATTTCAGTAAAGCTTCATCTGAGAGCCGGCACTCAAATTTCCAAAGGGCTATGAAAATATACTGTGTTAGGAATAATACTGATATGATTATTGTATCTCGACAATGTAGGGGAGACAGCTGTCCATATTTCTAGTTGGGTGAGTGCTCTGGAATCAGAATTGTACACTGGTTAATTGTAAAGCTGTTTGAGAAAATACAAGTATCAAGGAGAGATGAGTAAGGAAGCTAAATACAAATTAATTCTAGAGCAAAAGAATAGCATATGCTTGTTTGAAATTCTTCTAAATGCCTATAATTAGAGAGGTTTAAAAGTTTTCTGTCTCAAAATGTAAATTGAATATATTAAAAAAGATGCTTGAAACTTATTCAGAAATTCATTCAACATTTTGACAAAATTTAAAAGACTGAATTTTGAGCATGTCATGATTCAAGTTAATGGGAATATTTAAAATTATTTCTCAATTTTCGGTATATAGCATAGTGATTCAGTACTTTTTACAGATTATACTTCATTAAAAGTTATTACAAGATAATCCCTGTGCTTTACAATATTGCCCTGTTGCTTGTCTATCTTATACACTGAAGTATGTGTATCTTAATCCCATACCCCTAGCTTGTCCCTCCCTTTCCATCTTCCCAAGGTAACCTCTAGTTTTTTTTTCTATATCTGTAATTCTGTTTTACTATATACATTTTTTATTTTTTAGATTCCACATAAAAGTGATATGTTAAATGTCTCTCTGACTTATATCATTACACATAGTATTCTCTAGGTTCATCTTCATTGTTGTAAGTGGCAGCTTTTTATTATTTTTAATGACTGAATAATATCCCACTGCATGTATACCATATCTTCTTTATATATTTGCCTATTGGTAGACACTGGGATTGCTTCCAAATCTTTGCTACTGTGAACATTGAGGTGCATGTATCAGTTAGAATTAGTGTTTCTGTTTTTGCTGGATGTAAACCTAGGAGTAGAATTACTGAGTCATATGGTAGTTCCTTTTTTAGATTTTTGAGGAATCTCCATACTGTTTTCCATAGTGACACACAATTTATACCCCCAGCATTGAATGTTACATTGACTGTGGGTTTGTCATAAATAGCCTTTGTTATGTTGAGGTATGTTCCTTCTGTACCCACTGTGATGAGTTTTTATCATGAATGGATGATGGATTTTGTCAAATGGACAATTGGATGATGGATTTTTTCTGCATCTGTTGAGATGGTTTTGTGGTCTTTGTCTTTGTTTTGTTAATGTGGTATGTCAAATTGCTTTTCATATGTTGAGCCATCCTTGTACCTTAGAATAAATCCAACTTGATCATGGTGTATGATCCTTTCTGTGTATTCTTGGATTAAATGTACATTTAAAGTAATTATTGGTTGGTTTATACTTATTGCTGTTTTATTGTTTTCTGATTGTTTTTGTAGTTCTTTTTGGTCCATTTTTTTCTTTTTTTGTTTTTTCCCTTTGGATTGCTAAGTTTCTTTTTTAGTATGCTTGTGTTCCTTTTTAAAAAAATTTTCTGCATCTGTTGGTTTTTGATTTGTGATTATCTCGGGGTTCACATATGTTGACCTATAACTGTATCTAATTATTTTCAAGCACATTCTAAAAGATCTGTATTTTATTCCTGTCCCTTACATTTTGTGTTTTTGATGTCATATTTTACATTTTCATGTTTATCCCATAATTATTATAGTTATGATTATTTTAGGGGCTTCCCAGGTGGTGCTAGTGGTAAAGAACCTGCCAGTATTTTGCCTGGAGAATCCGCATGGATAGAGAAGCCTGGCGGGCTACAGTGCATAGGGTTATAAAGAGTTGGACACAACTGAAGCAACTCAGCATGTACGCACGTTTGCGTTTACAATTTTTTGTCTTTTAATCTTCATATTGGCATATGTAAGTGGTTGATCCTTAGTACTTTCAATATATTTGCATTTCCTAGTAGGATTGTTCCTTTCATATAGATTTTTACTTCTTTTTCATTTAGAGAAGACCCTTTGACATTTCTTTTAGGCTGTGTTTAGTATTGATGGTCTCTTACTTTTTGCTTGTCTGAGAATTTCTTTGTCTATGCTTCTATTTGAAATTATAATCTTGGCTAGAGTTTCTTAGGTTGCAGAATTTTTCCTTTAAGGACTTTGAATGTATCATGCCCTGTCTTTTAGACTGAGGGGCCTACTTGTCAGCCATCAGTTCAGTTCAGTTCAGTTGCTCAGTCGTGTCCGACTCTGCGACCCTATGAATCACAGCACGCCAGGCCTCCCTGTCCATCACCAACTCCCGGAGTTCACTCAAACTCATGTCCATCGAGTCGGTGATGCCATACAGCCATATCATTCTCTGTTGTCCCCTTCTCCTCCTGCCCCCAATCCCTCCCAGCATCAGAGTCTTTACCAGTGAGTCAACTCTTCGCATGAGGTGGAAAAGTATTGGAATTTCAGCTTTAGCATCAGTCCTTCCAATGAACACCCAGGATTGATCTCCTTTAGAATGGACTGGTTGGATCTCCTTGCAGTCCAGGGGACTCGCAAGAGTCTTCTCTGATACCGCAGTTCAAAAACATCAATTCTTCGGCAATCAGCTTTCTTCACAGTCCAACTCTCACATCCATACATGACCACTGGAAAAACCATAGCCTTGACTAGACGGACCTTTGTTGGCAAAGTAATGTCTCTGCTTTTTAATATACTATCTAGGTTGGTCATAACTTTCCTTCCAAGAGTAAGCGTCTTTTAATTTCATTGGCTGCAGTCAGCATCCACAGTGATTTTGGAGCCCCAAAATGTAAAGTCAGCTACTGTTTCCACAGTTTCCCCATCTGTTTCCCATGAAGTGATGGGACCAGATACCATGATCTTAGTTTTCTGAATGTTGAGCTTCAAGCCAATCTTTTCACTCTCCTCTTTCACTTTCATCAAGAAAGAGGCTTTTGAGCTCCTCTTCACTTTCTGCCATAAGAGTGGTGTCATCTTTATATCTGAGATTATTGATATTTCTCCCAGCAATCTTGATTCCAGCTTGTGCTTCTTCCAGCCCAGCGTTCCTCATGATGTACTCTGCATATAAGTTACATAAGCAGGGTGACAATATGCAGCCTTGACGTACTCCTTTTCCTATTTGGAACCAGTCTTGTTCCATGTCCAGTTCTGACTGTTGCTTCCTGACCTGCATGTAGGTTTCTCAAGAGGCCAGTCAGGTGGTCTGGTATTCTCATCTCTTTCAGAATTTTCCACAGATTATTGTGATCCACGCAGTTAAAAGGCTTTGGCATAGTAAATGAAGCAGAAATAGATGTTTTTCTGGAACTCTCTTGCTTTTTCTATGATCCAGCGGATGTTGGCAATCTCATCTCTGGTTCCTCTGCCTTTTCTAAAACCAGCTTGAACATCTGGAAGTTCACTGTTCACGTATTGCTGAAGCCTGGCTTGGAGAATTTTGAGCATGACTTTACTAGCGTGTGAGATGAGTTCAATTGTGCAGTAGTTTGAGCATTCTTTGGCATTGCCTCCCTCTTTGGGATTGAAATGAAGACTGACCTTTTCCAGTCCTGTGGCCACTGCTGAGTTTTCCCAATTTGCTGGCATATTGAGTGCAGCACTTTCACAGCGTCATCTTTCAGGATTTGAAATAGCTCAACTGAAATTCCATCACCTCCACTAGCTTTGTTCATAGTGATGCTTTCTAAGGCCCACTTGACTTCACATTCCAAGATGTCTGGCTCTAGGTAAGTGATCACACCATCATGATTCTCTTGGTCGTGAAGATCTTTTTTGTACAGTTCTTCTGTGTATTCTTGCCACCTCTTCTTAATCTCTTCTGCTTCTGTTAGGTCCATACCATTTTTGTCCTTTATCGAGCCCATCTTTGCATGAAATGTTCCCTTGGTATCTCTAAGTTTCTTTTTTTTTTTTTGAAGTAATTAATTTATTTTTTATTAGAGGCAAATTATTTTACAATATTATACTGGTTGGTTTTGCCATACATTGACATGAATTCGCCCCGGGTTTACATAAGTTCCCCCTCCTGAAACCCCCTCCCACCTCCCTCCTCCCTTTATCCTTCCTATGGGTCATCCGCACACGCCAGCCCTGAGCATCCTATAACATGCATCAACCCTGAACTAGTGATTCGTTTCACATATGACAACATACGTGTTTCAATGGCATTCTCCCAAATCATCCCACCCTCACCTTCTCCCACAGAGTCCAAAAGACTGTTCTATACATCTGTGTCTCTTTTGCTGTCTCGTATACAGGAGAAAAACTATTAAAAATGCCAACATATGGAGGCTGAACAACACGCTGCTGAATAATGAACAAATCATAGAAGAAATCAAAAGAGAAATCAAAATATACATAGAAATGAATGAAAATGAAAACACAACAACCCAAAACCTCTGGGACACTGTAAAAGCAGTGCTAAGGGGGAAGTTCATAGCAATATAGGCACACCTCAAGAAACAAGAAAAAAGTCAACTAAATAACCTAACTCTACATCTAAAGCAACTAGAAAAGGAAGAAATGAAGAACCCCAGGGTCAGTAGAAGGAAAGAAATCGTAAAAATTAGGGCAGAGATAAATGCAAAAGAAACAAAAGAGACCATAGCAAAAATCAACAAAGCCAAAAGCTGGTTCTTTGAGAAAGTAAATAAAATTGACAAACCACTAGCCAGACTCATCTAAGTTCCTTGAAGAGATCCCTTGTCTTTCCTATTCTGTTGTTTTCCTCTATTTCTTTGCATTGATCACTGAGGAAGGCTTTCTTATCTCTCCTTGCTATTCTTTGGAACTCTGCATACAGATGCTTATTCTTTCCTTGTCTCCTTTGCTTTTCGCTACTCTTCTTTTCACAGCTATTTGTAAGGCCTCCTCAGACAGCCATTTTGCATTTTTGCATTTCTTTTCCATGGGGATGGTCTTGATCCCTGTCTCCTGTACAATGTCACGAACCTCCGTCCAAAGTTCATCAGATAGCACTCTATCAGATCTAGCCCCTTAAATCTATTTCTCACTTCCACTGTATAATCATAAGGGATTTGATTTAGGTCATATCTGAATGGTCTAGTGGTTTTCCCTACTTTCTTCAATTTAAGTCTGAATTTGGCAATAAGGAGTTCATGATCTGAGCCACAGTCAGCTCCTGGTCTTGCTTTTGCTAACTGTATAGAGCTTCTCCATCTTTGGCTGCAAAGAATATAATCAATCTGATTTCGGTGTTGACCATCTGGTAATGTCCATGTGTATAGTCTTCTCTTGTGTTGTTGAAAGAGGGTGTTTGCTGTTAACAGTGTGTTCTCCTGGCAAAACTCTATTAGCCTTTGCCCTGCTTCATTCCATGCTCCAAGGCCAAATTTGCCTGTTACTCCATAGGTCCCTCAAATACATTTTAGATGCCTTTTTCTCTCCCTTCTCCTTTGGGACCTCGATAATACAAAAACTGGTATACTTATTATTGTTCCAAAGAGCTGTTAAACTGTTTTCGTGTTTGAAATTCTTCTTTTTGCTCTTCTGAAGGATGATTTTCATTATTCAGTCTTCCAGATCACTTATGCATCCTTCTGTATCACTTAGTCTCCTACTCATTACTTACAGTATTGGTTTTCCATTTTTTCTTTTTCTAGTTATTGGATTCTTCATTTCTGTTTGGATCTTTATATTATTTTCTAGATCTCTCAAATTTTTCACTGTATTCATCTATTGTTTTCCTTAATAAATTAACATTTTTATTACCAGTGCTTTGAATTCTTTATCTCGTAAATTGTTTCATTCGTTCTTTTTTTTCCGTGGGTTTTCTCTTGCTTTTCCAGTTGAGCGCAGTTCTTCTGCCTTATAATTTGCTTAAATTCCTCTGTCTCTGTGGATTTAGGTGAAACAATTCCCTGTTGCAGTCTTAAACGTGTGTTCTTATGCGGATGCAGTCTGTCCCTATACAGACTGCGTGTGCTCATTTGCGCTTTCGTGGGAGAGCTGGTTTGACGTGAATGCATGTGACATCTTTTTTCAGGATATGCTGACATCTGTCACCTTGGTAGAGGAGGGGCTGCACACAGAGGGGCTAAAGCTGGAGCTGGATGTGAGGCGAGGCTTCCCCTCTGCTCAGTGGATACCACTGCCCTATTGGATGTGGGGTCTGATCCCACCTTCTGGGGGAAAAGCCTTTATGGTCAGTGAGCCTGAGCTGTTTCTGTTCTCTTTGGGTTTTCCCCTCTCCCCAGGATGGGATCCTTGCCTCAGAGAAGTAGGGGTGCTCAAGCTAGGGGGGACCTGAGTGACCTCTTGGCTTATCTCATCTGCAGACAGAGATCTGAGTTGTCTCCAGTGAGCTGCTCCTTCAGGCACCTGCTCTTGTTTTCTTGCTCTGCTCAGACACAGCCTTGGCTGCAAGTCCCTTTTGTCCCTCATAGCTGATCACAACCCCAAGATTTTGCTTTCCCCACTCTGTTTAGAGACACATCGCAGGGCAGGCAGGGCCCATCTGGACTCTCAGAGTGTACCGGGGCATGAGGTGTGATGGAGATGAAGCAGCTGCCGTCATAAACCCAGGCTTCTTCTGAGGCACTGCTTGAGTAAGTGCTGGCAGTGGCTGCTGCCAGCCCACCCAGGCTCTGCCTGGGGACAGAGTAACCTTTGTGTCCCTGGGATGAGTCTGCTCGGTTGTGACCACCCTAGATCCAGTGCCCAGTGTGACATAGAGTGAGTGGGGCCAGAGTGTCCTCTCAGCTTGGACTGAGGTGAGCAGCAGGGTGCTTGTGGGAAACCCCCAGCCACTAGAGAAGTCTCTCTCCACCTTCTCCACCCTGATTTAGGGGCAGGCTAACTCATGCATGCCCCCCACAAGTGGGGTCCAGGCCTCTCACAGCCCTCCTGTTCTTCCCAGGAGCCTTCCAACCAGAAAAAGGGTCTCATCTTCCCTGAGTAGGTTTCCAGTATCAGGGCACCCATTCTATGGCGCTCCACCTGTGTAATCTCCCTTTTCCTTTGAGTCCCTTCCGAGGGGCATAGGTCCCTATCCATTACTTGTTTTCGCTTCCTACCCAGTTTTCAGTGAGTTGCAGTGAGAACCGTTCTACACATAAATAAATTTTTGATGTGTTTGTCAGGGGAGGTGCAATCCATGTCCTCTTACTCTGTGATCTTGATTGATCATCCTGATTGATGCCTTGCTTTTTAAGAAAGAGAGACGACTATCTGAAATATATGTATACATATATTGAAGTTGATGTAGAATTCTTCCTGGATTGAAAAGTTGATTCTTGTGAATATACCAGTTTGTTCCAAAATTATTGCTAAATGTGGTTTTGTCGGAAGATAATTCTGAAGATCAATGACAAAAGTAACATGACAGAGAAAGGCAGTTTACACTCCTGGTATAAACTGAAAGTGATGAGGCCCCACGGAGCAAGTCTCAAGTGTTGGAGTTTGAAGCAGAGTTCCGACCTTGGTTTCTCCGTGACTCTGAGCAGTTTCTTTGACACTCTGTCTCATTTCCTCAACTGAACAGTGGAAAAAAGTAACATGTTACAGCTAAGACCTTGAGCTTGGTAAAGGTTATGTGAATTAACACATGTGACAGTCTTTGACTGGCATAGTTGTGCTTCTCAGTACATGTTAGCTAATATTTTAATTATTACTATTAAAAAGTTAAAAGCCAGTAAAATCATTAAAACAGTAAAGGGATACATTTACAGTTATTAAAGGAAATGTATCCATAATCTTTATTATACAGGATGGGTCAGGAATGAAAAATTATTCAATAAAAGAGAAATTGACTATGTGAAAAACCATTTTAATCTTATTGTCATTCATAATATTGGGGGTAAAAATTTCCACCATGACTGAACACCAAAATGTAAAATAAGCAAACAAAGCATCAAATATCAGTAGAGAGCACAGAAATGCATTTACCTTAATAGTAGATAGTTTTCTAAGTGTAAAAATATTTTAAGAAGTCATAAAATACAGGTTCAAAATTTAAAATTAAAAGGTAAACAATAAACTGGAAAAAGTAGAACTTACAATTCACAGGTTTATGTCAACTAATTTATGAAAAAAAGTTTCATTTCATTCAGTTCAGTTCAGTCGCTCAGTCGTGTCCGACTCTTTGCGACCCGTGAATCACAGCATGCCAGGCCTCCCTGTCTATCACCAACTCCTGGAGTTTACCCAAACTCATGTGCATAGAGTCGGTGATGCCATCCAGCCATCTCATCCTCTGCTGTCCCCTTCTCCTAGTGCCCCCAATCCCTCCCAGCATCAGGGTCTGAGTTTCAGCCTCAGCATCAGTCCTTCCAATGAACACCCAACACTGATCTCCTTTAGGATGGACTGGTTGGATCTCCTTGCAGTCCAAGGGACTCGCAAGAGTCTTCTCCAGCACCACAGTTCAAAAGCATCAATTCTTCGGTGTTCAGCTTTCTTTATGGTCCAACGCTCACTTCCATACATGACCACTGGAAAAACCATAGCCTTGACTAGACGGACCGTTGTTGGCAAAGTAATGTCTCTGCTTTTTAGCATGCTGTCTAGGTTGGTCATAACTTTCCTTCCAAGGAGTAAGCGTCTTTTAATTTCATGGCTGCAATCACCATCTGCAGTGATTTTAGAGCCCCCAAAAATAAAGTGAGCCACTTTTTCCCCATCTGTTTGCCCTAAAGTGATGGGACCAGGTGCCATGATCTTCGTTTTCTGAATGTTGAGCTTTAAGCCAACTTTTTCACTCTCCTCTTTCACTTTTCATCAAGAGGCTCTTTAGTTCCTCTTCACTTTCTGCAATAAGGGTGGTGTCATCTGCATATCTGAGGTTATTGATGTTTCTCCCAGCAATCTTGATTCCAGCTTTTGCTTCCTCCAGCCCAGCGTTTCTCATGATGTACCCTGCATAGAAGTTAAATAAGCAGGGTGATACTATACAGCCTTGATGTACTCTCTTTCCGATTTGGAACCAGTCTGTTGTTCCATGTCCAGTTCCAACTGTTGCTTCCTGACCTGCATACAGGTTTCTTAAGAGGCAGGTCAGGTGGTCTGGTATTCCCATCTCTGAGAATTTTCCACAGTTTATTGTGATCCACACAGTCAAAGGCTTTGGTATAGTCAATAAAGCAGGAGTAGATGTTTTTCTGGAACTCTCTTGCATTTTTGATGATCCAGCGGACGTTGGCAATTTGATCTCTGTTTCCTCTGCCTTTCCTAAAACCAGCTTGAACATCTGGGAGTTCACGGTTCACATATTGCTGAAGCCTGGCTTGGAGTATTTTGAGTATTACTTTACTAGCGTAGGTACATATACATATTGTAAATACTGTGAGCTATTTTCTCAGATTTTAGGATAACCATTTTGTTTCTTTATAATATTTACTAGTTTCCTGCAAAAACTGGAAAAATCAAAATAAAGGGAAGATATTTGGTAGGAATAAAACAACCTAGACTTTAAAGATCACCGCCTCCGTTCACTTTGCTTTCCTTTTCCTGTATTGCCATCTGGTGTCCAGAATGTGGATAGCTTCTGATACCATAATTTGTAACTAATGCCTGACGTGCAAAATTTTATGCAGTTTATTTAACTTAGATACTCCATTTAAATTATTTTATATAACATAAATTTATTATATAAACTATTTATAGTAGTCAACTATGTAGAGTATTTTACACATATTTTCTAGTTTTAAAAAATACCCATGTTCCAAGGCAGGCCAGTCTGAATTTGATTTGTTTTTGCTGACTATCTACACGGTGTGAGCCCACAATTTTACACTATATTACTTTTCCATGGCAATAGAAGAAATAATTTGAAATACATCCGTTCCGTTCCGTTCAGTCGCTCAGTCGTGTCCAACTCTTTGCGACCCCGTGGACTGTAGCCTACCAGGCGTCTCCATCCATGGGATTCTCCAGGCAAGAATACTGGAGTGGGTTACCATCTTCTCCAGGGGATCTTCCCGATCCAGGGATCAAACCCGGGTCTCCCGCATTGGAAGCGGACGCTTTAACCTCTGAGCCACCGGGGAAGCCCAAGGCATACTGAGTGATCGACAGTGATTAAATAGGCCACTTTTTCTCTTCAGTTCGAAGTAGAAAAATGTCAGTTTGGGGTTTATTTTCCCTTTGCTTCATCAGCATTGCAAAGGATAACTGCTTGAGCCCACCATCCTCTTCAGGGTGAGCTTTTGTGCTTCCTGAAGGTTATTATTGGGTTGCTATTCCTCAACAGGGTTGCTTTCTAGGAATTTGATGCTTCTTTGATTTGTGTGTATCAGGCAATACCAGCCTTTCAGTGTTTGTATCCTAAATTAATCCAATGAGCCAGAGAGCCTCCTCTCTCAGAATTTTTTTTTTCTTATTCAGAATAGGATATCAAAACGAAAAAACAGATATTGCCTTTACAAAACCAAGGGTTTAAAATATTTCATTTGAGAAATTAACAATTTGTTTGGTCCCTAAAGTATCTTTTAATTTGGTGTGTGTATTTGACTGTGATATGTGATATTTAATAAAAAAGTTCATTGGAAGCATTGGCATTTACTGTTCATGGTTATGCTCAGACTGTTTCAAGCACTAAACTAATGTTTGAGGGACACTTGTATCATTACACTAATGAACTTTATGTAAAGCTAACTAAAGCTGATATTACTTATATGAATCTGTCTCATGAATATAGGAATCCATTCTTATTTCATCATGTGGAGTATACTAACATTTTTACTAAAATACTGTTTAAAACCATAGCGTTACAGTTGATTTAAAATATACTGTGTGTTGGGTTCCATGCTGGGTGTTCTGCATACATCTTCATTTGGATATTTTAGTAGTATCTGTTTGGACAAAGTATATTTACAGATGTACACATTCAATGGAGAACTAAAATACAGTTCATAAACTTAGAAGCCTTTAGCTCAATAATTGATGTTTGTGCCCTGTTTTCTAATTTTCTTAAACTCCACATATCCATTCAGTAAATATTGTTTGTATGTTTATTGTATACCAACTATATGCATACTGTGTCAATTACAGTGGTAGGATGGCTGTTTTCTTTGACCATGGCTTTTAATCCAGTTGACAGTTTAATGAGAATATCATACAAAGAAATATACAATTATGAACATGATATATTCCATATAAAAGGTACATCTAGGCCTATGAGAAGTTTTAATGGGGATGATTTGACCTAGTCACGGAAGATCATGAAAGCCTTTTATAAGGAGAGAATGTTGAGGTAAGTGGACAAGCAAGTGAAGAAAAGAATAAGCGGAAGGAGCAGAGTATATGAAAGAGGAAAAGAAAAGAACGTCTGAGTTCTGGGGCAGAGAGACGCATCCCTCCTGATTTCTACCCCAGATGCTCACGTTAACCCACATTCCTTCCTGTCTCAGTGTGCTAGCAGATTTTCTCAGCACTTCTAGGAAGGAACCTACTTAGTTGAATTTTCTGGGATCAGGAAAGGAATGAGTGTGGTGTTAGTTTGGATTTGAGTCTCTGTCGGGTTAGTTAGGGTTTTTCTGATAGCTGAGGTGGTAAAGGATCTGCCTACAATGAAGAGAGACCTGGATTTGATCCCTGGGTCAAGAAGATCCCCTGGAAAAGGGAATGGGAACTCACTCCATTATTCTTGCTTAGAGAATTCCATGGACAAAGGAGCCTGGCAAGGCTACAGTCCATGGGGTCACAAAGAGTTGGACATGACTGAGCAACTAACACACTTTTTTTGGTTAGTTAAGTGTACATATGTAAAATAAATATTTTCTTAAAAGATGGCAAAAGCAGGACTCCTTAAGTATGTTTTCAATACTATGTAGTATTTCAAAGCTTTATGAGTGAGTGAGTGATAGTTCTTCAGTTGTAAAGTTGTTCAGTTGAAAGAAAGTTGTGAGATTTCAGTTCTTGAAAGTAAATCTGTTATTCTTTTTCTATTCTAAAAGCAAGTAAGCCTAAGATATCTGTGAAATATATACGTACCTAAGCTGGAACTGTTCACATTTCTCATCTCTTTCTTTGAGAATAAAATTTGCCATAGGGACTTATACTTTGTAAGTTATTCTTTTATCTGCATTATTTATGCATTTTTCATTGTGGTATTTCTGTTAGACATCACTGAAGTTGTATTTAATGAATCAAATTTACATTTAATCCGTTTGTGTTGAAGTGACTTAATGAGATACTTTGCTTTTCTGTGTTAAAAGCAGGTCAAGGTCAACTGAAAGACTCAGGGCAGTACATTATTCAGTGTTCATTTTTTACATAACTTGTAACTTTATCAAGTTTTATGATTTAAGTAAATCACATAATAACATTCCCTGTACTAATTTCTAATTATTCTTTAAGGTCAGACATTTTACTATTAATGTATTGACAATCTACTGTTTACTTCTGCTTTATTTAGTTTTATTTCATTTTTACTTTCTAACATGGGAATTCTCACATTCTTCTACTTTCAGAACAGAATATGTAGATTAAAAATGTGTCAGATTATCATAATGTGAGAAAAAAGGCAGTGCATTTCAGATATGAAGATAATTTTCATGGACTTGGTCCCTGTTGTTCCGGTGTTTAAGACTCCACTCTTCCCTACAGGGGACACAGGTTTGATACCTGGTCAGGGAACTAAGATCCCACATGTTCTGTGGCACAGACAATAATAATAAAAGATATGGAATTTTCAATGTTTGAATTTATTAAAAACAGAAAACAAGTATTTCAGAGCTTTGTTCTCATATTTTTGATGTACCTGAACATAGCGTTCAGAGTAAAACTGACAAAGAACTGAGTATTTATCTGTGTAGGACATTTTTGTCATTGTTCAGTCACTCAGTCGTGGCCAGCTCTTTGGGACCGCATAGACTGCAGCATGCCAGGCTTCCCTGGCCTTCACCATCTCCCAGAGCTTGCTCAAACTCGTGTCCATTGAGTCAGTGATGCCATCCAACCATCTCACCCTCTATCATCCCCTTCTCCTCCTGCCTTCAACCTTTCCCAGCATCGGGGTCTTTTCTAATGATGACATTTTACTTCCTGTCTTATCTGTAGTCCCTCCAAACCTTCCACCTGCCTTTTTTCTTATGGCCTTGCCTCCTTGTCCATTCGAGACAAAAGCCACAAGCAACAGTGTCATCTTCCCACATCAAATTTCCATACACCCAATGTCTGTATTCAGCCCTCAGTCTTCTTTCCTAGAGCAGTGAAGGGGATACTGTACATGGCTTCTTAAAGGGTTGTTCCTCTACAAGCCATCTGTATCGCATCCTTCCCTGTCTTTGCAAGAGCTTTTTCACCTCTGTTCTGTTTCCCGCATCATTTTCTTCCTTTTTTCTTCAATATAAATCCTCTCTTGCTCTGATGATCCTTCACTTTGAAGACTTTCCTTGACCCTGGTTTGTCCCCGTAGGGACCACCCTTTTCCTTCTCTGCCTCTCAACCGAGGTGTCTGAACACTTGCCTCTGCACAGGCTAATCCTTCTCACTGTTGTTCAGTGCATTCCATCGTTCCAATTATGTTCCACCCCGCCTCCAGATGCTGCCTGTGTAACTGGATGAGTTCAATGGGCTCCTTTAAGTCCTCATCTTTTCTGTCTCTGTACCACAATATGTTCTACTTGAGACCATTGGTTTTTTTTCCCCTCTCGTCATCTAAGATGGTCCCATCTCCTGATTTCCTTCCTGCCTCCATGGGAACTTACTCCTACTCAGTTTTCTCAAGGACTCCTCGTCTGCTTCACTTTTATTCACATGGTTTTAAACCAAATTTTTCTGCTGAAGCTTTCCATTTTTTTTTATATTTAATCAAGACTTCTTTTGAGCCTGTTGCTTTTAACAAGATGATTTCTTGACATTTTCATTTGTGTATCTCATATATTGAAATCTCACCCGCACTTGAACTCTCTGCCTCTCTTCTCTAATCCTCAAGTGTCCCTGAACCCATCCCTTCTCCGGCCACCCAGATACCCGTGTCAGAAACCTGGCAGGCATTCAAGACACCACTCTTTTCTTACTCTCCACCACCACTGCCTCATGATTCTATCTTCAAAATAAGTCTTGAATCGCTCTCTTTGACCACTTCCATGAATAACAAAATCCCTTGGTCTAGTAAGCTAGGTTCCTGCAGTAGCCTTCTGCTTATTTTTCAGCCTTTACATTTTGCTAACCTTAAAACTACTTCCCCAACAGCAGCTAGGGTGAGCTATTTAAGTTCTAGGTTAAATTATTTTACATTTGGCTTAAAACTTTTTGTGACTGGCTGTTCAACAGAAAATATGTTCCTAATTGTTCAGCATTTCCAATAGACACTGCACAGTCCATCCCTGCCTCGTGCCTGAGGTCATTTTTATATGACTGAGCTAAGCTCTCCATTTTCTTGTTTCCCTAAGAGGGGATTTTTTTTTTTTCTGTCACCTAAGGGCCTTTTAGCATGTGTTCTATTTGTCTGGAATGTTCTTCCTCTACTGTCCTCAAGGAAACATTTCTTTGGAATCTCAGGAAATGCCATTTCTTGGGGAAACTTTCCTCCAACTGCTCACAGTCTGAATTAGAACCCATTATATCTTAGAGCTTAATATCATATTGCTTTACAGAACACATCATGATTTATTGTAATATTTTGAGAGGTGCTGCACAGGTAGTTAAAATCCCAGACTCCTGCCACAGTGCTGGTTTGAATCGTGACTCTCTATTAATTATTTCCCATGTGAGTATGGGCAAGTCTTTTAACTATGCTTAAGGTTTCTCATGGATAGTAATAACTTAATTGTAGATCATTTTAAAAGCAGAAGTGCGTAATATTTGTAGAGAAAATAGTCAATGCAGCGCAAAGCAAACCTTGTGTCTGTGTGTGGATAATTTACCTCATGTCTGAAGGCACAGGGCTCTCACCTGGCACACACAGTCCGGGACACACAACAGGCTGCCAGTGAATGTTTGCTTCATAGAGTGATGAGTTGTACAGTTCATCATATTAGTGTTCAGGGAGGACCTTCAGAGAAAAAAGAATGATATTTGTAAGAATATATAATCACTATGTAAAATTTATGTTTTGGCTTATGATCCACTTTTTTAAATTTATTTTTTAATTGGAGGGTGACTGCTTTATAGTATTGTGTTGCTTCTACAGTACAACACGGATCAGCCATAATTTTATATATATATATATATATATCTCCCCTCTCTCTTGAGCCTCCCTCCCCCCTCCCACACCTATGTTTTGGATCTGAGAATATCTTCAATATTTGATCTGTCTAGACCCTTTTGGCAAGAATGTTTTTATTATTATTATTCTATTGCAGATATGACAGTCTAGCCCCAAGAGCCTAAGGTGCTTGTATACACAGTTCAGTTCAGTTCAGTCGCTCAGTCGTGTCCAACTCTTTGAGACCCCATGAATCACAGCACGCCAGGCCTCCCTGTCCATCACCAATTCCCGGAGTTCACTCAAACTCATGTCCATTGAGTCGGTGATGCCATCCAGCCATCTCATTCTCACAGTAGAGGTAATAAATGATAGGATGATCCCCCTCATAAGCAGCTCCCTAGTCTTCTTGCTGAAATCTTATTGTTTCTGTCTTTTTGGAAATATCCTGTGAACTATATTAATACTTTGTATATGGTTGGTGAAATTACTTTGGTGATCATTCTTAAATTTTCAGTTTGAGGCAGATATTGTTAGAGCTTGTTTTCTCCTCTGGCAGCCTCTTTGTACTTCAGGCCCTTGTCGCTCACAGCAGTAACTCTGCAGTGACCTGCTTGCCTGTGCTCTTGCTCCATGATTCAACTGTTTTCTTTGTATAACCTCTTGTTCTTGATTCTTTCAGATTACTTTCGTGTTTTAACTCTCATGGTGAGACTACCATCAAATTTCAAATATATTAAACCTCTGTTCCTATCATTCCATGTACTGTATTTCCATTAAGCTTTTCCTTATGCGAGGCAAGTAAAATGCTGTTTCTCCTTGTATTCTCTGCAGGCACCATCATATCATTTCTGGATTCTGAATTTATTTCATTGTTTGTTGAGTCTTTTTTTTTTTTTCATCTAAATGCTCATAAAATTTGAGAGCTGGACGGGGCTTCACATAACTCAAATCCCAAATTTATCATCAGGGAAACCAAGCTAGCTTCAGGGATGTAACTGAGAGGCTTAATTACTGTTACAGTAGGAGTTGGGGATTAGATGAAATTACTGTTTGATCTTTAGTGCACTTTTGTTATCAGTTTACTCACTTTTCTTTCTGAAAGAGAAAGCAGTGTATAGGCTTGAGAAGTATAACATGAATTCAGTAAAAATGACATGATTGATTTTAATGTTCATTTATATATTTACCTTTGTATTTTTTGCAGTTTAACAGCAATGCCCAGGATGTAAGCTGTTTTCAGCACCTCGTCCAAGCAAATGTGAGAAATAAGAAAGTGCTGAAAGATGCAGTGAATAATATCACAGCAAAAGGAATCACAGATTATAAGAAGGGATTTAGTTTTGCATTTGAACAGCTGCTTAATGTAAGTATCAATGCTGTCCCCTTTGTCTTTTATTATTGAGTTATAGTATCTGAATTTCAATATCCTGGTAGTTACAGCTCTGTAGGATTAAGTAATAGTGCTATTTTTCATTCATTTAGAAAGCATATATCTCCAGGTTTGAGAAATCTTTTGAGCTTTTTAAAAATTTTTTAAAACCAAAATTCAAATATAGATTTTTTTTTCTTTTATATCTTTTCTTCCGTCCTTTTTTTCCCCAAACTATATTTTAAAAACACATTTGTTGGGTTATTTAATTTAGAATAAGCACTGGAAACTTAGTTGACACATTTAGAATATCATTTATTTTTTCTTATCTCAATTAATACTATATTTATTTGGAAACGTGCTTTCAATCATCAAATGGTTTCTGATGAAATATTTTAGTTTTAGTTTTAAACATCAGGTTTTGAGTCTGTAGGTTGTTCCTAAATGTATAGAAAGGTCCAAATGGTAAACATCAAAGTGGACAGAAGGATAACTCTCAGAGCAGAGATTCCTTCCAAAGTGAAAATTCCTTTGAATGAGTCATTGATGTCTATAGTTAGTGTTTTATACTCTCCACACCTACTCCCTGCCCCATATCAGAACAGTATTATAGCATGAATCTCATACTGCAGACTAATATTTTCAGATGGTCGTGTTGTCTGTTTCATTTTGAACTATTTGAAAGCAGGAGCTATCATTCAGATTTATATCTCTCATAAAGCAATATTATTGCAGTGGTTGAGAATACAGATTTAACCTCTCTCTGCCTTGGTCCCCTCACTGGGGTTGTAGAAGGAATGTCCATAGAATCTGCAGATATAGCCAACCACATGAGAGTGTAGTTATTGGGCTGATGAAGAATTGATACATAAATAGCATGAGGCTGGTACAGAATCAACTTATAATTCCTGTCAAATTTGCTAAGTCATTGAATAAGCTCTTATATTTAGTCTTTACTGCAAATTTGATTTTGTCATTTCCTGCATGTGTCTTCTAAAACAGTTTTCAAGGTCTCTGATTGGATTCATTCATTTGTTCATTCAGCCAATATTTACCCAGTGCCTCACAATTTCCTGTCATAGCACATTGATGAAATTATAGTGTTATGCCCTGAGTCCGGTTCCCCCATACTGGTAGAATAAGACACTCGCAGCAATGCAAAAGCAAGAATGGGGTTTATTTCTAGCTCGAGCTAGGGCTCACGCCTCCTCCAGCGCAGTGGAGTGGGACAAGAGCCCCGAGCCCAGGTCACGGCGGTTTTTATAATCTCAGGTTACATAAACACCTATTTCTGGTCAAAAGATCAAGCTGGCAGAAGCTCATTGGCCAGTTCATGCACGCACGGAAGCTCATTGGCCAGTTTATACGCACGCGGGGTTTTTCTGGGGGATTTCCCTTTTTACTCTGATTGGCCCGACTTTTGGCGCTGGCGGGACTTTTCTAGGGAGGAGTTTCTTAATTTTGGCGCTGCGGGGCGGGATCTTCTTAGGGAGGACTTTCTGTGGACTTAGCCTCCACCCTCTCTCCAGGAAATCAAAACTTAGGCCTAAACAAGGTCTCAGGCCTATCCTGGCTACTCAGATGTTAGGGCTCCTAACAATAGAAATAAACAAGAAAGACCATTTGCTGTCAAGAAAGTCTAACATAACTTGCTAAGTCATCATTTCTCATATAACATGTAGTGCGTGTTTGCTCAGAGTATCTCGGGGAAGTGGCTCAACTTACCCAAAGAAGTCAGAAAGTTGTTGCTTTTCCTTGAAAATGGGATTGTGAGGAATGAGTAAAGTCTAGGTAGACGAAGAGGGGGGCGGGAAATAATTTCAGATTAAAAGAACACCAGAGATTAAAAAAGCACAGAAGCGTGAGAGGTTGTGCACATTGAAAGAATTGCAGGTTCGTTGGCATGGCTGGGCCATAAGCAGTAGAGAAGAAATGATGGGAATGGAAAGGCCATGAGCTATCCTTTAGTAAGGTATGTAAGAGCAAATGGAAAGTGTGTAGTAGGAGAATGATATGGTCTGAAGAGTGTTCTAAGTTAAGAAGCTATTTTAGAAATCCTGGTGTTGAATTAGAAGTGATGTTAAGGAAGTGACCTAGTAACTATTGCAGTGCTAGGAGGGGTTGGGGTGGTAGAAGGGAATGGGGGTGACTCCAAGTTCTCTGAGCTGGAAAACAAGGTGGAGGGTGGCCCAGGAGTCTACATGAATGTGAGGGTAGAATTTTCGATTATTTGGAGTTTGAAGTAATATTTTTCTTAGGTACAATTAGATAAGCAAAGAAATTCAGCACTGCAGTTTTCAGGGGAAATTATCTTTGGTAAAATTCATGTGATTAATAAATAATGTATGTGCATTAATAAAAATGAAAACTCAAAACTTTTGAAATTCAAGCACAGGTGATTACTAGACTAGGATATATCCTTTCTGTAGTAAAGGAATGTGAGGGCTTTTCATAACTTCTTTTTCTCTTGAGTCAGTAATCAAGTTTTTTAGATCTTGGCATTTTAATTATTCTTAGTGTTGTCAGTTGGCCTCACTCATTTCCTCATATTCAAGTTTTTGTTGTGAAATGAGGAGGAGGAGTCTCAAGCCTGATGTACTACTTCAGAGGCAGTTACAATACAGAGGCCAGGTTAACTCCCACATTCATTATTAGTTACTTATAAAATATGGTCTAACTTCTATTGGCCTCTCCTCCTGCCTTTGTAAGTTGTAAATGATTTTTAACATGTCCTTAGTTATTCCTGTAGTAAATCTCATATGTTTTGCTTTCCACATGTCCCTTAGGTATTACAATTTTTCATTTAAAAATAATTTTCCCAAATGCACAAAATGCCTTGTTGAGCTGAAGCATGTTTTGTCTTTTTCTTACACACAATACCATTTCTTATCTTCTGTTTTTCCTGGCATGGTTTACCCTTAAGATCCCTGAATCAAGTGTCCAAAAGAATTAGACATTGATTTGAATTAGTCTTCAGTTCACATTTCATAAAATATTGACAAATATATGAGATGGATTTTTAAAAAAAATTTTTTGAGTGCGTATATGATAGATGCTGTGCTGCAGAGCTACAGAGATACAGCAAAGTGTGCTATGAAACACCACACTAAAGTAAATTACCAACCCTAGCCATTGTATTTTTATTGACATAATCAAGTTTTTCCTTACCTTAATTCCTTCCAAGCCAATTTTGTATAATTGTTGTGACAGTGTGATTCTTTAGATAGTTGAAAATCCAGTGAGAATTTGCTGAGGTAGACTCTATTCTACCACAAATCCTGAAAAGTCTACTTAGAGAAAAAATGTTGAAAACAAGCATTTCTTCAGTTCTCCTTTTGTGAGTGTGCTAAAAATGATCAGCAAGATGCAGTGTGCTAACTGTGATATTTATATTCCATAATAATAATAATAATACCCCCACTATTTTAAAAAATGAAACCAAGTCCTGTGCTAAAAACTGTCACTTTTTTGAGACAGTCTTTTAAGTAAATATTATTTTGCCCATTTTACATATGCAGATAGAAGAGATAAGTCATCAGAGAATTTAGTTTTAGATTCAGGGATTTCAACAGCTTTCACAAAATATTTTGATGATAAAATATGTAATAACTATTTCATGGTCAAATTTTCAGATAATTGCCTTCCAAGATAAGAACGGGTTTTGAATGTGATAAATAGAATTAGTCAATACTTGAGTTTTCACAATGCTTACTTAAAAGCTTTAACCGCCACTGGGCTAATGGCCTAGTCAGTGGAGTGAAAATATATGAAACAGGAATTTTTCAGCAGTTAAAACAACATATTGTCCTCATTACCTTTTCCAACAGGAAATGTGATTTACCTTTTTTGAAAAATAGAAATAAGGACCTTCAATAAACTCAAACACTACTGGAGAATTAGTGATTTTTAGATTGTGTTGTCCAGTATGATAACCATAATCACATGTGGGTGTTGAGTGCTTGAAATGTGCATAGTCAACTGAAATGTGTTATAAGAATACACTGAGATTTTAGAATTTACTATGAAATTTAAAAAAATTTATTTTCTCAATTTTTATATGATTTTGATGTTGAATTGACTATTTTTGAATGACTGAGTTAAATAAAATTTATTATTATTAAAATTTCAGATATTTCTTCTTACATTTTTTAATCTGGCCATTAGAGGGATAAAATTACAAATTAGCTTCAGATTTTATCACCTTTGCTGCTGCTGTGTCACTTCAGTCGTGTCCGACTCTGTGTGACCCCATAGACAGAAGCCCACCAGGGTCCCCCGTCCCTGGGATTCTCCAAGCAAGAACACTGGAGTGGGTTGCCTAGTACTCTTCCTCTTATCACCTTTAAATACCACTAGAGGGTTGACATTTTCAAAGAAGCTGAGCAGTCATAAATTAGTGTGATTTTATTTTTTTTTATTCTCAGCAATTTTGCAAACACATTTTACAACATTAGGAAGGCTGAGATTATAATTTCAGGCCTCAAAGAAGCTCAACTTTGTATATTTCATGTGAGTTTTTGATGCTAATCCATTGTTTTCCTAAGTCCAGCTCTTTGAGGGAAAATGTAAGAGAGGATTTAACATTGGAATTGAGCCTTTCAGAATTAGAATATATGTGGCAGGTTGAGAGCAAATAAGACAATATTCTGGAAATAGCTGTCGACATTTACCAAAATATGAAAGAGCACTGTGTGTTGGGATCAGCATTATAATTTCAGAAATGTAAACTGAATAAAGTAGGAGGAAGGAGGAGTAAAAGAGGAACAAATATTTGTAAATGGATTGAAAATATACATGAAAGGATATGTATGTTTTATTAATATTATTTTTTGTTTCTGGTAAATATTATAGAGGTATAGAATTGATACCGTGTCCATTAATCACTTTAAAACCCATGTATTAATTAATCCCTGAGAGGTTATTATGTATTAGGCATTCGTTCAGACAAGGAAACTATTGAACTAAAAAGACAAAACTTTATACCTGTTTGGCACTTAATATTCTATTGGGGGATGTCAATAATAAAAAACAAATTATGTACTGCATATAAACAAATGTGAAATGCTGTAAAGAAGAATACAGGTTGAGAGTGAATATTACAACTTAAAATGCAGTTGTCAGGAAAGTCCTCAAAGGCCAGGTGACATTTGATCAGAAACCCAAAGAAAGGGAGAGCAGTGGGTGTTGAAAATGAGGCAGAGCCCTGTGTAGGGAGGCACAGGCTTTTCTTGATCCAGGAACCCGTTCTTAGAATTGACTATTGAGCAGATACTTCAGTCATCACTTGCAACCTGCACACTCTTTCCATTTTGCTTTTATACTTTCTCCCTTTTACTATGAATGATATACAACTTTATTGAAATATTTTACAGTATAATGTGTCTAGAGCCAACTGCAATAAGATTATCATGTTGTTTACGGATGGAGGAGAAGAGAGAGCTCAGGAGATATTTACCAAATACAACAAAGACAAAAAGGTGAGTGTAATTTTTCTGATATTTTAAATTTAATATTAATTTAGGTGGTTTTAAGAGAGAGTACGGCAAGAGTGGTGAGGGAAGATGTTTTTGGTTAAAACATTACTGTGCTGACTATAAAGCCATACAGCTCATGGATTATATGCCAATCACTGAATTAAATGTTAAATATCTTTTGTGAAATTCACAAGTACTTTATGACTAATTCATTAATAAAATAATTTGAACCTATGTAGAGGCCTATATAGAGGCCTGTATAGAATATATTTGTTTCTTTGATTGTTTTACTGCCGAGAAAAGTATTGTACAAAGGCCTGTTTTGAAAGTTCATCAGTGTAGCTGAACCTATTGATATTGTGGAAGATATCAAATGTAACTATTTTTTCTATCACTCCTACTGTCAGCTTATTTTAATTATCTGATACTCTCCATATTTTATAAGAGGACAATGATTCTCAACTTAGTTTCCTAAAATGCCAAGGATCCATAAATAAGTAATGAAAAATTATAGCTTACATCTTATGCTTTCAGAACTTCAACAGAAATTATATATTTCACAAGGCACCCTTCAGGGTAAAATGCCTATCAACTTTGCTTTTAATTAGAACTTTCATCATTGACTCATCATTAATGCTAAAGAATTGTTTTATGTGTGTGTGAAGCATTAAAAAGAAGGAAAAATGTAAATTAATACATTTAGGTAAATATACATAAGTTATATATATTGGCAGGCAAAATACTGTGGATAATAGGGTAGAGTATTGATGAAAATTTTTTAAAAACACTTCAAAAATACCAGTACTTTCAGAGTTGACAGCATACATTTGTATAACTTTGAATTGTTTACAAAATGCTTTGATACTCAACTATTTGATACTGCATATGCTATTAAAGCCACAGTCATCAAGACAGTATGGTACTGGCATAAAGACAGAAATATAGATCAGTGGAACAAAATAGAAAGCCCAGAGATAAACCCACGCTCCTATGGACACCTTATCTTCGACAAAGGAGGCAAGAATATAAAATGGAGAAAAGACAGTCTCTTTAACAAGTGGTGCTGGGAAAACTGGTCAGCCACTTGTAAAAGAATGAAACTAGAACACTTCCTAACACCATACACCAAAATAAACTCAAAATGGATTAAAGATCTAAATGTAAGACCAGAAACTATAAAACTCCTAGAGGAGAA
Source organism: Moschus berezovskii (assembly GCF_049115385.1). NCBI lineage: Eukaryota > Metazoa > Chordata > Mammalia > Artiodactyla > Moschidae > Moschus > Moschus berezovskii. The sequence goes on from NC_142462.1 coordinate 46,067,851, forward strand.
TGTAGGCAAAACACTCTCCGACATAAATCACAGCAGGATCCTCCAAGACCCACCTCCCAGAATATTGGAAATAAAAGCAAAAATAAACAAATGGGACCTAATTAAAATCAAAAGCTTCTGCACAGCAAAGGAAACTCTAAGCAAGGTGAAAAGACAGCCTTCAGAATGGGAGAAAATAATAGCAAATGAAGCAACTGATAAAGGATTAATCTCCAAAATATACAAGCAGCTCCTGCAGCTCAATTCCAGAAAACTAAGTGACCCAATCAAAAAATGGGCCAAAGAACTAAACAGACATTTCTCCAAAGAAGACATAAAGATGGCTAACAAACACATGAAAAAATGCTCAACATCCCTCATCATCAGAGAAATGCAAATCAAAACCACAATGAGATACCATTTCACACCAGTCAGAATGGCTGCTATCCAAAAGTCTACATGCAATAAATGCTGGAGAGGGTGTGGAGAGAAGGGAACCCTCTTACACTGTTGGTGGGAATGCAAACTAGTACAGCCACTATGGAGAACAGTGTGGAGATTCCTCAGAAAACTGGAAATAGAACTGCCATATGATCCAGCGATCGCACTCCTGGGCATACACACCGAGGAAACCAGAATTGAAAGAGACACATGTACTCCAATGTTCATTGCAGCACTGTTTATAATAGCCAGGACATGGAAGCAACCTAGATGTCCATCTGCAGATGAATGGATAAGAAAGCTTTGGTACATATACACAATGGAGTATTTCTCAGCCATCAAAAAGAATGCATTTGAATCAGTTTTAATGAGGTGGATGAAATTGGAGCCAATTATACAGAGTGAAGTAAGCCAGAAAGAAGAACATCAATATTGTATATTAACGCATATATATGGAATTTAGAAAAATGATAACCTGAACCCTGTATAAGAGACTGCAAAAGAGACATAGGCATTTAGAACAGTCTTTGGGACTCTGTGGGAGAGGGTGAAGGTGGAATGATTGGGGAGAATGGAATTGTAGCATGTATATTATCATAAGTGACCAGTCCAGGTTCGACGCATAAATTTTCCTCTGTTCATTTCTTTGCATTTGTGCTTTTTCAATAAAAATGCTTTTAACTGAAAAAAATAAAATAAAAAAAATAAAAAATCATGGTGTTAACTTTGCCTAGAGATATAGCTGAGGAAAAGTCTCACATGCAACAGAAGCAAATAGACCATTGTAGCATCCTATTCAAAAATGATACAGTGATAGTCATCATTAAGTTGTGTGTTTGCTACATAGCAATCCAGAAAATTTGAGTTTGGGCAAATATGTCAATGTATCATTATCACATTATGCTAAACAAATTACTAGTGAGTGTGGACAAATGTCTTATAAAAATATCGATGGTATTAACCATTATATATAAAAATTATATAAATGAGTATGTAAAATAAAATTCCCACAAAGAAAAAAATAAAATAAAATAAAAAGGCAAAAAAAAAAAAGTATAATGTTATATGACATAAGTTAATGTGAGGGTTAAGTTTTTTTTAAACATCTAGTGACTCTGATTACATAGAAGAGCCATTCCTTTTGAAAAAGTTGATAAATGGACTGAACTGTTAATAGCCTATAAATATTTTGAGTGGTATGTTATTGTGAATATTTGTTTCAGAAATATCATTAGAATGAAAAGTAATGGGAAAATACAGATGCAGTAAGATATAATGTACATTTCTTACTTTGTTTAGTAACTACTACTCATTGTTCAAAATTCAGGGCAGTCACCACCCCTTGGAGGAAGTCCCTGACATCTTTTCCTTCCACTTCATGGTTGTTCAGGTGCTTGTGCTTTGATCCTGCAGCACAGTGTCTGAGCCCTCCAAGTCTCTTCACACTTACCCTACCCATGAGATCTTTTCTCTGTTCACCCTCTGGATGACAAGGTCCCACATGACTAGGCCTTTGTGTTGTTTAACTATGAACTCTCAACATCCTATAAGAAGCACAGATTCAGAGCAATAAATAGAACTTGAGAGTGTCTAACAAAAGTTGGAAGCATGATTTCTGTTATAGAACAAATTCATAATCATAAAAAATAATCTGGGTTAAAGAATATTTCACTTATTTCAATATTCTCAGTGATATGAAATTACCATGTTTTGAAGAATTCAAATGTAATAAAATAAATTTAATCTAAATTATTTTCTATTAATATAATACATTTCAGTATTCTTCTAATTAGTCATACACTGATAATTTAGAAAGGACTTTTTAGCATCTTCTAGTCATAAGTTTAAGTATATTTTATTATCTTATGATAGAGGTGCATAAGTACAAGCCCCAGTGCTTTTCATTTTTTAATGAATATAAGTTTAATTAAATCATCTTTTCTTTGATTTTGATGTCATCCAAACTAATAAGCAGGAATATCACTCGCTTCTGAATATTTTTCTTCAAAAAGGAAGAAGTTCTTAAATATGGCAATGAATATTGCATTCTGTATTGCAATTTGTGCCAGTGATATAGTTTAATTTCAGAGTACAAAAAGTTTAACAAGTTTAAATAAAAGAATTTAAATGTATACAAAGAGAAAAACAATAAACTTGTTATTTAATTTTTCCTCTCCGAAAACTCTTTTTGTGTGCAAAAGTAACATAATAACATGTCTTGGAGGCATATCATAATTTTCTTTTTTTTCCATAAAGGAGATTGTATGTCATAAGGAAATCAACTGTATCCTACCCTCCATTTTCACAAATTGTCTAGTTGGTTGAATAAATGAAAAATTTACTAGTTGAAAGCCATTTTTCTATGTATATATCCAAAAAATGTCCAATCTAAATATTACTATGTTAAAATACTGCTTCTCATCTCCTTCACCTTTTATAGGAACTCCACGTTTTAAACAAAGTCATTTTGTGACATTCTAAACCACATAAGAAATGATTCATATTACATTCACTTTTTTAAAACTGATGAATCTAATCTTACTCAACAATCTTGCTTTTTGCCTATTAATAATATCTCTCTGCTGTAAGGACACATACTTCTAAGGACATAGAATTTTTGTAAATTCCAAAGAAACTTTTAAAATTAAGTAGTCAGTGCCTTCTATAATTTTTAAAATAAATGTATAGTTAGCTAAAAAAAATTAAGATGGCCTTGGAATTAGAAACTACATTTTTTTTTTAATGGGAGTCTAACGTAGGGGCTGTGGAGAAGGAAATGGCAACCCACTCCAGTGTTCTTGCCTGGAGAATCCCAGGGACGGGGGAGCCTGGTGGGCTTCCGTCTATGGGGTCACACAGAATCGGACACGACTGAAGTGACTTAGCAGCAGCAGCAGCAATGTAGGGGCTGTGGAGAAGGAAATGGCAACCCACTCCAGTGTTCTTGCCTGGAGAATCCCAGGGATGGAGGAGCCTGGTGGGCTGCCGTCTATGGGGTCACACAGAGTCGGACACAACTGAAGTGACTTAGCAGCAGCAGCAGCAGCAACGTAGGGGCTGTAGCAAAGTTCTGTGATACATACTCTTATACATGTGTACATATTTACATACACAGGTATATGAAAACACATTTGTATCTGTTTTAAATGGACATTGATTCTGTCAATCATATCTCTAGAAACAAGGGACCATGTGTGGAACTTTGGTTTAGCTCTCTTATGTAAAGTGCTATGAGTAAATTTCAACCATTGACAAGTGGTTAAAAAGTGATCAAGGAATGAGGAAATAGAAATCTGAACATAAACTAAATTTTTTCTAAAATCTTTGCAAAATTTGCTAAGAAAAATTAGGAAAAATTAAGACTGTCAACTCTGGGTGAAGTTTTGCACACATACGTGTGCATGCATACATGTGTTTTTAACAGTAGAAGAGCTAAGTCATTATTTTAACTTAAGGTTAGTAAAGGGATATCCAGACAGAGAAAGCTTATAGATACAAAACAGAGAAAGGATAATTGATGGAGATCCTTCAAAGAGGAGGGATTGAGAGATACAGAGCACAGATTTCTGAATTCGACAATTAGGAATTATATTTCTGAAAACATTGTTGTGCCACATTTCATTGTACTCTGCTTCCAAGTTCAATGGCTTTTTAAATTTTCTAATGTGGAAAACTATGTTAGACAAAAAATTTGTCTCTTGGTATTTGCATGTTCTTATCCACTAACAGTGATGATAGCAGACAATTTTTAAGTCACTTATGTTTTTGAGTGTGTTTGTATTTTGTCAAGACAACATTACAGTTAATTGTTTATGCCAAGGGTGTATGTATGCAACTAGTGTGTATAAGAGAGATTTTTCCACCATCTTCAGTATGTCTTCAAATGGTTTGGGATGAACTGTCAAACCCTTTCTCACTTTCCCTGCTTATTCTGACTTCTCTACCTTCCACTCATCCACCCAGTGTGAGAAATTTGCTACCCTCAGACTTGTGGATGCATGGAAGATCCTTGTCTATCTGTGTCATCTAAGGATGTGTATTTTGCAGTTATTTACCTGCAAAATTCATATTTATTATGCAATAAATTTATCAGCTCAGAACTTAACTAGCTACAGTTTCTTTCAAATGGCCAACATGTAAAACTGAAATTTGATAAAATTTCAGAAAATAAAAACTTTCAATACTTGTAAAATTCTATATTCAACTATAATTTTACTTTCAAACATGCCCCTTAAGATAGACATTCACTTGTAGCTTAAAAATATCGAAATTGCAAAGTCAGAAAATTTGGAGAGCTTTTAAAGAAAAAAAATCTGAAAACCTCTTTTTGAATCCTACTTATTCCCCATCCCTCTTGCTTGGCATGATTGTGACTGAATGCTTCATTTAAGCCCATTTGTCATCCAGGTGACTTTAGAAATCACTCCGAGCAACCCAGATAGGTGTGATGAGATCCACCCATAGAGCTGATGAGTGAGCCTGCAGATACAGAGCACAATTTAATGAGGCCAAAAGGTTTGAGAATTAGAACAAAATGTTTCGGTTCTTTTGAAATGTATTACTCTTGGGAATTAATATACCTGATTATAGATAGGTACAGCGTAAAACTGAGTCCATGTTAATCTCCTCACACAGCTGTTCCACATTAAAATGCATTCACTTTCTAATCTTTACCTGCAACTCTGCCATTCCTTAGGGCTCAACCATGTGCATGAGACTGCCTTAAAAATGGTGCCAAAACCAAAATGAACTCTATCATAGATTCCAAACAAATGAACAGAGGAAACTGACACCAGACACAGAGTTGAAAGATAATTCCCAGGTCTAGCAAAAGTAAAGATATTTAATGTTCTATAGATTAGCAGAGAGATTGGTTAGCAGTATACAGTTAAGATAGTCTCAGCTATAAAATTGTTCTTGGATTCTTAGGTTAATTCTCAGAATTAATCAAAAAGACATTAAAAAATCTATAAAATGAAAATTTGAAAATAGCTAGTAAACTAAATGGGAAGAACAAATGAAAAAACACATATGATAGATGTGGAATAATTTTGTAAAATAAAGAATGCATAGCTAAAAAATTATAATTGCCTGACAATAGATGCTTTAATTTTTTATATTCTTTCAAAAATGATTGGCAGTCTTTTCTGTTTTTTGTCACATCCTGAAGAGAAATAATCTGTAGCCTACAAAAATCGAAAGCAAATCACAAATGGCTAAATCTGTATATGTGTTTTATACAGTAAAAGTGAAAATCATCAACTACTTTTTCAACACATGGTAGGAAAAATAATTCATGGGAAATAATTCATTGCCTTCTTGGTAGTCTCTGCCTAGCTTCTCCATCAGGCAAGAATGAAGCCTTTGGAAGGAATGTTGAAACCTCTGATAATAGAGGATATTCAGACTTGTAGAATATTTAATACTGTTTAGAAATGCACTGCTTTTAAAAATTTTCATGTAATTTGGCACTTTCACCCATTTCCAAAGGATTTTCAGTTTTATAATGGGAACTATAGCTGTGTTCATAAACACCAAATATATTACTTGTGCTAGAGTTAAGGTATAACTAAAAACAATAATTTTAAGTAATATTGGCCCTGCTAATAGATGATCAACTTAAAGTTCATGTCATGTGCATTTGTGTAGTGTCCTTCTCTGATAGATTTGTTTACATTGTGTTCTTAGAAGAAATTAGTATTGATCATTCATTACCTAAACTAAGGAACAATTTCTTTGGGTTTGAGTACTTCCATACATTTTACAGAGTCCTTAATTTGATGGCTAGAACAAATCCATTGAAAAGTGAGAATAAGTATTACATTAAACACAAAGTATATTACATGACATAGGCCAAAGAGTGCCACAAATACACTTGAAATAATTTCTAGGTAGAATTGTGCCACCTAAAATTGGGATTGCCTTTTGTTGATGTGAAGTCACAATGCCAGGAAGGGCGTTCTGTTCTGCTTTTCCTGAGGCTGTCTTCTCAGATTGAAAGCTCTGCTTGCCATGTAACTCCACACAGAGATCTCTCCAGCTCAGACTTTCTAGAGTGGTCCCCTTTTCCTACACACTTCATTATTCTCTATTTCAGTACCATCTTTCCTCTTTGTTTTCTTTCTCCCAGATTACCATTTTAAAAAAGTTATTTTAATTATATACTTATTTACATTATCTTGAACTCTCTTCTATTAAAAGCTCTAAGAGGTAGGGGTTATATCAGCTTGTAAACCTGCCATTGACTCCTTAGAGGCTAAGAAGGGCTTGATGCACAGTGGTTGCTGAGTAATTACTGAAGATGCCCAACATAAATGAATAAATGTAAATGTGCAATAAATAATCTCCTATAGTAAACTATATATGAAACATTCATATATGATACTCAATAACTTTGACCTTTTACAAGAAAATAATTTAAAATTATATTTTTTCCTTATAAGTGGAATGTTGTTCAGTTGCTGAGTTGTGTCCGACTCTTTGAAACCTCATGGACTGCAGTGTCCCAGGTTTCCCTGTCCTTCATCATCTCCTGGAGTTTGCTCAAACTCGTGTCCAATGAGTCAGTGATGCCATCCAATCATCTCGTCGTCTGTCATCCCCTCTCCTCCTGCCTTCAGTCTTTCCCAGCATCGGGGTCTTTTCCAGTGAGTTGGCTCTTCTCATCAGGGTGGCCAAAGTATTGGAGCTTCATCTTCAGCATCAGCCTTTCCAATGAGTAATATTTGGGGTTTAATTCCTTTAGGATTTTCTTGTTTGGTCTCCTTGCAGTCCAACGGACTCTCAAGAGTCTTCAAAACCACAGTTTGAAAGCATCAGTTCTTTTTGGCACTCAGCCTTCTTTATGGTCCAACTCTCACATCCATACATGACTGCTGAAAAAACCAGGCTTTGACTAGATGGACCTTTGTTGGGAAAGAAATGTCTTTTTGTTAATATGTTGCTAGGTTTGTCATAGCTTTTCCTCCAAGGAGCAAGTGTCTTTTAATGTTATGGCTACAGTCAACATCTGTGGTGATTTTGGAGCCTAAGAAAATAAAGTCTGTCACTGTTTCCATAGTTTCCCTATCTATTTGCCATGAAGTGATGAGACCAGATGCCATGATCTTAGTTGAATTTCAAGGCAGCTTTTTCACTCTCCTCTTTCACTTTTATCAAGAGACTCTTCAGCTCTTCTTTGCTTTCTGCCATAAGGGTGATGTCATCTTTATATCTGAGGTTATTGCTATTTCTCCCGACAATCTTGATTCCAGCTTGTGCTTCATTCAGCCTAGCGTTTCGCATGATGTACTCTGCATAGAATTTAAATAAGCAGGGTGACAATATATAGCCTTGACATACTTCTTTCCCAATTTTGAACCAGTCCATTGTTCCATGTCCAGTTCTTCTTGACCTGCATACAGGTTTTTTAGGAGGCAGGAAAGGTGGTCTGGTATTCCCATCTCTTTAAGAATTTTCTGCAGTTCGTTGTGATCCACACAGGCAAAGGCATTAGCATAGTCAATGAAGCAGACGTAGATGTTTTTCTGGAATTCTCTAACTTTTTCTATGATCCCACAGATGTTGCAATTTGATCTCTGTTTCCTCTGCCTTTTCTGAATCCATCTTGTACATCTGAAAGTTCTTAGTTCACTTACTGTTGAAGCCTAGCTTTGGAGGACTGAACATTACCTTGTTAGCATGTGAAATGAGTTCTGTTTGAACATTCTTTGAACCCCATAAACAGCGTGAGAAGGCAAAAGTGGAATGTAGAGTAAAATTAATGTTCCACCCTTGCATATGTCATTGTAAGAATTAGGGAGAACCCACTCTAGTGTTCTTGTCTGGAGAATCCCAGGGATGGGGGAGCCTGGTGGGCTGCCGTCTATGGGGTCGCACAGAGTTGGACACGACTGAAGCGACTTAGCAGCAGCAGCAGCAGTGTTCTTGCCTGGAGAATCCCAGGAACGGGGGAGCCTGGTGGGCTGCCGTCTATGGGGTCACACAGGGTCAGACACGACTGAAGCGACTTAGCAGCAGCAGCAGCAGCAGCTGTGATTCATGGGATCGCAAAGAGTCAGATACGACTGAGCGACTGAACTGAACTGAAGTTCATATAAAAAATGATTGTATTGATGCCACCTCTCCTTTCATACTAATCAGTCCAACACATAGTTTTTCATGAGTATTCTCATTATTTGTGTCAGTGAAGTATTTAGCATTACCCAAGAGGAACATCTGAAATACGTATATCACTTATGTTGTGACCTCTCAGCTGACAATAGTCTCTGCAGAGCTAAATTGCTTAGAAATGAAATGTATCCATAGCTTCTTCCTCTGTTATCAAATCCTGTCAGTGCATGCAGATAGAAGGGGAACCTGAACTTACTCCCTTATAATCTTAATATGCAAGGATGATTCATTGTACTTGTTAACATTTTTAAAAACCAACATAATCCCAAGGGCATGTATCTTTGTTGTGTACCCACATGCAAGACTTGTAAGATATCAGCTAGGTCTTTAAGATCATGTAAGCAAAAATGACTGCATTTTGTTTTCCTTTTTAAAGTTGCTTGGTGTGATTTACTTAAACTCACTGATCACTTACTAAATTTGTTCCTTTGTCAGGCCCTGGGAAATTCCATACAGGCATATCTTATATGGACACAGCGGCATTTAGACAGTATCATTTTCTTTGGAGTTTATTCTTAAGTGCAGTAAAGCAAACCAGATTTGTCCCTCTGGGAAGGTATTATTTCAAGTTAAGTTCTTTTTGAGGTATGAAAATGGAAAATGTTACCTCACTGAATTCTGATAGTTTGACTATAGAAGACATAGTAGTCATCATCATGTCATCTTTATTACTGTAGCTAATATTTATTGTGCTTATAATTTTCCATATAATACAAAAGCTTTTCATGTATCACTTCATTCACAGTTGTAATAGCCATATGATAAAAAGGTTTTTATCACCATCAACATCATCCCCATTTTGGAAATAAGAAAACCAAAATTTGAGAAGTTAACGAGCTTGCTGAAAGCTATACAGCTACTAAGTGGCAAAATCAATCATTTAAATGTTTTGCAGTCCAAATTTCGTAACCTCATGTGGAGTGTGCTGGCTAGTCCTGTATCTCTCTCTCCAGGGCAGCCTTGGGGCCATGCCAGTCATCATTTGCCCACCCAGGATCCTTCCTTCTAGTCGGATAGGAAGACTTCACCACTAAGGAACATGCTTCTCACAGCTTTAAGAGGCTAAAATGGATTAAACTAAGCCATCAAATCTTTGCAGACTTACAAGAACCTTTCAGATCACTGGGCTTTATAAAATAAATTAAGTGTGAAAGGTACATTTGGATTTATGTCATAATGCTATAAACCTAGAGATGTGGGTTATTTTAAACGCTGTGGATCCTGGTATACTTGTGAATTATGAAAACGACTGTAGAATTTTCTCCTAAAATATTCAGTCCAATCTAGTATTTTTATAGGCTTATTGCCAAAAATTTTAGTACACACAGTAAATTAATAAAACCTGTTTCTGACATCATTTTTCTAACATGATTCGATAGCTGAAGTTTTTATTTTAGTTTTATTGGCTTTCTTTCTTCATAGTCTCATTTCCATTATTCCTTGGAGATTTGCCTATTGTAAATTAAACTTGAACTCTGGGTAACTGATAATTGTTGAGGTGACAGTTTCCAGTAACTGGGTTCTGCTGGGAAACAAGAAATTCCTATGGTTTTTAAAATAGGTTGACCCTGTGGTTTTGGAAAAATCTTAATTGAAGACAAGTATTTTTGTCTTCAACAAACAAGACAAAATAAAAAGCAGAGTAACAGAAGTCTAGAACTAAAGGATACATCAGTAGCGTATTATAAGAAGCAAATCAGTAACCCAACTTGCTGGTAATTAAAAGTTTTCTCTGGTCACATAGGCCAGGCTTAACATGTAAATTATAATTCAAATTTACATTTTGGAATTATAATTTTCTGTTCAGAGAAAAAATGATTTTTGAACCAAGTGAAGGCCAAATTATATAGATTGCAACTAATATTAGAGATTGATTTTTAGTTAAGTTTAATTTTATTAAATATGTTCTCAAATTGCAGTTTCTTTTTTGAATATTCTTATATAACTAAACATGAGTCAATAATTATTTTTTTTATTCTCTAAGAACAATACAGCATATAAATGATGTGTATTATACACACTTGCCTGAAGAAATTTGCTCATTTCCATTAAAAAGACTATGTAACAACAACAAAAAAAAGATTATGCATTTACCATGATATAAGTGTAATGAAACAACCCATAATTATGAATACAAGGCTTCTATCACTCTGGTTTTGGCTCTACTGTTATAATGAACTAATTTATATATCAGATGATATCAAAGTGTGTCTTATATCCCTCTGGGAAATCATTAAGACCACTCATTTAGCTATTTAATTTTTTTTCATTTAATATTTATTTTCATATCTATATAAAGTACTAAAATAGATACAATAGTGCAATCCTGAAACTGTTTTAACCCAGTCCAATATTTATTCAATTTCTAACTTCCCATATTATTTCTGTTAGATACCTGGACTCCAGCAATGTGAAAAATATTTTTCAAAGCCATCTATAGCTATGTATTTCATATATGACCCTCACAGAAGTGAACATTCTAAAACATGGCATATATAATATCAACCAGTTCAGGATCATTTAACAAATTTTCTAGGAATATTACACTTAGAACAGTGAGTCTGCAGTATGTACTTGTTCTATGGATCTAGTGTTGTGATTATAAATGTACTACTAGGCATAAGTAAAGGAATTTTTTCTCCACAAAAGCTGACTTTGCTTTCATGGAGGCCCAATTTAAAGTAATTTACTTAATGGAAACTTTAGATGAAATATTTAGCTTGTGTGACTGCACATTAAGTGTTTCAAGGTTTTGTTGTTATTTTTTTTTTTTTAATGTCATTTTATTTGTTTTTTCTGTAAGACCACGTAAGTACACTAGAAAGAAAAGACCTCTGAAAATACACATCTTTGAGAATGTAATTTACCTTAATCTCTAAATTGTGCCTATTTCAAGGAATCATTTTATTATTTTATTTCCCCAAATTTATAGCTAAAGAAGTGAAAAACATCAGACTGAGGGGACAGCAAACCTCTCTGAAAACTTGGCATTGGAGTTAGTTCATTAACTCTTCCACAGGGTGGCAGTCATATAGTGTGGAAGAGGAGAAATGAAAATAAAACTCCCCAAGTGGAAGGTTAGAGTTCAAAAATTATTTTTTAAACTTCATCAATTCATTGTATATATGTACTATGAAATGTTGGATATCACAACTGATTATGAAATCAATCTAGTTAAAATCTTATTACATAGTTAGTTCACATGTTTAAAGCAAAGACAAAAGTCAGCGTGGGTACAGCACCTGGGATTGAAGTATAATATTCATCTGGATCTTTTCATTGTCATAGAAAGAATTAAAAATTTATATTAAACTTTTTATATTTTATTTGAGATTTAAGTAATATTAATGTGGATTTTTTTCTTTGTCATAGAAAGAATTAAAAATTTATATTTGATTTATATTAAACTTATACTTGATATGATTTAAACTTTTCTCAATCAAATATATATATATTTATCAAGTCATTTTAGAAAATTCTAAAATAATCTATAAAATCATTAATTATTTACATGCATATGTTTTGGGTGTATGTATGTCTACCAAGAGACCAAATAAGTATTTTAGATATACTAGAAAGATTTTATAACTATTGTAATAGTAAGACAGTTGCTGAAACTATAGAAAGGTTGAATTTGTAATTTTTAAGATTTTAGTAACCATTGGGAGGATGTTTTCAGAAAAATGTCTTTAAAAACATCTAGTATAAGGCAAATATAATTTGCAAAGTGATTAAAAATTATACATTTGTAATATGGGAATGATTCAATCAGTTCAGTTCAGTTGCTCAGTCGTGTCCGACTCTGCGACCCCGTGAACCGCAGCAGGCCAGGCCTCCATGCCCATCACTAACTCCTGGAGTTTACCCAAACTCATATCCATTGAGTCAGTGATGCCATCCAACCATCTCATCCTCTGTCGTCCCCTTCTCCACCTGCCCCCAATCCCTCCCAGCATGAGGGTCTTTTCAAATAATGCATCCTGCTGCTGCTGCTGCTAAGTCACTTCAGTCGTGTCCGACTCTGTGTGACCCCATAGATGGCAGCCCACCAGGCTCCGCTGTCCTTGGGATTCTCCAGGCAAGAGTACTGGAGTGGCTTGCCATTGCCTTCTCCGTAATGCATCCTGCTGCTGCTGCTGCTAAGTCACTTCAGTTGTGTTTGACTCTGTGTGACCCCATAGACGGCAGCCCACCAGGCTCCCCCGTCCCTGGGATTCTCCAGGCAAGAACACCGGAGTGGGTTGCCATTTCCTTCTCCAATGTGTGAAAGTGAAAAGTGAAAGTGAAGTCGCTCAGTCGTGTCCGACCCTTAGCAACCCCACGGACTGCAGCCTACCAGGCTCCTCCATCCATGGGATTTTCTAGGCAAGAGTACTGGAGTGCCTTGCCATTGCCTTCTCCGTTAAATAGGCGCTGCTGCTGCTGCTGCTAAGTCACTTCAGTCATGTCCGACTCTGTGTGACCCCATAGATGGCAGCCCACCAGGCTCCCCCGTCCCTGGGATTCTCCAGGCAAGAACACTGGAGTGGGTTGCCATTTCCTTCTCCAATGTGTGAAAGTGAAAAGGGAAAGTGAAGTCGCTCAGTCGTGTCCGATCCTTAGCGACCCCATGGACTGCAGCCTACCAGGCTCCTCCATCCATGGGATTTTCTAGGCAAGAGTACTGGAGTGGCTTGCCATTGCCTTCTCCGGTAATGCATCCTACCTGTATTCAAATAGCCAAGGAAGGACCTATGTGATAAATGAATAAAGATAAGAAGAAAAAGTAAATTTAAAAAATTGTGTATTAAACTTTTATTAAATTATAATTAATTATGACAGTGTACCCTTTGACACCCAGCTCTGATTCTAAGTTCTTTAATTTGAACAATATCTGTCTGAGGTTTCCATGTAGGCCAACAATTAGGGTCAGGCAAAACTTCTGTAGTAAAACAAAGCGATACATTTTGTTGTTTTTTACTAGTGTGTTTTTTGCCTGTGTTGTGTTTATTTGGACTGTTTGAATAACATCAGTCAAAATATTCACCTGGTGTATGTCTATGTATGTCTAGCCTCCGTGTTATTAGAAATGCTTGATTTCTAGGGATGTAGATATGTAATAATAATTCATTTTGTCTTATTCATTTATGTCCTTGTACTGAAAAGTACTTTATGAAAACCATTTTATTGGAATACTGTGTGGTAAGAGAAACAACAGACAGAGCAGTGCTTTAAATTGAAAATTTGAGACATGCTTTCAAATGTTAATCATGAAAGTGATCCCCAGGTGCTTTCTAGAACATCTGGATTGTTTCCATGTCCTGAATTCACATGACAATTGTTTAAGGTATGGCAATTAAATTGAATTATCAGTAGAGTGGCCAACCCCGTTCATAAAAATAATCCATTTAGGAGTAATTTTAACTCTGTTAAGTAGTAACATTCCACTAAAATGCATATCCCCCAAAATGACCAATTGAATATTTTAGGAAATGAAACTAGATTTTTGCATTTTGAAGGATTAAGGGAGAGAGGGTAGTAAGTAACACCAACTTGGGGAGCAAGAGAGGGTAACACCAACTTCTGTTAAGCTAGAACCAGTCACCTGTCTTTACAGTTTGGGGTGATTAAAACTCTGATGTGTTCACCAAATGGTTTCTTGCATAACTAGCCAAGGCAAACCTGGATGAATGGCTTGAGTGAAACTTTACAAGTGAAACAACAACCTCCCCAGTGTACTTTCTGGGGCAAGGGTTGTTATGATGTGATCTCTGTGTGGCCAAGACCAGCAAAAGAACAGAGACCAGATGTGGAATCTCTTGAGATTTGTGCTCTGCAATCATGTGCGAAAGATGAAACAGATGAAACAATTAGTAAATGTCAATTCAAGCAGTCAATCGACATGAATTAGGGAAAAGCTCTTAACATAGTTCAAACCAGACCATGAATTCATGGAAAAGTGCTTTTCTGCATGTTTATCTTTAGAAAAAGCTAAACTGTTGAACTTAGAGTATTGGTTTACTCTGATTACTAAATTGGTAAAAATCAGTATAAGTCAAGTAACCGTTCTATTAAATGTTTGTTGACCTCATTGAATTTATTTTCTATACTTTTATACTATTTAAATTCAGCGCCTTTCAATGAATATATAAATTAAAATAATTAAACAGTATCGCAATTACGTTTTAACATATTTGCATATTAGAAGTAGTCAATATTTTAATTCTTTTAAAAAATGCTTGCTGCTGCTGCGTCACTTCAGTCGTGTCCGACTCTGTGTGACCCCATAGACAGAAGCCCACCAGGGTCCCCCGTCCCTGGGATTCTCCAGGCAGGAACACTGGAGTGGGTTGCCATTTCCTTCTCCATTGTGTGAAAGTGAAAAGTGAAAGTGAAGTCGCTCAGTCGTGTCGGACCCTTAGCTTAAAATATTTATTTATATGTTCCAGTCATCTTTTATAGAAGTAAGTCATATGACTAACATCATACTCATACATGTGCATATTAAATATTTTCATGATGTGAAAAGTAGTGAAACTATCATTAAGTATAATGCTCTAAGCAAGTAAACGTAGATTTTACTTTCTATATAGATTTTTGTAACCTTGTACCTATTAAGTAGGATTTTTTTTTTTTGCAATGACTAGATAGATATGTGCATAATATGTTTTAACCAGGTGAGACAGCTGATGTTGGGTTGAATCTGAAAGATGCCATTTCTGCTAATGAAACCTTAGTCATGATCCTGCCACAGAATTGGGATATGATGCAGAGCACCCAAGTACTAACTTAAATTTAGTAACTAAAGTCTATATTTATAGTAGATTATGTGGTTTCTCTCTGGTGCCTTCCTAAGTGATTTAGAGGCCTCAATTTTCTTGTCACATTAATTAACTGAAAAACATGCTTTTATTTATCTTTTATTTTAGCTCTTTTGTTTTGCCTTTCAATTAAATTTTATGCAGCCTAACAGATACCCATTTTTAAATTCATTAGGTCCGTGTATTCACATTTTCAGTTGGTCAACATAATTATGACAGAGGACCTATTCAGTGGATGGCCTGTGAAAATAAAGGTAACAAGTCTGTTTACATGACCACATTTTATTATAAGAGATGAATTTAGTAGTTGTTACTTCTACATATTATCATTTAAAATACTCTAAAGTTGTAGCTAATTTTTAAATCGAGGCAAGAATAAGATGCAGAAGATGTTTTCTCTAGAGAAAACACACAAGAAACTTTGACATCAGTGTTACATTACATTATAGTATTACTTTGACATTATAGTGTTATATTTTATTGAATTTTACTAGTGATTCTGATCAAATATAACTTTGCATGAAGAATTAAGAATCAAATAATATCTGAATTGTGTAAAACTTAGATATCAGAAAGTGTAACATATGTACTTTTTTTCTGAGTGGCTAAATTATTTTTTTAAATGTCTTATACACTCCTAGATAATTCAGACTTTGTATAGTGAACCTATATTTCATTTATACTCAGAAAAAAATGTTATTTGAAAAATGACACATGACAATAGCAAGAGCCTAGATTTATTCTCAAAGTTATATTTTGGCAGATATAAAATTATTAGATATCCATCATTGTATACTTTTAATTATTTCTCCAATGAAAATAATTTTAGATGATAATAGGTTTCCTACTGCTTTCTAGAAAAATGACATTTATTTTATACAATATAAGAAATGTAGTGAAGTTTCTGATAAAGCTTGTGTATTTGCTATGAATTTACGTTAATCACACATTTTCCAAACTGATCAGTGGTATTGATATTTTAGTGTTTGCTGAATTAGAAGTACTCAGTTTCTCCTAGAAAGCCATAAAATAGTTCTGTGTTTTTTATTATATCATAATATGTAAACATATAAATCTGTTGTGTATATATGTGTGTATTTCAGGTTATTATTATGAAATTCCTTCCATTGGAGCAATAAGAATCAATACTCAGGTATGGTTATTTAAAACTTGTTTAAAGTGCTTTTTCAACCTAAGATATTTCTGTGCTCCTTTAAATATGCTAAATATGAAGAAAATAGTTAAAAATGAATAAATGATTGATGTATTACATGAATGAATAATTCATACTATTACATTTGTAATAAAATAATGAGTATTATGGTAATGTATTGGTTTTTATTTCATTAAAGTTCCAAGTATTTTTAAATATCTGAAACTCAAAGATGTATAATTCTGTTTTTCTTCTCCTACTTTAAAAACGTCATTGAAAATAAATAAAATCAGTTTACTAACAATCTCATCATATAATTTCAACTTGTTTCTATGGCACATCATTTAACTGAGTTTCCTCAAATTATAGATTCAACAAAGAAAATTAAACAATAATTATTTGCAACTTACAACAGAAGATGGTTTTTCTACAGCCATTCAGTTGAAAACATTCTTGTTAAATAGGTAGATTGAACCAATAAGTTAATAAATATATATTATCTTTAAATATTCATAAATTGCTGTTTAAAATCATTTTTTAGTTTTAAACACAACTGAAAGTCTACAAAATAGCTAAGTCAAAATTTAGCCCAAATAACGTGGCTTTTGTGGAAATGAATACTGAATATGTTCAGGTTTGAAATGAAACAGCAGCTGCATTCAAGCCTGATGTCTAGTTTTGGCACAGTATTTCATTTATTTTTGATATGTTTAAATGTAGTTTTGAATTTCAGCCAAACAATCTGTGATATGAAAACAAGTATGTGGCTGCTTTATTATTTCAAATTTGCTCAGTTCCATCCAGTAAATCGCAGAGCCTTAAATAGATTAACATAAAACAATTCACAGGGAACTTATTTCACTTATCCTTGGCTATACCTCAGAAAGAAAATGTTTTGTTAGGAGGAAAAAAAAAAACTGGGGTAGATACATTGTATAAATAATACAGGTCAAATATTGTTAATTCTGAGTATGCAGACATACCATTTATGGAGTACCCAAAGTAGAAATTGAATGATTATATGCTTAACACTCTTAATAATTTTAATTCCATCTTCACTTTTACCTCCAAGTAAATTTTTCTGTGTGGAGTTTTTTTTTTTTTTTTTAGAACTGCATTCCTAGTTATCAGCCACTTAAATTTTTTAATGTGTTTATATATAGGAATATTTGGATGTTCTGGGAAGACCAATGGTTTTAGCTGGAGACAAAGCTAAGCAAGTCCAGTGGACAAATGTATACCTGGATGCACTGGTAAGCTAGGCTGTTCAACCAAAGACTGTTATAACAAAAGCACACAGCTAACTTCTATTTCTCTCTAGCTGCCATTTCTCTTTTTCTCTTCATGAAACCCTTTCAGAATTCGTTCTATCACAACCTTCTTTGCTAGAATTTACATAATTTACTTAAAAATCTAGACTTGTGTGCAGTAGAGAACCAGAGAAGTAAAGTGTTATTTTTCAGTTGTCATTGAGGATATAGAGTTTCAAACCTCAAATCTTGAATTTAAGATCATTCTAGTAACTTTGTGAAGTTTTATGTAAAAAAAAATCCTAAAGTCACGTGAATTAGTAGATTTTGAACAAGAATTGTGAAGAAAGTATTTTTAAAGTAGATTTCAGCTAGCAGAAGCTTGTAGTTCAGATGGCAAAGAATCTGCCTGCAGAGTGGGAGACCCAGATTCGATCCCTGGGTTGGGAGGATCCCCTGGAGGAGGGCATGGCAACCACTCCAGTATTCTTGCCTGGAGAATCTCTACAGGGTCACAAAGACTCAGACATGACTGAGCAACTAACACTTCCACACTTTCAGCTAACAGGAGTCTGTCTGCTGTCTCCTCCATATTTGAGATAGCGTCCATATCTCAAACCAGACTCAACAAAACTCAGAAGTACTTGCAATTAGATAAACAAATATCTTACCCCACCCTGGAACAATCACAATCCTAATCACTTCTTCATATTATAATATCTTGCTTTAGTCAGTCAGTTCAGTCGCTCAGTCGTGTCCGACTCTTTGCGACCCCATGAATCACAGCACGCCAGGCCTCCCTGTCCATCACCAACTCCCAGAGTTCACCCAAACTCATGTTCATCGAGGCGGTGATGCCATCCAGCCATCTCATTCTCTGTCGTCCCCATCTCCTCCCGCCCCCAATCACTGCCAGCATCAGAGTCTTTTCCAATGAGTCAACTCGTCACATGAGGTGGCCAAAGTATTGGAGTTTCAGCTTTAGCATCAGTCCTTCCAATGAACACCCAGGATTGATCTCCTTTAGAATGGACTGGTTGGATCTCCTCTTGCTTTAGAGTCAACCCCAAATATTTATGGAAATAGCCCATTGAAGTGATTCAGTCTGATGTGAAAAACAAAAACATGTTAAGTTGTCCACTGTACAATGGGAATTGTAGTACATGCCATCATATTTCAGAGCAGTGGTTCTTTCTCAACTGGGGGCAGTTTTGCCCCTCAGATCACTTGGAGATATCTATAGGTATTATTGATTGTCATGACTGGGATAGAGTTTGCTACTGGCATCCAATGAATAGGTGTCAGGGATGCTGTTAGACATTCCCATAATGTACAAGAGAATCACACACATCCCCAATACACTCATGCGCGCGCACACACACATACACACACACACACACAGAACAAAGAATTATTCAGCTCAAAATGTCAATAGGGCTGAAATTAAGAAGTAATATTTTAGTATAACTTTTTCTTTCCTAATATGAAAGTTATAAATAGTAATAAGATTTATTCATATGCTTAACTTAATTAGAGAAGACTTAATTAACAATTTTGCTAGTGTAACATCCGAGAGACTTAAAATACTAAGCCCTGAAAAATAGATGCTGATTCAGTGACCCCTTTTCCTACTTGGAGTTTAATTATATGCTGATACTACTTTCCTGAATACAGTGATGAACCCACAGGGCAGAATGCAATCTATTTAGAAAGAATTACTTATCATTTGGTTCTTGTAAAATAAACATATACAGGAAGTTTAGGAGAAAAACAGGCACTATTAGCAGCAGCCTTGCACGTAAGAATGATAAAATGAAGCTTGCTTACCTCAAGCCCTTGCTAAAATTACTGTCCAATGTTCCTTCTTGACATCACATATTTATTTAAGGTCACATGGTCATCTGAAGCTGTGGTCAAAATGTTTCACGCATTCATATCCATCACAGGACAGAGTATGATAGGAGGAGTCAATAATTATTCCCTCTTGTATTTCCTATGAACCAGAAGTTCATTAACCAGCTTGTCTGCATTGTTGGTAAGGTTCTTGCAGATAGCATAAATGACTTTAGGAAGCGATTTTGGTTCTGAGTCTGCTGTTCTGCTAGCTGAGACTAAATGTAAAAAAAAAAAGAACAAAAATGAGACACATTAATTGACTGGTCATCAGTGGATACATAGTGCATTCTTTCTTCTAACTTAAGACTCAAACATGACCATCTTTTATTTCCAATTACTTGTTTATAGTCTTTGCACATAGCACATTCAAAAAATAATCTGGTCAGATTCAGTTATTTTAAAAAAAAAAGGTAAAAGTACTGCAAGACAAAATATAATAAATATAATGAGAAAAATGGAAAGAATTCTAAAAATCAGAAGAAAGAGGCCACATATTTGGTGATAGAATAAGGTTAAACAGATGGTATTATTTTAGCTAAATATATGAGTCTAGGTAAGGTTTCTACAATTGGTGATGTGTAGAGAAATTACAGAAAGGATTAGCAGTATGAAAATTGGACAAGTGCTATGTATATTGAAAGGATGATACTTTGGTCACTTTTGCAGATAATGGAAGATACCAAGACTGGGACAGTATTGGGGAGGGTTCATTTTATTTGGGAGATAAAGTAAGATTCTTTATGTTAGATGAAAAGAATTGCACTCTGGAAACTAAATATCAAATAAATTCCAAGAGAGAAGATATCTTGTTTTATTTCTCTTAGTTCTCCAGAAACTTGCACAGTGCCTTGGAATTGAGTGCAGTTTATAAGTTTGTCTAATATGTTAGAAGCCTTGTATCTCATTTGGGAGCATATATTACCATATTTAGAAAAAATTTATGGTATTCTGTATAAATATTAAAGTGATGCAAAGAAAAAGATTGCTTCTATTTATGCCATGTTACCATTGCTAAGATTGTGCGTATACTCAATATATACACAGTTGGTCCTCCATATCTGTGTCCTGTGTGTATAGGGACAACCATTGCAGATTGAAAATATTTAGGAAAAATATTCAGAAAGTTCTAAAAAGCAAAACTTCATTTTGCCAGACACTGGCATAATGTTTACATAACTTTTACATTGTATTTACAACTGTTTACATGGTATTTGCATTGTAAGGGGCTTTCCTGATGTCTCAGATGGTGAAGAATCTGCCTGCAGTACAGGAGACCCTGTTCAATCCCTGGGTCAGGAAAATCTCCTGGAGAAGGAAATGGCAGCCCACTCCAATATTCTTGCCTGGAGAATTTCATGGACTGAGGAGCCTAGTAGGCTACAGTCCATAGGGTTGTAAAGAGTCGGACATGACTGAGCAACTTCCACTTTACTTTACTTTACCTTTTTGCATTGTAAAAGGTATTATAAGTTATATAGAGATGATTTGAAGTCTGGAAGGATGAGCATGAGTTATATGTAAGTAGTACCCAGTTTGTATAAGGGACTTGAACATCCGTGGATTTTGGTGTCTTTGAATACTAAGTTTATAAATTATCTATAATCTGACACTATTTGAGGTGGAAATTTTTCATTGCAGATATTAATTCACATATTCAATTAAGAATGTTTTCATGGTCAAATTTTCTTCCTTCATACTAAATACAAAGTCACCATGCCTATCATGCAGCCAACTATATGTCGTCATTTCCTTAATTTTCTTGGTCCCAAATAATTTGATATCTTGTTCTGCTGAAAGTGTATGATTGTCCTTTTCCACTAATTCAGTTTCTACTGTTTTTGAGCTTCCCATGTGTATAATTAATAATAAGCCATAGCCTAAACCATTTTCTTTATAAGACTGTGCTGTTTCTAGAATTAGAACAAGAGTCAATAGATTTGGATTTGGGGTCATTATTCACAAAAAGATTACTAATAATTTATCAGTAAATTCAGAATTTTCAACAATAATTTTAAAATAACTTTAAAGAGTAATTTTGTTAAAAAGTAGTTCTGACATGAAATATTTATAACATAAATATAATTATTGCAGATGACAATCATAAAATGCAACCTCTGACCTGAAAATCATTTTTTTCCAACTAATCTCTGTGGATTCATGTAACATATGAAATTATCTACATGCTGATTAATACTGTGTGATAATTTTTGTTCTACTAAACTGCTTCATGACTGGACTTTCATATTTGATTATTGCACCTGTTTGCATCATCTCACTTTGTCAAAACATTCATTTTTGGAGAGCATATAGAAATGTTGCTTCTTTTGAACATCATAATGCTTACCTAGAATATCCTAGAAATGTATTATCAGTAGTATGTTTCTTCTGTTTATAATATTATTCTGCTACACATCTGTGATTTAGCCTGAAGCCTTTGGCTTAGGGCATGAAAAAATTTAAGAATGGAGCTGAAAAATAAAAGTTAAATCATTTGAAACAATATTTTAATATCACTCTGTTCATAGTGGCCTCTGATATTAGGTAGACTCACTATGAAAAAAAGAGAGTGGATGTACAGGGTTACTACAAGGTTTAGTGTAATTTGACTTTTCAAGTTATTGCAATTCTCTCTTAAGAGTATTATTTTAGATGTTGCATGCTTAAAGAACTGACTGATACTACTAATTTCTAAGACATTTATTTCATTAAATAAGCTTTCAAAATCAATTTCTAATTTTTATGACTGTTTATAAAGCAACTAAAATAAAGTGTCAGATATTGAAAAACTAATGCATAATGACAAAGTTTAAATTGTTATTTGAATTTGACTTTTTTCTGTGAATCTATTTTTAGGAACTGGGACTTGTCATTACTGGAACTCTTCCGGTCTTCAACATAACCGGCCAAAATGAAAATAAGACAAACTTAAAGGTTAAAAGTTAATTGATAAAATTAATAATAATAAATGATAAACTATGACGTTGAAGCTCAGTGTGGATAAGATATTTCTATAAGGAAATACATACAACGTAACTGTCTCATGAGGCTGAAAGTAAAAGTCAGCAGCTGTCTGTGTGATAACCACTTGGGAAAAAGGAAATGCAGGAAAAGTTCTCAGTTCCCCCAGAGACAAGATTCAGCTTAACTCTATTCAACTGTGACTTGACAAGAACACAAGTTCAGGATCTGGGAGTAATTACTGCTTGGACCAGAAAGTTCATTTGGCTTTCCCATAAGATGTTATGGAATACATGATAAATGGGCAGTACTACTGTGTGCACATTTTTAAATGCGTCTAAGATACCCATGGAGTTCAGGAAAAAAAAAAAAATCCAAAGGGAAAAAAAATAATATGGTAATGTTTATATCAGATATATATAGGTACCTTTTTAGGATTGCTCATCCTCCAAGTCCCATTCAAGAAATTTTTTTTTTTTAATTATCATGTAACTTAAGGATATGATTTAAATGAATAGTTTTCTTTCTGTTTTTTCTCTTTTAAGATTGAGGGAAAAATGCTTAATGAGTCTTATAAAAATACTTAACTTCTATAGCGCTGGCGTTGTCAATGCACCAACCTAAAGTTCTACAAATGTTGAAAAATATATATCTTGTGCTTGTTAAATTATCTCATTTTAAAAAATACTTTTGATTTAAAGTAGGTTTGCATTCCTGTGTCTTAGCTTGCAATAGAAGGAATTTAAAAATCTAAGAGAGTTAAGAGTTTTAAATACTAAATACTAATTTTATATTTTGGCTGACATTCCTGATTTAAGGGAAATTTACTTCTAGTTTATAATATAATGAATGTTGCACTTAAGCATTATTTGTTCACTTATTATAAATTTCAGTTGAACTCCTTATTTTCATAATGTGGCCATAGAAAAAATTGGTATTCCTCTTTGAGGGGCCATTACCATTCTTAAATATCTTCTGGTTCTAATTATCCTAACTCATGAAGGGAGTAATTCTCTAACTCCTCATATAGACTGTGTAAGGGATTGCTTAAATTTGGGGACATGCTCTGAGTTGGCTCTGCATTGGTTCATGGGAAAACAGCATAGTTGTGACCTAACTTTCTCATTCTGTGTGTGCCTGCACAGGATTTACAATGTGCTTATAATAACTATTGACTGGATTTAATGACTTTCTGTGTAACATTTTGATTATTTTATAATTTATGTAATTGTATTTAAACAGATTTCTGATTCCAAATTTTAACACCATTCCCATCCTTATGTCCCATAAAGGACTATGATAACAATTTGCCACATGAATTCTTTGATTTGCAACTAAAACTATGATGCCCATTGTTTGGTATTTAGAAGTGAACAGCAATCAGAAATAGTGTTGTGAGAATTTCCATTTTATTACACGTAAGATCACATACTTTTCACATATACACTAGTATTATCAGCAGCAAAAATACATGGTTTTTTAATTTGGTATTGTCTAACTTTAAGTGGTGATTTCTGAATTGTATTATAGCACAAAGTCAGTTTATACTCACAAATACACATACAACCCCCACTTACAGCTGTTGACTGTACAGTATCAGTTAAACTATAGGGGTAATTAGTACAAAAAGCAACAAATTTAAAATTTCATATATTTTTTGTATTTTAGCTGTACTAATCAAGATTTCACTTTTAATCTAATAACAATACAGTTGAGGGAAAAGAAAAATCACAGCTGAGAATCACCACAAACTGATGGCTTAAGTGCCTCAACCTTACACATAAATATATATGTATATATTTAACCTAACATGAAATACAAGCATTGTCGAGCAAAAGGATGAATGTATGTTATAATTTTGTATAGAAATGTGTAAATTTTTGGTATAAAATACACTGCCTTTTTGCTATCTTATTATAGAATCAGCTGATTCTCGGTGTGATGGGAGTTGATGTGTCTTTGGAAGATATTAAAAGACTAACACCACGTTTTACAGTAAGATGCAATTTTCTCTTTTGATATCTTTTTTATTTTAAAACTGTACTAATTTAGCTTGTCTTTAAGCACTTAAATTCTCAAAAATTGTACATTTATCTTAGCAAAACTACTAAATATTTAAAAGAATTCTTAAAAGAATGTTATATCATGTTACTTTTCTTTATGCTTTAAAATATGTATTTAAGAATTTATTATTATTATTTTTCAGTTGTGCCCCAATGGCTATTATTTTGCAATTGATCCTAATGGTTATGTTTTATTACATCCAAATCTTCAGCCAAAGGTATGTCTATAATTTGTTTACAGTGATAGTGTTCTGTAAAATTAATGATCAGTGTTCTTATTAGGTTCATCATTTTTAAATTCACTATATAGCACTAAGTATAAAAAAGCATTTTATGTGTAATGTTAATACACAACAAGGCTACAGTTTATGCGAAGATGTGAAAGCAGTTTTCATGTTCGCTTGCCAGCTTAGCCGTGCAATATTCCTCTCCAGTAGTCCTGTCTCAGAGGCAGTCATTATCACCTCCTGGGCCTGAGCTTCCCACATCCTCCTTGGTGTTTTAATTAGGCTGTAAGGTGGTAAAGGCAGTTGCCTGGATGGGTGTAAACCTGATTTCCTCTCTGCATAGGCCATTTCTCTCTTTGTTTCTGGTAATTATCTCTCCTTTCCATCTCCTGGGCTTATAAAGATATGTATGAAATGCAGTAAGTAAAACTCAGTGAGATGGACTTATTAACTGGGAAGGTTATTAATCAGTGAGTTACATGAACGTTATAAAATTCCATACATTAAAGATTTTATCCTAATCTTTATTCCTATTTTCCCAGGATATAAAATATTTTCCTAAATATCTCATCCAATTCATTTCACTTTTCATTAATGCTTCACGGGTAAAACACTTATGTATCTATAAGTAAAGCTGGCAAAACCTTATTTATTTTTATTTATAAGCAGCTTCAAGTTATTATTTAACTTTGAAGATAATATTAAAGATAATTTAAGCCATGCTTCAGGGAAATCTATGCAGACTTACGCATACTATTTCTTTCTCCCCTCCAGGCATAGATATTTAATGTTAGAGATATTTTAGGATATCAAGTGGGGTCATTAAAAATTATTCAAAAAAGTAATAATTAAGAACCATTGATATTGAATATTAAAACATATTGAATTGTTATAACTAATGTCTGCATTTTATTTCTCATTCTGGAAATTATTTCCATACAAAATCCATCATTATCTAAATATTTACTAATTATTTGTAGATACTGATCACCCTGAATTATTTTTAAAGTTGTTACTTTAATGTAAATATGAGATAAGCATTTCTCATGTTATCATTAGTCTGTCACAGCTCTTTAAAAACATGTCAAGCTTCTTATAATAGAGTTGTTAACGATTGACTAACATGATTTTTTTATAATTGAAAATTTTTCTTTCTGACTCAAGATTTATAAAGACTTTATAGTAATATTTTATATTATGTTGTATAGCCAATATATTTAAATTATATTCCCATAAGTAACATGATTTAAATGTGATAATAATACAATGTGCTGAAGGGTATGAAGGACCCCTACTTTTATGTAGCTGGACATTTTATGATTGTAAGTCTAAACTCCTTCCCCAAAAGGAACTAAAATATAGACAAAATAATAAAGAAGAATAATGTGAATAGTGAATATATGTAAATATATAAATCCATCATTTAGAGGTAATTATTTGAAGTTTTTCCCCTTTTCTACATTCTTGTACTAATAACCTGTATTTATGTGGAAAATGTTTTATTACTATTTGAATGCTTTAAACATGTTTCTGGCTCATACTTAGTATAATCAATTTACTAAAATTCTGAAAGCTACAAACAAAATATAAATTATTTATAAATTCATATTAAAGCCCAAGTGGTTGATTTTTCTTCAGGATTATGTTATTTTTTCATGTTTTTATATGAGAAATTATTAAAAGAATAGTTTTAGAGAACCATTTAAAATGTTTGAACTATCAGTGTATTTTTTCAGAAGTTCATGCTTTTGAATTAAATATGCTTATTCTCACTATTAACAGGTTAGATATTATATTTCTTTTTGTGGGTGATGGTGCTGGTTATACAGATAGATACAAGAATCTGATAAAGGATAATACAGCGTAGTACAGTTGTTTACAAATCGATAAATACAAAGGACCAACATGGTTAGAGTCGCATGCTAGCAAAATTAATCTTAATTTTTTCCTTCAGAATTCACCAGTGAAAATATAGAAAAATAATGCCATGTTCCATAGTACCCATTATTATTTAGCAAGATGAACATTTAATCTTACGCAGGCATTCTTTGCTGAATGCCTTGTGTTTTCCTCCTGAAACTGGAATCTTAATTCAACTTCTGTTCTGCAGTCGCTCAGTCGTGTCCGACTCTTTGCGACCCCGTGGACTGTAGCCTACCAGGCTTCTCCATCCATGGGATTCTCCAGGCAAGAATACTGGAGTGGGTTATCGTTTCCTTCTCCAGGGGATCTTCCCGACCCAGGGTCTCCCGCATTGGGGGCAGACGCGTTAACCTCTGAGCCACCAGGGAAGCCCTAATTCAACTTATTTGAGTATAATTCTGAAGTTTTTAGAAGGCAGAAAAAGTATCCTAAAGCCAAGAATAATGGAAAATAAAATAGCTGTGAATTTTTTGCATATCTAATTTTCTAAGGAATCATTACTTATCTTCTCAATGTGACTCTTCAAAGTCTCCACCATGACAAGTGCTGAATTATGTATCCTCCTTTATTCCAAAATAGAGTTTAGAATTCCTCCATTTTGTTTCATTGACATAATCAGATTAGGTATACTTACTACGTATCTCATTTTTTATCAGTCTTAAGAAATATTTATTGTATAGGAAATTGTGAATAATTTACTTTTTAGAAGTCAATATTTAAAATAAACTTACAGTGTTATGATTGAATTCACCATTTGTTCCATAGATACAATATTTGATGTCACTAACAAAGGCCCAGATTTGGGGGGTTTTTGTTTGTTTTTGCCATTCCATGCAGCATGCAGGATCTTAGTTCCCCGACTAGGGGGAACTTCTATTGCCTCTGCAAGTAGAAGCATGGAGTCTTAACACAGAACCACCAGGAAAGTCAAGTCCCCAAGGCCACAAAGTTTAAGCGTTTAAGATTAAAGCTGTTCAGTATCCTATATATTTATATTTTAACATATATGAATCATATACATTCTAAAATATTTCTCTTTTGTGCTTTTGTTTGTTTGTTTTATTTTTAAAACAGTATAGAGAATTCCCTGACCATCCAGTAGTTAGGACTTGATGTTTTCACTGACATAGGCTTGGTTTCAATCCTTGGTCAGGGAGCTAAGATCCTGCAAGCCATGCAGCATGTGAAAATAAATCAGCATAAAAATTGTCTGAGAGAAAGCATCTTTCTCCTTTCCTACTTTATTACTTTTTTGTTAGGAATAAAAGGAAAATATTAGTAATTTTGCTTTGAACAATTTTAAGTAATTTTACTAGCTTGACATATTTTTTCACTAAAAGTATTTTTGAACTTTCATTTATTAACTCATCATGAACTTGATGATACCTGTTTCTGAATGAGGAAATATCTGACCAAAATTGATAATAAGGAAGAACCTTTACCCAGGTTGATACATAGTATGATGAATTGCCATCTTTCTGTTGCTTCAGCCTATTGGCATAGGTATACCAACAATTAATTTAAGAAAAAGGAGACCCAATGTTCAGGTAACTGAAGTTATCAGTGCCTTCAAATTTGCTAAATCAGAGTTGCAATCAAGCTTCTTTTCCTAAAAGCATATGATTAATGCTGCCTTTCTTGATAGCAAGCTTCTAGAGCATGAGATGGAGATGAGCATCATTTCTCAATAAATTGGAGCAAAAATGTTATTAATGATGGCAGAGGGTATGCATTTGCTGACTAAAGACTGCTAGCAAATTATGTAACAATGATAATAATCAGAATAATCATAAAATTAAAATTAGGTTTGTTATTAAATATTATTGTGAAATCAGTGTCAAATCCATGTAATCCTAACAACTGGTTGTAAAATTAACTTCTAAGTGGAAATAAAAATACAATTCTGATGTCTAGTTTCTATGAATCATACAATTTAAGCAAAAATTTTGGGGGATTTCTAAAAGCATATTTTCGGGTTAGCAGTTAGAGAAAGTTCATGTCACCTAATTAAAAATGTCCAAAATTGCAAATTAATATTGTCTGGAAAACTCATTTGTAAAATCTTTCCTCTGGTGAGAAAATAACTTAAACATTAACACTAAAAATAATCACCATGAAAGGATTCTTCCTATAGTTTAGTAAAGTTTAGTAAGAGCATTTCAAAATTTTGAAGAAAGTTCAGTATGACTTAAGGTTTTATATGTACGCCTATTTCTTTTAAAAAATTGGTGATATTGTAATGGAGAGGTAGTGTGATATTAATGGATCATTACACTGAATTTGTAGGAGGGATTGGGGGCGGAAGGAGAAGGGGACGACAGAGAATGAGATGGCTGGATGGCATCACCAACTCAATGGACATGAGTTTGAGTGAACTCCGGGAGTTGGTGATGGACAGGGAGGCCTGGCGTGCTGTGGTTCATGGGTTCGCTAAGAGTCGGACATGACTGAGCGACTGAACTGAACTGAACTGAACTCCAGTTTGTTCTACTTATAACCAACATTGTTTCCTTGAGTAGTTCACTAAACCCCATGGTACTTCAGTTTCTTCATCTGAAAAATGGGAAGATTAAACTAATAATTATTTCCTATGCTACACAGGATATTCTGAGGAAGTTTAAATATAGATATAGATCCCCAGTTCCATCTCCTGAACATTCTGACTTAATTTGGCCAGAGATGGGCCCTAGGCTTATGAATAGTTTTAAAGATTCCCAGGGAATTCGAAAGAACAGAGCCTTTGCATTAATAAAAGCTTCAGTTCCCTTCTAGCTCTAAAATTCTGTGATAATCCGAATTTCATGTTGTTTTGTCAATCTTTGTATCTTTTATGGTTCCTCTACAGTTAAAACTTGTCTTTTCTTGATTTATTAAATTGTTTTATGTTACTCCTCTTGCATGTTTCTTTTTGTGTATTACCTTAAATTATACTCATTGCAGTCATGTGCATTTTAGTGAATTTTTAGTTTTGCAATACTTTCAAATATTGCATGTAAATATTGTGATATAATTTATAAAAACAACCTGGAAAATGGTTTATTTATTTTTGTTTTAAGGAAACTTCAAATGGCAAACTAGCAACCACACAAGACTCTAAATTTAGAAAATATTTTTTGAACTCTATAGTATTTTTAATAATGCTGTTAATTATTTCAATTTAACATTTAACAACATTACATTCTGCCTTTTATTTTAGTTCCACAAATAGTATTAATCATTATATTAGTTGACATTTAAATTTTTCAAATGAGGATTGTTGGATATTTAAAACATTTAAAAAATGAAAAATATTTTAAAAATGAAAGTATTGGGATCGCAGGGACTGGATTCAGTTCTCATGCGTCTCTTGACGCATACTTTTCGGTATGAGTCTTCTTTTGAATTTTTCTGTCACTGTACCTGTGATGAGTCTTTTAAAAAATGGTCAGCCAGATTGCCATATACAAAGTACAAGTGATGCATTGACATTTTTCTTTTATGATTTCCTTTTCCTCTCTGTGTCTTTATATGTTGGATTGGGACATGATCTTCATATTGCCAATTCTTCCTGATAATGCCTCCTCCATGCATGCTGTTTGGGTCTGGTCATGCTATGCATTATCCATTGCATGTAAGATGATATTCTTATTTATGTTTATATTTTATCATTTTATTTTGACTTTGTTTTGCAGTGAGTTAATATTGTCATGCTGATAGGGTGTTTGTGTAAAGATAATTTATTTCATATGACTTTAAGAAATTTACAATAACATTGTCAACTTTAGAGTCTCCTTTTGATAGAAATGTGCTCAATTTCATATTTTAAGCAAAGGACTAGAATTATTTTCAATGCTGATTTTTATTTTCTTCTTCTGAAACATGTTACTTTTCAAAAGAGTATTTACTTCTGAACTAGTAAAATGCTGCCTAAACAAAAATCAGTATTTTAACCTGTTAAACAATCCAATACTTATTTTCAATATTCTAGAACCTTCTGAATTTAGATATCAGTTTCATAAGCAGTGATTTTTTTTTTAATAGAAGTGCCAGGCACAGGTTTTTTTGTTCTTTCTTTAAGAATTCCCATTCATCAAAACCCATGGGAGTTATATATTTTTCATTATTTAAATGGAATTACTCCCTAAAGGCATTTCTGTAATTATTTTAAAATGAATACATGCTATGTATATTGTGTTATTCAGCATTTGATATGAATATTTAACTTTGATACATTTCCTTTTTGGCATTGTCTTTGGTAGTTAGCAGGTGTAAAACAGTGTCTAAAATAATGATTCAAATATATTTTGGAAGAGCCTGTGAGGCTGTAATTTTTTAAATTCTAGTGACCTTGCACTAATATGGCATAATTTGTTCTATTACTTCTATCTAAATTTGTTATAACATTAAAATCCAGTCTCTAAAAATTTTTAAAGTTGTAAAATTATAGACATGTATTGTGATTTTATGTTCTAGTGAACTTTGAAATTCTACTATGACATGTTGCATTACTAGTGTTAATAGTGTTAAATAGTATATGTTTGTTTATCAAATATTTTGATGTTCTTACATTATGATTAAGAAAATTTTTAAATGTCACGTGAGGTCAGTTTACCAGGTTAACACTTTCATTTGATATATTTATATAAATAAATAATTTGTCTGTTTCATAGTGAATTGATTTCTTATTACACACTAGCAAGGAGTAGCAGTAGGACATGTTAAGTAGGAAAACAGTATTAGTGAACCTGTGGGTTATTTTTCAAGTTAGACTTCCATAGCTGATCTTTATTTCCATAGCTGATCTTTATTAGAACCCTTATGACTTGATCATAAATTTTATCTTTAAAATTGATAATATAATTATTATTTATAATGTTAATAATTACATTATCAAAATTTAAAATTTCTGAGATTCAAATACATGAATCAACTTGTATCTTTGCTTTATGCATTTTAAGATGGAAGAATAAATTTAGAAGCGTCTGTTTTGTTAAGCAACTTCAAATGTTTAAAAAATATTTTCCCTCATGTAATTTCTTATTTTTTATGGGATACAAACAATGTACATTACTTACATGTTGCCTTTGTTTTATTGCCAAATATATTATCCGAATGGCTATATTTTGCTCCCTTCACATCCTGATTAAAGAAAAAAGCTGTAAGTGGATCTTCAGAAGTCATATTCCCACAGGATTTGTGACTATAAATGTCCCATCTAACACAGGACTCAAAATATAAGTATCTTCAGTTGGTGATTAATCAAAATTTGCCACAATTAAAGCTCAAATTCCTAGCCTACTTGTTATTACTTTAAAATATATAAGAAAGAATCTACATTTATACAATTATTTAGTCAGCTTTTTCATATATCTTAGGTAAGTAACTTTTCTGGAATTAATTATATATTTAAATATCCATTGAATTATTCTCTATACAGCATTTTACAATGTGACATATATGCTTAATTGTTCTCTGTGTAGAACCCCAAATCTCAGGAGCCAGTAACTTTGGATTTCCTTGATGCAGAATTAGAGAACGATATTAAAGTGGAGGTAAGTGCAGTCGGCCTGAACAACACCCTCCCATCAGATGCTGGGATTCTTCCAGTCCACAGGATTTGTTGAGCAGTTTCATTGTGTTGGTTGTCACTTTGGACTATATACACAAAGATGACTGTTTTTTGTCTTTAAAAATTTCCAGATCCTAGGCTCTCTCATCCAAAAGATCATATGAAAAGGAATAAATATTTAAAATTGGGTGTGACCTTAGTTTTTTCTTTCTTTCTCCTTCCACAGGTAGAGTTGTGTATTTCAGTACAAATATAACTTGTAAATTTCAATTAAAAAAACATAGGGAGGAGGATGTTGCCATAGAATTGAAAGAAAGTTTTCAGAGAATTTAACCACTCAATAACCAACATGAGGAAAGAAGCTGCCATGTTTTTCTTAGTACTCTATTGTCAGAAAATTTCTATTTTATTTCAAAAGCAACATTGCATGCCACTTCCTCTGAGGGGACCTTCCATAATAATAAAGTGAAAGTGTTAGTCACTCAGTTGTGTCCAAATCTTTGCAACCCCATGGACTATAGCCCACCAGGCTGCTCTGTCCATGTGATTCTCCAGGCAAGAATAGTGGAGTGGGTTGCCATTTCCTTCTCCAGGGCATCTTCCCAACCCAAGGATCGAACCCAGGTCTTATGTATTTGAGGCAGATTCTTTACCATCTGAGCTACCAGGGAAGCCCTCCATAATAATCAAGATAAATATTAATAACAACACTTATTGAGTATGTGATGTGTGTCAGTCATGGCTTTTCAAGAGCTCCTGAAATGGGTACATTGTTTTTGTTGTTATTACTACTATTACTATCATTATTATTATATCTGTTGTACTGATGATCTATTTGAGATACAAGAGTTTACATAACTTATCTCCAGTTATTCAGCTATTAATAGTAAGTAGCAGAACCAGAATTTGAACCTGGCTCTCATGCTCCAGAGCAGAGATTTCTAAGATTCTTTCAAGTGGATTAACTCTGTCTCTTATCTATTCAAAGACTCTCGTATTTCTTTTACAGTTTGTCACACATTTGTACTTGGCTTTCCACATTTTACACATTTACTCCCTCAGTGTGGAACAATAAAGTCTGTTTATTATAATTACTTTAGACTGAGGCATAGTGCTGTGATATTTTAGGTAAACAGTGAATATCTGTTGTAAAGTGTTCTGACAGGATAACCTAAAATAACAATAATGCAGTAACATTTAAAAGAATATTTCCACACTTGGTTGGTCTGTTGAGTGTCTGCATAAAGTAACTGTTTCAATTTCCCTTAGATTCGAAATAAAATGATAGATGGAGAAAGCGGAGAAAAAACATTCAGGACTCTGGTTAAATCTCAAGATGAGGTAAGAATTAAGCCAGATTTATTCTTAAATAAAATGTATATATTAATAATAATAAGTGACATTAGTGGTCAGTCTGATCTAATAAAGCAATATTTATTTATCAAACAGAGATGTTTCTAGTAAACAATTTAAAGCACTCTTTGCTGGAGGGGTATTTTCAGTAAGATTTTTAAATCTGAAACTTTTGTAAAATAATGTTGCTATAGGTTTCTTACTGTATTCTTACATCGCTAATAATATATTCTTGAAAATTACATTTTTTAAAATTTTATTGAAGTATAGTTGATTTACAATATCATATAAGTTTCAAGTATATAGCATAGTGTTTCAGCTATACATACATATATATTCTTTTCAGATACTTTTCCTTTATAGGTTATTACATAATATTGAATGTAGTTCCCTGTGCTCTACAGTAGGTCCTGGTTCATTTTCAAAACTTACATTTTATGTCTCCATTTTTCCTATCACAATAAGAAATAGAACACACAATATAATGTCCTGCCATGTTCTTTTAGGCCATTTCAGTCATAGAATTTGAAGTTAGTACTTAAGAGCTATATGTTTTGTATGGCTTGTGCATGCAGATGTTTTAATTGTTGAGTTCCATATATTAATTTTTTTTGTTTCTTGTTTACTTGTTTCTGGCTAAGTTTATTTTCTTTTACTCTTTTTGCATGATTGCCCTGCATTTAAATTTGAAATTAAATTGAGAAAACATAGCTACCACCATAAAATCACTGGTACAACTATGTAATGCTTGTATTGTTTTATAATGACATTGGAAAATTCCTTGTTTATTAGAAGTGTGTCTATCCATTATCAGTCACATGGGGACATGTGTTTGTATATTTGGGTATTTGAAAAATACATAGAACCCACAAGCTTTTGAGCCTAGAAATTTAACTTAAGCTTTTATGTATAATTTATGTCTTATTTCCTCATAATCTCATCCATTTTAAGTGTAACGATCCTCCTGAGTTTGTTAACTCCATTTTAAGTGTAACAAGTCTCCTGAATCTGAATCAGCAGAATTTTTTCCCTAAGATGAAGCCAGGATCCAAACATAGTACTTCATTAGCACCTGCCCTTTCTCATTTTAATCAAGAGTCCCTATTACCAGAACACATGGGGGTATACATCAGTGTCAGGCTTGAAATTTGAAATGTTTTGTTGAAATGTCAGCTCTGTTTACTTAGACTTTAACCATGCTGTTTATACCTTCACTTTTCTGAGAAAAGAGGTAAACCATTCAGCAATTCTGCCAACTTCTCACTGTTGATCTGTCAAAAAGAACTCTTTGACCTGTACCTTCTTTTTTTCAACTTATAAATCAGTTTTGTTTCTATTAAGTCACTTTTTTATTTTTCTCCTCCAACTTACTGTAAATTCTTTTTTTTGACCAATATCCCCCCATAGACTTTTCATATTAATAACCTTGAAGAAAGTGGTGTCTTATGTCTTTATTTCTCTAATCTGATACTGTTTTTGATATTTTATTTTTTATAACTTGTGGAACAATACTAGCTTGCCCTGGTTTTTTAGGACTAGTAGTAAATATGTAAACATTATTTTTTTTAAATTCTTTTAAGAATTTTATGAATCCAGAAACTTCCTGTGCATTTCCTGTCCTCTCTCCCCCATCTTCCACACATATAAATAAAGCCATGGGGATATTTGATGTATAAAACAACTTTGTGTAGTTGTTATAAAATGAACTTGGAATCATGCATTTTCCTTCATCTTGCCAGTTAAAGTTCGGTTGATGATTCATTTTCCAAATCAGTAAATTGTGGAAAAGAATAGTATTTCATTTACTCCAGGGGGTTGATTAAATGAGACAATGATTGTAAAATCTTTTGTATATTGCCTAATATCAAGTAATAACTTTAGTGAATATTATTGTTCTGCTGAGGATGATAACACTGGAGATAACTGAAAATATTAAAAGATGCATATGTACTAAATCTAATGGAAGAAGGAATGATAATTTCTTTACTACCCTTAAATAGCTACATAAGAAAGATTCAATATCTATGAAGTCATTTAGCTTTTTCTTCCTTTTCCTGGTGGATATAGTTGTTTTTCTAACCTTCAATAATATTAAGTAATTAGTATCTAAGATAAATACTGTAATAATAGCTTAATAAGAACTGCTACTGCTAATCCTGCTGTTGTCGCTCAGTTGTGTCTAACTCTTTACAAACTTATGGACTGTAGTCTGCCAGGCTCCTCTGTCTACAGGATTCTCCAGGCAAGAATACTGGAGTGGGTGGTCATTTCCTTCTCTAGGGTATCTTCCTGAACGAGGGATGGAACCTGTATCTCCTGCTTGGCAGGCACATGTTCACCACTGAGCCACATGGGAAACCCTTAATCAGAAGAGTAATATCCTAATCATACATTTGGATCTAGACACTGCTTTAAATTCCTGATATTACCAATTTATCTCTTTTTTTTACTTATTAATATATTTATTGTTTTTCTCTATACATTAGAAGATAAGCTGTTCTAGTAAAATAATTCTTTTTTTTTATTTGTATCTGAAATGTTTTTGTTTAATTTTATTTATTTATTTTTTTAATATATATGTATATTTATATTTTACATTTGTATTGGTTTTGCCATACATTGACATGAATCTGCCCCGGGTGTACATGTGTTCCCCATCTTGAACCCCCCTCCCACCTCCCTCCCCATCCCATCCCTCTGGTTCATCCCAGTGCACCAGCCCCTAGCATCCTGTATCATGCGTTGAACCTGGACTGGCGATTTGTTTCACCTATGATAATATACATGTTTCAATGCCATTCTCCCAAATCATCCCACCCTCGCCCTCTTCCACAGAGTCTAAAAGACTGTTCTATACATCTGTGTCTCTCTTGCTGTCTCGTATACAGGGTTATCGTGATATTACCAATTTATCTTAACTCTATTATGGAAATAACCTGAGTGTTATGTGATATTTCAATTATGTTTCATTATTAAAATTTATTTTTTAAGACATGTTTTTAAAGTTTTGACGTTAATAATTTGGCATAAATTACTAATTTTAAATTAAGATTTTCCACTTAAAAGTCCTTAAAATTTCTCATGTGGGTACTTTTTTTCCTAAAATTTTGCTTTACATACATACATAACAAAATAAATAATTGTAGAGTGGAATAGATCAGGCATTTGTGAAGAAGAGTATTGAATCACCACTGAATTTATAAATAGAGCCTAATGTTCTGCTGTTCTTATAAATTAACATTGGATAAAAAGTGTTCATAATCAAGTCCAACTCTTTTTTAGAGATATATTGACAAAGGAAACAGGACATATACATGGACGCCTGTCAATGGCACAGATTACAGGTAATTAACCATATTTATATGTGTGCTTATAAAGAAATATTCAGTTTAGTGTCTTTTACCTATTTTTAGTATCTTTTTTTCCAGCAGATGAATGTTTTTATATATTCTCAAGCTGTTCTCAATGTAATTAAAATAGAAATATTATCCTTTCCAACATTAAAATGCAGTAAAGTCATACATTATTATTTTCAAAATGGGTAAGATGGGGAAAAGCTAGAAATATAAAATTTAGAAATGAAAATTTGTATGATATACATATATTTGATATTTTGTATATTTATGTTAGTAAAAGTTGACAAAATCCCCTTACTTTGTAGACATGACTTCCACTGACTTCCTCATTTAAATTGTTATGTAGCTTACAGTACTTAAATTTAGGTTGCACATTAACTTAAAACTTCTCACACCATCATATAATCTGATATAAAATGCTCAACTGATATAATTTAACCCCATGAGTAGAAATTCTGTAATATACTGATTCTTCCAGTTGACTGGACTTTGAAAAACTGGACAGACTAATACTCTAAAATTTCTTGGAAATTCTTCATTCTTCAACACTTGCTGAGTATTTTCTTTGCTTGCTCTAACTTTTAAAGTCACCTCTTTCCCTGTGGTCCTGCTTCCTACAGCCTCGTAATACTGAAGCTGATACAATTATGTATTCTTACCCATTCTCTCTGCCTCCTCCTTCACATCCCCACCTTTGGATTTCATGTCACCAGACAATACTGCCTACCATTCCTCCCTTTAAATAGTCATCCCTTTATCATTTCAGGGATTTTGATTCCTGGGCTGGTTGCCACCCTCTCTGCCATTCACGTGGATCACTGTGTCTCAAACTATTTGGGACATACCCACAGTTATATAAAACAAAAATTGTTTACTAAAATAAACACTGAAAGTTGAAAGTCAAGTGGACAACAGTTTTTATTGGATTTCATAGACATAAAATTGGTCTGTCAGATTACTATAAAAATTTCTAAATGCTTACTTTCATTTTCTGTACTTAACTAATCATGACCTGGTAATGGGTAGTTTGCAAATGGGCCAGGCTCCCTGGACAGACTTTAAATGCCACTGGCATAGATGATTTTTCTGGTACCTGGACTCTTGGTTTTTCTGTCTCCTCTCTGATGATCTTGTCAATCCCCAGTCTTAGCTACCTGCTTCAAAGTCATGTCCTACAACTCTAACATTCAGACTGCAAGTCCTTTGTAGTCTTAATTTGAGATATATTTTTTCAATCCAACTGTCAGATGACTACATTTTAGCTTTCCATCCCACCCTTCTGATAGCCCAACTGCAGCAATCCTTTGACTCAGTTGAGACCTGAAATCCATCAACTCCTGAGACCTTTCATTGTCCTTGCCTTCCTCATGTGCATGTACCCATTGTTTCAGCATAAATTCATTGGATCTTATTACGTTCACTCTCTTATATTAATGCCATCAACTCGTACTCAAGTGTGGCAAAGAGTAGTTTGACCAATTTCAATCCTAGTTAAATTATTACCAGTACCACACAGCATCTGCACAGCTACAGATGGGAAATATAAAATATTCCTTGACTAATAATGTCTAAAGCCTCTAAACCTCAAGTAGACTTCAGGGGTGCCTGCTGATCTCAATATTCCAATAAATTTAGGAGGCATCTAGATGACTTTTGATAGCTTCACTCCTCAAACCCATCTCTTTCCCATCCATTTTCTCTGTTGATTTGAACCTTTATTTTTCTCAGTGAAGTAGGAAGCAATCAAAAGAGACCTTCTACCACCATAGAACATAACTACTTGCATCTATTTCTCCATCTTATATCTCTATTTCTTTTTACAACATAAGGGTCATATTTCACAAGAGTCATAGTGTTAATACTTGAGTTATATTGTTTCATTTATTTACCCACAATACTCCAATAATTTGCTGTCTTAATATCTATAAAATCTAAGGTTTGCCACAGCCATTAGAAGCCCTACAGCATATGACTTCATTTACCATCAGTTCTCTGAAGTTGTCATCTCAGATTCTTCCCTGAACCACCTTCATCTCCATCCTCCTTGCTGCTCCTCATAAACCTGTAACCACTCTGATTCAGGACCTTTGCACGTGAACTTATTTCTCTCTAGAATGTAAAGTGCCTCATCATTTCACATTATATATATGTATGTACACATACACACATATATATGAAGCATATATAAAGAAATTTATTTCTACTGTTTATTGTTTGTATCCCCCTCACTATTAAATTCTAAGAAAGCAACATTCTAGGACTGTTAAATTCTGAGGTTATAAGATTTTTGCCTGCTT
Organism: Moschus berezovskii; assembly: GCF_049115385.1. Classification (NCBI taxonomy): domain Eukaryota; kingdom Metazoa; phylum Chordata; class Mammalia; order Artiodactyla; family Moschidae; genus Moschus; species Moschus berezovskii. The sequence continues at coordinate 46,107,267 of NC_142462.1, forward strand.
CATTTACTTTTGAATCTTCAGATTATAAGACAGGAGCACACAGTAGCCATTCTGTATATCTTTAGACAGTTAAAGTAGATTTTCTACTTAACCTGAATTTCTGTCATTCGAATAATAGTGTCTAAACTTCCATTGAAATACTCAAATATGAAGGATTCTTTGACTATATGTTAATGTATGATTAATATGTAGCTTAATTAATAGACTGTGGTGGACTCAACCATTCATTTCCTAATAAAACCAAACTGTATTCCTCCTGCCTCTGCCTCAGAGCATACACCTAACTTTGCCAGAGAATCTAGAGTGCTGGGATTCTCTTAAAGCTGTAATATTATCACAGGGGACCATTGCCTTTTGTGTTGCTAGGATGGCATGGAGACTCAATCTAGAAGAGGAGCCCATGGATAGTAATGTCACGATATACCACTACATGCCAATATTTCTCCATTGTTTTAGTTTTTCACATAATTTTGAATCTACTGAAAAATACCAGTATGACTGTTTTACTTGTATGTATCTCTTGATTTCTCTCATTGCTATTAGGCATTTCTTTATACATATACCATCTCTATGTATCAGGATATACATAGGTCATTTTTTTCCTTCCTCTTCCATGGTTATTGCCAGCTTGATGTTTTTGGATAAACTTGACAAAGGGTGTAATAGCCAAGAGGAAATCTGGGAGTCCTGTGTCTTTAGAGATGACTTCATGATAGGAATGTGCTCTTTGCCTCTGTTGGTTAGACAAATAAATTCCAAGTTAGAAAAAACAGTTTCTTTTTGACCCTGAGAGTGAGTCATTCTGATGGTTGGTCCTACTGCAGTCATAATTACACTCCGGGGGAATTATAAATTATTATCCTTAAATTTTTTTAATAATCTCACAAATGTCTCCGATATTCCTCCCCATCCCCTCCCACCCCCAGTCGTAACTCAGGTAACCGGATTAATGTTCTTTTCTTCAGTTCTGAGTATTTCTCTCCTTGTTGACAGAACTTTAGTCTCTTCCCATTTTCATTTGAGTTCAGACTTACAAGCTTGAAATTCACATCACGCATCTCTAGCCTTACCTTTCTGCCCTGTCATTTCCCCCACTGTCTTCCCCACAGTAACCACTATTCTCTGAACAAGCCTCAACTTCATCATCTTTGCATGTTTTCTTCACTCATTCCCTTCACAAATCTATAACTTTGGGACAGATTAAATTTATTTTCATTGTAAGTACTCCCTTGAATCTCTGTGCAAAGAAATTCACAAATAACAAAGTAGAACAAAACATTACATCTAAATTGAAAAAAATGGAAGTGTTTTTATGTAATGTATGTGATATCAAATTTTACTTAGTGATTTCTGTCTCCTTAAGCTTTGATATAACTTGATATAACGTATTTTGAAGTATAGAAATTATTTTAATATTTTCTTTTTAATGAAGAGTGATTTTATGATGATATAAATGATGGAATAGAAAAGTGTGTTATATTCCATTTAACTAAGTTAACCATGTTTATGGGAGTTGCAAAAATATTGCTTGGGCTGTACCATCCATCTGGTGGCCACTGCCTTTATTAGATTTTAATCCCTTGGAGAAAATAAAGCAGCCTTAGTCTATTGGTTTTATATGGAGAAAGACAACAAAGACTGCATATGGCAGCATCATTAACTTGAAATGTTGATTAAAGATCTTATCTGCTATAGGTTGAAAAAATAACTATTGCCTCAAGACAAAAAATCATTATGTGTAACTTTATGTTTCTATAAAATAAAGTATAGAATAATACTATACTTTATTAATAATAATAGCAACCTGATACTTGCAGGCCAATAAAATGTATATTTGATATGTCAATTTTAAAATTTCTATTGTGTTCCTCATGGGTTTCCACACTAATTTTTATGGTACGTGAGCTGTAACCCAAGCTTGCAGTGTGACACTGTAGTAGCCACATGATATATTGTTATCAGTTTTAATTTGAAGTTTCTCTTAGTAATAAATGCTGATGGGGCATTAAAATGTCCTAATTTCCCTTGAGAGGAATTTGTGGGAGAAAATGCTCACTAATTCTGTGCTACATTTTATAAATGGCAAGTGAATCATGAAAGGTCATCTTACTTTCAGACTAATTGCACTGTTTTTTTTTTTATTTTAATCTCTTCTTCTACTTTAAAGGAAGTTACCTTTAAAATGAATGTAGAGATTTTCATTAGATCTATATAACATTTTGTTTCTCTGACCTTTACCCATAAGGGAAGTCTGTGAATTACTTAATGATGGAGAAAGATTTGGGAATTGGAGGTAACAAGCATCCAATTATTTTGCTATCTTGACTGCATAATTAAATTGTAGCAAATCAGCCCTTGCTTTTTTCCTCTTCATGGAATGAATTTTTAACATATATTCATAAGAAGAAAAACCTGGAATTTTATATTTTGTCCTGTTCAATACTGTCATTAAAAATGCATAATGGGATTACAGTTTTTACATCCATATTCAGAACCTGGGAAACATGAGGCTTGAGTGATGTAAAAGATGATCTTCTACAAATACCTAGAAATCTCAGAAGCCTAGAAATGGACACATTTTTCTGTGTATTGCTAAATTAGGGGTTAAATTGTAAAAATGAATCTGAACAACTCAATTGGTCACTTTAATCAAGCATCACTTTTTAAAAATGTTAAAATAAGTTTAATTGGAAATCTTAAGAGATTAGCTCATTTTTGGCATTAGTTTACTTCTGTATTCAAAGGATAGCAAAGGTCTTTTGCAACTGTAAGTATGGATAAGGAATAATTATGCTCTGCACATGTGTATCAGCCCTTGTGAGAGTAGAAGAATTGCATGTATGCAGTTGTTACAGGAAACTGCATAATATTCTGATTTTTTTTAACAATTCTTGTGTGTATGTTCATTAATTGGCAACATCAAAATGAGTAGGGTTACCTGTCTGTCTGTTTTTTAATTTGTACAGTCATATTAAGACAAGGTTAGATGACAGGCTTGACAGTCTTTGTGTCTAAAATGTTCTGAATCTTGCTTAAGATTTGCACTGGAGATTTCCTTCAATATGTACATCTACCATAAGACTAGAGTAGCCCCGTGGCTCTTGTAAACTATAAAAATCACGATGTTTCTCCTATTGTACCTAATAACAATCTACCAAATGATATGGGATATCCACAGTTAATGAACTTGAAATAAATACAGTTATACTGTTGAATAAAAACCAATGGGATGAGCAAAGGAATCTGAATTTCCCCTTCAAAAGACAAAGGGGAAATTGCAAAGAGATGAGTTCTATAATAGTAGGTATTTAATCCTTCAAAAGAAAATATTTCAAATGATTGTATGCATTGTATAATACTAATAATACTTATGACGTTTGTTATTGTTAATAGTGTACATTTGCTAGCAAGTACTGTAACATTATGTATAATTCAGTAGGGAGGATATAGCCAGTGTGCATGATGCAATTACTTTGCCTAAACATATCCCTACTATTCTTCTATTATTTTTTCACAAAGTATTTTAATATACTTTTCTGGAAATATAGTATCCATGACATTTTCTTCAGCTAATTTATGGGCACCCTTAGTAGCTAATTTTCCTTGTGTCTATTCTGATTCCCTACAATGTAGAGTACTGGATAACTCTGGATGGCAAGACAAATTAAGTACCTTATTTGCTGAAAGCATTTTCCTGTCAAAGTAATGTCTTTTCCTTCCATGAGGAAGATCTTTGGATTTCCCGTGAACTTGATGTGTCTTTTTATTTTTTTTAAGTTATGTTTCATTTTTGTTTGTTTGTGTTTATGCTTCTCTTGTTTCTATTGCAGTTTGGCCTTGGTATTACCAACCTACAGTTTTTACTATATAAAAGCCAAAATAGAAGAGACAATAACTCAGGCCAGATGTAAGTACTGTGAAAGTGACTTCAGGGTCTATTTGTTATCTCCTAGTACCAGAGGTTTAAATACATCTAGACTTTTGAATACCCAAGGCTTATACCTTTCAGTAGGTGTTATTACCAAATCAACAGCAATGATTCTAACCCATTCCAAACATGCAAGGAACAAGAAATATTCTACATGGATAGAATATGAGCAGGTACTCCAGTCTCACTGGTGGTCCCCACCACTCTCCCCTGCCTTGCTTTGTGCTCACAGAATCATTGCAGTGCTCTTGTCCTCTGTTGCTGTTGTTTTAAGGGTCTGCTAACTGGCGCAAAATGTTTCGCATAGTCTCTACTCATGGCACTCTGCTAGTAAAGTTTCTTCTTTTTTTTCTTTCTTTTCTTCTTGTTTTTGCATTCAGCAAAAATGATATGCTCCACATCTGCGACATTGAATAAATCGCACTGGTCTTTGGCTTTGGTTTAGTGATTAATTCCCTTCTGATTATCCAAATTAATGTCTTAAGTAACCTAAATGGATTAGTTTTTTTAAAACATCAATGTATGGCAAGACCAACCAATATAATATTGTAAAATAATTAACCTCCAATAAAAAAAATTAAAAAAAAATAAAGTTAAGTTTGAGACTTCATAAAAGTCTCAGCAAAAAAAAACAAACATCATTTGGAATGTGGAGTAATTATTAACACTAGTGCATATTTCAAGTCATTATTGATCTTTATTTTGTTTTGAGTGACTAGATTTAGCAAAGTAAAATGACCATCATATCGTTTACATATCACTCAAGTATTCCTGACCACCAAAATTTTTCCTGTTATGATAAAGTAAAATATACATATGTATATATATATGTATATACTTTTTATATCTAACCTTACATAAACTGCAATTTCTTTTGTTTCTATGTCAGTTCTTTTTTTGCTCTCCGCAGTCCTAGTTCTCATTGTAAATTGTGGTAGACATTTATATTTCTACTTTCACTTGATAGATATGATGGTCTTTTAACAACCACTGACTTTGCATGAGCTAGTTTGTCACTTGATAAATGAAGGGATGACTAGTGGGTCTTTGATGATTGGTAAATGCTTCTGATTGGTAAATGCTTCTGTGTATAGGCTAGCATCATTGGGATTGCACTTGAATTAGCCACTTTGCAAAATAGACCCTTGAAATAACCACAGTACAGAGAGGGTGCTCTAGTAGTAATTGGACATACTTTCCAGTCTTCAAAAATATGTGTCTTTTTTTTCCAGAACTACAGCTGTACATAAATAAACCTTTGATCTATGCACAATATTTTTATTCAAGAAAGTCATTGAATAAAATATTGTTTGTGACCCCCTTTGCTTTACCCTCTTTTTTTTTTTGTTTCCCTGCTTTCTCTTTCTGATGGATTTTCACAGCCAAAAAGGGCAGAATGAAGGGCAAGTATTTTCTTGTTGCTCAATTTCTTTTTCTTTAGTACACTTGACATTTCCACTGATATTTTCATTCCTATTGGATATTATCCTCTGTGCTTCTCATTTGCTAGATTTTCCTCCATGATCACTCAGACCTTAGTAGCAGAAGAGGGGGAAAGAATACACTTGTGTTTTCATATATAACCTGTTTTACTTTCTGGTTTTTTCCTAAACTTGGATACTTGTGTGTTTATCCTTCCACTTACTAATTCATACTAATATGAAGAATGCCATTAATTCACTAGGGCAATAATGGGTTTATTGAAATCATTTTATTATAATATAGGTAAAATATTTATGTTGATATTTTAAATTAATACCTCTGGTGTAACGCTGACCTAAGTCATTTTTTAAAGGATATCTTGGTTACGGTAGGGTTAGTTAGTAAATGGGAAAATTATAGACCTAGCATTGTCTTTGATATGACCGTTGTAATCCATGTTATGACGTTAAAATAGATTTTATTACTGTGAAGTATTGGGGAATCTTTATGTGTTTCAATTTAGGATGAAAGTCTGTGTTTTTCCTTGTTAGGTTCTCTTTCTAACGCCTTATTGACATAACATCTCAGGATGCGTATTCTGATTCTTATCTAACCCTATAATATTATGTTTTCAGATTCAGAAACTCTGAAACCGGATAATTTTGAAGAATCTGGCTATACGTTCATAGCACCAAGGTAGGTTTTGTTTTCTTTTTTAAGGCTCGTTGTGGATGTATAGGCCTTCAAGAATAGGTCAGAGTTGGGGGTCAAGACTGCTCTGGGTTATTCCATGTCAGATTATGGAACCAAGAAGTTTAAAACTGAAGGAAAATTCTGTTAATTCATTCATTCACCCATTCAGGTACTTAGCAGCTTCACTGTGCTAAACAGTATGCCGGCTTGGGGATCCAGTGGTGACTAGGAGAGATGGAGGTTCTGTTTTTGTTGGAGCCAACAGTGTACTCAACAAAAACGAAGAGTTGCATATTTGCATTTGTGACTGTGTATGCACATACAGCTCTGTATACATATACACATACAGCTAGATATGTACAGATATATACTTGTATGTGTGTGTATACAAGAAGAATGTGTATACCTCAGAGCATGACTAACCTCATTATTGATTTAACACAAATTTTGGGAAAATATATTTTAGTATAGTGAGATTTTCTGAGATAATTTTTAAGATAAGCATTCTTTTTCCTCCTTCACAATTTTACTTCTCTTTCATGTAATCCCCCCTTTTCCTGTCTCTGCGCATCTTCATCTCTACCTCTATTTTCGTATAATTATTTGGGACTCCATTCATGAATCCAAGATTATCCTTTATTCCTATTTCTTTCCTTAGTTTTTGACTCCCAGCCTCTAGCAGACACATGTAATAGTACACATCAACATAATTTCTTTACCCCAGGCTAAATTATTGAATAAAATACATTCAGAAGCTTGTAGTGTTGACTTCTCTCATTTTTTCCTTCTTAAATTCCTTTCAGAAGATTCCTAAAAATTGGTCTCAGTTATTCTTTCATTTTATTTCTGCATAAGCATATCTGAATTTTCTCTTCTTCTTGAAAATAAGGAATATATGCATATATATATACGCACACATATATATAAAACTTTTTCAGAAATCTGTGTTAACAAAGCATATTCCTGCTTTGTGAGTGACTGTCCTGGAGCAGCTTTCTTGCTTGGATTTCCTTCAGTGTGGACACTGCCAATCCCATCTCTTTCGACACTTGCCTCCTCTTGCTTGTTGACACATGTTCCAGTTTTCCCCCTCCCTCCCCAGCTGCATGCTCGGTCTCTTCCACGAACTTCCCTTCTTGTGCACATCATTCACATGAGCTGCTGGCCTAGTCCCTCTTATCTTCATATTGTGCATCGATAGATACACCACAGACTCTCAAGTATTCTGTGCTCTGGTTTGGGATGACAGCTCCCAAGTCTCCAGGATGGTCATATCATCCAGAAACACAATAGACATAACATGTGGTTTATTACAGAGAAGGCAATGGCAAGCCACTCCAGTCAGTACTCTTGCCTAGAAAATCCCATGGATGGAGGAGCCTGGTAGGCTGCAGTCCATGGGGTCGCTACAAGTCAGACATGACTGAGCGACTTCACTTTCCCTTTTCACTTTCACACATTGGAGAAGGAAATGGCAACCCACTCCAGTGTTCTTGCCTGGAGAATCCCAGGGATGGGGGAGCCTGGTGGGCTGCCGTCTATGGGGTCGCACAGAGTCAGACACGACTGAAGTGACTTAGCAGCAGCAGCAGTGGTTTATTAACCTTATGTTAGAAGATCAAACAGTATACCTATTTCTAGACTTCATGTATACCCTACCTGTGTCAATATGAGACATTCATGTTTGTGGAAACTGATGGGAATCTCTCTTCAAGGTGCTTCAAATTCATTATCTCCTGAACATTTGTCTTCTTTTGGGGGAGCTCTTCTTCCCATGTCTCAGTAACAAAAATACTGTCTTCCCTAAATGCCCGTCTTGAAAGCTGATAGATATAAAGAAAGGGAGCAAAGACGTCTAACTTCTGGTCAATCAATAAGTCTTGCCAAGCAGGATTTATCTTATGAGTATCCAGTATGTCTGTCAGACTCTGCTGCTTTTGTTCAGGCCAGTGTCTTCTCGCATCTAAACTAGTAAGGCTGCCTCCTAATTGATCTCCCTGCCTCCAGTATCTCTCCCTTACTTCCTATTTCTGTCTCCTTTTTGTAACTAGAGGGAGTTTCTAAACTTTCAATAAAGTTTTGGTTCTCATCTGCTAAATACTAGCCAGTGGCTTAGCACTGTCCTCATGATGATCTGTTCTGCACAGGATGGCTTTCAAACGTTCTGTCACTAGAAACCAGTTTACCAGTGTGGTACCCCATGCTCTAAATCAGGGGCTGACAAATTGGCCTGCATACTGGCTGCCTGTTTTTACACATGAAATTTTACTGGAACATAGCCATGGCCATTTTTTGAGGTACTATCTCTGGTTGTGACCTGGACCTTTTCAGCCCATAGAACATGAATCATTTACTCTCCTACCCTTTAAGAAGCAGTCTACCAACCTCTGCTTTAAAATCCAGCAACACTAAACTTTTCTTAGTTCCTAAATGTGTTTTATCCTCCTTACATTAATCTTCTATTCTGGATCGAACATACGCACCACGAGTCCTTTCCAGACTCCAACTTCACAGCTCCTCCGACTGGGAATTTCTTTCCTGTCCTCACGGGATTAGACATCCTTGCTGACTGCCTCACAGAGTCCTATATTTCCCATACTAGAGCACTGGCCACATTTCATTTTACTTACTTCCCCAACCGAGACATGATGGCATCTCTTTGGCTTACCATTCAATATTCAATATTACATCTGCTGCCTGGCACACTGTAGTGGCTTTGTAAATATTTAGTGACTGGGGAATCTATAAATACATGAAAAGTATTTTTAAAATCATGTTAATAATGCATGTAAATCTTATAAGCAATTTTTTGCTACAAGTAACTTTGAACAACAAACTGCTGAAACTATTTGGAGATGGAAAGCAGAATATTACTATATAGCACAGAGATGAAATAGCATTGAGATACTGAGTGTGCTCTGTTGATGAGACTATCCCTCCAGCTCAGATATGTGATTTTCTCTGGGTAGCTTCTTGACTCATTTCTCTTAATTTTTAAATAGCAGACCATGCAGATTGGCCTTTTCAATTTCACCCTTAAACAAGGTAGAAAGCATGGTAAATGTCCAAGTTCTCCCAAAGAGGATGAATATATCTCTCAATCCCAATTTGTAGGCAATGGATTTTGTTTAGTTCAGCGAAGATTAGCATATGGACCATTACTGCAGCCTTAGGTGTATTCAGCATTATGGCTGGAAGAGTGGAATTTGCCTGTATATTTAGGGAAGGAGTAAATACCAGAGAAAGAAAGACACATTGTAGCTTATAGGATAAATCAATGAGTGTCTCCCTCAGTTAACATGTTAAGCCTTTTACATGCTATGATTACATTTACCCCTCAGAAGAATATAATAAATTAGTACTATTATCCTATTTCACAGATTAAGAAACAGTTTTAGAGGTGGTAAATAATATGGGATTTGAATCCATTTCCTTGCTACTCTAAGGTACAAATATCTACAGTGAATATGTAAATACTTAGGGAATTTAAAAAAAACATCCAGTACAGCTGAGCAAATATATTTGTAGGGAACATTTCCTGTGAAAGTCGGCATTGAATGTATATTCAAAGATTTGTGGAAAATAAACTGATAAGAATTAGGAAAAAGAAAAAAAAAATAGTGAGGAAAGACAGACATTTATGTTACCCAGAATATCAGGCATATGTTTTTGTCACTATTATTAATGGGGAACAGTGAAGCAAATTAGAGCAACATGATCAGAGTCTGTTTCCCAGATCCTCATTGCCATGGCTGTTACTCAGATTTCCTGTATCTTAGTTTCTTTACTAGCAAAATAATGCTAACAATTATACCTATATTAGACTCTATATTATAGAGTTTTTATAAGCTTTAAATGAGATAATACCACATGTAGAATACTTATTATAGTTCTTGGTGAGAGATGAGCTCTAAATAAATGTTAGTTATTATTTATGGTTCTAGTAGAGGTAGGAGGAGGAGGGAGTGCTATTTAACAAAGAATGTTAAAAAGCAGTTATTTTCAAAATAATTTAAAGGCAAAAGCTTGCAAATTTTAGAGACAGACCATTTCTGTTAATTCCTAAATAATTATACTATTTGATCCTGATTAGTACTCAGTTTTAACGTTTCCTTCAGTCTTAAGACTACTGGAAAGGGAAGCATTGAGAATACAGATGCATGCAGCATGATTTCTCCCTTTATGAGAATTACCATCAGAGGGATGAAACATGAAATTAATTTTTCAATCTTTCTGGAATAATCAGAAATAAGAAAGCACTTCAAAGATATGTTGGAATGAGAAAGAAATAAAAGTATGTGATCCCCAGTAGTTAAAGACTAATTTGTGATGTATGACCTATGTAAATGAAATAGAATGAGAACAAACAGTATTGTAGAAATAATTTGGCAAATTTCTAATACCAAAGATCTTTTAGTTGCAAAGTAATTTAAGTTACATTTGGTCAGAAACACAAAGTGAGTAAATGAGATTATACAGCTTTTAGATCCTGAAGGTATTTTCAGGAAATGGAAATTGGTCAAAACCTATCCAGAGGTTTCTCCATCTTGCTACTTAATCTTTTTTAGAAGAAGAAAAAAAAAAAAAATCCTCAGAAAAATAGTGATCCAAAGTGTGTAAACCAGGTCTCTTAAAAACAGAGCATCATAGAAAGTTTACCAGCAAGTTTTCCAACGCATCCTAAGGGGAAGTCAGCAATTGTGGTAACCACAGTATGTTGCCTGTCACAGACTTGCCTGGGGTGGTTCCTCTGGAACAAGAAGTGGTGATTATCTTCAATTGTCAGGCTCCCAGCCCTGTGCTAAACAATCAGTAGGCTAACAGGCAACTGATGTTGATGCTGTCTGTTTAGCCACACATTCACACCTCAGATATTAAGTCAGGCTATTGCTGCTTATTGCTTACTGCCTGGTGGGTGACTTTCTGTTGTCCAGGATCATTATTATTACTGGACAACTCTTTCTTCTGACACAGTCAACATTTTGTTTTCTCACATTTCTGTTCTTTAATGTTTTTTACTTCTGCTCCTATCCTAATTCAGCTTCTCTCCTTAATGACAGCTCCAACACTTTCACTGCTTTGCCATTAGAATACATCAACAAGTCAATAATACCTTGAGACTAGTTCAAAATTGGGTATAACCCAGCCAGTAAGGATAAAAACAAAAGCAAAACATTATGACATTGTCTAAATTAATTGCTCACAACAGCCTTCTGTTGATAGAGGTCGAACCTGCTTTTGGTTTGAAGCTTTGTGGGTATAAAAGCTCATGAAGTAAAAGTTTAGCACATTGTATATTGTGTTAAAACACAAATTTGGGATCTGAAGACTGTCTTCACCTCCGGGCTTGACCATTTGCCAGTTAGTTAGGTGCCTTTGGATAAATCTTTTTACATCTTTACATCTCAGTTTCCTCACCATTAAAATATTAAATTATCTCCTGATAAAGTTATTTTTAGAATTAAATGAGCAAAGATAATTTTAGAAATGCCTTTTAAATAACATGGAATTGATTTTTATTAATAATTATTTTATTTAGTCTTTCTACAACATTTTACTTAATCCTTCTAAAATCTTGCCATCAGCTTCTAATTCTGTGAGATGCTACTTCAATATATTGGCCTTTTGACTTGCAGGCTAGTGTTATTTCCCAAAAAGCATAACCTTGTGGGAAGAAGTCGATTTTAGCTCTGTCAAAAACTGAGTATTAATTATGAAAACTTTTTAAACCTTGCCTCCAAACTAAAATTTTCAGTGAACCAAGGAGTTATGACATTCTGTTGCTCTCTGCTCCCTGAGGCTTTGTGTTTTACAGCATGGGCTTGCATCTGAAAATGTTTACTTTTTAATTACATTTTTGTCTTGAATATTTGATTGTTTAGCCTGTTAGTTGTATTAACCTAGATATTATGATTGCATCTTCTTATGTTTATGGGACCTTACATTTATTCTGAATTTTCAAAGCACTTAGGACAGCAGTTTTCAAATATGAAGCCCAAACAATGGTTGGAAACAACGGTTTCCAAACACTCTTTCCAAGAATTCTCAAGGACAAAGCTATTTTCCTATGTTAAATGGCATTTGTCTTTCATCATATTGATATTTGCAGTGCTGTGACAGTACAAAGGCAATGGTGAGCTGTTACTGCAGTGGCAATCAAGGCAGTAGTACTAAAGTGTACTGGTAGTCACTGAATGTTCAATGCAAGACACCGCATTGGGGAAAAAGCCAGTGTCACTTTAAAATATCCTCGAGCATGTATCTTTTCATACTCTGAATAAAGAAAATGGAAATTTACTGTATACTCGAGTAACTTGGCTGTCTCCAAAAAAAAGAAAGAAAAGCACTTGTGTGATTGTTTGAATTGAGAGTTAAAATAGGAGCATCTTGATTTTTTTCATGAAATGTTTTATTAGAAAGAAGGAATGACAGATGAAGTATGGTTATTCAGACTTGGGATGGCAGGCATTTTCTCAAAAATCCATTAAGTGAGCCTTTTACTTTCAAGAATACAACTGAAAGTAATTGTTCCCAATGACAAAATCTGAACTTTAAAACAGAAGTTAGAATTTTAGGAAAGTTATATTTATTAATATAAACAGGACTACTTTGCAGTAATTATAGACTTATCTAATAAGATCAGTGAAATAATTTATGAATGTGAATTTTCAGTATAGTATAATGTGTCATTGTTTGAAAGATCTACATTATTCACATTTTCCAAATAACCAATTTATGATGTTAGAAAATCATGGGTAGGTGAAAGAGTCACTCAAAATGTAAGATGGTGCATTGAATTTTAATATAACAGGGTAGAGAAATTTATTGGTATTGTTTCAGATTCTGTATCACACATTACAAAGCAAGAAATTACAAATAATCAAGTTTTAGTGTTATTTTAAAGCATAGTGACAGTTATCTGAGAAGACAAGTAAAATAATTCTCTCAATTCCAACTGATTATTTGTATGAGGACTGATGTTTTTCATGTGCCAGAACAATCTTGAAGTCAATTGAATGCAGAGTAACATTTGTCTTCTATTAAGTCAGGAGTTACAGAAATTTGCAAATAAGCACATCAATGACACCTGTTTTTACTTGATTATTTTCTGAAAATTCAGTAATTTCTCATTCAAGTGCTATCATGTGATGGGTTTATTGAGATCTTTAATAAATAAATGCTTTTTAATTTCTTGATATTAATTTCTAAATGTAAATTACTAACAAACAACATTCAATAATAGCTCAATCAGTAAAGAATCTGCCTGCAGTGCAGGAGACCTGGATTCGATTCTTGGGTTGGGAAGATCCCCTGGAGAAGGAAGTGGCAACCCACTCCAGTATTCTTGACTGGAGAATCCCATGGACAGAGGAGCCTGGAGGGCTACAGTCCCATGCATCACAAGAGTCAGACGTGGCTTAGTGACTTAACCACCAAACCCACAGGAATAACAGAAGCTAATTTTTATTGAGCACCTTTTGGTCCACAAGTCAAAAGTTTAATATATATTGTCTATAATCCTTAGCACTGAATCAAAAAATATTGTTCTATTATAGAGATGAGGAGATGGAGATATCAATTCAACAGCTTACAAATCATGCACTAACTAAAAAAATAAAACTAAAAATAAAAAAATTGTTTCCACTACCTATGATTGCTATGAACATTTTTTTAAAGTTCTGATTTTAACACCTAATATCCTAAAATATGTTTTTCAGAGATTACTGCAATGACCTTAAAATATCAGATAATAACACCGAATTTCTTTTAAATTTTAATGAGTTTATTGATAGAAAAACTCCAAACAACCCATCATGTAAGTATGCATTTATATGCAATCATTGTTTCACTGTGTTTATATTATAAATGGTCAAATCTTGGTTCAGTTCAGTTTGTTGCTATGCTGGTTTATTTATTAACTTTTTGAATTTTTAATGGTAAAATGAAATAATTTTACTCAATTTTTTGCATATATTAAAGACATTTCATGCTATTATTAAATAAACTTTAATTTTCAAAGCCAGGTATTAAATACTTACAAGTGGTTAGCTGTAAATAAGATAGGCTTACCTTTACTCCTCTCAAATTTGAGGAATTTAATTTGGAATGATCTTTTGAAGGTTTTTTTCATTGCATTGTTCTTGGTATGTAGAAGAAAACACAACACAATTTTATCAAGTTATTTATATCCTCCAATTCATATAATGAGTTTTAATATGGATAGTATATATACAAAACTAAATAAAAGATATAACACCTAATAACTTTATTCTTGATATTCTGTTTTTATCACAGTTAACTTTAATCTTAAAAAGTATGGATCTGTAATTCTCCATTTTATGAAGTAAATCAAGTTGGAATAGATAAATTTTACTACTTAGTTTTTAACCATTTTATTTGTCTTTAGATAAATTTACATCCTTTTACTATGAAACCTCATAGAGATTTATGGATTCTTGGCTCTTAAAACATTTCAAAATCTTAACTATTCTTTTTTTCCTAAAAATACCCTAGTTATTAAAAGATAATATCAGCAGAAAATTCAGAGAGCATAGGAAATATAGAGGAAGAACCATTTTTAGGCTTAGAACATAATGAAAATATAAAAGAAATTATGAAATTACTTGCAGCATTGATTTATATATATATAATAGATTAAAATAATGGTCTCTTTTGTCTTACCCAAAAGTATTTAATAATTAAAAGGGTTCAAGAATTAAAATATTCACTTTCCAAATGGGTTATTTTTTATAGTAATTATTTTTAAAATAATGTAATAGAAAACTTCCTAGAGTGAATTGAAGTCTAACGTGGATTAAGTTGATCCTTTAATCTTTAGTGTAAGATATATTAAGTTAAAATAATTAAAAGGAACTAAAATGTTTTCTAGCCTATCCATCCCCCAGCTCTTATAGTAATACAATATTAAGTAAGACCATATATTCCTTATGTGAATAAAATGAAATCTTATCATAGGTGTGAAGTTTCAGAGAGTACTTACAGGTTAGTTTGGAGCTTTATTTATGGGTTTAGAACAGAGGACCCAAGAAAAGGGAAGACAACATGTTTTGTTAAGAATGTGTATGAATCGACCCTTGGGCCTCATTATCTCTTCCCTCTACTACCTTTGTTTGAACTGGGCTAATATGCTCTTCAGTTAATGTCAGAAATGACAACCTGAGGCATATGCTCTTTCATCAATACCAGTAGATTTCAATGTGTTCTGTTCCTTGGCCAGAAAACAAACTATATTATACAGTTTTATAATTCTATATAAATTTGTCTATAAAATTATGATGCTTTGAAATCCCAATTTTTTATAACATTTAGAAAATAACTTGCCTCATTTAGAATTGGCTTTTCTACTTCTAATTATGTCCATATCCTGAAAACTGGGAGGAAGAGGAACACACATAAAAATGCAGATAATTAATAAGGGTACATTTTTAAATTCATAGAAATAATTGCTTTGGAAATTTAAAAATACATTTGTTTCATTATTATCCTAATTAAACTATGTAGATATAATTAAGCCTCTCCTTTTTCTGTGTTAGGCAACACAGAGTTGATTAATAGAGTCTTGCTGGATGCAGGCTTTACAAATGAACTTGTCCAAAATTACTGGAGTAAGCAGAAAAACATGTAAGTATTTGTTCTTATTAATAAAAAGATATATATTCTGTATTTCAGTTTAGCAACTCTTGGAAATTTGGGAGAAATTGGCCTCATAAATTTAAAGTTTATTATCTTTAATAACAGTTTCTCAAGAATACCATTTTGCAATTGTTGAATTTTTAGTATTGGGTGTGTGTCAGGACTAACATCAGCCATTACTCAGCTTTACACATTTACACAGGGCACTGTGAATAACCAAATTAAATTGATATGCTTGCATGTGTCTCAGTGTTTGAGGTAAAATAGGATCTCTAGTGCATGTTCAGTTAGCTTTCTAATAGTACTGCCCTACACCCAGTCACAGAGAAGGCAATGGCAACCCACGCCAGTACTCTTGCCTGGAAAATCCCATAGAAGGAAGAGCCTGGTAGGCTGCAGTCCATGGGGTCGCTGAGTCAGACACGACTGAGCAACTTTACTTTCACTTTTCACTTTCATGCATTGGAGAAGGAAATGGCAGCACACTCCAGTACTCTTGCCTGGAGAATCCCAGGGACGCGGGATCCCTGATGGGTTGCCGTCTATGGGGTTGCACGGAGTCGGACACGACTGAAGCAACTTAGCAGCAGCAGCAGAACACCCAGACAAGAAATTGAGAAATCTGACGATAGTTCTGTTCCAGTCTCTTCTCCACTCCATTTCTAATCAACCACCAAACGATAAATATTTTTTTCTAAAAAAGTTTTCCTCTACGTCTTCATTCTCAAGGTTCTAATGTTTTTCCATTTCTAAGAAATCACAGCAGGTGATTTTTCTGCCTTTAGTGCTTCTGATTTCTCTGCCCACAGCCCTTCCCCATCTATTCTCCACGCAGACTTGCCAGAGTCTCACTTTTAAAACAGAGCCGAATCGCCAGTCCAAGTTCAATGCATGATACAGGATGCTCGGGGCTGGTGTACTGGGATGAACCAGAGGGATGGGATGGGGAGGGAGGTGGGAGGGGGGTTCAAGATGGGGAACGTATGTACACCTGGGGCAGATTCATGTCAATGTATGGCAAAACCAATACAATAATGTAAAGTAATTAGCCTCCAATTAAAAGAAATAAATTAAAAAACAAAAAACATAAAAAAATAAAAATAAAAGTCCTAATTTCAGGATAAAGGTGAAGCAGGCTCTCCAGCTTGGATTTCAGGATCATACATGAGCTGACCATTCTTCAGAAGCTTATACTTGGAATTTCACTTCCTATTGTTTCTGAGCTCATGCCTTACGCTTTTGTGCACGATCAAACGCTACCACTCTCCACTAGCTTCCCCTCACATGTACTCATTGCTTTACATGTGGTGTCTTCCTATCATCTCTGTTAAGTCCCATTTTGTCTTCAAAATGCAACTATATCATTGTCTCTTATGAAATGTCTTCCTCGAAGATCCTCTCTTTAACTTTCTTAGGTATTTTAACTGTTAAACTGTAGTGTGCATCTATGGATATATTTACCTTGGCTTGCTTTGTCTTGTTCAGTTCAGTCGCTCAGTTGTGTCCGACTCTTTACAACCCCATGAACCGCAGCACACTAGGCCTCTGTGTCTATCACCAACTCCTGGAGTCCACCCAAACCCATGTCCATTGAGTTGGTGATGCCATCCAACCATCTTATCTGTCGTCCCCTTCTCCTGCCCTCAATCTTTCCCAGCATCAGGGTCTTTTCAAATGAGTTCTGTCTTCACATCAGGTGACCAAAGTATTGGAGTTTCAGCTTTGTCTTAGGAACCCACTTTATTTCTCTTTGTACCACCAACATCTAAATATCGTACAAAGACTCAGTTAAATGAAACTTTCCTTCTTCTGTCTTCTGTTTCAGCAAGGGAGTGAAAGCACGATTTGTTGTGACTGATGGTGGGATTACCAGAGTTTATCCAAAAGAGTAAGTTCAAATAACATCTGTAAAAGTTAGTACATTACAGAGGACTACTCCAAGGTTCTGTGCATTACTGTATTAGGAAGCTATTCTTCAGAGAAACTGATCACTATTAAAGAGTTTATTTAAAGTACTTAATTATTAAAAAAACTCCATTCTTGAAAAACATGCTATGATTCTTCAGTTGTATTTCTCCTTGTCACCTATATCACAAAATTTAAGAAGTTTTAAAAGAGATTTTTCTCTTTGTTGACATAACTAACCTGGTTAAATGAACATAATGTTATTATGAATATGACTATTGGCAATATTTGCATAGCACTTCATTATTTTCACTCATGTATGGATTTTATCTGTGTTTATCTTCAGAAGAGTCCATAAAGTGGGCTCTGTAGGCTTTTTAATATTAATTGACTTACTAACTGACTTGTCCATAATTACCTGGCTAGTAAATGTCAGAGTAAAACTTGGAGTCAGCTTTTTCTGCTCCTTAATTTAACTCTGTGCTGATCTATTGCTTAGTAATGAATGTCATTTACACCATCAATTACCACTAACTTCCTTACATGTACCAGAGATGCAGACATATCTGTAAAGTTCAGTGATGTCCACAAATGGAAAAGTAAGTTATCAAATAGATTAAAAAATAAAAATGATGAGCCACTTCCTCCTTAGGGCTGGAGAAAATTGGCAAGAAAACCCAGAAACATATGAGGACAGCTTCTATAAAAGAAGTTTAGATAACGATAACTATGTTTTCACTGCTCCCTACTTTAACAGTAAGTACTACTTTACAATTCATTCATCTCAATTCCCCTTTTTGAAATAAATTATTGCTACTACCTGCTTTCCTCCCAAACAATATATTTTATGATAGTTGCTTGGAACAATCATTATTAATTATATACCATATGCATGACACTGGAAAAATTGAAGTATCCATTTAGTTGAAGAAGTGAAATGCATCTACAGGAAATCAGCCAACCAGTAATGTGAATACAGCATATCTACAGGCATGCACGGTACAGTGAAACACATGCAGATAATCCCTAATTTCACAAATTGCAAATACACTAAAGAACGTTTAGTGAATTTTTAAAAATGTAATTAATCAGTTTACTCCACTTGAATCAGTATTAGTTGAATAATATTTGTATAAATTATTACTAGTCTATATTTTTAAAATATTCTGTTGGGTTCTTTCCCTAAAATGTTCTATTTTAATCCTTCAGCCTTTCTAGAGGTTGGGCTTATTATCATCATTTAAAAATATTTATTTATTTTTAATTGATTGATGATTGCTTTACTATTACCATCATTTTTACAAATGGGGAAACTGAAGTTCAGGGAATTTCAGTTTTTTCCAGGGACATGTATCTTTTACAGCAGTGCCATGAATCTAAGATCAATCTTTCTGATTCACTTCAGCAGCCTCCTCTATTTTAGCAGGTATCATAAACCAGAGATTTGGTGTCCATCCTTTAACTTGTGAGAGTGATGCAGCGAAGCTAAATAAGTCCCATTCCAAAGTCAATTAATGCAAAGTCAATTCATGGATACTCCAGTTAGCCTGGTGTAAAAAGGAAGAAAAGGGAAGATGAGACCACCCACTCCTTGATAACATATTTATGCTAGAATATTTATGCAAAATACTGTTTTCCTATATATATTAAAAGAAATATAATATTATTTGATGTATCTAGAGCAGTTTGTTTCCTTTTTTTTTTTTTAGAAAGTGGACCTGGTGCTTATGAATCAGGCATTATGGTAAGCAAAGCTGTAGAAATTTACATCCAAGGAAAACTTCTTAAACCTGCAGGTAAGCATATATACTGTCCACATACACAGGACTGAAATTAAATGTGACCTACTGTTTCTAATATCAACTGGCAGTGCTTATCAGGCAGAGAAGGAAATGGCAACCCACTCCAGTACTCTTGCCTGAAAAATCCCATGGACAGGGGAGTCTGGGAGGCTGCAGTCCATGGAGTTGCTAGGAGTAGGACACGACTGAGTGAGTTCATTTTCACTTTTCACTTTCATGCATTGGAGAAGGAAATGGTAACCCACTCCAGTATTCTTGCCTGGAGAATCCCAGGGACGGAGGAGCCTGGTGGGCTGCGGTCTATGGGATCGCACAGAATCAGACACGACTGAAGTGACTTAGCAGCAGCAGCAGCAGTGCTTATCAGGAAGCCTATCAGTAAGCTTCAAACAAAATACAGTCAAAGACATGCAAATTTGAAAAATAAAATGAGACACAGTTACCTATGAGTTGGGGTTAAATTGATACTATAAAGAGTTGACAAATTTTTCAAAGAAGTGTGTATATGTTTATACACTGTTGACACAAATTTATGGAGTCAATTTTATACGATATATCAAAATTCTAAATGTTGACTGATGTAGCAATCTCACTCTAGAAATCTAACCTATAAAGTATTTCAAATAAACAAAAGTAGAGGGAATTCCTTGGCAATCCATTTGTTAGGACTCCATGCTTCCACTGCACAGGGCACGGGTCTGATCCCTGGTTGGGAAACTAAGATCTCACATGCCATGTAGCAGGGTAGATATCACAAAGGATGTAAATGTCTATAATATTTTAAACATAAAAAGTTGTTTCCATCATTGAGAAAGATAAATTATGTCATATCTATATTATATATCTGTTAAAAAGTAAGGATCTTTTTTAAAAGCTTAGAATAAAGAATATGAAATTTTTGGTAAACTGTGTCAAGCAAATGCAAAGTTCTTAAAAAGAGCATCAGTAGAAGTTAGAAGTGGGCTAGAGTAAACAGATAAATAAAAGCTAAGGAAAAAACGTATTGTAAAAGTAAAGTATTGTAAGGAAAAAAAATATTCAGCAACTACTGCATGCATTGGTTAAGTTAGGGAAGTCCCTTCAAGCTCACCCTTCAAATGACTTCATATGGAACTGGGGGAATTAACCTGCCGGACTTCAGGCTCTACTGCAAAGCCACAGTCATCAAGACAGTATGGTACTGGCATAAAGACAGAAATATAGACCAATGGAACAAAATAGAAAGCCCAGAGATAAATCCACGCACCTATGGACACCTTATCTTTGACAAAGGAGGCAAGAATATAAAATGGAGAAAAGACAGTCTCTTTAACAAGTGGTGCTGGGAACCACTTGTAAAAGAATGAAACTAGAACACTTCCTAACACCATACACCAAAATAAACTCAAAATGGATTAGAGAGCTAAATGTCAGACCAGATTCTATAAAACTCCTAGAGGAGAACGTAGGCAAAACACTCTCCAACATAAATCACAGCAGGATCCTCCAAGACCCACCTCTCAGAATATTGGAAATAAAAGCAAAAATAAATAAATGGGACTTAATTAAAATCAAAAGCTTCTGCACAGCAAAGGAAACTATAAGCAAGGTGAAAAGACAGCCTTCAGAATGGGAGAAGATAATAGCAAATGAAGCAACTGATAAAGGATTAATCTCCAAAATATACAAGCAGCTCCTGCAGCTCAATTCCAGAAAAATAAATGACCCAATCAAAAAATGGGCCAAAAAACTAAACAGAAATTTCTCCAAAGAAGACATAAAGATTGCTAACAAACACATGAAAAAATGCTCAACATCCCTCATAATCAGAGAAATGCAAATCAAAACCACAGTGAGATACCATTTCACACCAGTCAGAATGGCTGCTATCCAAAAGTCTACATGCAATAAATGCTGGAGAGGGTGTGGAGAAAAGGGAATCCTCTTACACTGTTGGTGGGAATGCAAACTAGTACAGCCACTATGGAGAACAGTGTGGAGATTCCTCAAAAAACTGGAAATAGAACTGCCATATGATCCAGCAATCGCACTCCTGGGTATACACACCGAGGAAACCAGAATTGAAAGAGACACATGTACTCCAATGTTAATTGCAGCACTGTTTATAATAGCCAGGACATAGAAGCAACCTAGATGTCTATCTACAGACGAATGGATAAGAAAGCTTTGGTACATATACACAATGGAGTATTCAGTTCAGTTCAGTTCAGTCGCTCAGTGGTGTCCAACTCTTTACAACCCCATGAATCACAGCACGCCAGGCCTCCCTGTCCATCACCAACTCCCGGAGTTCACTCAAACTCATGTCCATCGAGTCGGTGATGCCATCCAGCCATCTCATTCTCTGTCATCCCCGTCTCCTCCCACCCCCAATCCTTCCTAGCATCAGACTCTTTTCCAGTGAGTCAACTCGACGCATGAGGTGGCCAAAGTATTGGAGTTTCAGCTTTAGCATCAGTCCTTCCAAAGAACACCCTGGATTGATCTCCTTTAGAACAGACTGGTTGGATCTCCTTGCAGTACAAGGGACTCTCAAGAGTCTTCTCCAACACCACAGTTCAAAAGCATCAATTCTTTGGTGACCAGCTTTCTTCACAGTCCAACTCTCACATCCATACATGACCACGGGAAAAACCATAACTTTGACTAGACTGACCTTTGTGGCAAAGTAATGTCTCTAATAATATGCTCTCTAGGTTGGTCATAACTTTCCTTCCAAGGAGTAAGCATCTTTTAATTTCATGGCTGCAATCAGCATCTGCAGTAATTTTGGAGCCCAAAAAAATAAAGTCTGACACTGTTCCCACTGTTTCCCCATCTATTTCCCATGAAGTGATGGGACCAGATGCCATGATCTTCATTTTCTGAATGTTGAGCTTCAAGCCAAACTTTTCACTCTCCTCTTTCACTTTCCTCAAGAGGCTTTTGAGTTCCTCTTCACTTTCTGCCCTAAGGGTAGTGTCATCTGCATATCTGAGGTTATTGATATTTCTCCCAGCAGTCTTGATTCCAGCTTGTGCTTCTTCCAGCCCAGCATTCCTCATGATGTACTCTGCATAGAAGTTAAATAAGCAGGGTGACAATATACAGCCTTGACGTACTCCTTTTCCTATTTGGAACCAGTTTGTTGTTCCATATCCAGTTCTAACTGTTGCTTCCTGACCTGCATACAGGTTTCTTAAGAGGCAGGTGAGGTGGTCTGGGATTCCCATCTCTTTCAGAATGTTCCACAGTTTATTGTGATCCACACAGTCAAAGGCTTTGGCATAGTCAATGAAGCAGAAATAGATGTTTTTCTGGAACTCTCTTGCTTTCTCCATGATCCAGCGGATGTTGGCAATTTGATCTCTGGTGCCTCTGCCTTTTCTAAAACCTGCTTGAACATGTGGAGGTTCACAGTTCACATACTGCTGAAGCCTGGCTTGGAGAATTTTGAGCATGACTTTGCTAGCGTGTGAGATGAGTGCAATTGTGCGGTAGTTTGAGCATTCTTTGGCATTGCCTTTCTTTGGGATTGGAATGAAGACTGACCTTTTCCAGTCCTGTGGCCACTGCTGAGTTTTCCCAATTTGCTAGCATATTGAGTGCAGCACTTTCATAGCGTCATCTTTCCAGATTTGAAATAGCTCAACTGGAATTCCATCACTTCCACTAGCTTTGTTCGTCGTGATGCTCTCTAAGGCCCACTTGACTTCACATTCCAAGATGTCTGGCTCCAGGTGAGTGATCACACCATTGTGATTATCTTGGTCATGAAGCTTTTTTTTGTACAGTTCTTCTGTGTATTCTTGCCACCTCTTCTTAATATCTCCTGCTTCTGTTAGGTCCCTACCATTTCTGTCCTTTATCGAGCCCATCTTTGCATGAAATGTTCCCTTGATATCTTAATTTTCTTGAAGAGATCTCTTGTTTTTCCTCTATTTCTTTGCATTGATCGCTGAGGAAGGCTTTCTTATCTCTCCTTGCTATTCTTTGGAACTCTGCATTCAGATGCTTATATCTCTCCTCTGTTGTTTTCCTCTATTTCTTTGCATTGATCGCTGAGGAAGGCTTTCTTATCTCTCCTTGCTATTCTTTGGAACTCTGCATTCAGATGCTTATATCTCTCCTTTTCTCCTTTGCTTTTTGCTTCTCTTCTTTTCACAGCTATTTGTAAGGCCTCCTCAGACAGCCATTCTGCTTGTTTGCATTTCTTTTCCATGGGGATGGTCTTGGTCCCTGTCTCCTGTACAATGTCATGAACCTCCGTCCAGAGTTCATCAGGCACTCTATCTATCAGTCAGATCTAGTCCCTTAAATCTATTTCTCACTTCCACTGTATAATCATAAGGGATTTGATTTAGGTCATATCTGAATGGTCTAGTGGTTTCCCTACTTTCTTCAATTTAAGTCTGAATTTGGCAATAAGGAGTTCATGATCTGAGCCACAGTCAGCCCCTGGTCTTGTTTTTGCTAACTGTATACAGCTTCTCCATCTTTGGCTGCAAAGAATATAATCAGTCTGATTTCGGTGTTGTCCATCTGGTGATGTCCATGTGTAGAGTCTTCTCTTGTGTTGTTGGAAGACGGTGTTTGCTATGACCAGTGCGTTCTCTTGGCAAAACTCTATTAGCCTTTGCCCTGCTTCATTCCGAGCTCCAAGGCCAAATTTGCCTGTTACTCCAGGTGTTTCTTGACTTCCTGCTTTTTCATTCCAGTCCCCTATAATGAAAAGGACATCTACTCAGCCATTAAAAGGAATACATTTGAATCAGTTCTAATGAGGTGGATGAAACTAGAGCTTATTATACAGAGTGAAGTAAGCCAGAAAGAAAAACACCAATACAGTATACTAACGCATATATATGGAATTTAGAAAGATGCAAATCATAACCCTGTATACGAGACAGCAAAAGAGACACAGATGTATAGAACAGTCTTTGGGAGTCTGTGGGAGAGGGTGAGGGTGGGCTGAATTGGGAGCATGGCATTGAAGCATGTATGTTGTCTTATGTGAAATGAATCGCCAGTTCATGGTCGATGCATGTTACGGATGCTTGGGGCTGGTGTGCAGGGATGACTCAGAGGGAGGATAAGGGGAGGAGGGAGGTGGGAGGGCGAACTCATGTACACCCGGGGCGGATTCATGTCAATGTATGGCAAAACCAACCAATATAATATTGTAAAATAATTAGCCTCCAATAAAAATAAATAAAAATAAAATCTATTCCTGACACTATCAATTTTTTAAGCTTATTGTATTAATTGGTAAGGTTATAGAAAATAAACTATGAATATAAAGAAGTTTATGTAGTAGTTTAAGAGCTATTAATATTACTTCTTAATGAGAACCTCAAGAAATATATCTCTAATTTTAACATTATATTCAATTTAATACTATTTTATAAAATACCTAAATTATCATATAGCAAAATATATATCTAACTAATTAAATGTGTAACCTTTTACATGAATTTGAATCAGCACTTCTCAGTGTATCTGCAATTAAATGGATATTCTTTTTTTAAGAAACTTACATTTGCCTCCTTAGGAATTTTCAAATGTGAGAGGAAAGATAAGTGACAATTATGGCTATATTTCTTAAAAATTTTGTGTTAATTTTTCTTTACATGGTTTTTCAGTTGTTGGAATTAAAATTGATGTAAATTCCTGGATAGAGAATTTCACCAAAACATCAATCAGGGATCCGGTAAGATTTTTTTTTTTAATTCCTATGTTACATTTACTAGTCTCAAAAAGTCAAATACAGTGGCAAAATCAACTTTTAATGCTACTACATTGAAGCATAATTATGAATTCCTATTTTTTTTAGAGATTTTTTTTTTGTTTAGTCAACCAATAATAAAAATATCAATGTAAGAATTTAAAATGCCCATTTAAATATTTATTGATATTCTCTTATTTATAAAGGTAAGGTAAAACTAATGATTAGACTATCAATCTTTTATACTAGCTAAATTATTATAATATGGTAATAATTAAAATGATATAATTAAAATTCAGTTATTAAGAAAATGTGAGGTGCTAATTGTACTTTCTGTCTTTCAGTGTGCGGGTCCAGTTTGTGACTGTAAAAGAAACAGTGATGTAAGAAAACTCTTTAAAATGGAATTTTTAAATACAACTTTTTGTGTTACTCTTTCTAAGACTAATGGTAAAATAAAAATGCAGGAAGTTTTCATCAGATACCAAAATAATATTGTATGGAACTGTGAACTTATTCACTGATGAGAATTTGAATTATATGCTTTTAATTCATAAATTTAAACTTGAGAAGCATTTACAAATTTTCATTTAAAAGCCATATCAATATGAACTATATTCTCTTTGGACCCACTTGTGTTAGATTCTTTTGCATATATTTATTTCGGCTTTGTTTCTGACCATGGTTTCTAACTGAAGCATACTTATTATCAATGCAGTCATCCCTCATCTTTTGCATTTTATCTGAATATTTTTGTGCTGTATTTATAACGGTGAGAAAATTTCTTTTAACTGAACTTAGAATTATAAAAAAAGTTTTACTTGCCTGGATTGGATTCTATTACTTCCATTTTTGTTTGAGAAATTGAGAAAGCTAATACGAACCTTTTGTTTCCAGTTTAAGATGTTGTATGAATGATACTAGATAAGTTATGCCTATACTCAATAAGAAGGATGAATTCCCCTATTTTCTTTGAGTCCTCATCCTCATATGTATGTCTATATGTTTCCAAGGGAAGCAGGAGTTTCGTATCGTTTTATCACTCCTAAATCTTGAGAAACAATAAGCCAGTAATTTTAATTATTATTGTAACATTCATTTTACATAGACTCTGTATCAGCTGTTTTTAGAGCAAAGGTTTTAGCAAGCTTCTTCCATATTAGGAAAACAGAATGCATTATGTCCTGAACTCTGAAAACAGTGCTTTTAATTGTAATTTCATACAGTAAAACTATTAAATTGATTCAAGTATTTAAGCATAATTTAAACTGGGAACATTTTAGGGTATATGATTATTTTTCCTTAAAGGCATTTTTTTTCTCTTGATTCTTGCTTTTACATCCCAAATTACCCAAATGTTTGTAATATAAAACAATTATAAATAACCTCATGGTTTGCTTTTTCTTTTTAAGTCTGTGATGGATAGTACCCCAGATGGATTTTTTAAAATGTCTTTCTTGTCAAAATCTTAAGTATGTGTTTAAATATAATAATAAA
Organism: Moschus berezovskii; assembly: GCF_049115385.1. Classification (NCBI taxonomy): domain Eukaryota; kingdom Metazoa; phylum Chordata; class Mammalia; order Artiodactyla; family Moschidae; genus Moschus; species Moschus berezovskii. The sequence goes on from NC_142462.1 coordinate 46,133,872, forward strand.
AAATTATTACATATTATGAAATATTTGATTTATCCAGTTTCCTGGTTCATTAACATGACCACAGAGACAAAAGGATTTTTTCTGATTTGTTCTTATGTATTGTTCAGACTGAGTTGTCAATTTTAATGGCTGGATGGTGGTGGAATTTCAAGCCCTGATGGTTTGATAGCAATCTATGCATACCCTTATTTCATCAGAATCTCCTGAGCACATACCTTCAAGATAAGATGTAGTTATTTAAGCTTTTCTCCTATTTTTATTTTTATAATCATCTACATAAAATGGAGTCATAATGTAACTTAACCACCCTTAAAAATGTATTAACTGCTATGTTTATTTTGATAGGTAATGGATTGTGTTATTCTAGATGATGGTGGGTTCCTTTTGATGGCAAATCATGATGATTATACTAACCAGGTATGTACCTAGATTGGGAAGGGGTAGAGTTACCAAAGTGTGTTTCCCTGATCAACATTATGAAACTCCTCCATAGCACTATAAAAATTGATAACCAAAGTGTTTAATGTAATATAAACCATAAAAAAATACATCCTAAAAATAGTTTTACTTGTTAATCAGTTTTACTTTCTGGTACTGTTTCTGTTAAAACTTATTTGCTAAAGATTTTAACATGATATGAACTCTTTTATTTTTGATCTCTCAGGAATTTAGAAAATTTTCACATATTAGTCTGTTGATAATATGAGTCTTAATACAAACTGGTTTGAAACAGATGAAGATTCTAGCGCCAAATTTGCCAATTGTCAATGTAGGCTCTTTGGTTCATAGAGGATTTTAAACAAAGTAGAATTTATTGCCAAATAATTCCACTTCTGAATTGATATATCTGGCTTCTCTTTAAAAAACAAACCAAAAAATCTCTCAGTCCTGGACTGTTTTCCTAAATAACATTATTTATGGGTTGGAATTGATGAGTTCGAGGTTGTCCCTGTAGATGGGACTTAATCCAGTTCATCACAGACCCCACAAGTTTCTTTTCCTAATTTCACCATTTATCTCATTTGATTGTGACTTAGTGCATAGTAAACTGTCCATTTCTTACACAGATAGCATTGGGGGCCATTCAGTAATGAGAACACCTAATCTCATGGGAGTTCTTTCAAAGTCTCATATACTCATTTATTACTTGCCTTTGTTTTTAAGCTCCTCAGTGGTTTTAGTTCAGTTTCTTTGTATCATTTCTTTTCTTTGTACTGATTCAAGTGTTAATAAAGTTTCAAATGTAAGCCAAATATTGATTATTTTTTTCTGTACCAGATTGGAAGATTTTTTGGAGAGATTGATCCAAGTTTGATGAGACACCTGGTTAATATATCAGTTTATGCTTATAACAAGTCTTATGATTATCAGTCAGTGTGTGAGCCAGGAGCTGCACCAAAACAAGGAGCAGGGCATCGCTCAGCATACGTGGTCAGTAATATCCACTCGCCTTCCCATTGTGTCAGAGGGACACGCAGTGTTCATCAGTGTAATACTTTCTTACCCTGTTTTATAGCCATCAATAGCCGACATATTACACATTGGCTGGTGGGCCACTGCTGCTGCCTGGTAAGTCCAAATTTTAGTTTTATTGGTAATGAGAAAAAAGTGTTGTAAAATAGGAAAGAATTTGATGAGAATACAGACATGTAGATAATTATTATGGGAACTACATTATTTCCTACAGCACATATTGTTAACAGTCATAAGTATTTTTTTCTTAAATGATCAGTGTAAAACCATTACAGTTATTCAGCTTTTTTCTATGAAAATAGTTTTATGCAAACTTCAGCCTCTTCAGGGGATTCTTTTATCTATGGATCTGTTGACATTCTTTTCACTGGTATTTTGTTTTTATATTGTACTCAGTCCTTAAATTTTAGGCATCACATTGATCGACAGAAAGTTACTAGTTATTGTCTTAAATATCCACGTTAAATGTCTTCATCCATCAGGTTCATGACATGATGACTTCTCTTTCTACTTCTTCACTTTTCATACAAAGGCTGGCCTCATTTTAGAGGCATCATATTCCTGAAATGGATCTAATTCTTTCTTTTCACTGGTTCTACCCTTCCTCCCACTTCCCCCTCTACCTATATCCTGCCACCAATGAAAAGAAGACATTTAAATTGCTTATTGAGGCACTGTGGAAAGTCTGGAAGATCAAATTTGTCATTGTTTGGGTCTGGTCAGTCAAGTAACTAATCCTCCTGTTACGTCTGGGTCCATTCCCTCCCTTCCTCCCTGTTTCTCTTTTGTATCATTTCCCTACTGTATTGTGTAAGTTTTATTCCGTATAGATTAATATATAACATTCACTTGATTTTGAGGGTTTCCCAGCTAAAATTAAATGATTATGCCATTTTATTAAAGTAGCAAAGATTTTAGATTAAAAATCTGATTTTTTTTCTTAAAAATTATGAAAAATGGAAAAATAGTACTTTCTGTTGTAAAAATGCTATTTTAGATAAGCTTACAAAGGTTTTCTACATCTAATAGTCATCCTGAAATACTTAATTGCTTTTATGCTATTTTCTGGCCAGAAAATCCCTCCTCCTCAACTTCCCCTTCCCTTCTCCCCACTTTTGTTTTAACTAAACTCAGTTCCAGATGAGTTTTTAACAGTATTTGGTTCAATTGTCATTTATTGTAAAACTGAAATGTGCCACATTTAATAGATATATTTATAGATATATTTCATGAATGCCACATTATGCATTTTATTTTATAAATAGTTAATAAACCCATGGTACACAGTCATTTTTGTTTGTTTTGTGCTGTTTTTTTTCCCTACCATACAGCTTCAATATCTAAAATAAGGATAAAATCTTGAATGTCAAAAGTGTGCACTAAAATGATGATGTTCTCCCTAGACTTATCACTTCTCCTCACTCAGATTTTATATTAGGTGTCTTCACACATTACCTGTCCCACACAGGGTCCTGAAGACAACTGACTTCATGACTTCTATTACAGAAAGACATTTACAATGTCTTATATAATTTAAAAAACACTTCTATAAAAATGCTTGCAAATTCTCAGTTTTTCCAGAAAGATGAAAAAAGAAATATGTTTATGTGTACATGCAAAAATACTGTGTTTTACATGCAAAAATACTGTGTTTTTTATGATATAATTTATAAAACAAAACACCTAGCTTTTTATCAATAGTTTTTCGTATTTAAAATTTAGGTCTATTCTACAGCAGTTTCTCTTGAGTTTGACCTTTCCACGACTTCTTGAGGCAGGTATGTATTAGCTCAGATGCTATCATAATAACTTAAAATTTTCTTTTTGGGTGTGCTGAGTTCAAAATTCAGAGTGTGTGTGAGAGAGAGAGAGAGATCGACCGTTTGACACTTCTGTAGGTTAAATTCTTTTTGTCACAACTTTCCTAATGCCTTAGAAACATTCCTAGGTCACATTGATTTCTGTTTTATAGCTGTTATGTATTCAAATTCATTTATTCTAATGATAGTTATTGGGTACCTTTAGGAGCTGCCAATATACCTCATGAAGTAAGTAGCCAATTATGGTGCCTGCCCTTATACCGATTGATCTGTTTTGCTCTTTGAGAAATGGAGGCTCTGGAGAGACCCCTTATAATAATGGTCTTTGTTTTCCCCACAGTTGAGATGGAAGATGATGACTTTACTGCCTCTCTGTCAAAGCAGAGTTGCATTACTGAACAAACTCAGTATTTTTTCGACAATGATAGTAAATCATTTAGTGGTGTATTAGATTGTGGAAACTGTTCCAGGTAATCCGTTTCTTCAATTCTGGACTAGTCTTATTTCCCTAAGAAATTGTACTCACTTTTATAATCATTACAGGAAATAACAGAGATTATCATTTGAGTATGAGAGAGATGAGTAACTATTTTACGTTGAAAACACAACAGATTTTCGATTTCTCTGAAGGTTTTTAACATTAATTCTGACTTTAATAAGTTGTAATTCCTTCAACTTATTTTAGTAATTATGTAATCAAGAAAATGATACCCACTTTTAGGCAGAATATAAAGGAATTTGTGTTTTGTCTGAAAGAATCCATAATAAAATTTTTCTAATGTAGAGATAGTTTCAGAAATTAATTTTGATAAGATAGAATTATAGTTACTAAACAGATTAACAGACATATCCTTGGGAAGGAAATTGTTTTAGTTGTAGTATTCACTTATCTTTGATTTGAAACTGGAAAAACTAAACATAGTTCCTGAAGTCAAGGTCAGTGTTAGTCATCACTGTCCATAAAATACTTTGAAAACTTTTTGGAAGAAATGGAAAATTTTATTTGTATCGAGAGAAAAAACAAATGGCAGGGTGGAGATTTGAAGTTTTGAGAGGAAAGGGATAATCTATGTCCCAGGATCCCTGAGAACAGAGCAGGAAGGCACACAGTTGGAATACTTTGTTTTTAGTAACTGAGGACAGCTTATTCTAGAAGAAATGTTAACAGAGAGAAGAGGAAATATGAGGAGGTGATGTAATCTGAGCAGGTGATAGGGCAGGAACAGTTGGTTGCTAGGGAATTTGGAAAAGAAGTTTATAAGTTTTTTTTATTTTTTAAGTATTTTCAGGAAGGGGTTAACTGCAACAAGCACAAAATTTTAATCGATGTGATATGATTTCATGACTTACTTTATTAAACCTCCATGTCCTAAGAGGAGATGGAGGGTATGCAGAGGAGAGGAAAGGGGTGGAATCAGGCTTGTAATCAGCAAAAAGCAGACTATCTTGTTTAGAGATTAGCAATATAAGGACATCACTTTCAGAAAATAGAACTGTGGCAAGTTAAGTGGTTTTGTCAGTTGAGAGTCTTCGGTCTTTCATTAATTGATGTCCAAGAGTAGCAATGTATACTTTACATTACAGTTTAACTTAGTCATTTTTAAAGACCAGTATAATAAATTGAACCATGGTTACTTTTGATTTGCTTTATGCTTGTGTCCCAACTTAAACAGGTTAAGAAAAAAAGAAAACCCCACTTCCTTGAAAACTCAATTACTCTTTAACAACAGATCTACATTTTTATTGCGAAAGGTAGAAACAGCTTAAGATGTGGGGAAAAAACACTACATGGAATTCAAAGCCCTTAATTCTGTGTAGACCTGTGTTGTCCTAATTCAGTAGTAACCAGCCACAGATGGCAATTTCTGTCATCTAATCATTAGTCATTGCAACTAATTAATATTACAATTTTGTACCTCAGTAACACTAGTCACCATTTCGGGTGCTCAATATAGCATCCTGTGGCAAGTGTTTGTTTACCATATTGGTTAAAGTGGACAATATGTCTATCTTCACAGAAGGTTTGTTTAATAGCCTGATCTAGACTTCAGCCTGTCATGAGCTTGGGCAAATGCTGAGTCATTTTACACTCCTAGTTTCCTTCACTGTAAAATAAGGCAACTCTGAGACATTTTCAGTGATAAATACCACACTTCCTTAAACAGGTAAAATAAAACATTTCTTACAAGTCTAAACAACAGAGTGGTACTTATTTTGCATTGAGGTTTATCACTTAAACATCTGTTGGAATTTGTTAGTATTCATTTGAGAGATAATATGTCCATGTTAATCTTTCTCTTCAAAAATCATTCTCATTCAGTTTTACTGTTTGTGCATGTGATGCTTTGTTTCAAAAAGTTTTTTCTTTCTTTTTAATACGTAACAGTCTTTGAAAACTATTTTTTTCTCAAATGACATTGTCTCTAATCTTTGATAATACTCATTCTACAGAATCTTCCATGTAGAAAAACTTATGAACACCAACTTAATATTCATAATGGTTGAGAGCAAAGGAACTTGTCCCTGTGACACACGGTTGCTCATACAAGCAGAGCAGACTTGTATCCTTTCACATGGGAGACGTTTGGAATGAAAATTCCATCTTAAAGCCATTCATTTTTAACTGCATCACAGAAAGAGAAAAATACCACAGAGTGCTGAGAGCACCTCACAGAGGCAGCACGGACCCGTCACACAAAATTTCATTTGGATGTCAAGACTGATGATGCTACACGTGCACTCAGAGAAGGCGACAGGCTTCTCACTTGCACAGGGAGTCTTCGTGGAGAGAGCAATGCAGATTCCCAAGTAGCTCTGAAAATGGCTAGAGAGCATCAGGGAATACCTGGCTTGGGGTTTGGTGGTGGTTGGGAGGATGCTGGGTTTCTGCCAGTGCTCCCTGGGGCTTGTTGGCCCAAACTTCCACACGGTTCCAGATGAGGGAGTACTCTGTCTTCCCTGTCAGCTCACCCAGGTTTAGAACAGAAGGGAAAAAGGGCCTGCTGTGCCTTGAAAGCTGTCAACAGCCAGTCATCATTAATAGAGTTGAGTGTGGTCTATACCCACAATGGAATATTATTCAGCCTTTAAAAGAAGGTAAGTCCTGTCATATGCTACAACTGCGATGGCAGCAATGCTCAAAATACTTCTGCGGGTAAATATGCTAAATAACAATGCAGTGACTATTCAAGCATTACAGGCCGAATTTTGGTAGACTGCCTCTGGTTTTTGCTGTTTCTGGGAAGACAGTCCTCCCATATGTTATGTTATGTTTGGAACTGACGTTTATTACTAGAATTAGTTTCTGTTTCTGTCGTGCTAAATAGGAGGCACCAAGGTCCTCCGTTATGGTCTTATGTGAATGACTGTCTTATAGGTGCGTCATTTGCACATTTCAACCACTTATATTCTACAAATATTTACAGAGTACTTTCTTGTGCCAGCAACCATGCTGTGTACAGTACAGATAAAAGGTTGATCTCTTCACACAGTCCCTAGACTAACAAAAGAAAATTTGTGACAGTTTAGTTCCTTAAATCCTATAGTAGTGTATGGTACTAGAATAATGTCATAGGTTTCTCCTGATTGCTTTGAGAAATAAATATATGGCATTGTATTTTTTCAGTTCTGTGGCGGGGAAAAAGTAACTTCATATCCCTTAACAAGATTTTTTAGCTGATGGTCCAGATCCTTGTGATATGGTGAAGCAACCCAGATACCGAAAAGGGCCTGATGTCTGCTTTGATAACAATGCCTTGGTAAGTGTGTCCAAAGAATTTCAGGGGACAAAGTTTTAATTCCAACATAATGTCTTAACCATAGTATTTCTCATTAACATGACATAATTGCTGGTATATAGATTTTTCGTTTCAGTATTTTTTCATGGTGAGCGTAAGCTTAACAGTTGCTTCTTCTATCTATCTATCTGTCCTTTCCACAGAAATTGTACTTTCAAACACAATGCCAGTTTACTAATGTTCCAAGATCATAAATCCAGTGATTTTAAAGGCTTTCTAATAAATAGTAACTGACAGTAAATATTACTAATAGTATATGAGTTGCCTACCTTCATTTATATTCCAATCTTGAAGATATGTTTTTATTATAGTATTTTATTGATTTGTTTAGTCTTCATTCAGTATATTTAAAAACTTGTTCAATTGCTGTTGTCCCCTTATTTTGTAATTCTACTTTTTTACTTGGTTTCTAATTCTGTCACCTATTATCTTTGTATTATTTTTCTTAATTATTTTTTATATTGTTTGAAATTAAACTAGGTTAGTAACACAGGATTAAGTTGATAAAATTGTACACACCATATGTAATGTATGTTATCTGAGATGAGTGGTCCTTTTCCTATAGGTTAGCTGTCTTCCTTTCATAAGCACTATCCAAACTACTGTATATATAAGTAGCTTTATACTTTTCAAATTATTTTAATTTTTAATAAGCTTTATTCTGAATGAAACCCCATATAAAAGGTGCTCACTGCTTATAAAAACTAAACTTCTTCAATATTTCTCAGTTCTCTAGTCTTCATGTCTCTTTGCATGAAGGTTTGCAAACAAAGCATTATCATCTTCAGAATTGCTTATTCTAAAAATATGTAGATCATTTATTCAGTAATGTGCATTTCTAGAAGAATGTTATTTTTGGACCCAAGACTCGTGTCACTCATTAGGGAAACTTCACATGTCAACTATTTATCACCAAAGACAGATTAAATTTACTCAGGTGCACTTCCAAGATCATATAAAAACCTATTACCCAAAATATTTTCACCATCAGAAACTGTATTTTTTGATCACAAGAAGATTTTACAAAGACAGGAATTTCCAATAATAGGGTTCCTATAAATTGTAAAATGGATTGTGTGTGAAAGTACAACTCTTGCTCAGTAGCTTAATGTGCTAATAATGTCTTGTGTTTTTTTAGCACTGGAATATTTTGGTAATGCTTATTTGCAATGGTCACTGTGAATCTGCTCTGAATGGAGGCTCACATAAACTGCTAACTGCCAGCAAATTGCATGAAATCTCATCTTGTATGTCTTCTTTTCTGTGTTTTCTTTCCTTTTCCTGTACTTGCTACTTTGCCCGTTATTAATAGGATCAACTTATATGCACAACGAGTCGTGCCTGTACCATGATGTCAACTCCTATCTTCATTTTACTGCAAGTTTTCATGTGGTGTGGATGGTCAGTCACTTTCTCTAATTTTTCTTTGTTTTTGTGTTTGGCTTGAAATTTTAAAAAGTAATCCATATCCCTAAATCCACTACAATAAATGTCCTGAAACCAGGTTATTAAAATGCCAGTAGTAATGTTGTTTTGTAAATAACAACGTTCAAATATTACACATTTCTAATCCTGAATAGAGCATATCAGTTTCCTATAATTAGTTAAAAATTAGTAATGTCTTTTATGGGAAGATCTCCTGGAGAAGGGAATGGCACCCCATTCCCTGGAAATGTTTCTTAACGTTTTACTAAAGGTTAAGTCAACATGGAAAAAGAGTATACATTCTTCACGATGTCTTACTTTTACTTAGAAATACCCTAAGGACAATTATTAGAGACGGTCATAAGTTTTGTTTCAAAAGTTGCTAACATAAAATTAATGAAATATTTCAGTTTTATCAAGCATTATTCAGTACCTTCTAAGCTCATTATCGTAATTTTTCCCTTCCTATGTAAATGGATATTATCTAAACAGCATTTCTTAGATATTGATGTTCTTAGTAAAATATTTTATTTTAGTATCACTAAGTGCTTCTAATTTCTAAGTTAATTTTACTTAATATTATTTACATTATCTAGGCTAGCATTATCATTATTTGTTATTCTCTGACAAATTTCTGAATTACATACTCAGTACGACTGAATAGATATTTTAGGGCCTGAGTTTATAGTCAGAGTTCCATTACAGTTTCTTTTTTCATGTTTTGGAATCCTGAATGTTGTAACTGGACAGCATTTGTTATGTTCTTTCTTCATTGCTGTCCAGGTAGTCTTTGGTTAGGAAACCACTAGATGGAGATGTGGCCATTACTGAAGAGTGAGCTCATCAGAAGGAGAGAAAAGTGGAATAGCAGAGGGAGTGTCAGAATGTTCTGGGATAATAATGCTTTTGAAGATTTAAGTGGTAAAAAAAAAACAAAGCAAATCAATAACATGTACTGTTGAGGAAGTTCATTATTTTATGCAAACATAATTGGTAAATGCATGTTATTGAGAACACAAAAAATGAATATGTAGAATAAATATGTGTGTATGCATACATTGATACATGATTGAATGTGGTAAGTGTAATAAGGTGCTATGTAGGAAATGATTTGTTAGGGATCTTATTCCTATTGAGAGAGTAATGTGTGGTATCTACCTGTGTAAATAATTTTAAATATGCATTTTCTTTGAAGCTGCTGTGGGTGATGTAAGTATAGACCTATCTAAATTCCAGAGTTAGCTCTTACTTAGTGGATGCTTTTTACCAATGATTTGAGCTCTTACTCCCTGGAGGAGGAAAGGGGAAGCCATTCTAGTTTTCTTGCCAGGAAAATCCATGGACAGAGGAGCCTGGCAGGCTGCAGTCCATAGTGTCGCACAGAGTCGGACACTACCAAGTATCCACACACAGTGAGCCTTTACTCTTTGCAGTTAGTCAGTCACCCCAGGTTCTGGGTGGGAAAAGACAGGAAGAGTAAGAGTTAAGTAATACTTGTCTAACAAGAGAATAATGAAGAGATTTTTACTTACTGGTATATCTGGTCTGAAAAAGTAAGCCTCGGGGCAAAATCATGAAAAAGTAAGCCTCAGGGCAAGAACATGGTTTAGATGTTTTTTCCTTGAGTAGTAATGGGACAGAAAAAAAAAAAGAATGAGGGATTCTTAGTCGCTATCTTTACTAAGAGTATTTTGAGATAGATCCCTAGAAGGAAATTAAAATTACTCTTTCATATCTTAAAATATATGTAAATAATTTTGGCACTCTGTGCCTTTACTGTTTAAAGCTGAAACAAGGTACCAGTCTGTTATCTACTCCACTAACCTTTAAAAATCAGACTGATTTATCTGGTTATGATGTTAGTGGGATTTGGTCTCTTTCAGACAGGAAAAAAAAATGCTGAGGTTTCTCCCACATCTATGCATTTGTGATTTAGAATGTTTTTAGAACGTATCTCATAATTTATTTTCATATAATAATTTCAAGTCTTGGTATATGTGGTTGCCCATGCAAAACATTTGAGAAAACACGATCAGGAAACTGAAGGGACAGATTTTTCAGTGTGGATCAACATGCAGACTTCAGGGACTCCAAATAAGTTATCTGAACTACCACCTCTCAGACTGAAACAGACATATCTCATCATCACACAGAGGAAATTAACGCACCCCCCCCTCAGAAAAACATTGGAAATATAAAAACAATGGCAGCAGAGCCAGAAAGAATATTTTTCTTTCCATAACATTTCTAGAACATACAGATGTATTTTGTGTTAATACATCAACGGGTCTTGTATGTTTGCTAATTTTGCATTCTATCAAATTAATATGTAACCAGAACTGCGAAGCTCTCCTAGTGAAGTGACAATTAAGCCTTTAAGTTAGTATTTTATGTTTGTAGTGTTCCTAAGTAATCAACCAACCACTGCTTTATTTGAGTATGAGTAAGATGGCTGGATGGCATCACCGACTCACTGGACATGAGTTTGAGTGATCCGGGAGTTGGTGATGGACAGGGAGGCCTGGTATGCTGCGATTCATGGGGTCGCAAAGAGTCGGACACGACTGAGCTACTGAACTGAACTGAAACTATCAGGAAGATCCCCTGGAGAAGGAAATGGCAACCCACTCCAGTATTCATGCCTGGAAAAATCCCTGGTGGGCTCCTCTGTCCATGGGGTCGCAAAGAGTCGGACACGACTGAGCGACCTCACTTCACTTCACTCATTTATCAAGTACTTGTAGTACACCTACTATGTGTCAGGCCACTATTATATGCCTGAGATATTTAAGATACATTTATGCTAAAATGTAAATTTTTATCTCAAATTCACATGTAATTCAGCATCCTGTTTTTTCACCTGGTTAATCTACCTAGAGGGAAGGGTATTTGAACAAAGAGAAGAGGAAATGCAAAGGTCCTAAGATAACAAATACCTTTATCTGTTGCAGAGAAAGTTAGTGTTATTGGAGCAGTGTGAAGCGGGGAGGAATAGAGGAAGAGGAAGACGGAGAGGCAGCCAAGCTGCACACCACATAAGGCTTTGTAGGCCTTTATGAGAAATTTCAAGAAGGGCATAAAAGGATTTGGTTTTAAGAAGGCTGCTTTTTGGAGAGAAAATTATTAAAGAGCAAGAGTAGAAGCAGTGAGTCAAGCGAGGCAGCTTTTGCAAGAGGGTAGGCCAGAAGCAATAGTAACCTGGACATGACATAGTAAGTAGTAGGTCTGGGGATATATTTTGAAACTAGAGTTAAGAGGACAGCCTGATAGATTAGATTTGAAAAAAGGAAGACTCACAGATGATTTGTTGTCTTTGACCTGCTTCATTACTCCTAGAAATATCATTCAGAAAAATAATATTTAGGGGCAAGTTTAAGATAGTTCTGAGAATCAAAAGGAGAGGTGGTAGTGCTCAGTGCATGTGGAGCTCAGAGGAGCATTCAGGGTAAAGGTTTAGAAGCGTGAGTTATTGAGTTTCTGGTTCAAGATGGTGACAGAGGAGACTTAAAACTCACCTTAACCCACAGACCTACCAAACCTACAGCTATAAAAAGAGCAATACCCTCTGAGAGAAATGTAGAAAGTAGATGAGCAACTCTTTTGCACTGAGTGAATGTAATACATATCCAAATGAGTAGGAAAAGCTGAGGAACACTGTCTCCATAAACCACACACTTGGCACAGCAACATACAATTAGAAAGGAACTCACAGCTTCCAGCTTCAACCTGAGCAGTGCAGGGTTTAGGCTGAACATCTAACATCCCCATTTTTTTTTAATTTTTAAAATTGTTATTTTTAATTGGAGGATAATTGCTTTACAGTATTGTTAGTTTCTCCTGTGTAACATGAATCAGCTATAGATAATATACGTATATCCCCTCCTCCCTCTGAGCCTCACTCACCCTGTCCCCATCTGCCCATCTAGGTCATCACAGAGCACCGAGCTGAGCTCCCTGTGCTGTACAGCAGCTTCTCATCAGTTAGCAGTTATTTTACACATAATAGTGTATATATGTCAGTGCTACTCTCCCAATTCATCCCACCCTCTCCTTCCTCCATTGTGTCCTCAAATCCATTCTGCATCTCTATTTCTGCCCTGAAAACAGGTTCACTGGTACCCTTTTTATCAATTCCTTATATATGCATCAATATAAGATAATTGTTTTCCTTTTTCTGATTTACTTTACTCAGTTTTCTTTTTATGGCTAAGCAATGGAATCATTGTATATATGTACAAAACTTCTCCCCAACTTTTAAGACTCTAACCTGAGGGATGGGCCCCCTAAGAAAGCCTAATGGGGCTCGTGTCCATAAGACCGACAAGACTACAACTACAGAGAAACAATTTTTAACAGATTTGCAAGGACTCCCTGTGGCTAGCCTTCCAAAGCTCAGAAGAGGGAACAGAGAGAAATGCCCTTCTCCCAACCTTTCCCTTAGGGAGGCTATTTGCGTACTTTAAAAGATTGCCTGCAAGTAAGGCTTCTAATTAGGCTCACATTTAGGGACTTACCTCAAGACTCCCTGGAGACAGGCTAAGGGGTAGACTATGCCCACTGACCCTCTGACTCTCTCCAGGTCAGTGGTATCTTCCTAAAAGAAGCTTGTGATCCCATCTGGCACCTTGGCTTTTGAGGTAGCTTCCCAAAGGACACACCCTTTTGTTACTTGGCTCTGAGGGCCAGCAGGGCTCGCATTCACATCCACCAAAGGACCTAGAACCATAGCAAACAAATAGTTCTCAACTGCCCAGCCCCTCAGAATTCAGCACAGAGGGAGCAGACAGAAATGCCCATCCCTCAGTCTTTCCCTGAAAGAGGTGTTTTCACATACTTTGGAAGCAGCTGCCTGAGGATCCAGCCTCCAATCAGCCTATTTCTGGTGCTGACTGAGATCTTCCCCACTGGGACACTGACAGATGTTAGCACACCCTCAGCTACTGGGATCCAAAGGGAAACCACAACACAGGGTGGTCAAGGAAAGTGAAGAAACAGAAAAATATGTTTTAAAAGAAAAAACAACTCCACAAACAGACCTTAATGATACAGAGAAGAGTTGCTGACATGAGGAAGAGTTCAAAATGGTCATAAAGATGGTCACCATATCAGGAGAAGAATGCATGAACTGAGAATTTCATCAAAGAATATACAAGAAAGTATCAAACAAATGTCACAGAGCTGACAGATACAATAACTATACTGAAAAGGCCAATAGAGAGGAGTTCAAATAGCAGACTAGATGAAGTGGAAGAAAGTATCAGTAAACTCACGAACAGAGCAGTGATTCATTCCATCAGGAACCAAAAGAATAACGAAAGTGAAGATAGATAGCTAAAGCAACTTAAGAGACAACATCAAGTAGACTGAAATTCACATTCTGGTATCCCAGAAGGAAAAGAAAGGCAGACGCGGGTAGAAAACTGTTTGAAGAAATAATGATTGCAAACTTTCCTAACCTGAGAAAAGAAACAGCTATCCAAATCTAGGAAGTCTAGAGAGTTACAGATAGTCAGTCAGTTCAGTTGCTCAGTTGTGTCCGACTCTTTGCGAAGAGGTATCCAAATAACACCCAAACCAAGTAAGGAAGAGGAAATACCTCCAAATTCATAGTGAAGGAAGAGGTAAAACTGTCATTAATCAACAGTTTTATTAAATTTCAGGGTCTAAAGCCAACATACAAAAATCAGTTATATTTCTTGAAGCATCTGAAACTGTCACATTCACAATGCCATCAAAAACAATGAAATATCTGGAAATAACTTTAACCCACATAATGAAAGTTCTCTATTCAATTAAAACTACGAGACTTTCCTGAAAGAAATGGAAGCCAACACAAACAGATGGAAGACATCCCATGTTAACTGATCATAAGAACTGATATTGTTATAAAATCTATATTACTCAAAAGCCAACTGTAGATTCAGCACAATCTCCAACAAAATACCAATGGTATTCTTTACAGAAATAGAAAAAAAAATCTCAAAATTTATATGAAGTGACAAAGTCTGCAAATAGTCAAAGCATTTCTCAGAAAAAATAACAAAGCCAGAGGTATCATATGTCCTGTTTTTGACTGTACTACAAAGCTACAGTAATAATAAATTATTTCAAAAGGTATGGTAGTGGCATTAAAATGGACAGAGACCAACAGAACAGAGCCCAGAATTAAATCCCTGCATACACTGTCAACTAATATTTGATAATGGAGTCAAGAACACCCAATGGGAAATAATAGCCTCTTTGACAAATGATGATGGGGAGATGGGATAAACACATGCATAACAATGAAATTGGACCCCTATCTTACACCATTCACAAAAATTAACTCAAAATGGATAACAGATTTAAACATAAAGCCTAATAACTGTAAAACTTAATAGAAACATAGGAAGCTCCTCAGCATTGTTATTGGCAATGATTTTTGGAGGTAACACCAAAAGTATATACAGTAAAAGCAAAAATAAGCAAATGGGACTACATCAAACTTGAATGCTTCTCCACAGCAAAAACAACAACTGACCAGATGAAAAAGCAACAGATTGAAGAAAAAAAAAAAATTTGCAAACCATGTATCAGATAAGGGGTTTTATATCCAAAATCCAAAATATATAAAAAACTTATCAAACTCAAAAACAAAATGATCCAACTAACAAACAGGCAGAAAAACTAAATAGACCTTTTTTCAAGGAAACACAGGACTACAGTGAGCTGTCACCTCACACCTGTTGGAGTGGATATCATCATGAAGATGAGAGACAACAAGTATTGGTGAGATATGAATAAAAGGGAACATTTACATACTATTGGCTGAAATGTAAATTAGTACTACCAATATGGAGGTTCCTCAAATAAAAATAAATCTACCATTGCTGCTGCTGCTACTGCTGCTGCTGCTAAGTCACTTCAGTCGTGTCCGACTCTGTGTGACCCCATAGACGGAAGCCCACTAGGCTCCCCGGTCCCTGGGATTCTCCAGGCAAGAACACTGGAGTGGGTTATGATCCATCAATTCTATTTCTGGGTATATATGCAAAAGACATGAAAACAGGATTTTGAGGCAATAACCATACTCCCAATTCATTGTAGCATTATTCACAATGGTCACGAAGATATGGAGATAACCTAGATGTCTGTAAACCAGTGAACAGATAAACAAGAGGTGGAATTTATGCCTATGTGTGCATATCAGTCCAGTTCAGGCGCTCAATCGTGTCCAACTCTTTGCGACCCCATGAATCACAGCACGCCAGGCTATAATACGATAGAGGTGCTAATTATCACAATGGCAATTATATTACAGTACATAAATTATCAAATTAACTTGTACACCTTAAATTTACACAGTGTTTTATTTCAAATATATTTTAATTAATGTGTTTTTGTATGGGTCTCTAAATTATCAACAGTAAATCTATAACAAAGGTGGCAAGACAATCTCTGGTAAATCTATGATGAAGAAAAGACAGCCTCTTCAACAAGTGGTGCTGGGAACACTGGACAGCTGCATGTGAAAGAAAGAAACTAGAACATTCTCTAATACCACATACAAAAATAGACTCAAAATGGATTAAAGACCTAATTGTAAAACCAGTTACTATAAACTCTTAGAGGAAAACACAGGCAAAATACTCTTTGACATTAATCACAGCACTGTCTTTTTGGATCAGCCTGCTAGAGTAATGAAAATGAAAACAAACAAATGGAACCTAATTAAACTCGAGTTTTTTCACAGCAAAGGAAATCATAACAAAATGAAAAGACAGTGCACACAACGGGAGAAAATACTTGCAATGAATCAAATGGCAAGGGATTACTCTCCAAAACATGCAAATAGCTCATGCAGCTCAATATCAATAAACAATCCAATCAAATATGGGCAGATCTAAATTTCTCCAAAGACATATACAGATGATAGGTGGGATCTAAAAATATGGTACAAATGAACCTATTTACAAAGCAAAAATAGAGTTCAGTTCAGTCGCTCAGTCGTGTCCGACTCTCCGCGACCCCATGAATCAGAGCACACCAGGCCTCCCTGTCCATCACCAACTCCCGGAGTTCACTCAAATTCATGTCCACAGAGTCGGTGATGCCATCCAGCCATCTCATTCTCTGTCGTCCCCTTCTCCTCCCGCCCCCAACCTTTCCTAGCATCAGAGTCTTTTCCAGTGAGTCAACTCGTCGCATGAGGTGGCCAAAGTATTGCAGTTTCAGCTTTAGCATCAGTCCTTCCAATGAACACCCAGGATTGATCTCCTTTAGAATGAACTGGTTGGATCTCCTTGCAGTCCAAGGGACTCTCAAGAGTCTTTTCCAACACCACAGTTCAAAAGCATCAATTCTTCGGCGATCAGCTTTCTTCACAGTCCAACTCTGACATCCATACATGACTGTGTGGATCACAATAAACTGTGGAACATTCTGAAAGAGATGGGAATACCAGACCACCTGACCTGCCTCTTGAGAAATCTGTATACAGGTCAGAAAGCAACAGTCAGAACTGTACATGGAACAGACTGGTTCCAAATAGGAAAAGGAGTACGTCAAGGCTGTATATTGTCACCCTGCTTATGTAACTTATATGCAGAGTACATCATGAGGAATGCTGGGCTGGAAGAAGCACAAGCTGGAATCAAGATTGCTGGGAGAAATATCAATAACCTCAGATATGCAGATGACACCACCCTTATGGCAGAAAGTGAAGAGGAACTCAAGAGCCTCTTGATGAAAGTGAAAGAGGAGAGTGAAAAGTTGGCTTGAAGCTCAACATTCAGAAAACAAAGATCATGGCATCTGGTCCCATCACTTCATGGGAAATAGATGGAAAAACAGTGGAAACAGTGTCAGACTTTATTTTTTTGGGCTCCAAAATCACTGCAGATGCTGATTGCAGCCATGAAATTAAAAGACTCTTACTCCTTGGAAGGAAAATTATGACCAACCTTGATAGTATATTAAAAAAAATAGAGTTACAGATATAGAAAACAAACTTATGGTTATTAAGGGAGAAAAGTGGGGCAGGAAGGGTAAATTGGGAGATTGGGAATGACATTTATAGACTGTATATAAAATAATTTATACTTGTTATTATTATTATATAAATATTAAAAGCCTGTTTGCACAGTGAACTCTTTTCAATCTGTAATGACCTACATGGGAAAAGAATCTATCTATCTATCTATATATATATATACACACATATAACTGATTCACTTTGCTATACAGAAAAAATCAACAATGTTGCAAATCAACTATACACTAATAAAAATTAATTATAAATAAATAAAATATACATGGCCAAAAAGCACATGAAAAGATGCTAAACATCACTAATTACTAGAGAAATTGAAATCAGAACTATAATGAGGTGTCACCTTGCACCAATCAGAACAGCTGTCATAAAATGTCCACAGACAGTAAGCACTGGGTGCACAGGAAAGGGAACCTTCCTACATTGTTTCTGGGAATGTGGCCACTATGGAGAACAATATGGAGGTTCTTTAAAAGCTAAAAATAGAGTTACGATATGATCTATCACTCCCACTCTTGGGCCTGTATCTGCAGAAAACTATAATTAATTGGAAAAGAGACATACACCCCAGTGTTCATCACAGCACTTTCTACAATAGAACATGGAAGCAACCTGCATGTCAGTCATCAGAGGAATGGATAGAGAAACTGGTACATATATGCAACAGAATATTATTTGGCCATCAAGGAACAAAATATTGCCGTCTGCAGCAATATCATGGATGGATTTAGAGGTTATCACACTAAGTAAAGTCACAGACGAAAGACAAGTAGCATATGATATCACTTATATGTGGAATTTAAAAATATGGTACAAATGAAGTTATTTACAAAACAGAAACAGATTCACAGACTTCAAAAACAAACTTACGGTTACCAAAAGGGAAATGTCAGGGGAGGTATACATTTTGGGATTGGGATTAACATATGCACACTAATATACCTACAAAAGATAATCAACAAGGATCTACTGTAAACCACAGGAAATGCCACTCAACACTCTATAATAATCTATATAAGAAAATAATCCCCCAAAGTAGATATATGTCTATGTATAACAAAGATGATGGCATCTGGTCCCATCACTTCATGGGAAATAGATGGGGAAACAGTGGAAACAGTGTCAGACTTTATTTTTTTGGGCTCCAAAATCACTGCGGATGCTGATTGCAGCCGTGAAATTAAAAGACGCTTACTCCTTGGAAGGAAAGTTATGTCCAACCTAGATAGTATTAAAAAGCAGAGACATTACTTTGCCGACAAAGGTCCGTCTAGTCAAGGCTATGGTTTTTCCCGTGGTCATGTATGGATGTGAGAGTTGGACTGTGAAGAAAGCTGATCGCCGAAGAATTGGTGCTTTTGAACTGTGGTGTTGGAGAAGACTCTTGAGAGTCCCTTGGACTGCAAGGAGATCCAACCAGTCCATTCTAAAGGAGATCCATCCTGGGTGTTCATTGGAAGGACTGATGCTAAAGCTGAAACTGCAATACTTTGGCCACCTCATGCGACGAGTTGACTCATTGGAAAAAACTCTGATGCTGGGAAGGATTGGGGGCGGGAGGAGATGGGGACGACAGAGAATGAGATGGCTGGATGGCATCACCGACTCGATGGACATGAGTTTGAGTGAACTCCGGGAGCTGGTGATGGACAGGGAGGCCTGGCGTGCTGTGATTCATGGGGTCGCAAAGAGTTGGACACGACTGAGCGACTCAACTGAACTGAACTGATAAATGAATCACTTTGCAGTACACACCTGAAACTGACATGACAATGTGTATCAACTATATTCTTATATAAATATTAAAAAATTTTAAAGTAAATGATAAGGAGAGAATCTTAAAAGCAGCAAGAAAAACAACTTGTTACAAAGAGACCTTTAAGACTACCAGTATCTTTCCACCAAAATGTGCGAGCCTGATGTGAGTGGCATGATGTATGTAAAGTACTGAGAAAAAGACCTACCAACCAAAAATACTCTTATCTAGTAAAACTGCCCTTCCAATTCAAAGGATAAAGAGTTGTAGACAAGCAAATATTGGAGTTCATTACCACTAGACTGACCTTACAGGAAATGTTAAAGGTACTCCTTTAAACTGAAACAAAACAGCACTAATTATTAACAGGAAAACATATCAACATATAAATCTCACTGGTAAAAATAGTTAAATTCAGAATAATCTAATATTGTAATGACAGTGGGTTAATCACAGACAAATATAGTAAAATTAACTATCATACAATAATCAGTGGTTACACAGTAAAAATATGTAAATTGTGAAATCAAAAGCATAGAACATGGAGAAAAGAGTAGAGTTTTAGAAAACATTTGAACTTAAGTCTCAAAATAAGTCGGTAAGATGTTACAACTTATTGTATATATAGCACTAAATATTATGAGGTTTAAATAAACATGTTATATTTATAACAGTTATAATAACTGTAGAGTCCCATTTCAACTTTACAGACATTCACAGACAGAAATGGAAAAAGGTATTCCATACAAATAGAAACCAGAAGAAAGCTGGAGTAGGTATATACATAGAAAAATAGGCTTTAATACAAAAACTGTAGCAAGAGACAATCCTGATCATTACATAATAATAAAGGAGTCAATCCAACAAAATGATATAAACATTTGTAAATATTTATGCACCTAACACGGAGAAGGCAATGGCAAGCCACTCCAGTACTATTGCCTAGAAAATCCCATGGATGGAGGAGCCTGGTAGGCTGCAGTCCGTGGGGTCGCTGAGGGTCGGACATGACTAAGCAACTTCACTTTCACTTTTCACTTTCACACATTGGAGAAGGAAATGGCAACCCACTCCAGTGTTCTTGCCTGGAGAATCACAGGGACGGGGGAGCCTGGTGGGCTTCCGTCTATGGAGTCACACAGAGTCGGACACGACTGAAGTGACTTAGCAGCAGCAGCAGCAGCATGCACCTAACATAGGAGCACCTAAATATATAAAGCAAATATTAACAAAGGAAGAAATAATAATACAATTTAAAATTTCAAGAAAATCCAGCAACCTAGAAGAAATGGATAATTTTTTAGAAACATATAACCTATCAAGACCCATTCATGGAGAAACAGAAAATCTAAACAGACCAGTTACTAGTAAGAAGATTGAATCAGTTATCAAAAACCTTCCAACAAAGCCCATAACCAGATGGCCTCACTTGTGAATTCTACCATACATTCAAAGAATAATTAATACCTGTCCTTCCAAACTCCCAAAAAATAAGAGAGAAATGAATACTTTCTAATTCATTTCTACAAAGCCAGTCTTATTACCATGATACCAAAACCAGACAAGGGCACTGCAAGAAAATTACAAGTCAATATCCTTGATGAAAATAGATGAAAAAATCCTCAACATTATCAAATTAATTCAACAGTACTTTAAAAGGGTCATACACCATGATCAAGTGGGATTTATTCCTGGAATGCAGTGATTGTTCACAAACCACAAAATCAATTGATGTGATACACACATTGACAAAATGAAGGCTAAAAATCATATGATCATCTTAACAGATGCAGAAAAAGCATTCAACAATAATTCAACACCCATTTATGATAACTCTCAAAACAGTCGATTTAAAGGGAATGTGTATCAACATAATAAAGGCAATATTTGATAAGACCACAGCTAACATATTCGGTGAAAGCTGAAAGCTTTTTCTTCTAAGATCAGGAACAAGATATGGATGCCCACTCTTACCACTTTTATTCAACATATTCCTGAAAGTGCTAGACAGAGCAAATAGGCATGAAGAGGTAAAAGACATCCAAATTGAAAAGGAAGAATTAAAACCGTCTTTATTTACAGACTGCATGATATTATGTATAGAAGGTCTTAAAGACTCAACCAAGAAACAGTTAATAAACTCAGTAAAAATGCAAAATATAAAATCCATGTACAAAGAACATTTACACTTCTGTCTAATAACAGTGAACTCTCAGAGAGATTAAGAAAGTAATTCCACTTACAATTGCATCAAAATGAATAAAATAAGTAAGAATAATTTTAACCAAGGAAGTAAAAGACCTCTATATTGAAAACTATAAGGCAGAGATGAAAGAAATAAATGGAAGATATTCAGAGCTCATAGATTGGAAGAATTGTTAAAATGTCCATACCACCCAAAGTAATTCAGATTCCATGCAATCACCATCAAAATTTCAATGACATTTTCCACAGAATTAGAACAATCCTAAAATATATATATGAAACTACAGAAGATCCAAATATCCAAAGCAATCTTGAAGGAAAAAGTCGGATGCATGATACATCTTGATTTGAAACTATATTACAGCTGCAGTAATAGTAAAACTGAACAGCCATATGCAGAAGAATGAAACTGGACCACTGTCTTAACACCATACACAAAAATCAACTCAAAATGGTTTAATGACTTGAGGACCTGAAACCATAATAAATCTAGGAGAAAACACAGGGAGTATCTCCTTGGCACTGGTTTTGGTAATGACTGTTTGGACCACCATGGAAAAGCAAAGGCAACAACAAAAAAGTGGGATTAGATCAAACTTAAAATTTTCTGTACAGCAAAGGAAAACAATAGAATTAGAAGGCAGCCCATAGAATGGGAGGGAGTGTTTGCAAATTGTGTATGTGATAAGAGGCCAATATCCAAAATCTATAAAGAACTCATATAACTCAATAAATCTGATTTTAAAATTAGCAAAGGATCTCAATAAGCATTTTTACAAAGAAGATATACAGATGGCCAATAGAAAAGATACTTATGGGCAATGAAAAGATACTTACTGTCACTAAACATCAGAACAGTACAAGTCAAAACCAGGAATATCTCCTAACACCTGTTAGAATGGCTGTTATCAAAATGACAGATAAATGCTGGCAAGGCTGTAGATAAAAGGATGTGGACTATCTTTAAACACATTGTTGGTGGGAGTGTGAATTGGTGCAGCCACTACGGAAAACAATATTGAGGTTCCTCAAAAAGTTAAAAATAGAATTACTATATGATCCAGGAATCCCACCTCTGAGATGTGAAAAACAAAATGTTCTTTAATGGATTATTTTTCTTCAGATTTACCTTTAACAGACTTCTACTGCCTTAAAATACAATTCAAGAAGAAATTTTATATGCTCAGTGACAGGCACTGTATTAAACCCTACTGAGCAAAAAGCCATTGTTTTAGTGTCTGGGAGCTCAGAGTCTTTGTAAAATTATTCTGACTATAAAATGTATTTTCTTTCATAATCTGTTATTCTGCTTATTGGAAGATGAACCTTGGATTAGTGAATTCTTAAAAGATGTTTAGGAAAATAATGAGATAAGGGTTTTCTTGTGGAGTTTTTTTTTAAGTGAAGTATAATTGACCTATAATATTAAAGTTCCAGGTGTAAAATTTAGTGATTCACAACTTTTAAAGGTTTTTATCCCATTTATAGTTATAAAATATTGTTACATTCCCCATGCTGTATAATATATCCTTGTAGCTTATCTTATACCTAGTCATTTTACCTCTTAATAAGGTAGGAAGTTTTTTTTTTTTAATGCAATTCATAAAGGAATCAAAGAATGCAAAAAATATTACAGAATACAGAACCTAGGCATAAAAGTAATTTTGTGTTACCAAGGAATCTAATGAACCACCAGTAGACTGTGGGGTATCCAAATGAGCAAATTGGTAGCTTATATTTCATGGTTCTCTAAACAGAACAAATCTCTCTTGCTAGCTTAGCTCTTTATTTTGGATATAAGTTTCAAAGTGTCCTTCCTTGAGGGTTCAACTACATTATTGTTCGTTTAATTCTTGATGAAGGTCCAGATGCTACATGTACAACCTTTGAAACTGGATATGGAAAATAAATGCTCATTTTTCAAATTTTATTTTACCAGTCTCAAACTTTGCCTTATATAGCATAATTGCTAATATCTTCTTTGGAATTATAAAACAGACTTACATTTTTATATCTTATAAATATATAAGGATGCTTAACACTGTGAAAGGTTTTTTTTTACTTTAGAAATTGGTGTGTCATTCAACTCAGCATTTATTATTAAAGTATTTCCTTTAATAATCATCAGACTCTGCAACTAAAAATGTAAAGCATTCTTCAAATGGTACTGGGAAAATTGATTAATCCAAAATTGTTGAATAGGAAAATATAGGATATTGTAATTTATCTGGATTCAAAGCAAAGCAGCATTATAAGGTGAGTTCAGAAGTGGACTAAACATAGGGTGCTTGGAAAGATGTCTTACTAAATATTTTTCAGGAGTTTTTTCCCTTTTCTTTCCAACAGGAGGATTATACCGACTGTGGTGGTGTCTCTGGATTAAACCCCTCCCTGTGGTCCATCATCGGCATCCAGTGTGTACTACTTTGGCTTTTATCTGGCAGCAGACACCACGAGTTATGACCTTCTCAAACCAAATCTGCAGATTAAACTCCAGACCCTGCTGAAACAGGAGCCCTCAACTGCATTAAAATAGGGTCAACTGCGAACTCAGCAGACCACTAGCTGGGCCCACCACATGGCATCCATCTAAGACACAGACTCATAAGGCACCCACTGGCTGCATGTCAGGGTGTCAGATCCTTCAACTTGTGTGAATGCTGCATCATCTATGTATAACATCGAAGCAAAATTCTATACATGCTCTATTGGAAAATTTAAAAATTTGTTGTTGCATTGTTGGTGATTACATGTTAAAGGGCTCCCCACACAGTTGTTTATGGATCATGCAAATTGTCTTGATTTTGACTTGCTGCAATCCTTGTTCTTTTACCAAGAAAATCTCTTGGGGAAAAGAGTTGCTTTTTTTTCCTTCACTTATTATTCTGTTAAAAATTATTTCCTGTTTGAGTAGTTATTATTGGAAATATATAGAGAGAGACAGAGGGAGAAAGAATTAACATTGGTATAATCTGGCAAAATAGAAATAATGGCTTATTTTCTACAAAAAAAAAAAATGTCATGAATAAAATGCCTTATGAAGAATGGCTTCTCTGCCAGAAATATAACACAAATGATGGCTAAGTTTTGGTGGGTATAATGAATTGGTTGTTTGAAAATAATAACTAAGAAATTAAAGGTGCTTGAGGGTAGAATTAATATGTGACATATTTCCTCATAAATGTGAGCCCTTAATAAATGCTTCGATGTAATGTCCTTTTTGTTCACAGTAAAGTTCCGTAGTGCTAGCCAGATACTTCAAAATGCTCTTAAGAAAAGCTTGTTGGGGGGAGGGGAAATGTTTTTTCTTGTGATAAATGAACTTTGGTTACCAAGGGTATTTTGCATGATGCTGCTGCTATTTTAACTTTTGGTTTGTTTCTCTCTTACTGTAGAGTATAGTCCATTGAAAAGTTAACTGAGTGACATTATTGTTATGTAAGAATCTGAACCTTGCAGTGTAATGCACTTAAGTCATCTTTTAAAATGTCTTTAAACTACTCTGAATATACTGTGCAATGTAAATGCTGAATGATTGGATTAGGTAAATGGTGAAATGGGAATTAATGGATTTTATACAGATTCGTGCTTTTGCCTGAAAACCTATGTACAGATATTTTAAGTACATAAATCAGATTTGACACATTTATTTTTTGAAGAGTACATATATGTTCTCAGTGAAGAGACATCCTAGGTTTCCTCTCTGTTCACTGGAATAGTAGCACGTACAATCCCAAATTCGCTGCTGCTTTTGTTGCCTCCGTTTTAAATGATATGAGCACTTGACCAAAATTTCCATACAGTTTGATGAGGGTTTTACAATAATCTGAACAAATAGGAAACCTTGAATCTCTATGTATGCACATGAATACTTGATTGTGAATAATCAAAATTGTTTTTATACAACCTCATTAGTGAAAATGGTTAGTGTATTAAATCAGATATTTCATTATAGAGTAATATGGTAGAATTTATTTATGCTTTTAAAGATTATTTTCAGGGTTAAACAGTATTTGAAGAAAGGATAAAAACAATGAATGTGTAACAATTATAGGGAATAATTCTGCTGAAGGCTGGAAGTATGCAGATATTTGTTCTTTTTTCAAACATGCCAGAAACTGGTATGTATCTATGCTGGAAATTTTCTTATATATGATTTTTAAGTAAAAATCTTATTAACATTATCCAGTATGCTTTAATATGCTTCATATATCAAAGATATAACCAATTCTTTGGCATAGTTTAAAAGATATATTTGTTTTGTTTTTAGCTTTGCACACATTTGTAATTCCCTTCACCACTAATATACCCTAGGTACCACTTGTGTACATTTCCTTATTTAAAATATTTTTTTATTTAAAAACGGGGCTAGGGTGAAATGGAATCACTTTGCCAACTATTGTTCTAAGAGTTGACATCAGTTACCATTTCTAATACATTGTTGTGATTTTGTAGTCTCATTTGTAACTGGTATTGACATTTTAGAAAACACCAAAGTGATTTAAAAAAATATGGAACTTCTCACTCTAGTAACAATATGTTTAAATCATGTTGTTTGTTAATTAAATATTTAAAACTTATTGTTAACTTTTGCTAGAATATTTTAAATCATGAAAGTGTTGAGAAGGGGATATTGAAATATAGTTATGTTAGCTTGTGTACATAAACGACGCACATTAAAACAAGCAAATTGCTTCCAGCATACAACAGACTACCTTAAAATTATCTTTAAAATCTATTAAATATATTTTCATGGCTAATGTCACCGAAGTGTGTTTTCATTAACTACATTGTTGTGTTCATCACAGTGAAACTTGGCATCTCCTGGCAGGGTCCTATTTGATTTCATTTGCCATCAAAATATATTTATGTGCATGAGTCCTTTATTTTCTGTTATAAATTGAACATATATTATGACAGCCACATATATGTTAATAAATTGGGTAAGAACATCCTCTCTGACTGAAAATTGTCCTCAGGCCTAACACTAGTCTTTATGCATTTTGAAAGACCATAACATTCATCCCATCAATTGTTATTTTTACTTTAGGATTTTTCTGAGTTCTGATTTTTGGACAATAACTTAAATCACAGCCTGTTATAATATTAATTTTCAAAGACTAAATAATACAAGAGATCAAGAAAAAAGCTTTTAAACTCCTTTTGCTTCACCTAAGTTTTTGCTATGCTCATGCAGCTGTGTAGTTTTCACTAAAACAAAATTAAAATGAGTCTTGTATTGGTGTTGAATAACAGGAATGGATTTTGCATTAGTGATTTGTTTATATTTTCTTCATTTGAACAACCAGCATTACTGCCAGACACCAATCGTGGTCCATATTTGTAACAGGTTTTTAACATGACATAGTTAGCAAGTTTGACTGAAGAGATTTTTAGGTCCTGGGTCTAATAAGATTTTAGTATGATCTTTATTCATGTTTCTAATGCTTGAGGCATTATTGCTTAACTTGGAAAAATCTAGACAGTGTTGCTGCCATTTGTAAGTTTTCCTATAATATTCCTTTTATTAACTTTAAAACTGGCCTTACTGGGTTCAAATAGGCAGTATCCCTTTTAAGTGACCTTTGCAACCCAAGTGTTACTTGCTTATTTGATGCTCTTTTGTATTTTACATCTCATTTAAATCTTTCTCTCCACCAAAGCTTAAATTCTATGTCTTAATTTAAACTCTGAACTATTCCATTAATCATGTTAGTTGACATTAAAGTGTCTAGAGGTACAGAGGCTGACCTAGGGAAACAAAATGGATGTTGTGACTCGGAGGATACAGTAGAATGATGGTTTCACCTGCCCACAGTTTCAAATATATCTGGAACTGGAACCTGTGTTGTTTTCCCATAGTATAGAATGTTAATACTGCTATTATTCCATGTACATTTCTGTAAAGAACAAATCAATAAAGCAAAGGTATGAAGTTTCTTGATTTCTTGAAAAAATTCCAGAATGTTAAAGTCTTAGAAAACTTTTACCAACAGTTTCAAGTACTTTATTTCTAATTCACAAGATTAACTCAAAGAAATTCTGAGACTAATGGGATACTGTCTTGAAAAGATGCCAATCAAGTCTACAGTGTGACCTGACAGAGCTGTCTTTTTTGTTGTGCTGTATGTTGTTGGATCATTACTATTAGGGATACTTTTATTGAAATGCTCAGTGTGCATCCATGAAAAAGGCCAAGTGGCTTTGTGAACAAAAGATCCTTTCTCCCCTTTATTATGTTCTCTTGACACTTTTGTGGAAATTAGCCTGATAAAAACATTTTTGTAAAAATTTGTATATTACTGTTATAAAAATATTTATAATCCCAGAAAATGTTGTGTTAAATCTTGTGCAAAAACAGTATATTCAGAATAAAAGTTTATCATTTAAAGTCACCAGCTTTGATTATTTATTTAAAATTCAGTTCAAAGAACCAGAGGTCTCTGTCATACATACAGTTTAAGAAAGCAGGCTTTCCAGTGGAGAGGATTCTAGATTGTGAAAATAAAATCTGGCATTACAAAAGTGCTTTTACAGTTTCAACCTCAACTCACAAACAAATTTAATTGCAGCTCCTTTACACAACTCTGACCCTTCTCGCATGTGTTTCTGCCATCAAGGTAGTTAGGAACTTATTAAAACAAACTTTTGACTTATGTAAGAAATTCTTTTCTATACAAAAATAATGTTTCTATGCTTCTTTAAAGACTTTGGGAAAATAGTTTGAAAGAAATAAGTGAAATATATAAAATGCACATAACTGTTAATACATGTGATTAACACAAATATCTCTCCTAGCTGATAGCTATGTTATAGCAAATAGAAGCTGACACAGAATTCTTTAACTTGTATCTGCCTTTTACATTTAGACCAGCTTACCACCTGCCCTCCCATGCTCACCTAATAAGTAATGAGCCTGGTATTATGTAGAATCTAATACAATGTAAGCCTATTTTTCATTTTGGGAACTCTTTAAGAGAGAGCAAGAATAGCTACACAGGAGAGGAATGTAGTATGTGGGTTACCAATGATGGTGATTACTGGAAAATCTGACCCCTTGTTTCTGATCAAGGCCTTTTAACAGGGAAACTACTAAAAAGGGTAAGGTAAATAACATTTGCTTTTTGAACATCTGGCTTCATTCTGAACCAATTTATCCCCTCAATCAATCCTCTTACTCCCTGCTACCCTCATTTCCTCTATCAATCATCTTGATCCCATCCCCACCTCTTCCCTGGGGACCACGCCTCATCAATTCTCCTTTCTCAAGCATATTCAGTCTCCCTTTTCTACAAACTTTCTTCCCTCTACCTGCAAACACATTCAGAACACCTCTACTTAAGACACAACTTAGTGACTAAACAACAATTTAAGACAGTAAAATCAACTATCCAGTGCTGCACAGTTGCCCCATTACTTCCTCAAGTATAACCCTAAAAATGTGTGTGTGTGCATGTGTGCGTATTTAACATTTATTCTTTGCAATATCTCAAGAAGGCCTTAGAATTTTAGATATGAAAAGCTTGTTATCTCTGACCTTTTGGGTGACCGCTGAAAATTTTAAGTTACTGGTATGAAGGTCTGATAACTTCAAGGTCTTGGGCACTTCTTGATTCTCAAATTCTTTATATATTAAAGTTGGGTTATTATTCACAAAGCACCAATACAGTTTTCTATAAATTGGTATATAATCAGCAATACTATATAATAATATTTTTATTTAATAGATTCTTTTAAATAAGAATATTTTAAAAAAGAAATTTAACATTACTGTGTAACTGGAAAGCCAATATAATTTGCTAAAATTAATAATCATGTCACGCGTTCATAGCTATTATAAAGAAATTTAAAAATAGCATGCACCAGTGTCAAGTGTGCTAGATTTAACATTTCTTCAACACATTTATTGTAATGATAAATTAGGCAGTTTCTCTATTGCTGCCATGAATGTTTTCAAGATTAAATCTGGACTCAGTTATCTGATTACACATTTTAAGTAGTAGTGGATTAAAACATATTTACCAAACTGCATACTCGTGAAAATTTTTTCAAAGTTTGAGTTTTCTTGGATGCATGGGTTTAGTTTCTCAAAACTACTTTATCATAGTAGTTTTTTAGTATTTCAGGACCCTAAAATATCTTTAAAGTTTACTTGTAAAACATATTCACTGATATAAGGACAAAATATAATGTACCAAGGTTGGAGAAACAATAGCAATTTTCTATATTGAGAAGAACTGTTTTCTCAGATTGTTTAAGAAAAAATGACCTTTTGTGAAATTATGGGATAGCTGATAACTATTGTAAATAGTGAAATTGTTAATAAAATTAGGTTCAGTCAGTCAGTCGCTCAGTCGTGTCCGATTCTTTGCGACCCCATGAATCACAGCACACCAAGCCTCCCTGTCCATCACCAGCTCCCGGAGTTCACTCAAACTCACGTCCATTGAGTCGGTGATGCCATCCAGCCATCTCATTCTCTGTTGTCCCCTTCTCCTCCCGCCCCCAATCCCTCCCAGCATCAGTGTCTTTTCCAGTGAGTCAACACTTCTCATGAGGTGGCCAAAGTATTGGAGCTTCAGCTTTAGCATCAGTCCTTCCAATGAACACCCAGGACTGATCTCCTTTAGGATGGACTGGTTGGATCTCCTTGCAGTCCAAGGGACTCTCAAGAGTCTTCTCCAACACCACAGTTCAAAAGCATCAATTCTTCAGCTATCAGTTTTATTCATAGTCCAACTCTCACATCCATACACGACCACTGGAAAAACCATAGCCTTGAGTAGATGGACCTTGGTTGGCAAAGTAATGTCTCTGCTTTTTAATATGCTCTCTAGGTTGGTCATAACTTTCCTTAGATATCATTTTATCTGCACTCTAATCCCTCCTTTTTTAATTTCAAAATTATACTGATCTGTAAAATTCCTAAATCTGAGAGATCCTAAATCTCGATAGTCCTTATCATGAGAGCAGTGTGCCAAGTAGTAACTGCAATCTGCTATTTAGATTTGGCTTCTGACTTTACTACTTACTAGCTGTGTAACCCTGTGCAAATTATGTGATGTTTCCAAGCTTCAGTTTCCTCATCCTTAAAAAAGTAATAGTAACTGCACAGTAGGATGGTAATGATGACTAAATGATATAATTAATATATAGGGCCCAGACTGTCAGCTATCAACAAGCTCTCCATTAGTATTATGTATTGTTACCACAATCATCTTCCCAGCCAGCATCATCATTTTGACCTAGAGCTTTTCAGATCCTAATTATCTGCATCATTTGTCATTTAAGATATTTACTGATTTTCTATTCAACTGAAGTGTTAGAAGTAGAGCCTTATTTAAAATAAAAAGCAGCACCTTCCTTTATGGAACTGCTGGGTAGCAATATTGAAAATTTAAGAAGAATTTACGATAAAGTGCTATAAGAAATGATTGCTCCCACATTTATTTCTTATCCAAATAAGAAATGAATTATTTCATATTGTGGGAAGTTACAATACGATAACCTAGCTAGACTGAGTGGCCAGAGGAGGTTGCCATGATTCTGAGTTAAGAGAAAGAGGTAGCAGTACAATTACAAGAATGGAGAGTGTGTGAAAGCTGAGGGGTGCAGGCAAGAAACTGGAGGGAGCGGATTATGAGTTCAGTATGGCTTGTGGGGAGGGTGATAAGTAGCTCAAGATGAAGTGGAAGATGACGCTGAAGATAAAAAGGCCGTAGCCTGGAACCCCCTCCAGATGACATGGGATTAGGTAACTGGCAGCTGCTGAAGGTTTTAAAGCAGAAAACAGTTTGATGAGATGGGTATTTCAGGGAAAACACTGGATGAAATATGGGTTATTGGTAGAACACCTACAGGAAAGAACCAATTAAGAGGCTCTTGTCAAGGTGAGAAACTTGTTGATTGGCATATAGGAAGCTAGATAGAAAAAGCCGACTGATTTTAGAAGTATTCAGAAGGAAAACGAGAGAATTTCATGATTAACTTGTACTAAAAACAAAGGACAAAATGTACAATTACTCCCAGGTTTTTGAAGTTTAATATTGTGTGGAGTGATACAGTACCCCAAGTTAGGAAAGAATGGAGGGTACTAGAAATAAGGACAGGTGGAACAAGTCCAGAGGAGAAAATGAGGGCTTCCTCTTCAGAAATATTGTCAGTGATCTTTTGTAAGTTGCTGAGGATACAAAGACAATACATTCTCTAATGCCTGGAATGTATACTCCAGAATAATGATTCTTAACATGGACTCATTTAGAAATCCTTTTTGGAAGTTTAATTAGTTTGTTTTATTTAAAATGCTGACTCAGGATCCACTCTAATTCAGAATCTCAGGTATTTCTTTCTAGTGTGCAGTCACCATTACACCAGCTGGGGGCATGTTAAATGACAGGTGTGACAATTCTGGTGCAGATTATTTCTGAATTAGACTTTTCAAAACCCAATTCAGATGTATGTTACTGGCTCAATTTTAAATTAACCCCCTTTTTGAACACTTTTTTGGCAACATAACCTAAGATTCCAACTCAACTGCAATTTTTCTGAGGACTATACTTTTTAATGTTTTATTTTCTCTTCTAATCCAGATTCTATAGCTGTACATAGCTGATAACCAATAAAGTTTTCATTGATTGTGGTTGATAAACAAGACCATCATTAAGACGATTCCTACCAGAGAAAATTCTATTCCTATTAGTCATATTGATGATATCAATTGTCTCAGAGTTGAACCACAGTTTTCTATAAATACTATCAGAGAACTCCATCAATAAGGTTCATTCTTATGGAAATGATACTGCAAGTCAGAATAAAATTAGGAAATAATATTATAACAATCTGGTTTTTATAGATACTATATTTAATTAAATGATGTCTTCCCCAATAAAAAGCTAAGCAAAACTTTTTAAAATCCACTAAAAATATAAGTGCTTCAGATTGATGTCAGACTGCCCCATTCATCTATTCCACAGAACTTCAAAGAGCTCTGACTGAAGCAAGGCCATTAGGTGTATGATAGAGATACCAGGCTCTACAGTTAGATTACCTGGGTCACATCCCAGCTCCCCCACATGTGCATGTTATATAACATCTCTAACTGTTACATATCAGTCTTATTTATTCTATTGACTCCACAAATATTTGTGTATAAAATTAATAGGCACTATCTAATTGCTGTCCAGCCTCTGCTTCTTGTTTCAGAAGCTCAATCATTCTAATGCTGATGATTTCAGGAGTGCCTTGAGAAACTGGCATTAAGAGGATCTCTAAGGTGTGAGGGATACTGCCAGAACTTCAGATTTTTTTACTTGCTGGACAGTATGGATACAGTGATGACATTGATGAGAAAGACAAACAGCAAAAGCTATAGAAGACTGTGGGGAGAAAATTCATCCAAAAATTCACATAGATAAACATACTATTACTAACTCTAAAAAATCATTGCAATAAAAGATCTTGGTAATAAGAGACAAATAGCAAACTAGAGAACAAGGCCAGATGGAAACTAGTTACAGGACTGGGAAGAAGGAAGACCCAAACTGTCCTGGGTATTCTGATCCAAATCTCAAAAACAACTAGACCAATATCTCAGATGACTATAGATGCAGCAATTCCAATAAAATATTAGCAAACTAAATTTAAGAACACATTAAAAGGATAATACCCTATGACAAATTGGGATTTTTCCTGGGATATAAGGATAATTAAACATGTTAATAAATGTAATACATCACATTAATAGAATAAAATATAAAAATCACATTATCATCTCAATATATGTAGAAAAAAGTCATTTGACAACAATACAACACCCTTTAATGGTAAAAACACTTGACCTGTTGGCCAGCACTCCCACCACACACTCCCCAGCCTGGGATGTTCCCCCATGGGTGTGGATGGGGGCTGAAGCTTAGTCTCTGGAGATGAGACCCAGGGAAAGGACTCAGGCTGGCTGCATAGAGACAGGCTGACGAGGCTGCAGTGTTTCAATAAGGGTGCAGCCAGAAGGGGTCAGAGTAGAAAGGTGCCCTTGTTGTGGGGGAGGGGAAAGGGGTGGGCATGAGGAGAGGGCAAGACCACCTTAGGAGATTCTTTCCCTGCGTGTGTGCTCTCAAGAAACAGGATACCACCTACAGAAGCTCCGGGGAGTGGGTACAGGCAACTGCCTCTGCTAGGAACCTATGAGCAACACCAAGGACTGACCCTGCTGTCCTGGGAGAGCTCAAGCAGCGCCGCCACTAACAGACAGGAAAGCAGGCATATGTAGGCCTTCTGGGGAGCAGGAACTGGCTGCCACACCTGCACAACCCATATCAAAGGAATAATGGCTGGGACACACTGAGGAAAGAGTCAGCAAGCATCCAAAGTAAAAGCAGCTGCTCGATTGCAGACAAGGTGGCAGATTAGGAGGACCTGAGCTCACCTCCTTTCACAAAAACAGCAAAATCACAACTAGATGCTGAACAACCATACATAAAAAAATTTTAAAAACAAAAACAAAGAAACTTGGAATCAACCGAAAATATTTTACATCCAAAGGCAAAGAAGAAGCCACAGTGAGACAACAGCAGAGGCATTTTCATGATGTAATCAAGCCCCATACCCACTGGGTGGACAACACAGAAATTGGAAAATAATTATATCATAGAGCTTCTCCCACCAGAGTGAGAGTTCTGAGTGACACATCAGTCTCCCCAGCCTGGGTGTCTGGCACTGGGAGGAGAAGATCCCAGAATATTTGGCTTTAAAGACCAGCAGAGCTTGAGTGCAGGAATTCCAAAAGGACTGGGAGAAACAGATTCTACTCTTGAAGGGCACACATGAGAATTCACATGCACTGGAAGCCAGCACAAAGCAGTGACTCCATAGGAGACAGAGTTAGACTTACCTCTGAGTCCTGGAGCATCTCCTGGGGAGGTCATAGTTGGCTATGGCTCATTGAAGGGACAAGGACACTGATGGCAGAGGCCCCAGGAAACAGTGATATGCTTGAGCTCACCTGAAGGTCTGCATTTTAGCACAGAGACCAGGTGCCATCTAACAGCCTGCAGGTTCCAGCACTGGAATGCCTCAAAGGAAAGAATCTGAAAGAGAAAGCACACATGTATCTGTTTTACTGAATAACTTAGCTGTAAGCGATGGGGAAACAGTGGAAACAGTGTCAGACTTTATTTTGGGGGGCTCCAAAATCACTGCAGATGCTGATTGCAGCCATGAAATTAAAAGACCCTTACTCCTTGGAAGGAAAGTTATGACCAACCCAGATAGCATATTAAAAAGCAGAGACATTACTTTGCCAACCAAGGTTCGTCTAGTCAAGGCTATGGTTTTTCCTGTGGTCATGTATGGATGTGAGAGTTGGACTGTGAAGAAAGCTGATGGCCGAAGAACTGATGCTTTTGAATTGTGGTGCTGGAGAAGACTCTTGAGAGTCCCTTGGACTGCAAGGAGATCCAACCAGTCCATTCTAAAGGAGATCAATCCTGGGTGTTCATTGGAAGGACTGATGCTAAAGCTGAAACTCCAATACTTTGGCCACCTCATGCGACGAGTTGACTCACTGGAACAGACTCTGATGCTGGGAAAGGTTGGGGGCAGGAGGAGAAGGGGACGACAGAGAATGAGATGGCTGGATGGCATCACCGACTCGATGGACATGAGTTTGAGTGAACTCCGGGAGTTGGTGATGGACAGGGAGGCCTGGCGTGCTGTGATTCATGGGGTCGCAAAGAGTCGGACACGACTGAGCGACTGAACTGAACTGATACTGAACAAAAATTCTAAAATTTAGTGAATGACAAAATCAACTAGAATTCATTTATAACACATTCCAGTAAAATGTCAATTAGAAATTAATATTAAATAAAAGGAGAGGAAAAATTAAGAAAACAATTCCATCTACCATCACATCAAAAAGAACAAAATACTTCGGAACATATCCAATTAAAGAGATAAAATACTTGTACTCCCAAAACTCTAAGACATGAATAAAAAAAAAAAGCAAAACACCTATATATGATGCAAACATGGGAAAATATACTCATTTATAAAATGGAAGGATATTGTATAAATCACCACACTATATAAAGAAAACTAGAGATTCAATGCAATTCCTATCAAAATACCAATGGAATTTTTCACAGAGCTAGGAAAAATAATTCCAAAATTTATATGGAAACACCAGACACCTTGAATAGCCAAAACAATCTGGAGAAGGAAAAATAAAATGAGAGGATTACACTCCATGATGTCAAACTCTACTACAAAGCTACAGTGTTCAAAACAGTCCTGGCACAAAAGTACAGACGCACAGATTAATGGAACTAATCAGAGATTCCAGAAGCAAACTCACATTTATGCAGAAATTTAATCTATGATAAAGAGGGCAAGAGTATACAATGGGGAAAAAGACACTCTTCAACAAATGGCAATGGGAAAATTGAACAGCTCCATGCAAAAGAATCACACTGGACTGCTCTATCATACCATGCACAAAAATAAATTAAAAAATGAAGCCATAAAACTTCTAGAAAAAAATGGCAGTACAATTTTTGTCATTGGTCCTCACAATATTTTTTTAATATGTCTCCCAGCACAGGTGAAACAAAAGCAAAAATAAGCAAATAGGATTACATCAAACTATGAAGCTTTTGCACAGAGAAATAAGTTATCAACAAAAGGACCAGCTACAGAATGGGAGAAGATATTTGTAAATCATGTGAGTTATACAGGATTAATATCCAAAAGATACAAAGAACTTATACAACACAACATCAACAAAATAAAGTCTGATTAAAAAATGGGCAGGGGATCTGAATAGATATTTGGTCGTCAACAAATAAAAAAGTTTTCAACATCACTAATCATCAAGGAAATGCAAATCAAAACCACAGTGAAGGGACTTCCCTGGTTGTCCAGTGGTTAAAACTTCATTTTCCAGTTCAGGGGTCAGTGGGTTTAATTCCTAGTCATGGAGCTAATATCCACATACCTCATGGCCATAAAAACCAACACACAAAACAGAAGTAGTATTATAACAATTTCAATGAAGACTTTTAAAAAATGGTCCACATTTTAAAAAATCTTTTAAAAAAACACAATGAGATATCACTTCACACTGTCAGAATAATGATTATTAGAAAGGCATAAAATAACAAGTGCTGGTAAGGATATGAAAAAATGGAAATTTCATGCTAGGGGATTGTGAGTATGTAAATTGGTGCATGGTCCCCCTACACGAATCACAACCTTGTTGTGGCAAAGGGCTTGCACAGCTAAATGAAGCAGTGAACCATTCCATGCAGAACCACCCAAGATAGACAGGTCATAGAGAAGAAACGTGGTCCACTGGAGAAGGAAATGACAAATCACTTCAGTATTACTGCCGCAAGAACATCAGGAAGAATATAAATGAGACAAAAAAAAAAAAGACACTGGAAGATGAGCCCAGCAAGTTGGAAAGTATCCAATATGCTACTGGGGAAGAGCAGAGGGCAATTACTAATAGCTCTAGAAAGAATGAAGTGGCTGGGTCAAAGAAGACATGACAGTTGTGGATGTGTCTGGTGATGAAAGTAGTCTGAAGCTGTAAAGAACAGTATTGCATAGGAACCTGGAATGTTAGGTCCATGAATCAAGATGAATTGGACATGGTCAAGCAGGAGATAGCAAGAGTGAACATCAACAACTTAGGAATCAGTGAACTAAAACAGACAGGAATGTGCAAATTTAATTCAGATGACCATTATATCTACTACTGTGGGCAAGAATCCCTTAGAAGAAATGGAGTAGCCCTCATAGTCAACAAGAGTCAGAAATGCAGTTTGGGTGCAATCTCAAAAATGACAGAATGATCTGTTTGTTTCCAAGGCAAAAAATTCAACATTACAGTAATCCAAGCCTATGCCCCAACCTCTAATGCTGAAGAAGCTGAAGTTGACTGGTTCTATGAATACTTCAAGACCTTCTAGAACTAACACCAAAAAAAAAAAAAAAAAATGTCCTTTTCATCATAGAGGATTGGAATGGAAAAGTAGAAGATAAGAGATTTCTGGAGTAACAGGCAAGTTTAGTCTTGGAGTACAAAATGAAGCAGGAAAAAGGCTAACAGAGTTCTGTTGAGAGAACACACTGGTCATAGCAAGCACCCTTGTCCAAGATCACAAGAGATGACTCTACACATGGATATCACCAGATAGTCAATACCAAAATCAGATTGATATATTCTTTGCAGCCAAAGATGGAGAGGCTCTATACAGTCAGCAAAAACAAGATCTGGAACTGACTGTGACTCAAATCATCAGCTCCTTATTACAAAATTCAGGCTTAAATTCAAGAAAGTAGGGAAAACCACTAGGCCACTCAGGTATGACATAAATCAAAGCCTTTATGATTATACAGTGGAGGTGATGAATAGATTCAAGGAAATAGATCTGGTAGACAGAGTGCCTAAAGAATCACAGACAGAGGTTTGTAACATTAGACGGGAAGCTGTGGCTGATGCAGTCCTAAAGAAAAAGAAATGCAAGAAGGCAAAGTGGTTGTCTAGCAGGCTTTACAAGTAACTGAGAAGAGAAGTGAAAGGCAAGGGAGACACACCCAACTGAATGCAGAGTTCCAGAGAACAGCAAGGAAAGATAAGAAGGACTTCTTCAATGGAAAATGCAAAGAAGTAGAGAAAAACAATAGAATTGGAAAGACTAGAGATCTCTTCAAGATGGAGATGTCAGGTGAACACTACATGCAAAGATGGGCACAATAAAGGACAGAAACGGTAGGGACCTAACAAAAGCAGAAGAGACTAAGAAGAGGTGGCAAGAATTCACAGAAGAACTATACCAAAAAGGTCTTATGACCCAGATAACCATGGTGATGTGGTCATGTGCCTAGAACCAGACATCTTGGAGTGCGAAGTCAAGTGGGCCTTAGGAAACATCACTATGAACAAAGCTAGTGGAGATGATGGAATTCCAGCTGAACTATTTCAAATCCTAAAAGATAATGCTGTTAATGTGCCGCACTCAATATGTCAGCAAATTTGGGAAACTCAGCAGTGGAAAAGGTCAGTTTTCATTTCAATCTCAAGAAAGGCAATGCCAAAGAATGCTCAAACTACAAAACAATTGCGCTTATTTCACATGCTAGCAAATGTAATGCTCAAAATCCTTTAAGCTATGCTTCAGTTCAGTTCAGTTCAGTCGCTCAGTCATGTCCAACTCTTTGCAACCCCATGAATCACATCACACCAGGCCTCCCTGTCCATCACCAATTCCTGGAGTTCACTCAAACTCATGTCCATCGAGTCGGTGATGCCATCCAGCCATCTCATTCTCTGAGGTCCCCTTCTCCTCCCGCCCCCAATTCCTCCCAGAATCAGAGTCTTTTCCAGTGAGTCAACTCGTCGCATGAGGTGGCCAAAGTATTGGAGTTTCAGCTTTAGCATCAGTCCTTCCAATGAACACCCAGGACTGATTTCCTTTAGAATGGACTGGTTGGATCTCCTTGCAGTCCAAGGGACTCTCAAGAGTCTTCTCCAACACCACAGTTCAAAAGCATCAATTCTTCGGCCATCAGCTTTCTTCACAGTGCAAATCTCACATCCATACATGACCACTGGATAAACCATAGCCTTGACTAGATGGACCTTTGTTGGCAAAGTAATGTCTCTGCTTTTTAATATGCTATCTAGGTTGGTCATAACTTTCCTTCCAAGAAGTAAGCATCTTTTAATTTCATGACTGCAATCAGCATCCATAGTGCTTAGCTGCATGTAAATTAAGAACTTCCAGATGTATAAGCAGAGTTTAGAAAAGGCAGAGGAACCAGAGATCAAAGTGTTAACATTTGTTGGATCATGAATAAAGCAACAGAATTACAGAAAAACATCTACTTCTGCTTCCTTGACTACACTAAACCTTTGTGTAGGCATGCATACTAAGTTCCTTCAGTCGTGCTTGACTCTTTTGAAACCCCATGGACTGTAGTCTGCCAGGTTCCTCTGTCCATGGGATTCTCCAGGCAAGAATACTGGAGTGGGTTACCATGTCCTCATCCAGGGGAATCTTCTCAACCCAGGGATCAAACACATGTCTCTTCTGTCTCCTGCATTGGCAGGTGAGTTCTTTACCACTAGTGCCAACTGGGAATGTATAGATCACAAAAAAATGTGGAAAATTCTTAAAAGAGATGGGAATACCAGACTGTCTTATCTGTCTCCTGAGAAACTGATATGTAGGTAAGAAGCAACAGTTAGAATGGGACATGGAATAACTGACTGGTTCAAGATTGAGAAAGGAGTACAAGGCTGTACATTGGCACCCTATTTATTTCACTTATATGCAGAGTACATCATGAGAAATGCTGGGCCAGATGAACCACAGGCTGGAATCAAAATTGTTAAGAGGGAGAAATATTAACAACCTCAGATATGGAGACGATGCGATTCTAATGGCAGAAAGCAAAAAGGAACTAAAGAGCCTCCTGCTGAAGGTGAAAAAAGAGAGTGAAAAAACTGTTTTGAAACTCAACATTAAAAAACTAAGATTATGGCATCTGTTTCCATCTCTTCATGGTAAATACAAGGGGGAAAAGTGGAAGCAGAGAGAGATTTTATTTTCTTGGGCTCAAAGAATCACAGCAGACAGTGACTGCATCCATGGAATTAAAAGATGCTTGGTCCTGGGAAGGAAATCTATGACAAATCTAGACAGTGCATTAAAAACAAGAGACATTAATTTGCCAACAAAGGTCCATATAGTCAAACCATGGTTTTTCCAGTAGTCATGTACAGATGTAAGAGTTTCACCATAAAGAATGCTGAGTGCTGAAGAACTGATGCTTCAAACTGTGGTGCTGGAGAAGACTCTCAAGAGTCCCCTGGACTGCAAGGAGGTCAGAACAGTTAATCATAAAGGAAATCAACCCTGAATAGCCACTGGAAGAACTGATGTTAAAGCTAAAGCTCCAATACTTTGGCCAACTGATGCAAAGAGATGACTCATTGGAAAAGACCCTGATACTGGGAAAGATTGAAGGAAAAAGGAGAAGTGGGTGACAGAGAATAACATGGTTATATAGCATCATCGACTCAATGGACATGAATCTGAGCAAACTCTGGGAGATAGTGGAGGACAGAGAAGCCTGATGTGCTATAGTCAATGGGGTCACAAAGAGTTGGACATGACTTAGCAACTGAACAAAAACAACCACAACTATTTATTACAGTATTATGGACAATTGTCAAGGTATGGAATAATCTAAGTGCCCATCAATACATGAGTGGGTAAAGAAGATGTGGTCTCTATATACACTAGAATATTACTTAGTCATTAAAAAGAACCAGATCTTGTCATTCATGACAACATGGATGGATCTAAAGGGTATTATGCTAAGTGAAATAAATCAAAGAAAGAAAAATAGTGCATAATTTCACTTGCATGTGAAATCTACATAAACAAAACAAATGAGTAAGCATAATACAGAAACAGAATTATAGTTACAGAAAGAAGCAGATGATTACCTGAAGGTACAATAGTGGGTAGAAGAAAGAAGTAGGTAAAGAAATTTAAGATGTACTGACCACCAGTTGCAAAATAAATGAATTACAGGTATAATATGTACAGTAATGGGAATGTAGTTCACAACTATTTAACAGGTTTATATGGTGACATCATAACTACACTTAGTGTGATGATCATTATGAAATGTACAAGAGTATCAAATCACTATGTTGTGTGTCAGTAACTAACACAGTATTGTAGGTCAACTATACTTGAAAAATAAGTACAGTAGGTCAACTATACTTAAACAAATAATCTTAAAAAGAGTTCAGATTTGTGGTTACCAGAAAGGGTGACAGTACATGGAAATTGGATAAAGTCAGTCAAAATATACAAACTTCCAATTATAAAGTAAATAAGTACTAGGAATATAATGTACAACATGATAAAAATAACTAACACTGTTCAGTGTTAAATATGAATGATACTGAGAGAAAATCCTAAGATTCTTACCAGATGAAATATTTTTTTCTATTTCTTTTTTTGTACTATGAGATGATGAATATTCACTAAACTTACTGTGATAATTACTTCATGATATATGTAAGTCAAATCATTAAGTTATACATTCTCTACTTATACAAGCTCTATGTCAACTACATCTCAATAAACCGGAAGGGAAAAAGAACACATAACAGGTGTCTAAGGCCTAACTAAAGTTGTCTGAATATTAAGTGCCAGGTTGACCTCTGAACCTGAAATGTCCTAACAGGAACTTCTCCTCCCTACTCTGCTACTGTGGATAAGATGTCTCTTTATCAAATATATAAGGAATAGTTTCTGCTTATACCCTTGTAACAAATTTCAGTTCACTGTTCAGTTCAGTTCAGTTTAGTCACTCAGTCGTGTCTGACTCTTTGCGACGCCATGAATCACAGCACGCCAGGCCTCCCTGTCCATCACCAACTCCTGGAGTTCACTCAAACTCATGTCCATTGAGTTGGTGATGCCATCCAGCCATCTCATTCTCTGTCGTCCCCTTCTCCTCCCGCCCTCAATGCCTCCCAGCATCAGTCTTTTCCAGTGAGTCAACTGGTTGCATGAGGTGGCCTAAGTATTGGAGTTTCAGCTTTAGCATCAGTCCTTCCAATGAACACAGGATTGATCTCCTTTAGAATGAACTGGTTGGATCTCCTTGCAGTCCAAGGGACTCTCAAGAGTCTTCTCCAACACCACAGTTCAAAAGCATCAATTCTTCGGAGATCAGTCCAACTCTCACATCCATACATGACCACGGGAAAAATCATAGCCTTGACTAGACGGACCTTGGTTGGCAAAGTAATGTCTCTGCTTTTTAGTTCACTGTTGCTGCTGCTGCTGCTGCTAAGTCACTTCAGTCGTGTCCGACTCTGTGTGACCCCATAGACGGAAGCCCACCAGGCTCCCCCTTCCCTGGGATTCTCCAGGCAAGAACACTGGAGTGGGTTGCCATTTCCTTCTCCAATGTGTGAAAGTGAAAAGTGAAAGTAAAGTCGCTCAGTCGTGTCTGACCCTTAGCGACCCCACGGACTGCAGTCTACCAGGCTCCTCCATCCATGGGATTTTCTAGGCAAGAGTACTGGAGTGGCTTGCCATTGCCTTCTCCGAGTTCACTGTTAGCACTTGGAATTACTCAAGGAAGTCAATCACATTCTCCATTGGACTCAGAAGCGGTTTTACCTTTCTGATACTCGAAAGCCCCTCCCAGCGTCTGGTGGTTCATTCTGTTCTCAAGTGCAACTCCCAGGTGGATTCAGTGTGCACTGTGTCTCCTACCACAGACCATGTGTATATGCGCCTAGTCAAGTGTTGTTGGTCTCATCTTCCCAGTGTTGGAGGTTGTGTACAGACATCCCTATAACTCTAGGCTGGTGAACTCCTCTCATCAGTGTGGAAAAAAGGCAGCAATCAAACAATCAAGTAGATAAGACAAAGAATTCTTCAGATTTTAGTCAGCCTTTTTTTCTTTAACCAAAAGAACCCTAATGGAAACAAATGGACTAAGATGAACCATGATTCCAGACACATGATGGAAGTAAGGGAAGTCAGGAGAGGGACTGGATTGAAGGAGAAACCATGAGTTCAACTGGCAAGATTTGGTTATATGTGCCATGAGATAACGAGGTATCATGTATTTGTAGGATAAGAGTCTACATCTCAGCAGAAAAATGCACAGGGAAATATACAAATGTGAAGGTTCCATTTATAAATACCACTTGAAGTCATCAGTTTACATGAGGAAGGCTAGGCAAATTTTTTTTTAAATTGCAATAAACATGTATTTATTGCAATGAATCCTTTGACTCTAAACTACTATTCATGCCAATTTATTCACATTTCTTATAAAGGTAGAATTTTAAAGAATCATACTGACATTTTAAAGAAAGGTGTTAATTTCCATGGGTATGTCCATAAGTTCTAACATTTTAGGTAAATTTTATAGAGAAGCTATGTCTGAGGTCTTAGATCAAATAAGAACTAAACACTAAATATTGAGAAGGATTTTTCATAAATTCCTATGAAGGAATTGAACATGTCCCATACTTGACTTAAAGAATATGGAAAGAGAAGCAAAGGACTGGGTGGGAAAAGAAGAGGAGGAACATTCATCTCAAATATGACTTCTCCTATATAGACTTTCTTGCATTAACAGGAAAAGGAATTTATTCCTATTCAGTAATTTTTCTACTTGTTTTGCTATCTTAAAAAAAAAAAAAACACTGTATAGTTGTTTCTCACCATTCCCTAATAAATCCTGAGATCTTCCAAACAAGGGCCAGTTATCTTTGAAACCTCACTATGACATCAAAGATGAAAAGTTTGATATTTGTCCCATAAATCTAGTAAGAAGAGATCTACAACATAGCTTTGATATGTAAAAAGAGATGATCGGAAAGCACTTGATCTATTTTTCCTCATATATTTAGGTGTGTCCCAATCAAAGACTAAAATACAAGGCCGAACTATAAACTATTAAGGGAAAACACTATTTAGCTTCAGATTGAGATGCCAGATAACACACAGAGTTTTCTCCACATTTCAGTGAGATTCCTCTGGGAAACATGGGATGAATTACAAGGAAGAAAAAAGTATAACACCCAGGAGAATAGGAGGCAGGGTGGAGAATTGTTGACCAATGAGAAATATCAACACTTTTGTTGTAGAAGATGCAACCAAGGATAGGCTGGAAGGAATAAAGGAAGGGGCAAGTTTTCACAGAGTCTCTCTAAAACTCTTATCTGAATGTGAGGTGGTATGCTTAAGCATGGAAATGGAAAACAGAGCTGAAATTCACTGTAAGTGTCAGTATGGAATAACTGGCCTCAGAAGGTCATTCACCTTTCTTCAGTGTTGAACACTCAAATCATTAGCAATCCATGTTCACTCCCAAGCACTGGTCCAGATGTTTGCAGAGGTCTGTGTGATTGGTTATGACTTACGAACAACCAGAGAATGACATGTCTTTGGCAGGCCAGATCACTTAATTATTACCCTTCCAGAGCTCTTTTCCATCAATGACAGGCCAGCAACATTGGCAGCTTTATCAGCCTACACCCAAAGCAAAGAGATATGGACAAAAATCTCTGCTGTTCTTAAAGTCATTGAGATTATTGGCTTTCTTGTTATCTTAGCAAAATCTAATCTTTTCTTATTTTGCCTTTCAGCTTATCTCT
The DNA here is from genome assembly GCF_049115385.1 of Moschus berezovskii. Taxonomy (NCBI): domain Eukaryota; kingdom Metazoa; phylum Chordata; class Mammalia; order Artiodactyla; family Moschidae; genus Moschus; species Moschus berezovskii. Next base: position 46,178,591 of record NC_142462.1, read on the forward strand.
AAGTTGGTGTTCAGTTCAGTTCAGTCACTCAGTCCTGTCCTACTCTTTGCTACCCCGTGAATCACAGCACGCCAGGCCTCCCTGTCCATCACCAAATCCCAGAGTTCACTCAAACTCACCTCCATCGAGTTGGTGATGCCATCCAGCCATCTCATTCTCTGTCGTGCCCTTCTCTTCCCACCCCCAATCCTTCCTAGCATCAGACTCTTATCCAGTGAGTCAACTCGTCGCATGAGGTGGCCAAATATTGGAGCTTCAGCTTCAGCATCAGTCCTTCCAATGAACACCCAGGATTGATCTCCTTTAGAATGGACTGGCTGGATCTCCTTGCAGTCCAAGGGACTCTCAAGAGTCTTCTACAGCACCACAGTTCAAAAGCATCAATTCTTCGGAGCTCAGCTTTCTTCACAGTCCAACTCTCACATCCATACATGACCACTGGAAAAATCATAGACTCAACTAGACGGACCTTGGTTGGCAAAGTAATGTCTCTGCTTTTTAATACGCTATCTGGGTTGGTCATAACTTTCCTTCAAAGAAGTAAGCGTCTTTTAATTTCCTGGCTGCAATCAGCATCTGCAGTGATTTTGGAGCCCAAAAAATTAAAGTCTGACACTGTTTCCACTGTTTCCGCATCTATTTCCCATGAAGTGATGGGACCAGATGCCATCATCTTCGTTTTCTGAATGTTGAGCTTCAAGCCAACCTTTTCACTCTCCTCTTGAACTTTCATCAAGAGGCTTTTGAGTTCCTCTTCACTTTCTGCCATAAGGGTGGTGTCATCTGCATATCTAAGGTTATTGATATTTCTCCCGGCAATCTTGATTCCAGCTTGTGCTTCTTCCAGCCCAGCGTTTCTCATGATGTACTCTGCATAGAAGTTAAATAAGCAAGGTGACAATAAACAACCTTGACGTACCACTTTTCCTATTTGGAACCAGTCTGTTGTTCGATGTCCAGTTCTAACTATTGCTTCCTGACCTGCATACAGGTTTCTCAAGAGGCAGATCAGGTGGTCTGGTATTCCCATCTGTTTCAGAATTTTCCATAGTTTGCTGTGATCCACACAGTCCAATGCTTTGGCATAGTCAGTGAAGCAAAAAGAGATGTTTTTCTGGAACTCTCTTGCTTTCTCCATGATCCAGCGGATGTTGGCAATTTGATCTCTGGTGCCTCTGACTTTTCTAAAACCTGCTTGAACATCTGGAAGTAGTTCATGTACTGCTGAAGTCTGGCTTGGAGAATTTTGAGCATGACTTTACTAGCGTGTGAGATGAGTGCAATTGTGCGATAGTTTGAGCATTCTTTGGCATTGCCTTTCTTTGGCATTGCCTTTCTTTGGAATTGGAATGAAAACTTACCTTTTCAAGTCCTGTGGCCACTGCTGAGTTTTCCCAATTTGCTGGCATATTGAGTGCAGCACTTTCACAGCATCATCTTTCAGGATTTGAAATAGCTCAACTGGAATTCCATCACCTCCACTAGCTTTGTTCGTAGTGATGCTTTCTAAGGCCCACTTGACTTCACATTCCAAAATGTCTGGCTCTAGGTCAGTGATCACGTTATCGTGACTATCTTGGTCGTTAAAATCTTTTTTGTACAGTTCTTCTGTGTATTCTTGCCACCTCTTCTTAATCTCTTCTGCTTCTGTTAGGTCCATACCATTTCTGTCCTTTATCGAGCCCATCTTTGCATGAAATATTCCCTTGGTATCTCTAATTTTCTTGAAGAGATCTCTTGTCTTTCCTATTCTGTTGTTTTCCTCTATTTCTTTGTATTGATCTCTGAGGAAGGCTTTCGTATCTCTCCTTGCTATTCTTTGGAACTCTGCATTCAGATGCTTATATCTTTCCTTTTCTCCTTTGCTTTTCACCTCTCTTCTTTTCATAGCTATTTGTAAGGCCTCCTCAGACAGCCATTTTGCTTTTTTGCATTTCTTTTTCATGGGGATGGTCTTGGTCCCTGTCTCCTGTACAATGTCACGAACCTCCGTCCAGAGTTCATCAGGCACTCTATCAGATCTAGTCCCTTAAATCTATTTCTCACTTCCACTGTATAATCATAAGGGATTTGATTTAGGTCATATCTGAATGGTCTAGTGGTTTTCCCCACTTTATTCAATTTAAGATGTGATGCCAGCTCTGAGCGTGCAGACGCAACCTACCTCGCGCAGAGAGGAGCTAACCCACGTCCAAGTGACGGTGGCTGCGCGGGCACAGGAGGGCCAAGAGGAGCTACTCCACGTTCAAGAACAGGAGGGGCGGCCGTGAGGAGACACCCCTCGCCCAAGGTAATGTGCAGCGGCTGTGCTTTGCTGGAACAGCCGTGAAGAGATACCCCACGACGAACGTAAGAGAAACCGAAGTAAGACGGTAGGTATTGCGAGAGGGCATCAGAGGGCAGACACACTGAAATAATAATCACAGAAAACTAGTCGATCTAATCACATGGACCACAGCCTTGTCTAACTCAATGAAACTAAGCCATGCTGTGTGGAGCCACCCAAGACAGGCGGGTCATGGTGGAGAGGTCTGACAGAATGTGGTCCACTGGAGAAGGGAATGGCAAACCACTTCAGTATACTTGCCTTGAGAACCCCCATGAATAGTATGAAAATGCAAAATGATAGGATACTGAATGAGGAATTCCCCAGGTGATAGGTGCCCAATATGCTACTGGAGATCAGTGGAGAAATAACTCCAGAAAGAATGAAGGGATGGAGCCAAAGCAAAAGCAATACCCAGTTGCGGATGTGACTGGTGATAGAAGCAAGGTCCGATGCTATAAAGAGCAATATTGCATAGGAACCTGGAATGTGGGGTCAATGAATCAAGGCAAATTGGAATGTGGTCAAATAGGAGATGGCAAGAGTGAATGTAGACATTCTAGGAATCAATGAACTCAAATGGACTGGAATGGGTGAATTTAACTTAGATGACCATTATATCTACTACTGTGGGCAGGAATCCCTTGAAGATATGGAGTAGCCATCAAGGTCAACAAAAGAGTCCAAAATGCAGTACTTGGATACAATCTCAAAAATGGCAGAATGATCTCTGTTCATTTCCAAGGCAAACCATTCAATATTACAGTAATCCAAGCCTACGCTCCAACCAGTAACACTGAAGAAGCCGAAGTTGAATGGTTCTATGAAGACTTACAAGACCTTTTAGAACTAACACCCGAAAAAGATGTCCTTTTCGTTATAGGGGACTGGAATGCAAAAGTAGGAAGTCAAGAAACACCCGGAGTCACAGGCAAATTTGGCCTTGGAGCATGGAATGAAGCAGGGCAAAGGCTAATAGAGTTTTGCCAAGAGAACGCACTGATCATAGCAAACACCCTCTTTCAACAACACAAGAGAAGACTCTACACATGGACATCACCAGATGGTCAACACAGAAATCAGATTGATTACATTATTTGCAGCCAAAGATGGAGAAGGTCTATACGGTTAGCAAAAACAAGACCAGGAGCTGACTGTGACTCAGATCATGAACTCCTTATTGCCAAATTCAAGTTGGTGTAGGGGGAATAGAAAATCCAAGCCTTTTCTGTGGCTATTGGTACTCCAGCATTTATCCCTTATTGATCTAGTATTAGGAATTCACACAAAGGAGAGGAGAGAAACAGATCTGAGAGGAGATACAATTTTTTGAATGAAAGAGTGCATCACTTTAATGGCTCTACTTAGACATATTTTCATTGCACTTCAGAAAATTAAAAGAGAAGATATTAATGGCTTCTAAAGATAGATTTTAAAAAGTCACTCAAAAAGCAATGAGAGAAATATAGCTGTGCCAATAGGCACATGAAAAAATTGGCAACATCACTAATTATTAGAGAAATGCAAATCAAAACTACAATGAGATACACCTCACACCTGTCAGGATGGCTATCACCCAAAAGTATACAAACAATAAATGCTGGAGAGGGTTTGGAGAAAAGGGAACCCTCCCACACTGTTGGTGGGAATGTAAACTGGTACAGCCACTATAGAGAACAATATGAAAGTTCTTCAAATAATTAAAATTAGAACTGAGTTTTTATCTAACAACCCCATTCATGAGCATATACCCAAAGAAACCATAATTTGAAAAGATACATGCACCCTAACATTCATTGCAACACAACTGGCAATAGTCAAGACATAGTCCATTGACATATGAATGGATAAAGAAACTGTGGTATATGCAATGCGTAGAACACAATACATAGAATACAATGGAATTCTACGCAGTTATAAAAAATGAATGAATTTTCCATATGCAGCTCTTTGGATGGACCTAGATATTATCATAATAAGTGAAGTAAGTCAGACAGAGAAAGACAGTATCATATGAAAGCACGTATATGTGGAATCTTGAAAAACAGATACAAATGAACTTCTTTACAAAACAGACTCAATGTCTTCAAAAAACAATCTTATGTTTACCAAAGGGTAAACTGCAAGGCGATCCAACCAGTCCATTCTAAAGGAGATCAGTCCTGGGTGTTCATTGGAAGGACTGATGCTAAAGCTGAAACTCCAATATTTTGGCCACCTCATGTGACGAGTTGACTCATGGGAAAAGACTCTGATGCTGGGAGGGTTTGGGGGCAGGAGGAGAAGGGGACGACAGAGAGTGAGATGGCTGGATCGCATCACCGACTCGATGGACATGAGTTTGAGTGAACTCCGGGAGTTGGTGATGGACAGGGAGGCCTGGCGTGCTGTGATTCATGGGGTCGCAAAGAGTGGGACACGACTGAGCGACTGAACTGAACTGAACTGAAACAAGGGGGTAAAGGGAAGAATAAATTAGGAAACTGGTACTAACATTCACACACTATTATATATAAATAGATTATCAATAAGCATCTATTGCATAGCACAGATAATTCTACTAAATATTCTGAAGAATGGGTATAGATATGTGTGTATGTACAACTGAATCACTTAGCTTTATATCTGAAATTAAACATTGTATATCCAATATATAATAAAAATTAAATTTAAAAGAAAGTTCAAATTATACTTTAATATGACTATGATATAGAATACAAACATGTAAAGGTCAAATTTTAAAGAGAATGTTGAAAAATGAAATCTAGAATGTTCATATTTATAGCAACTAAAATATATATTTCAGTTTTGTTACCATTATCAAACGTTTAAATAGTACTTCCACAGTAGTACTAGTCATGTAATTAGTTCAAAATTATTTTTAAAAGAATCATGGAGAACAATGTTTCCCCACTCAATAGATCTGATCTTGACTGAAATTCTAACATGTATGTGCTCTAGTCTGAACAAATATTCAGTTCAGTTGCTCAGTCGTGTCCGACTCTCCATGACCTCATGAATCACAGCGTGCCAGGCCTCCCTGTCCATCACCAACTCCTGGAGTTCACTCAAACTCATGTCCACAGAGTTGGTGATGCCATCCAGCCATCTCATTCTCTGTCGTCCCCTTCTCCTCCCGCCCCCTATCCCTCCCAGCATCAGACTCTTTTCCATTGAGTCAACTCTTCGCATGAGGTGGCCAAACTATTGGAGTTTCAGCTTTAGCATCAGTCCTTCCAATGAACACCCAGGACTGATCTCCTTTAGAATGGACTGGTTGGATCTCCTTGCAGTCCAAGGGATTCTCAAGTGTCTTCTCCAACACCACAGTTCAAAAGCATCAATTCTTTGGGGATCATCTTTCTTCACAGTCTAACTCTCACATCCATACATGACCACAGGAAAAATCATAGCCTTGACTAGACGGACCTTGGTTGGCAAAGTAATGTCTCTGCTTTTTAATATACTATCAAGGTTGGTCATAACTTTCCTTCCAAGGAGTAAGCGTCTTTTAATTTCCTGGCTGCAATCAGCATCTGCAGTGATTTTGGAGCGCCAAAAAATAAAGTCTGACACTGTTTCCACTGTTTTTCCATCTATTTCCCATGAAGTGATGGGACCAGATGCCATGATCTTTGTTTTCTGAATGTTGAGCTTCCAGCCAACATTTTCACTCTCCTCTCTCACTTTCATCAGGAGACTTTTTAGTTCCTCTTCACTTTCTTCCATAAGGGTAGTGTCATCTGCATATCTGAGGTTGTGCAAAGATGGGCTCGATAAAGGAGAGAAATGGTATGGACCTAACAGAAGCAGAAGAGATTAAGAAGAGGTGGCAAGAATACACAGAAGAACTGTACAAAAAGATCTTCACGACCAAGATAGTCACGATAACGTGATCACTGACCTAGAGCCAGACATCTTGGAATGTGAAGTCAAGTGGGCCTTAAAAAGCATAACTAGGAACAAAGCTAGTGGAGATGATGGAATTTCAGTTGAGCTATTTCAAATCTTGAAAGATGATGCTGTGAAAGTGCTGCATTCAATATGCCAGCAAATTGGGAAAACTCAACAGTGGCCACAGGACTGGAAAAGGTCAGTCTTCATTCCAATCCCAAAGAAAGGCAATGCCAAAGAATGCTCAAACTACCACACAATTGCACTCATCTCACACGCTAGTAAAGTCATGCTCAAAATTCTCCAAGCCAGGCTTCAGCAATATGTAAACCGTGAACTCCCAGATGTTCAAGCAGGTTTTAGAAAAGTCAGAGGCACCAGAGATCAAATTGCCAACATCCGCTGGATCATGGAGAAAGCAGGAGAGTTCCAGAAAAACATCTATTTCTGCTTCATTGACTATGCCAAAGCCTTTGACTGTGTGGATCACAATAAACTGTGGAACATTCTGAAAGAGATGGGAATACCAGACCACCTGACCTGCCTCTTGAGAAACCTGTATGCAGGTCATGAAGCAACAGTCAGAACAAATATTATTCCATCCTAATTTACAGTCCTTGATTTATAATATTTTTGCAATTTTTATATTAAATTAGTATTTTAAATGATATCCCATATAGTAAACAAATTCTAAAATTTAGTAAAAGACATAATCAGCAGAACTTATTTCTAACATACTACAGTAAAATGTGGACTGTAAATTAGAAATAAAGAAAATAATTAAGAATTCCTACCTACCATCACATCATAAAAACTTGTAATTCCTGGGAATGAATCTAACTAAAGGGCTGAAAGACTTGTATGCCAAAAGCTCTAAGACATGACAAAAGGAAAAAAAAAAACTGCATATGACACAAACAGGGAAAAAAGATGGTCTGTTCATAAGTTGGAGAATATTGTTTAAATGACCATAAAAACCAAAGCAATCTACAGATTTAATGAAATTCCTATCAAAATATAAATGGCATTTTTCAAAGAGTTGTAACCAAAGAATTCCAAAATTATCTGGAAAGACAAAAGTCCCTGTACAGCACAAACAACCATGAGATGATTAGGCAATGCTAAATGTAGCATACTCCCTGACTTCACACTATAATACAAAGGTACAAAAAAAAAAAAAAAACTACATAGAACAATGCAACAAAACATAATTCCCACAAATGAGCACACACTTAAATGAAAATTAAGTATGCTCATCTGTTCATGGGATTCTCCAGGCAAGAGTACTGGAGTGGGTTGCCATTACCTTCTCCCTGGAATATTTGAGGGTATGTAAATTGGTGTAGCCAATATGGAAAATAGTATGGAGATTCCTCAATTACAAATGGAACTACCATATAAACATAGGCAATGTTACTCCTGGGTATATATCAGAAGATAGCCAAAACACTAAGTAGAAAACACATATGCACACCTATGTTCATAGCAACCTTATTTACAATCATCAAGATATGGAAGCAACCTAAGTGCTCAACCATAAATGAAAGGGTGAAAATGACATGCTCTATATATACAACGGAATATTACTTAGCCATGAAAAAATAGCTAAATCTTGCAATTCATGACAATGTGAATGGACCTATATGGTATTAAGCTATGTGAAATAAATAAGACAAAGAAAGACAAATCAGGCATGATTTCACTTAGATGTGAAATCTACATAAACAAACCAAATGAGTGTATAAAACAGAGTCATAGTTACAGAGAAAAAAAAAAAAACAGGTGACTGCTAGAGGAAACGATGTTGAAGGGAGGAAAGAAATAGGTAAAGAAGTTTAAGATGTACAGATTTCCAGTTACAAAATAAATGAGTCAAGATAAATGAGTGATGGAAATATATTCTAGAATTATATAAATGTTTGTATGATAATATATCAGAACTAAGGCTTCCCCTCACACGCTAGTAAAGTCATGCTTAAAATTCTCCAAGCCAGGCTTCAGCAATATGTGAACCGTGAACTCCCAGATGTACAAGCAGGTTTTAGAAAAGGCAGAGGCGCCAGAGATCAAATTGCCAACATCCGCTGGATCATGGAGAAAGCAAGAGAGTTCCAGAAAACCATCTATTTCTGCTTCATTGACTATGCCAAAGTCTTTGACTGTGTGGATCACAAGAAACTGTGGAACATTCTGAAAGAGATGGGAATACCAGACCACCTGACCTGCCTCTTGAGAAACCTGTATGCAGGTCAGGAAGAAACAGTTAGAACTGGACATGGAACAACAGACTGGTTCCAAATAGGAAAAGTGGTACGTCAAGGTTGTTTATTGTCACCTTGCTTATTTAACTTATATGCAGAGTACATCATGAGGAACGCTGGGCTGGAAGAAGCACAAGCTGGAATCAAGATTGCCGGGAGAAATATCAATAACCTCAGATATGCAGAGGACACCACCCTTATGGCAGAAAGTGAAGAGGAACTCAAAAGCCTCTTGATGAAAGTGAAAGAGGAAAGTGAAAAGGTTGGTTTGAAGCTCAACATTCAGAAAACAAAGATCATGGCATCTGGTCCCATCACTTCATGGGAAATAGATGGAAAAACAGTGGAAACAGTGTCAGACTTTATTTTTTGGGGCTCCAAAATCACTGTGGATGCTGATTGCAGCCATGAAATTAAAAGACGCTTACTCCTTGGTAGGAAAGTTATGACCAACCTAGATAGTATATTAAAAAGCAGAGACATTACTTTGCCAACAAAGGTCCGTCTAGTCAAAGCTTTGGTTTTTCCCATGGTCATGTATGGGTGTGAGAGTTGGACTGTGAAGAAAGCTGATCGCCGAAGAATTGATGCTTTTGAACTGTGGTGTTGGAGAAGACTCTTGAGAGTCCCTTGGACTGCAAGGAGATCCAACCAGTCCATTCTAAAGGAGATCAATCCTGGGTGTTCATTGGAGGGACTGATGCTAAAGCTGAAACTCCAATAGTTTGGCCACCTCATGCGAAGAGTTGACTCACTGGAAAAGACTCTGATGCTGGGAAAGATTAGGGGCGGGAGGAGAAGGGGACAACAGAGAGTGAGATGGCTGGATGGCATCACCGACTCTGTGGACATGAGTCTGAGTGAACTCTGGGAGTTGGTGTTGGACAGGGATGCCTGGCGTGCTGTGATTCATGGGGTCTCAAAGAGTCGGACACGACTGAGTGACTGGACTGAACTGAACTGAAGGCCTCCCCAGGCGGTAAAGTGGTAAAGAATCTGTCTGCCAATGCAGGAGACACTAGAAACACAGGTTTGATCCTTGAGTTGAGAAGCTCCACTGGAGCAGGAAATGGCAACCCACTCTGGTATTCTTGTCTGGGAAATTCCGTGGACAAAAAAGCCTGATGGGCCACAGTCCATGGGGTTGCAAAGAGTCGGACATGACTGAGCACAGCAGCACACACATGTATAACTAGACTTACTGCAGTGATCATTCTGAAATGCATAAAAATATCAAATCATATATTCAGTATTTGGAACTAACACAATGTTGTAGGCCAACTATGTTCCAAAAATGTCTGAACAAACATATATCTGATCCTAGAAAAAGTGATCAGATTTGTGTTTACCAGAAAGGGGGACTTTGGAAGGAATTGGATGAAGGCAGTCAAAATGTACAAATTTCCAGTAATAAGACACTTAAGTCCTACAAAATGATAAGAATAACACTGCCCTGTGTTATATACGAATGTTATTAAGAGTGAATCCTAAGGCCTTTCATCAACCAAAGAAACTTTATTCTTCTTTACCTGTATCTATGAGATGATATTCACTAAACTTACTGTGATAATCGCTTCTTGATGTATGTAAGTCAAATCCTTAAGCTGTATACCTTAAATTTATACAAACTATGTGTCAATTATATCTCAATACAACTGGAAGAAAAAAGAGCACAACTCTTAATATTTGTGTAGGGCCTAACTACAATTGTCTGAATATCAAGGACTCCATTGACATCTGAAACTGGGATGGCCCAATTGCAAGTTCCCTTTCCCACTATGTTCCTGTAAACAAGATATTTCTTTATCAACTATGCCAGGGACAGTTTATGCTTATAACTTTGTCACAAGTTTCGGTTTCCTGTTAATACATGGAATTATTCAAGGAAGCCAATCATAATCACTCAATGAACCCAGAGGACGTTTTACTCTCCTGATACTCCAAAGCCTCCCCCAGTGCCTGGTGGTTCATGCGGTTCTCAAGGGCAGCCCTCAGGTGCACTTTTAGTGAGTGCCGAGTCCTCCTACCCCAGGCTGTGGGTGTATGTGATTACCCAACTGCTGTCAGTCTCATCAGCCCAGAATTGGATGTCGTGTACAGACACCCCTAAAACTCTAGCATGGGAATTCATCTCATCAGTGTGGTAAAAAGCAACAATTACAATAACCACAAGATACAATTATAAATACTTTAAATTTTTGTTTTATGAGTCTAATGAACCCTAACTGAAACTAATGCAACTAACCGAAACATAATGAACCAAGTATATGTTAGCTGTAGGATATGAGTCTACATTCCAGCAGGAAAATTCATAGGAAAGTAGACATATGTGGAGTGTCAGTATGTGAACAGCATTTGAAGTCACCAGTTTTGATGTGGAAGTTCAGGCAAATAAAAAGAAAATTTGGCAATAAAACATGTATTTATTCTAATGAATCATTTGACTGAACTTTCTTTTGTGGAAATCTTATATATAAAAATTTGTTAAAATTTTAGATTTTGAAAGCATATAACAAATGTTTCAAAGAAAGGTGTTAATTTGCAAATAATTTCTTGCATTTTAATTAAGTTTGACAACAAATCTATGTCTGAGGTCTTGGATCATAGTTGAAACACAATGTAAATATTTAGTAGGAATATTCTCAAATTCTGATAAAGGAACTGAATGTGTTTCACACTTAGCTTAAATAAATTTATGAGACAGAAAAAAAAACACACCAAAATCTAGAATATGGAAAGAGAAATAAATGCCTGGGTGAGTAAAGAAGATGAGGAACATTCATTTCAAATACTCCTTCTCCTCTGTACATGTTTCTTGCATTTAACAGGTGAAACTAATTTATTTGTCTTCTGTAATTCCCTAGTTGTTTTGTTAAAAAAAAAAAGACTCTATATTTTTACTTATGTATCTTCCCACCCTGACACCCTGATAAGTCCTGAGCATCCACAAAGTAAGGGCCAGTTATCTTTGTAATCCCACTCTGACAGGAAGATTAAAAGTCTGATACTTGTCCAATAAATCTAGTAAGAACATATCTATAATATACTTTTGATATATAAAAAGAGGTTATCTCAAAGCACTCATATTTTTCCGTGTGTGTGTGTGTCTCAGAGAAAGAATAAAACACAAATCTAAATGGGGGGATGGAATTTAGAAAGATGCAAATGATAACCCTGTATACGAGACAGCAAAAGAGACACAGATGTATAGAACAGTCTTTGGGACTCTATGGGAGAGGGGGAGGGTGGGATGATTTGGGACAATGGCACTGAAACACGTATGTTGTCATATGTGAAACGAATCACTAGTTCAGGGTCATGCATGTTATAGGATGCTCGGGGCTGGCATGCGGGGATGACCCAGAGGGAGGATAAAGGGAGGAGGGAGGTGGGAGGGGGGTTCAGGAGGGGGAACTTATGTAAACCCGGGGCGAATTCATGTCAATGTATGGCAAAACCAACCAATATAATATTGTAAAATAATTTGCCTCCAATAAAAAATAAATTAATTATAAATAAAAAAAAATAAAAAAAAAATAAATGGGGGGAAAAAACTATTCTGAATCCAGTTTAAGATGTCAATTCATCCATAGAGTTTGTATCCCTTCTCTGTCAGATTCCTCTGGAATAGATGGAATGAATTATGAGGAAGAAAACAGTAGAACCCCAAGAACAGCTGACTGATCAATGTGAAAGTTCAACTTTTGATGAAAAGAAGGAGAAGGCGCTACCAAGCATAGGCTAGAAGGAAGAAAGAAGGAGCAAGTCTTCACAAAGAAACTGTCAGAAGCTGTCATCTCAGAGTGAGGATGTATGCTTAGAGCAAAGAAATGACAAATAGGGCTGAAGTGTTAGTACAGAGTAACTGTCCTTTGATGACAATTCACCTTTCTCTGAACTTGAACACACCAATCACAAGGAATTAAAATGGTCCTGTTGCTTGTACAGGACCATGTGATTAGTTATGATGAAGGAACAATCAAAAGAAATATCCTGTGTCTTTTGTTGGCTAAATCACTTAACTATTACCCTTCCAGAGCTCTTCTATCAGTTACAGGCCAGCAACACTGAGATATTGGTGACTTTATCAGCCTAACCCCAGAGTGAAGAGATGAAGAAAAGAGAACCCAGTCTCTACTATTGTTAAAGTGATTAAGTTTTTTGCCTTGTTATCTTAGCAACGTCTAATCTACTCCTGTTTTGCCTGTCATTTTATGCAAAATTTGGAGGGGGAGTGGAAAATACAATTGTCTAGGTTGCACATTTGTACCACAGAATTTACCCCTTTTTATTCGGAGAAGGAAATGGCACCCCACTCCAGTACTATTGCCTAGAAAATCCCATGGACGGAGGAGCCTGGTGGGCTGCAGTCCATGGGGTCGCTAAGGGTGGGACACGACTGAGCGACTTCACTTTCACTTTTCACTTTCACACATTGGAGAAGGAAATGGCAACCCACTGCAGTGTTCTTGCCTGGAGAATCCCAGGGATGGGGGAGCCTGGTGGGCTGCCGTCTATGGGGTCGCACAGAGTCGGACACTACTGAAGTGACTTAGCAGCAGCAGCAGCATTCTATTATTTGGAGGTTCACACAAAATACAGAAACATGATGGCTAGGAGAAAAACAGACTTGACATGAAACACAGCTTTTAAAATGAAAGTTCAGGAAGTGCGCTCAGCGCCCCGCGGATCTGTCTCTTGCTTCAACAGTGCTTGGATGGAACAGACCCAGGGACGCCCCTTGCTCCAGCCTCCGACCACCCTCCAACCTTTTTTCCAGTCACAACCTCAGGAGTCAGCCACTCAACTGTCCGTGATCGCAGGGACCAGCCAGCATTTTTTAACTCCTTATTACCAACCAATCATGAGCTCCCAGATTCTTCAGAATTATTCTTCCGAGGTGGAGGCCGCCTTCAACCACCTGGTTAACATGCAACTGCGGGCCTCCTACACCTACCTCTCTCTGGGCTTCTATTTCGACCGCGACGATGTGACCCTGGAGGGTGTGGGTTACTTTATTCGTGAATTGGCCAAGGAGAAGTGCGAGGGCGTGGAGCATCTCTTGAAATTGCAAAACCAGCGTGGCAGCTGCGCCCTCTTCCTGGACGTGCAGAAGCCATTTCAAGATGAGGGGGGTAAAACCCAGGATGCTATGGAAGCCGCCCTTCTAGTAGAGAAGAACCTGAATCAAACCCTGTTGGATCTGCATGGCCTGACTTCTGCCTGTGGAGACCCCCACATCTGTGACTTCCTGGAGAACCACTTCCTAGATGAGGAAGTGAAACTCATCAAGAAGATGGGTGACCACCTGACCAACCTCCGCAGGCTGGCTGGTCCCCAGGCTGGGTTGGGCGAGTATCTCTTCGAAAGGCTCACCCTCAAAGCACGACTAGGAGCTTCTGGAGACCAGTGATCTTTGAAGAACCCACCTAACATCAGGGCTGCCTGAAGCCTCTCTTTGCAGCCACTCGGCAGCTTTTTAACACCCTGGAGCCCTCTCTCAAGCCTTGGACCAAATGGAAACAATAAAGTTTTTGCAGTATAAAAATAAAATAAAATGAAATGAAAGTTCATCAAATGATCATCACTGTAATTTGAAGAGGCTCACATTTAGACATATTTTCATTAAACTTCAGAAAAACAAAGGAGAAGATATTAAAAGCTTCTAAAGACATTTGTTAAAAAGCTAGTCAGAAAGCAATGAGAGACATAGATGACCAGGAGGCATATGAAAAGATGATCAACTTTGCTAATTATTAGAGAAATGCAAATCCAAAATACAATGTGGTATTATATCACACTGGTCAGGATGGCTATCATGAAAATGTCTACAAACAATAAATTCTGGAAAGCGTGTGGAGAAAATGAACCCTCCTATACTGTTGATGGGAATGTGAAGTGGAATAGTCAGTATAAAGGACAGTGTGGAGTTTCCTTAAGAAATAGAGCTGCCATCAGTTCAGTTCAGTCACTCAGTTGTGTCCGACTGTTTGCAACCCCATGAATCACAGCATGCCAGGCCTCCCTGTCCATCACCAACTCCCAGAGTTCACTCAAACTCATGTCCGTCGAGTCAGTGATGCCATCCAGCCATCTCATTCTCTGTTGTCCCCTTCTCCTCCCGCCCCCAATCCCTCCCAGCATCATAGTCTTTTCCAGTGAGTCAATTCATCGCATGAGGTGGCCAAAGTATTGGAGTTTCAGCTTGATCCAGTAATCTCACTCCTGGCCATATATTAGGAGAAAAACATCATTTGAAAAGATACATACACTCCAATGTTTGCTGTAACACCATTGACAATAGTCAAGACCTGGAAGCAACCTAAAAGTCCATCGACAGAGGGCTGGATAAAGAAGATATGGTACATATATTCGAAGGACAATTACTCAGCATATTAAAGAATGAAATAGTGTCATTTGTATCAACATGGATGGACTTAACGATGATCATACTAAATGAAGTCAGTAAGACACAGAAAGATAAATATCACATGACATCACTTATATGTGAATCTTAAAAGAAAAGATGCAAATGAACTTATTTACAAAACAGAAACAGACTCAGACATTAAAAACAATCTACGGTTACCAAAGGGGAAGCCTGGAGGAGAGAGAGGGATAAATTAGGAGATTGGTATAAACATATAAAGACTACTGTATATGAAATATATAATCAACAAGGATCTACTGTACAGTACAAGAAACTCTACTCAATTTTCTTAAGTAAACTATATGGGAAAAGAATCTAAAAAGAATGAATGCATGTATTTGTGTAACTGAATACTTAACTATATATCTGAAACTAATATCATAAGGTAAATCAACTATACTTTAATATAAAGTATTAAAGAAAAAGACAAATGAAATATATATATAAATTCATTTTTATATAAAATGAAAATTAAATAATAGAAAAAGTTTTCCATTACTATTGTAAATGATGTCCTTTATTCAGTGTAGAATAAAGAAAATTCCAAAGTTTACTGAATGACATAATCACCCAGAATTTCGTTCAAGCTTATTCTATTATTAAATGAGGGTTATAAGTTAAAATTTTAAAAAAAGAAAGAAAAATTAAGGAAACAATCCCTTGTACCATCAGACTAAAACAAACGAAAAAAACACCTAGGGATAATCAAACCAAAGAGGTTAAAGACTTGTATTCCAAGAACTCTAGAAAGCTAATGAAAGGAATTCTATACGACACAAACGTGGAAAAATAAACTCTGTTCCTAAATTGGAAGAATATCGTTTAAATGACCATGCTCCCCAAAGCAATGTACAGATTCAATAAAATGCCTATCAAAATATCAGGGCATTTTTCAAAGAATTCCAAAATTGTTTGGAAACACAAAAGAGAAAACAATACAATTTTGAGAAGTAAATCAAAGTTGGAAGTACTACACTCCATGATTTCAAACTATAATGCAAAAATAGAGTAAACAAAACAGTGCTGGGCATGAAAATCAAACACATAGATTAATAGGACAAAATAGTAAATATAGAAATTAACTCACACTTATATAGAAAATTAATCTATGACAAAGAAGGCAAGAATATACAATGGGGAGAAAACAGACTCTTCAGCCAATGGCAGTGGGAAAACTGGAGAGCTACATGCAAAAGAGTCAGACTGGACTGCTCTATCACACTATGACAAAACTAAATGCAGAATGAAGCCATTAATCTTCTAGAAGAAAACTGTCAATACATATTTTGATACTGGTTCTCACAATATTTTTATTTGTTTTTTTGCTGTGTCTCCTTGCACAGTTGAAACAAGAGCAAAAATAAGCAAACAGGATTGCATCAAATTATAAGGCCTTTGCACAGAGAACTAAACTGTTGATAAAAGAAAAGGACCAGTCACTGATTGGGAGAAAATATTTTTAAGTGATGTGACTTATATGAGGTTAATACACAAAATATACAAACAACTCTTTCAACTCCACAGTAGTGAAACAAAACACCTGATTTAAAAAAATGGGTATAGAATCTGAATAGACATTTTTCTGACAAAAATGGTCATCAGTCAAATGAAAAGATTTTCAACATCACTAATTATCAGGAAGATGCAAATCAAAACCACAATGAAATATCACTTCATACCTGTCAGAATAACTATTATCAAAAAGGCAACAAATAGCAAGTGTTGGTAAGGATATGAAGAAAGGAAACCTCTGTGCTGGAGGATTGGGGGGTATGTAAATTGATGCAGCCAATATGGAAAATAGTAGGGAGATTACTCAAACAATTAAAAAGGGAACTGCATATAAACATAGGAAATTCCTCTCCTGGCTGTATCAGAAGAAAGCCAAAACACTGAGGAGGAAAGATATATGCACCCCTATGTTCATTGCAGCCTTATTTACAATTGTCAAGATACGGAAGCAACCTAAGTGCCCATCAACAAATGAATGGGTAAAGATAATATACTTAGCCATGAAAAAGAATGAAAGCTTGCCATTCATAAAAACATGGATGAATCTATAGTGTATGCTATTAAGTGAAAAAAGTCAAAGAGAGACAAATAGTGTGATTTCACTTATATGTGAAATATAAATCAGCAAAATAAATGAATAAATATAAATCAGAAACAATCATAAAGAGAACAAACAGAGGAGAGGCTGGTATGGAAGGGAAAGAAGTAGGTAAATATTAAGAGGTACAAAATTCCAATTGCAAAATAAATGAGTTACAGGTATGAAATGTACAGTGATGGGAATACAGGTAAACTATAAAACAGATTTATATGGTGATGTATCATAATGAGACTTATTGTGGTGATCATTTTGCAAGATACAGAAATATTAAATCACTATGTTCTGTATCAGGAATTACCACAGTGTGAAGATCAAGTATACTTCAAAAATAAATGAACAAACAATCTCATGGGAAAAAGAGATTAGATTTGCAGTTATCAGAAAGGAGGTGTGGGTAGGAATTGGCTGAAGGAAGTCAAAATGTGCAAACTTCCTGTTATAAGACACATAAGTCCCAAGCATGTAATCTATTAATACAACATGATAAATATAACTAATACTGCCCTATATTACATATGAATATTTTTAAGAGAGTAGATCCTAGGGCTCTCATTAGGCAAATAAATCTTTTTTCCTTGAATTTCTTTAATTTTGTATCTATACAAGGTGATGAATATTCACTAAACTTACTGTGACTATCACTTCATAACATATGTAAGTCAGATCATTAAGCTATACATCATAAACTTATAAAACTTATACAAATTCTATGTCAATTATATCTCAATATTACTGGAAGAAAAAAGAACACACAATAGGTGTGTAAGGCCTAACTAAAATTGTCTGAATATTAAGTGCCAGGTTGACCTTTGAAACTGGAACGGCCCAATGGAACTTCTCACAACTCTACTCCTGTGGATAAGATGTCTCTTTATCACATGTAAAAGGAACAGTTTCTGCAGATACCTTTGTAACAAGTTTCAGTTCACTGTTAGCACATGGAATTTTTCAAGGAAGCCAATCACATTTGCTATTGGATATAGAGATTTTATCTTCCTGATACCCCAAAACCTTCTCTAATGTCTGGCGGTACACTGTATTTTCAAGTGTAATCCCCAGGTGGACTCCCAGTGTGTACTGTGTCCTCCTAACCCAGGCTGTGGGTATATGTGACTAATCAAGTGAACTGCTGTCAGTCTCATCTGCCCAGGGTTGGAGGTTGTGTACAGACATCCCTATAACTCAAGACTGGTGAACTCCTCTCTCACCAGTGTGTTAAAAAGACACTGATTAAATAATAATTAAAGAATTCATCAGATTTTAGTCAGCCTTTGTTTCTTGAAGCAAAAGAACCCTAATGGAAACAAATGGACTAAGTTGAACCATGATTCTAGACACATGATGGAACCATTCCCTAAGTAAGGCAAGTCAAGAGAGGGATTGGAGGAGAAACCGTGAGTTCAATTGGCAAGGTTTTGTTATATGTGCCCAAGAGATAACAAGGTATCATGTAGCTGTAGTATAAGAGTCAGTGGGAAAATGCATAGGGAAAATATATATATTTTATAAAATATATTTTTTATATTATAAATAGGGGTCCATTTATAAATACCACTTGAGGTCATCAATTTGCATGTGGAAAGCCAGGCAAATAAAAAGAATATTTGGCCATAAGCATGTATTTATTGTAATGAATGCTTTCACTTTAAACTATAGTTTGTGCCAATCTTATTTATTTAAATTTCTTACAAAGGTAGAATTTTAAAGGATCTAATGGATGCTTTAAAGAAAGGTGCTCATTTTCACAGGTATGTTCGTAATTTCTCATTGTTTAGGTAAATTTATAGAGAAGCTATATCTGAGGTCTTAGATTAAATAAGTAAACACTAAATACTGAGTAGGATTTTTCATAAATTCCTATGAAGAAATTGAATGTGTCCCATACTTGGCTTAAATGAACTTATAGCAGTGGAAAAATCCAGAATACGAAAGAGAAGTAAAGGACTGGGTGGGAAAAGAAGGGGAGGAATATTCATTTCAAATATTACTTCTCCTATGCAGCCTCTCATTCATTTAACAGGAAAAGGAATTTATATATATATTCTCTAATTTCCTAGTTGTTTTGCTATTTTAAAATAATAACACTGTATATTTGTGTTTATTTCTCATCCTTCCCTGATGAATTCTGAGCTCTTCCAAACAAGAGCAGGTTATTTTTGTAATCTCACTGTGACAGCAATTAAAAACCTGATATTGGTCCCATAAATCTAGTAAGAACAGATTCATAATATAATTTTGATGTGTAAAAAGAGGTGATCATAAAGCATTGTATGTATTTTTTCTCATACATTTAAGTGTGTTTCAGTGAAAGAATAAAACCTGAGGCTGAACGGAGCGGCCTGTGTGGTGTGTGTGTGTGTGTGTGTGTGTGTGGTGTGTGTGTGTGTGGTGTGTGTGTGTGTGGTGTGTGTGTGTGTGTGGTGTGTGTGTGTGTGTGTGTGTAGAATTGCTATTCAGCTTCA
The DNA here is from genome assembly GCF_049115385.1 of Moschus berezovskii. NCBI lineage: Eukaryota > Metazoa > Chordata > Mammalia > Artiodactyla > Moschidae > Moschus > Moschus berezovskii. The sequence continues at coordinate 46,198,077 of NC_142462.1, forward strand.
GATTGAGATGCCAGATAATACATAATGAAGTCACTCAGTCGTGTCTCTTTGTGACCCCTTGGACTATAGCCTACCAGGCTCCTCTACTGACCAGTAAGAAATATCAACACTTCTGTTGAAGTAGAATAGAAGATGTAACCGAGCATAGGCTAGAAGAAAGAAGGAAGGACCAAGTTTTCACGGAGAATCTCTCCAGAACTCTCACCTGACAGTGAGGCGGTATGCTAAAGCATGGAAATGAAAAACAGCTGAAGTTCACTGGAAGTGTCAGTATGGAATAACCGTCCTTAGCTCATTCGTCTTTCTTCAAGGTTGAACACTCAAATCACCAGCAATCCATGTTCACTCCCAACTGGTCCATACGTTTGCACAGGACCATGTGATTGGTTATGACATATGAACAATCAGAAAAATGACATGTGTACTTTGGCAGGCTGGATCATAATTACCGCCCTTCCAGACTCTCTGTCCGTCAATTACAGAAGAGAGACATTTGATGTTGGTGGCTTTATCAGCCTGCACCTAGAGTGAAGATATGTGGACAAAGATCTCAGTCTCTATCTTAAAGTCACTAAGATTATTTGCTTGCTTGCTATCTCAGCAAAATCTAATCTTTTCTTATTTTGCCTGTCATCTTATCTATAAGCTGGGGTGGTGGGAGTGGGAAATCCAAGCTTTGTCTGTGGATATTGGTAACCCCAGTATTTATCCGTTATAATTCTAGTATTTGGAAATTCACACAAATGAGAGGAGAAAAACAAATTTGATAGGAGATACATTTTTAGAATGAAGAGTTTATCAAATACTCATCACTTTAAATGGCTCAAACCTAGATGTATTTTCATTACACTTTAGAAAAACAAAGAGAAGATACTGGGCTTCCCTGGTGGCTCAGACAGTAAAGCGTTTGCCTGTAGTGCGGGAGACCTGGGTTCAATCCCTGGGTTGGGAAGATCCCCTGGAGAAGGAAATGGCAACCCACTCCAGTACTCTTGCCTGGAAAATTCCATGGACTAAGGAGCCTGTAGCCTACAGCCCATGGGGTCACAAAGAGTCAGACACAACTGAGCGATTTCACTTTCACAGACAATTTTAAAAAGTCATTCAAAAAGCAGTGACAGACATACAGATGTACCAAGACACTCATGAAAAGATGGGCAGCATCACTGATTATTAGAGAAATGCAAAAAAACTACAAAGAAATATCACCTCATACCAGTCTGTATGGCTGTCACCAAAATGTCTACAAACAATAAACGCTGGAGAGGGTGTGGAGAGAGACTCCTCTTACACTGTTGATGGGAATGTAAGTTGGTAAACCACTATGGAGAACAATATGGAGGTTCTTTTAAAAAGCTAAAAATGGAACTATCACATGATCAACTATCCCACTTCTGGGCATATATCTAGAAAAAATCATAGTTCAAAAAGATGAATGCACTTCAGTATTCACTGCAGTGCTATTGATAGTAGCCTAGACCTAAAAACAATCTAAAAGTCCATAGACAGAGGACTGGCTAAAGAAGATGTGGTACATATATACAGTGGATTACTTCACAGTCATAAAAAAATGAAATAATGCTATTTGTAGCAACATGGATGGACATAGAGATTATTATACTAAGTGAAGTAGGTCAGAGAAAGACAAATATATGATATAGCTTATATGTGGTATATAAAAAATGATACCAAGGTACTCACTTACAAAGTATAAATAGACTCACAGACTTTTAAAAAAATCTTATAGTTACCAAAGAGGAAACATGTCAGGAAGTGATAAATTAGGATTTTGGGATTAACATATGTACACAACTATATATGAAACAGATAATCAAAAGGGTTCTAAGTATAGCACTGGGAAATAAATTCAATACTCTGTAGTCATCTACATGGGAAAAGATCTGAAAAAGTATATATATATTATATATATATATATAGGATATATATACATGAATAACTGAATCACTTAGTGGTACACATGAAACTAATACCACATTGTAAATCAACTATACACACAAAAAATTAGAAATTGCAAATTATACTTTAAAATTATAATTTTAGAGTAGTCTAAATTTAGAGTAGTCTAAAATTATAGGATATAAAATTCACACATGTATGTATGAAGATTAAAAAAGAACGTGGAAAGTGAAATCTAGAATGTGAAAATTTGTAGTGATTAAAAATATATTTCAGTCATTTTAAAAAATTTTTATTGAGGGATAATTGCTTTACATAATTTTGTTGTTTTCTGTCAAACCTCAACATGAATCAGCCATAGGTAAATATATATCCCCTTCCTTTTGAACCTCCCTCCCATATCCGTCCCCATCCCTCTCCTCTAGATTGATAGAGAGCCCCTGTTTGAGTTTTCTGAGCCATACAGCAAATTCCCCATGGCTATCTATTTTACATATGGTAATGTAAGTTTCCAAGTTACTCTTTCCATACATCTCAACCTCTCCTCCCCTTTCCTCATGTCCATAAGTCTATTCTCTATGCCTGTTTCTCCATTGCTGCCCTGTAAATACATACTTTAGTACCATTTTTCTAGATTCTAGATATGTGCATTTGAATATGATATTTATCTTTCTCTTTCTGACTCACTTCACTCTGTATAATAGGTTCATCCACCTCATCAGAACTGACTCAAATGTGTTCCTTTTTATGGCTGAGTAATATTCCATTGTGTATATGTACCATAACTTCTTTATCCATCCATCCCTTGATAGACATCTAGGTTGTTTCCATGTTCTAGCTATTGTAAATAGTGCTGCAGTGAACAATGGGATACATGTATCTTTTTCAATTTTGGTTTCCTCAGGGTATATGCCTAGGAGTGGGATTGCTGGGTCATATAGTGGCGTTATTCCTAGCTTTTAAAGGAATCTCTATACCGTCTTCCATAGTGGCTGTGTCAATTTACATTCCTACCAACAGTTCAAGAGTGTTCCCTTTTCTACACACCTTTTCCAGCATTTATTGTTTGTAGACTTTTTGATGATGTCCATTCTGACTTGGGACTTCCCTTGCAGCTCAGTCAGTAAAGAATCTGCCTGTACTGCCCAAGACCCGGTTTTGATCCCTGGGTTGGGAAGATCCCCTGGAGAAGAAATGGCAACCCACTCTAGTATCCTTGCCTGGATAATCTCATGGACAGAGGAGCCTGGTGGGCTGCAGTTCATGGTGTTGCAGAGTCAGGCACAACTGAGCGACTAACACTTACTTACTTATTCTGACTTGTGTGAGGTGATATCTCATTGTGGTTTTCATTTGCATTTCTCTATTGAGTGATGGGAGGCATCTTTTCATTTGTTTGTTAGCAATCTATATGTCTTTGGAGAAATATCTGTTTAGGTCTTTTCCCCACTCTTTGATTGGGTTATTTGTTTTTCTGGCATTGAATTGTATGAGCTGCTTGTATATTTTGGAAATTAATCTTTTGTCAGTTGTTTCATTTGCTATGATTTTCTCCCATTCTGAGGGTTGTCTTTTCACCTTGCTTTTAGTTTCCTTTGCTGTGCAAAAGCTTTTAAGTTTAATCAGGTCCCACTTATTTACTTGGTTTTTAATTCCATTACTCTAGGAGGTGGGTCATAGAGGATCTTTCTTTGTTTTATGTCGAGTGTTCTGCCTATGTTTTCCTCTAGGAGTTTTATAGTTTCTGGTTTTACATTTAGGTCTTTAATCCATTTTGAGTTTATCTCCGTGTATTGTGTTAGGAAGTGTTCTAATTTCATTCTTTTACATGTAACTGTCCAGCTTTCCCAGCACCATTTATTGAAGAGGCTCTCTTTGCCCCATTGCATATTCTTGCCTCCTTTGTCAAAATAAGGTACCCACAGTACCCAAGATGCATGGGTTTATTTCTGGGCTTTCCGTCTTGTTCCATTAGTCTATTTTTTTTTTTGTGCCAGTACCATGTTGTCTTAATGACTGTAGCTTTGTAGTATAATCTGAAGTCAGGAAGGTTGATTCCTCCAGCTCCATTGTTTTCTCGACTGGCTATTCAGGGTCTTTTGTGTTTCCAAATGAATTGTGAAATTTTTTGTTCTAGCTCTGTGAAAAATGCCATTGGTCACTTGATAGGGATTGCATTGAATCTGTAGATTGCATTTGGTAGTATAGTCATTTTCACAATATTGATTCTTCCTACCCAGGAACATGGACTATCTCTCTATCTGTTTAGGTCATTTTTTATTTCTTTCATTAGTATTTTATAATTTTTTACCTTTATCAAACATTTAACAAGTCCTTCCACAGTAGTACAGTCTATGTAGTAGATTCAGAATTATAATTAAAAGAGTCATGAAGAACAATGTTCAACCACTCAATAGATCAGATCTTACTGAATTCTAACATGTATGTGTTCTCATCTGACCAAATGCTATTCTACCCTAATTTATAATCTTCAAATTAGCATTTTTGTAATTTTCATATTAAATTACTATTGCATATGATGTTTCAGAAACAAATAAAATTCTGAAGTTTAGTGAATGACAGAATTAACCAGAACTTATTTCTATTACAATAAAATGTGGATAAATATTAAAAATAAATAAAAAGAAAGAAAATAATACTATTTACCATGACATCATAAAGAACCTAGGACTTAATCTAAGTAAGGGGGTAGAATTCTTGTATTCCAAAAGCTCTAATACATAAATGAAAGAAATTGAGTATAAAATAAAAATGGAAAAAATATATTATATTCATGGATTGCAAGAATATTGTTAAAATGACCATACTACCTCAGGTAATGCATTCTTATCAAAATACCAATGGCATTTTTCACAATGCTAGGAAAAATAATTCCAAAATTAGTACGGAAACACAAAAGACTCTGACTAGCCAAAACAATCTGGAGAAGGGAAAAACCAAGGTGGAGGTAGCAGACTTCCTGATTTCAAACTGTAATACAAAGCTACAGTAATCAAAACTATAGTAGAACACACAAAAAGCACATATAGATTAATGGAATCAAATAGAGATTCCAGAAATGAACTCATATAGAAAACTAATCTATGACAAAGAAGGAAGAACATATGGAAACAGAAATATAGATCAATGGAACAAAATAGAAAGCCCAGAGATAAATCCACGCACCTATGGACACCTTATCTTTGACAAAGAAGGCAAGAATATAAAATGGAGAAAAGACAGTCTCTTTAACAAGTGGTGCTGGGAAAACTGGTCAGCCACTTGTAAAAGAATGAAACTAGAACACTTCCTAACACCATACACCAAAATAAACTCAAAATGGATTAGAGAGCTAAATGTAAGACCAGATTCTATAAAACTCCTAGAGGAGAACGTAGGCAAAACACTCTCTGACATAAATCACAGCAGGGGAAAAAAGAGACTCTTTAACAAATGGCAACGGGAAAACTAGACAGCCACACTTAAAAGAGTCAAACTGGACTGCTCTGTCACACTATGAATAAAATAAATTCAAATGAAACCATAAAATTTCTAGAAGAAAACTGGCAATATGTTTTTGCACTCTTTGACAATAATCTTCACAGTATTTATCTTTTTTGGGGATTATGTCTCTTCACACAGGTGAAACAAAAGCAAATATAAATAGGATTACATCAACCTGTAATGCCTTTGCACAGTGAAGTAAACTATCAACAAGAGGACCAGCTACTGAATGGGAAAATATAGTTTTAAATGATGAGACTTATATGGGGTTAATATTCAAAATACATAAACAACTCATTCAACTCCACATCAAGGAAACAAACAGTCTGATTAAATAATAAGTAGAGAATCTGAATAGATATTTTCCCTGCAAAGACATACAGATGATCATCAGCCAAATGAAATGAAAAGATTTTCAATATCACTAATCATCAGGAAAATGCAAATCAAAACTACAATGAGATATTACCTGTCATAATTTAACTATTATCAAAAAGTCGACAAATAACAAGTGTTGGGAAGGATATGTAAAAAGGGAACTTTTGTGCTGAAGCCTTTTGATAGTATGCAAATTGGTGCAGCCAGTATGGAAAAAGTATGGAGAATCCTCCAACAATTGAAAAGGGAGCTACCTTATAACTTAGCAGTTCCACTCCTGGGTGTATTTCAGAAGAAAACGAAAATACTAAGTGGAAGAGATATATGCACCACTCTATTCATAGCAGTAGTATTTACAATGATCAAGATATGGAAGCACTGTAAGTGCCAATCAACTATACAATAGAGGAAAGACAGTCTCTTCAATAAATGATGCTGGGAAAACTGGATAGCTACATGTAAAAAAAAAATGCAATTAGAACACTCTAACACCATACATAAAAATAAACTCAAAGTGGATTAAAGACCTAAATCTGAGACTGGATACTATAAAACTCTTAGAGGAAAACATAGACAGAACACCATCTGACCTAAATTGCAGCAATATCTTTTATGAGCTGCCTCTCAGAGTAATGGAGATAAAAACAAAAATAAACAAAAGGGCTCTAAATTAAACGCAAAAGCCTTTGCACAGCAAAAAAACCACAAACAAAACAAAAAGACAACCTGCGGAATGGGGGAACATATTTGCAAATGATGTGACCGACAGGGCGTTAGTCTCCAAAATTCACAAACAACTTACACAGCTAACATCATAAACACAAGGAACCAAATCAAATACAGGGTAGAATATCTAAATAGACACATTTCTTCAAAGAAGCCATACAAATGGCAAGGGGCACATGAAAAACTGTTCAGCATCACTAATTATTAGAGAAATATAAATCAAAAGTACAATAAGATATCACCTCACACCAGTAAGAATGGCTATCATCAAAAAATCCACAATAATTGCGAGAGGAGAGAAGGAATGCTCTTACACTGTAGGGGGAATAAGGAATGCTCTTACACTGGTATAGCCACTCTGGAGAATAGTATAGAGGCTCCTTAAAAAACTAAAAAGAGAGCTACAGTATGATCCTGCAATCCTACTCCTGGGCATATATCTGGAGAAAAACATGGTCCGAAAGGATGCATGCATGCCAATGTTCACTGCAGCACTGTTTTCAATAGCCTAGACATGGAAACAATGTAAGTATCTGTTGATAGATGAATGGATCAGCAAAATACACACAATGGAGTATTACTCAGCCATTAAATAGAATGAAATAAAGCCATTTGGGGCAACATGGATGGACCTAGAGATAGTCATACTGAGTGAAGTCAGAGAAAGACAAATATCTTAAGATATCATACATGTGGAGTCTAAAAAAAGTGGTACATATGAACTTATTTACAAAACAGAAACAGACTCACAGACTTAGAGAATGAATTTATGGTTACCAGGGGAAAAGGGTAGTGGGGGAAGGGTTAGTTAGGGAGTTTGGGATTGACATACACACACAGTTATTTTAAAATTGATAACCAGCTAGGACTTATTGTATAGCACAGGGAACTCTGCTCAATATTATATAACAACCCGAAGAGGGAAAAAAATGGAAAAATAATAGATAAATACATAGGTATAACTGGATCACTTTGCTGTATTCCTGAAACTAAAACAGCATTGTAAATGAACTATCATATAAAATAAAAATTAAATTTAAAAAAAGAAAAAATATAACACTAAGAAAAAAAGAGTAGAATGAGCATCACTGACCAAGGAGAAAGATCAACACTTTTGTTGAAGAGGAAGAGAAGCTGCAACTGAAACTAGGAGGGAAGCAAGAAGGAGGGAGCAAGTTTTCATACAGAAACTACCAGAAGCTCTCACATTAGAGTGAGGAGTTGTGCTGAAACATAAAATAGGGTGAAAATTTAGTGAAATTGTCAGTTTTGAATAACTGACCTTTCTCTAATCTTGAACACACAAATTATAAGCAATACATATTCATTCCCAAGCAAATTCATTGTTGGTTGGGCAGGATCATGTGACTAATTATGACCAATGAATTATCAGAGAAAGTGCTATGTGTCCATTTGAGGACAAGACCATTTAGTTGTTACCCTTGCAGTACTCTGTATCCATCAATCACAGGTCAGCAACATTGAGATGCTGGTGGCTTTATCAGCCTACACCCAGAGTGAAGAGATGTGGAACAATGGTACCAGTCTCTACTGTTGCTAACGTCACTAAAAATTTTTGATTTGTCTGCTACCTCAGCAAAATCTAAACTAATTTTATTTGGCGTATTGTACTATCCAAACATTGGTGGTGGGGGAGGGAGAATCCAAGACTTTTATTGTGGATATTTTACCCTGGAATTTGGCCCTTATCAATCCCATTTCTGGAGGCTCACACGAAACAGAGAGAAAAGATGGAGAGGAGATGCATGAGTGCTTGCCAAGTTGCTTCAGTCATATCTGACTCTATACAACCCTATGGACTGTAGCCTGCCAGGCTCCTCTGTCCATGAGAATCTCCAGGCAAGGGGTTCTTCCTGACCCAAGGATCAAACCCACATCTCTTAAGTTTCCTGCATTGGCAAGAGGGTTCTTTACCACTTGGGCCATCTTTTTAGAAACAAAGGGGTTCATCGGATGCCCATCTCTTTAAAGGACTCATACATAAAAATAAAGGAGAATATATTAAAAGTTTCTAAAGACATTTTTTTTTTTTACAGCCAATCAGAAAGCAATGAGAAAATGCCTGTCATGAGTCTGAGTGATGTAGTATGTACGCAATGAGGTCTAGAGTCAGGAGCTGAAGTTTACTAACCATGTGACTGGGGTAACTTGTTTAACTTATTCAACTTAACTTGTGTTTAAGTTACTTCGACTATAAAATGGAGGGAGTAATAGTTTCTATCGTTTATGAGTGAGAATTTAAAGTGATTAGTGCAGTGCTTAGATCGAATAAGTTGTTAATAAGTGTTGATGACAATAATTTTCAGACTAAAAGAGCAATTCTCAATATGAGAAGAGAGTATGGCAATTACTCAGAGCTTATAATATGCTTTAAATGATTACAGTTATGAAATGAACATAATTGCAGTGTCCATAGAGTATCCATATTTCTTTCAAACTGAAATTTGTTTTTAGCTCATGAATCCCAAATAGTGTTTGGCACTAGAAATTCCTATATGTCCATTCACAGTAACTCAGATATTTAGGGTTTTTAACCTTGGGCTCTTGAGACTCTTATCTTGCTTCTCTGGTTAATAGAAGGGATTAGTGAGAACAGGAGGTACGTAAGAGAGTTATGTCTGCTCCAAGTGCTGATGTCTATCCTTGATAGCCTCCTGTGTCTGGCCTAGGATGTTGGTGACTGTCTCCATTGCAATAATTTGTTCCCAGATGGAATAACTTATGGTGTCTAATTTCATAAGAAAAGTACACTATTTTTTCTGAACTGGCGCTTTTTGGTTCTCCTCCTGTCAATCTGGGTTTCATCTTAGTCTTTGTTGCAAAGACTGATGTTCTAAACTCAGCCACCTCCCAGTGCAGCCTGGACTATCTTTGTATAGCCTCAGCTACAAGATCCTTTTACCTCATTCCACCATGAATTCTCAGCAGACACACTGGTTCAGAAAACCAACTACATTTTGCATTACACTCAGAAATTTCCTAGTCTTCTTTATGTTGGTGACAGCCAAGAATATCTAAGCTGCAACTGTGCTTTGGCACTAAGTTGCAAGCATGCTTTTATGTACTGGGTACATACTAAAGGTGTGTAAATCAATTATGTGACTGGTGAAACATGCTAACTAGATTTAGAGATGAAAGAAATTAAAGTTTTGCACAGAATCAATGAGAGAAAGCAAGCTTATTTATAAAAATCAATTAAAATTAAATTTAGACTAGCATATAATTTTAGGCATTTCCACTGAGAAGAAACTTTTATTCTAAGCTTCAGTTCAGTTCAGTTGCTCAGTTGTGTCCAACTCTTTGCGACCCCATGAATCACAGCACGCCAGGCCTCCCTGTCCACCACCAACTCCCGGAGTTCACTCAAAATCATGTCCATCAAGTCGGTGATGCCATCCAGCCATCTCATTCTCTGTCGTCCCCTTCTCCTCCCACCCCCAATCCCTCCCAGCATCAGGGTCTTTTCCAGTGAGTCAACTCGTCGCATGAGGTGGCCAAAGTATTGAGTTTCAGCTTTAGCATCAGTCTTTCCAATGAATAGCAAGGACTGATCTCCTTTAGAATGGACTGGTTGGATCTCCTTGCAGTACAAAGGACTCTGAAGAGTCTTCTCCAGCACCACAGTTCAAAAGCATCAATTCTTCGGCACTCAGCTTTCTTCACAGTCCAACTCTCACATCCATACATGACCACTGGAAAAACCATAGCCTTGAGTAGATGGACATTGGTTGGCAAAGTGATGTCTCTGCTTTTTAATATACTATCTAGGTTGGTCATAACTTTCCTTCCAAGGAGTAAGCATCTTTTAATTTCATGGCTGCAATCAGCATCCACAGTGATTTTGGAACCCCAAAAAATAAAGTCTGACACTGTTTCCACTGTTTCCCCATCTATTTCCCATGAAGTGATGGGACCAGATGCCATGATCTTTGTTTTCTGAATGTTGAGCTTCAAGCCAACCTTTTCACTCTCCTCTTTCACTTTCATCAAGAGGCTTTTGAGTTCCTCTTCACTTTCTGCCATAAGGGTGGTGTCATCTGCATATCTGAGGTTATTGATATTTCTCCCAGCAATCTTGATTCCAGCTTGTGCTTCTTTCAGCCCAGCGTTCCTCATGATGTACTCTGCATAGAAGTTAAATAAGCAGGGTGACAATATACAACCTTCACATACTCCTTTTCCTATTTGGAACCAGTCTGTTGTTCCATATCCAGTTCTGACTGTTGCTTCCTGACCTGTATACAGGTTTCTCAAGAGGCAGGTCAGGTGGTCTGGTATTCCCATCTCTCAGAATTTTCCACAGTTTATTGTGATCCACACAGTCAAAGGCTTTGGCATAGTCACTGAAGCAGAAATAGATGTTTTTCGGGAACTCTCCTGCTTTCTCCATGATCCAGTGAATGTTGGCAATTTGATCTCTGGTGCCTCTGACTTTTCTAAAACCTGCTTGAACATCTGGAAGTTCATGGTTCACATATTGCTGAAGCCTGGCTTGGAGAATTTTGAGCATGACTTTATTAGCGTATGAGATGAGTGCAATTGTGCGGTAGTTTGAGCATTCTTTGGCATTGCCTTTCTTTGGCATTGCCTTTCTTTGGAATTGGAATGAAAACTGACCTTTTCAAGTCCTGTGGCCACTGCTGAGTTTTCCAAATTTACTGGCATATTGAGTGCAGCACTTTTACAGCATCATCTTTCAGGATTTGAAATAGCTCAACTGGAATTCCATTACCTCCACTAGCTTTGTTCGTAGTGATGCTTTCTCAGGCCTGCTTGACTTCACATTCCATGATGTCTGGCTCTAGGTGAGTGATCATACCATCGTGATTATCTGGGTCACGAAAATCTTTTTTGTACAGTTCTTCTGTGTATTCTTGCCACCTCTTCTTAATCTCTTCTGCTTCTGTTAGGTCCATACCATTCCTGTCCTTTATCGAGCCCATCTTTGCATGAAATGTTCCCTTGGTATCTCTAATTTTCTTGAAGAGATCTCTTTTCTTTCCTATTCTGTTGTTTTCCTCTATTTCACTGCATTGATCACTGAGGAAGGCTTTCTTATCTCCTCTTGCTATTCTTTGGAACTCTGCATTCAGATGCTTATATCTTTCCTTTTCTAAGCTTAGTCTCTTCCAAAGATCTTGATCCCACTGCTGAATCATATGTGGTGGGTACAATTTTACTCTCCATCATTTAGACAAATGCCATGATCAATGAATGGATAAGAATAAGACTTCAGTCTTCAATGTAACCTGATACTTAGAGAATGTGATCTAAGGCTCTGTTTTGATCTTAAAATTTATAAATGTCTCTGGGATTCACATATAAAGCTACTTTAATGTGGTTTCCTATGATTAAAATGTAAAGTTTATGATTTTTTTCATTTTGGTACACCTGTACTTGATAACATAACTTTGAAAACACAACCGTTGCTATTATTTCTTGTAGGGGAAATAGATACTTCTTTAAATTTTTACTTGTCAAAGGGTAAACTCTATAACGTGATGTGCATATCTAGTATGACAGCTTTATTTACAGAAATATGATCCTTAAGAATGGTTTTAAAGACTAATATCAATGACAAAAATTAGAGAGGGAAAAAAGATATGAACATTATGACTTCTTATAAGATACATCAGTAACCAATGATTTAAGTCACATTCTTGCTATTTTATATTAAGATTCTTTCAGTATTAGAATGTGAAAAGTAATTTGTATTACCAATTTTTTAAAAACATAGTTGTGGGAACCTTTGCCTTTGGGGAAAAAAATCATAATTTCTCATCAACTGATCATGCCTTTTTATATCTAAGTTCAAGGAAATGTGAAATGAAACGTGATAAAGGGTCAATATACATTACATATTACATTACCAGTGTCTATCTTCAGTAAAAACTTCATCCAGCTTCTGTACCATGTGGTATATGAGTTAGACTCACTTTAATTGACTCCAGCTGTTAGTTACTATGTGGAATAATGAATCATGATCTTTTCAGCATTGTCTAAAATGAGATACGTGTACAAAGGGAGAAAGTGTGTAAAAAATATAAATAATCACTAATCTATATTTATTGAGTGTACTAGACCCAAATGTGGGAAAAGAGGGAGAATCTAGAACACAGCAAAGTAAATAATGAACTAAATTAAAGGCATTCAGGCATAATGTAAAGAACAGATGTCTAGAAGTCAGTACACCTGGTTGTAGGCCCTGGCCTTACTGCTAACTTCTAATGTAAGCAACACTTAAGTGTAAATTATGCTGGCTCCCTACAGCCTAGGTTACATATGGAGAGAGGAAATATTTTGCCAGAGTTCAATAGGCTGACAAGTGAGACAGGGTAACAAAAGAGCATCTACCAGGGAGATAATACAGAGAACAGTGTTCAAAAAAATTAGATAAACTCAGGCTTATCTAAGGCCCCAGTCCCCTATAGGTGTCCAAGTACTGGTAGAATGTCATTTACACAGAGAAGATGGGCAGATATTTTACAGTAAAGTAGGATCATAAGATCATAGTTTTCATTACAGTCAAATAGGATCACAATTGTCAAACTACCACATGGTTGTTGAGCCCACTCCAGATTATTGAAATTGGATATTTAAGGCTGAAATCCAGACATCTGAGGTTGAAACAGAGACATGTATACATTTTTTATGCTCCACAGATAATTTTAATATGCATTCAAGATTGGGAACTAATGGATTACATGGTCATTTTAAAGTTTTGTCCTTGAAGTAGCAGGTCACAGGACAATGCACTGGGGTTCAGTCCCCTCAGTGAAGTCAAGCTTCAGTAATAGGAGTAAAGAACAAAGGGTAGGCAGAGCTATCACTCCAGGATTAACATGAGTGACCAGTGGAACCAAGTGGACAGTAGATCTCACATGTAACTGGTAGCACATTTGAGATGACCACACTTAGCCCTCAGTACTAAAGAAAGACCACAGAGTATAGAGAGGTGATGGCCAGAGTCGATTGAAGGACCCCTATTTGGCTTTGCAGGTGGCAGTAGTATTCAAGAATCTGCCTGCCAATGCAGGAGACGCAAGAGATGTGGGTTTGATCCCTTGGTTGGGAAGATCCCCTGGAGTATGAAATGGCAAACCTGCTCTAGTATCCTTGTCTGGAAAATTCCATGGACAGAGGAGCCTGGCAGGTTACAGGCCATGGGCCACAAAGAGTCAGACATGACTGAGTGAGTGCCTGAGCACTATATATACTATCAGCATTAGAAACTGCTTAGGAGAAAAAAGCAAACCAGATGATGCCAGATAAACCACAACAAAAAGTAAAAGCCAGATGCTACTTCTGCTGTGATCACTACATCAGCAATATGAGGTTGACGAATCATTTTTTGCTACATTCAGTGTCCCCATCAGTCATCTGTTCCACTTCAGAAGCTTCTCACAAAATATTACCATTAGTTACATTCTCATTTATTCTGTTTATCAGTCCTTCAAAACATTCTTTCACAAAAAACTGAAAAATGACCTAATGAAATTATAACATTTTAACTCGTTATCTTGAATAATACCATATAAATAATGCAACAAGAAAGAAAGAAGTACATGAGTTTAAAAACTGGAAAGGAGAAGATAAACTTATTATTATTTTTGATGAAATGGTAATAGTTAAATTCTAGAGAATAACACAAATACTAAGTTATATAATAAATTCACAGGTGCAAAATTAATATACAATATTAGGAGTCTTCCTCAATACAAACAATACACTGGAAGGTAGGGATAAAAAGATTAAATATCTAGGGGAAAAATATAATAGGAAATGTGGAAAAATATGTTTAAAAATAAATACTACAAAAGAACTTAAATGAATAATTAGAAAAGTGTGTTTTGAGCATGATTAGAAAATCTGTAATAAAGACATCAGTTATCTCTAAATTAATTTTTTAAATTAGCACAAAAAATGTAATAGGAATTCATTTTTTAAACATGTTAATTTTAAAGTTCATAAGGACAATGATACCTGTAATAATATTAATTTTTCCTAAGCTAAAACAAGAAAATTACTTTAAGAATCTTATTTTGGTTGTCTAAAAAAGACTATATCAAGGAAAAGAAAAGACTGAAAAACATGGGGCATCCCAGGTGACAAAGCCCCAAAGAATCTGCCTGCCAATGCAGGAGATGCAGGAGAGGCAGGTTTCATCTGTGGGTCAGGCACATCCCCTGAAGAAGGAAAGGGCAATCTGCTCCAGTATTCTTGTCTGGAAAATCCCATGGACAGTGAAGCCTGGTGGGCTACAGTCCAAAGGATTGTGAAGAGTCAGATGTGACGGAGCCTAGCAGAGACAGCTTGAAAAAAAGTGGGACTTTTGTCCAGGCAGGAATTGTCTTCTGGATGAAGGTACTGACTAGTAGTCATTCCATCACAGATGAATCAGACAGAAGTCTGACCACTTCTTCCTCAGAAATCCACATATAAAAACCAGGCTTTCAAGGTTTATTTGATATAGGGGGCATTTATGTAGTTCATCAGTTTCATTCTTCTTACCAAATCTGATAAAACTTTGCACTTCCTTAGAACACAACATAACACCAGTAGTCTTCTGATCTGACCCACATTTTTCATCGTTGAGTTTTTCCTAAGACCTTCCTCCTATCTCCTAAAGTTTACCCTACCTTGACCTCATTTCTTCCCTCCACCAGTTTTCCAAATAATTATATTTCCTTCCTGTAGATTCTAAGATAAACAAGACTTGAATCCATTCTATTTAACTGTAACTGAAACTATTAAGCATTCCTATATTTGCTGTAATGAAGGTAAGAACACTGTTGCTTGTCTTTACATACTGATTCAAAGAACTTTGATGACATCACTATTTATTGAATAAGCTATGACCAACCCATACAGCATATTAAAAAGCAGAGACAGTACTTTGCCAACCAAGGTCCGTCTAGTCAAGGCTATGGTTTTTCCAGTGGTCATGTATGGATGGGAGAGTTGGACTGTGAAGAAAGCTGATCGCCGAAGAATTGATGCTTTTGAACTGTGGTGTTGGAGAAGACTCTTGAGAGTCCCTTGGACTGAAGGGAGATCCAACCAGTCCATTCTAAAGGAGATCAGTCCTGGGTGTTCATTGGAAGGACTGATGCTAAAGCTGAAACTGCAATACTTTGGCCACCTCATGCGACGAGTTGACTCACTGGAAAAGACTGTAATGCTGGGAGGGATTGGGGGCAGGAGGAGAAGGGACGACAGAGAATAACATGGCTGGATGGCATCACCGACTTGATGGAGGTGTTTGAGTGAACTCCGTGAGTTGGTGATGGACAGTGAGGCCTGGCATGCTGTGATTCATGGGGTCGCAAAGAGTCGGACACAACTGAGTGACTGAACTGAACTGAATGTCCTTATCACAATCAAATAAATTGTTATGACATGTTTTATTGGAAAATAATCTCATTTCAGAATTTTAAAAATTATTAGCTTGTGAAGAGTTAATTGTGTGCTGCATGCTACATGGGTTTATTCCATACTTTTAGATCCATTATTAATTTATTCAAACACTGACTAGTTTACAGTTTCATAATTCACTGTATTACTTCAGATGTATGGTATATTCATGAGTTTTGGGGAAAACATCTAGAACAGCAATATTTTAAGTCAGAAAATGAAAACACAATTTTTTTTTTTGCTAAAAATATATATCTAGTTGACATTATTTTTTCTGATATTCATCCATATGGTTGAGACATAAGTAAGCTTTATAAGACTAATGTGACATGGTACTACATTTTAGTTTAAAGTTATGTTTTTTCTGTGAGTACAAACTGCATATATATCCATACAGGGGTGACACAAAGATTATGCTTTACAAAGAAGTTCTTTTATATTTTATAGTTTATCTATATCATTATTGATAGTTATAGTAGAGAAAATATATTAAACATTTATTTCCTCTAAGTGAACTGTCACCCTATAATGTTCATTTAAAAAGGATAGATTTCTATTCATCTGAAGCATAGAATTTGGCTCCAGGCCACTGAAACAGTTTGAAAAATGACATTTAAGATGTGTAAATTAACAAAACACCTGTATTGTATCTATTCATTTTTGTTTCAGAAGTTTTTCATTTTACACCCTTTGAGCAATATAGCTAATTTATCACTGAAGTGCATTTTATGATATAATTTAGAAAAGGCATGTTATTTCAAATGAATTTTATAAATGGCATTAAGATTATATGAAAAGTTTTTTACACCTCTGGAATATTTTTGCCACAATGTACACAGAGTTTGGGCTTCCTTGGTAGCTCAGGTGGTGAAAAGTCTGCCTGAAATGCAGGGTCTCCCTGGTTTGATTCCCGAGTCGGGAAGATCTGCTGGAGGAGGGCATGGCAATTCACTCCAGTATTCTTGCCTGGAGAAGCCCCATGGAGAGAGAAGCCTGAAGGGATACAGTCTATGGGGTGACAAAGAGTTGTGTTAGGTAGTTAGAATAGGAAAATGGAGTCCAAAATGGTGATGGCTAAAAGACAAAGAAAGGAATAAAGCTATGAAAATGGAACAAAAGAAAATCTAAACACCAGAATGAGAACCTCAGGTGAAACAAACAGCCCTCCTAGCTAGCCCAATTTGCATAGGGCAGGCTCAAGGTAGGGGGAGGAGACGATTGTATAAAATGACGAAGCCAAGATAGATTGAGGCTTCTCTTTTGGGGTTGGCCCACCCTCACACCTTGATGGTGTACTTTGCTTATCACCAAATAAAACTCTGAGCTGTAACCAAGCTGTAACACTGGTCCATCAGAACCGAGGAAGTTACACATGCCCCCAACATATCTGGTGCCATGTCTTGGATTTAACCTAGCTAAAACAACCTCGGCTTGGTCCCAGCAAGGTGGAGACCAAGGTTGAAAGCCCAATTCAGCAAAAGCTCACACTGTGGGAGCTGGACGCGAAGGAAACCCAAGTGCAGTGGAAGTGATAAGAAGCCCAGGGTGCTGGAAACTGGGACAACAAAAACAAACTTGGTAGAAAGCTCACACTGCTCAGTCTCAGATTCCAGAAGACCTCTGGTTAAGGTAGGAGGTCCTCGCCCCTATGGCTGGAAGGACATATGGCTAACAAAATCTTAATCCCTTTACAATCTCTTGTTTCTTGTTTCCTCAAATCTCCTTTGAACAGGTGAGTGGCAGTGTGTGTAACTGAGGGACTCTGGCAGGGACTGCTCCCCAGTGTGTCCCAAAGGCTCCACTATCAGCTATGCCCTAGTAATTGTTGCTCAAGTGGGTTCTTCTCTCCTTAACCTCCTTTGTGCCAAGGATCAGGCCAATGAAATTTGTGGGCACAGGTCAGGCATTTAGCAATTTTTCCAGCAAGTTATGAAAGGGGTTCCTCAGCACATTTTTCTCACTGCTTTTTCCTCCTGTCCTTCAGCTCCTCTCTCCATCTATGCCACTGTTTACAAAGTATTGGGCAGCTCATCATCTTTCCATTTCTGAAAGTTGTGTTTGAAACTGTTTACCTAAGATTGGGACTCAAACCCATGTGGCAGGGACTCTGTGCCATGCTTAGTCAGTCAGTCATGTCCGACTGGGACTTGAGCCCAGTCAAAACCCACAGTGCCTGGTTTTAGGACCTAATGAAACTCAGTTCTTGAGGTCTCATTGCAGAAAAATTCAGTGAGAGACACAGTGATAAGTAACAGGTAGATTTGTTTGGATTCAGAGAGAAGCACAGTCCACAGAGCATGTGCCATCACAGAGGGTATATGTGGCAGCCATGAAATGTGTGGTTACCTTTTGTGAGCTGGGTGAAATCATATACTAATGAGTGGGAGGATCATTCCAACAATTGGGGAATCACCCACTCCTTGACTTTTGATAGTGCCTTGGAACTTTCATGGCACCTCTTGGTGTTATTTAGCTTGAAGACTGAGGACCAAGATTTTGCTGAGTTTGACTTGTCTGCCATTTTGGACCCATTTGATTTTAATCAGTTTATGTTATTCACTTGGGCTATGTCACTCTTTCAAAAGTTGTGCCTGGCCCCCTTCCCTCCTGTTTCGTGCTCTTTTCCTGAGCCCCGTCTGGGCCCACAGTGTTGTCTCTACAATTTTCTGGAGGGACAACCAGAAAATAGCTGGCCCTTGGGAGGTAAATACTGTATAATATCCAATCCCTCTAGATATTCAGGCCTTCATCTTCTATGTTTCGTACAACATGTGTGTCAACAGTATCTCTTAGTGAACCCGCTAGGGTGAGTGACAGGAACACAATGCCTGCTAGAAGTCAATCTGTTGGTAGCATCCCTTCAAGGGCAACTGGTCTTCCAGGGACAATGTTTGCCATTTTGGGGGTTAGCCCAGCAGGCCATTTGGGCCCAAACCCTTACCACCCTTCTCCTAAAGTTAAAAACATATCCCCTGGATCAAATATACACTCCACTTTTATGGAACATCTAGTCTGTTGCCTCTCATCAATTTGTTCTTAAGCCACTTACTAACTCCTACAACCAGGACCCTGCCCCCTTGTAGGCAACATTGCTCCACCCCGCTTATTATTAAAATACTCTTTGAAAGAACACTGGAGTGGGTTGCCATTTCCTTCTCCAATGCATGAAAGTAAAAAGTGAAAGTGAAGTTGCTCAGTCGGGTCCTTAAATCCCCTAATAGTACCAAATAACCCACTCCTTTGTCGTTACTTCAGTTATTACCTAGAGTTGTCTATGACAATGAAATTTTTACCATTGGAAACCCCCTAAGCTGCTCTTATGGAGGACTAGGGGAGGAAATCAGTGACTTATATGACCTCAGAGCTATAAGAGGATACAGCTATTTCACCATGTTCCCAGTCTCAATGCATAGGCTTGGACTGCTTTACATCATGATATCTATTCCCATCCGCAGTGGACAAACCAGCAATGAGTTAAGACTACAACCCCTTAATCCTACCCAGCACTAGTCATACCAGAGAACTTGGGGGTGCCCAACTCCAGCCTGGGGGTCCCAGGAAGTCGACCTGCCTAGGGATCCAGTCCCCAGGAGGCTGTCATGACCCAACCTGCTTGAGGATCCACCAACCTGGGGTCCCAGGAGGTTGACCTGCCTAGGGATTTGGTCTTCAGGAGGTTTTCATGCCTTAACCTGCTCTGGGATCCACCAGTCCAGGGGTCCCAGGAAGTAGATCTGCCTTGACATCTGGTCTCCAGGAGGTTGTCATGCCTCAACCTGCTCAGGGATCCGCCAGTCCTGGGGTCCCAGGAGGTTGACATGCCTCGACCTGCCCAAGGACCCAATTCTTGGAAGGCTGACATGCCTCATCCTGCCCGGGGATTTTATCTCCAGGAGGTTGTCACACCTCAACCTGCCTGGGGATCTGCACCCTGACCCAGGGACGCCTGGCTCTCAGGTTGCAACAGTAGTGGGTAGGATAAGCTTCAGAAAGACTCACCTCTAAGGAAGTCCACCCATGGAAACAGAAGGAAGAATATTAGTTGAGAGATTGTGCCCGGTCTCAGCAATAACTCAGGAGGCCTATGAGAACCCTATTGCCTTTCTGGAAAGGTTAAAAGAGGCCCTCCAAAAGTTTACCAATCTGGACTTAGACTCTTACACAGGACAGTTTAGTTCAGTTCAGTCATTCAGTTGTGTCCGACTCTTTGCGACCCCATGAATCACAGAACGCCAGGCTTCCCTGTCCATCACCAACTCCCGGAGTTCACTCAAACTCATGTCCATCGAGTTGGTGATGCCATCCAGCCATCTCATTCTCTGTCGTCCCCTTCTCCTCCAACCCCCAATCCCTCCCAGCATCAGAGTCTTTTCCAGTGAGTCAACTCTTCGCATGAGGTGGCCATAGTATTGGAGTTTCAGCTTTAGCATCAGTCCTTCCAATGAACACCCAGGATTGATCTCCCCCAGAATGGACTGGTTGGATCTCCTTGGGACTCTCAAGAGTCTTCTCCAACACCACAGTTCAAAAGCATCAATTCTTCGGCGATCAGCTTTCTTCACAGTCCAACTCTCACATCCATACATGACCACTGGAAAAACCATAGCCTTGACTAGACGGATCTTTGTTGGCAAAATAATGTCTCTGCTTTTTAATATACTGTCTTACAAGGGACAGGTGATTTTAAAGGACAAATTCCTGTCCCAATATGCATCAGACATCAGGATAAAGTTACAACAGCTACAGCAGAAGGACCCTGCTGCCTCTTTAGATCAGATGGTCCAGACAGCCTCTCTTTTGCAACAGAACAGCAGCGGTAGGCCAAGGCCCAGGAAAGGGAGAGAAGGAGAGAGACAAAGCATGTCCAGATGCTGGCTGCCCTCCAGGGAAGCCCTATGGCAAATCCCTAGTTCTTGAAGGACAAGGCACGAGGCAAATGCCTAATTTTTAGACAGGGGGGACATTGGACCAAAGAGTGTCCAAACCATGATAAGTCTCCTACAATGGCTTGCTACAAATGCCATCAATTGGGACATTGGGTGGCACTGTGCCCTTGGGACCCAAGAGCCTCAAGGTCAAGTGCCAAGCCTTCCTTCACAATGGTTCAACAGGACTGAAGCAGCCCACTCCAGCCAGTTCACTTGTCACAGGTAACAAATGCCCAATGCCCCTTGCCATCCCAGCTCAGCGGGAAGTAGCCAGAGAGACCTCGACGCCCCTATTCCCAAAGAATTGGGCCTGGGCCTCCCGTCTTTTGAGGGGGGAATGTTAGGTAGTTAGAATACAAAAAAGGAGTCCAAAACAGCGGTGACTAAAAGACAAAGAAAGGAAAAAACCCATGAAAATGGAACAAAAGAAAATCTGAGTGCCAGCGTGAGAACCTCAGGTGAAACAAATAGCCCTCATAGCTAGCCCAATTTGCATAGGGCAGGCTCAAGGTGGGGGGAGGAGACAAGTGTATAAAAGGAGGAAGCCAAGACGGATTAAGGCCTCTCCTTTGGGGCTGGCCCACTCTCATGCCTTGAGGGTGTATTTTCCTTTGCTTGCTGAATAAAACTCTGAGCTGTAACAGAGCTGTATCACTGGTCCACCTTTTCAAATCTTTTCTGCAGCAAGACAGACTGAGGAAATTACACACTCCCCTGACAGTTGGATATGGCTGAGTGACTAAGCACAGCACATACAGTTTATCTGAAATGGCAAATTATCATTTTTAACTTTTCACTGAAGATTTATTTCATGCCCAATATCAGAAAAGTGCCATGAAAAAGAGGAACAGAAAGAAGAGAGGAGTGGGGTGTGGGAGAGACTAAAAAGTAACCTAATAGGTTAATGGTGTTGATGAGATTAAACAAAGTAGGTATAAGACAGCAAACGACTGACCTTAATGACTGTGACTGCAATGAAGTAAGGACAGAAACCAACCTTAATGAATTAAACAGGAATTGAGATAATGGCATTAAAAGCATGTTATGTTACTAGTGAGTCAATGTGTTTTTCAGAGAATAACTGTAAAAAGATATAGGGGAAGGTTGGGTTTGTTTTGCTTCTTGATCCTCTTCCAAATTTGCATTTGCATTGAAAAATCTGTAGGATTCAAACAGCCTCTAAAGAAGTCTGAGGAAACTTAAATGAGGCAATTGTCATCACTGATTTGTAGTATGAAATTGACAGGAAACCTTTATTTTTTTTTTTTAATTTTGCAATAGAAAATCTTTTTATTCAGTCTCAATAGTCTCATAACGATGACAGTAAGGTCTGAATTATTTGTCGTAACCATACATTATTCAATCATCCTGCTTCAAACAGATTTTCTTAGTGTAACTACTGATCTATTCTTGATACCATTTGTAACCTTTCAAAATAAAATACTAAGTCAATGGTAAAATTTTTAATTAGAATGAAAATTCACTATAAGTGTATCAAACATGAAATGAACATATCATCAACTCTCTTCAGACATAAAATTCTAGCAAGCTGGAGAGATTTACTT
Source organism: Moschus berezovskii (assembly GCF_049115385.1). Taxonomy (NCBI): domain Eukaryota; kingdom Metazoa; phylum Chordata; class Mammalia; order Artiodactyla; family Moschidae; genus Moschus; species Moschus berezovskii. The sequence continues at coordinate 46,220,530 of NC_142462.1, forward strand.
TTCTTTCAGTAGCATATGTCATCCAATATAAGTCTTAACATGTGGGAGATAGCTTTTTGATTAGAAAAATTTTACAGTATTTTAAGATTAACATTTTTCAATATACAGGATTAAATACATGTTCAGTTCAGTTCAGTTGCTCAGTCGTGTCTGACTCTTTGCGACCCCATGAAGCACAGCACGCCAGGCCTCCCTGTCCATCAACAACACTTGGAGTTCACTCAAACTCATGTCCATAGAGTTGGTGTACTATGACTTAAAAATTGTTTGACCTCAAGTTAGTACATGGATCTCCATTATCTCTAAGTCATTAAAAAAGTAATAATAATTACATAAATTGCAAATGCTTCCATTATGATATGAATACAAATGTGGATATATTTTAAGATAAGCTATGGAATCTATTGGAGAAGACAATGGCAAGCCACTCCAGTACTATTGCCTAGAAAATTCCATGGATGGAGGAGCCTGGTAGGCTGCAGTCCGTGGGGTCGCTAAGGGTCGGACACGACTGAGCGACTTCACTTTCACTTTTCACTTTCCACTTTCACACATTGGAGAAGGAAATGGCAACCCACTCCAGTGTTCTTGCCTGGAGAATCCCAGGGACGGGGGAGCCTGGTGGGCTTCCGTCTATGGGGTCACACAGAGTTGGACACGACTGAAGTGACTTAGCAGCAGCAGCAGCAGCATGGAATCTATTAATGTCATGCCAGCCTGTCACTTTAGTTGTGTCTGACTTTTTGTGACCCTATAGACTGTAGCCCACCAGGGTCCTCTGTCCATGGGATTTGCTAGGCAAGAATAGAATACTGGAGTGGGTTGCCATGCCCTCCTCCAGGGGATTTACTGATCTAAGGTTTTAACCTGCTTCTCTTATGTCCGCTGCACTGGCAGGCAGATTCTTTATCACTAGTGCCACCTGAGACTATTAATAAAACATATTACTTCTCCCAGTGTTTCTAGGATGGCCTCGGTGAAAAGAAAGTGGGCTTCCCTTAAATACATCAAAAAGTCATCAAAATATGGAACAACTTCTCCAGAACAACTTCTAAATGATAGCAAAAGACACCAGGACTCCAAAATGACAAGCTAATCTCTTTGGATTGAGGTAGGATAAAGATAAAGACATTAATAATTAAAGAAAAAAAAAGAGGACTTTAGGACAGGAGTTTGTGCCCCAAGAGAGGGAGGGAGTCATGAAGGAGGAAAAGTTTTCCACGTACTAGGAAACTCCCTCACAGGTGGGACCAAGGGCGAGCTGTGGAACCTCAAAATGGCATGCAACAGTGGGGACTCAAAAGGCAAAATACAGAGAAAGCTTCAGAATAGCACTTCTCAGCCCATAAGCAGCTCACAAGCCTCAGCCCAGACCAGAGGGTGGGGATGGGGAGCTGAGAGAAGTGGCTAGCAAGCTTAGGCCTGCAGCAGAGGGTGTGACTCGGGGTGGAGGCTCCAGCAAAGATTCCAGTAAGAGGTAGGGGGCTGGTTGCCATGAGGATGTGCTGAGAGGGCTGCTTCAACATGGCTGCAGAAATACACATGACTACCACTGCCAAAGCTCAGAATGGTGCCAGAGGCAGTGAACAAAACACCACTGATGCAGTCCTAATGCCAGAGGTTGCAGCTACCACCAGGCTATGAGCAGGTACAAGTTACTGCCCACACCTTGCTGGGAGTTTAAGTAGTTGAGCTCTTTCTAGGGACCCACGACCTGGGGCCTTTTTCTCTGGGAGAAATCACAACCTGATCCAGACTGTAAGAACTCCAACAGGTCTCTATCTCCCAGGTGCTCCCCAGTACATCCCAGTTGTGGCCGCCATTTCCTCCTCTCTCCCCAGCCCAAGACAGCTAGTGAGTCCTAATGAACTTTGGCCTTTGCACAGTTGGGGAACACACTGTGGACTCTAGGGGCAACTGTGAACCTTAGGAGCAACTACAAGCTGGAATAAGATCAGATGTGAAATTGAACTGACCCCATGTTCCCACAACAGGTCCAGAGACTTTCCTAGAAATATTAGAGAACTTTGGTGTAAGCCTCTGGGTGTTCTGGGCTGCTGAGTATTGCCTTCACTGAGAATATTAGGAACTTGTATTTTGTGCTGTGTGGCTTGTGAGGTCTTAGAGTTTCGGTTCGCTTTGAACCTGAACTCCTCAGATGAGAAGCCCAAGACTTTGAACCACTAGAGAACTCCTGACACCGGGGAACATTAATAGCAAGAGCCCTCCAAAAGGTCTCTATGACAATACCAAAACCAAGACCAACCAAAGGTCAGCAAGCACCAGTGCCCAGATAGCCCCATGCCAATCCTTCAACAAAATAAAAACACAATGCTACATACTAGCAGACAGGCTGCCCAAAGTCATACCAATCCTACAGACACCCTAAAAGTTACTACTGGACACAGTGCTGCCCTTCAGAGAAATGAGATCCAGCCCCATTGACTAGAACACTGGTACAAGTCCCCCAAACCAGGAAATCATCACAGAGTACTAGTAAAACTCCACCCACAGGGGACAGACACCACAACTAAGAAGAACTATAACCTTGGGAAATTTTATCTTTTTTAAAAATCACACTGTTCATTCCCTTTACATACTTCTACCTCTATATTGGCCTTCTGCGATGCTATAGATTTTCTCTTTTGAAAAATAATTAAAATTTTTCTTCTTCTTTTTTCAAGTTTTTTGTTCTGTTTGACTGTTTTTCTTATTGTCCTTTTCCTGTTGCAGTTATTCCTTAATATACACATATAAATCATTTATATATACTTCTATTTAGCTTTGCTTTTCTATTTTTTTCTTGTCATCCTTCCCTTGCTGTTTTCATCTTTCTTTCCCTTTTTCTTTCTTTTCTTTCACTCTTTCTTTTTTCATCATGTTTGTTAACTTGTTTTGTATTCTTTGCTTTATTCCCCAGTTGGCACTCTGCTTTGGCTCAGTTTCCTGGTTTAAGTTTTAGTTAGCTCTGTTTTTAACTAGTCAATATAATTTTTGCTTTCCTTGCTCACCAAGTCAATCTCTTGTACTTTCTTTTCTTTGGAATATTTTGGTTATATTTGTGTGTATATACCATTATTTTTGTATTTATATGTCTGATCTTATATTTACCATTTGTCTGGGTTCATCCTTTGTTTGTTGTGTTTTGCTTTTTGTCTTCATGTGTTTGTTTTAATCCCCTTTAATACCATAGCAAATGACTGTGGAGTCTTGGTCTCCTGACCAGGGATTGGGCCTGAGCCATTGAAGTGGCAGCACTGAGTCCAGGACCACAGAATGCCAGAGAACTCCTAATTCCAGGGAGTATTAATTAGTGACATCTTCTACAAAGGCCTACACCTGTATACAAAGCATGGGATCACCCAGCTGCTGACAGCACCTAGTGCAGGATGCCTCACCCAAACAACAAGCAAGGCAAAAAGCACAAAACCAATCTTCAGCAGACAGAATTCCTACAGACATTCCAAAATATACTACCTCACACAGCCCTGCCCCTCAGAAGGAAAAAAGAAAATACCCCCTCCCACTGGAACACACTCAAAAGTCACCCCCAAAAGGAAATCAACACAAACCACTTTGTGGTGGGTAAGGACCAAAACGCAGAAACCAAAAGGAAGAAGGAATAGACCAACCCTAAATCCTGGGTATTCATTGGAAGGACTGATGCTAAAGGTGAAACTGCAATACTTTGGCCACCTCATGCAACGAGTTGACTCACTGGAAAAGACTCTGATGCTGGGAAAGGTTGGGGGCGGGAGGAGAAGAGGACGACAGAGAATGAGATGGCTGGATGGCATCACCGACTCTGTGGACATGAGTTTGAGTGAACTCTGGGAGTTGGTGATGGACAGGGAGGCCTGGCGTGCTGTGATTCATAGGGTCGCAGAGAGTCGGACACAACTGAGCGACTGAACTGAAAGCCTGGGAAACGAAGACCTCAAATGGAGTAAGTTTGGAAAAAAGAAAAGACAGAGAAATATAGTGCAAATGGAGAACAAGGTAGAAACTCACAAGACTAAATAAATGAAGGGGAAATAGGCAAGCTACCTGAAAAATAATTCAGAGTAATGCTAGTAAAAATGTTCCAAAGCCTTGAAAATAGAGTGGAGAAAATGCAAAGACCAATGAACACAATTAACATGGACCTAGACAAAATAAATAGAGACAAAAAACACAATTACAAAATTAAAAATACTCTAGAAGAAACCAATAGTATAATAAGTGAGGCAGAAGAATGAAAAAGTGAGCTGGAGGATAAAAAGGTAGAAATAACTGCTGATGAGCAGAATAAAGCAAAAAGAATGAAAAGAACTGAGAATAGCCTCAGAGACTTCTGGGACAATATTAAATACACCAACATTTGAATTATAGGAGTCCCAGAGAAAGAAGAGAAAAATAGAGGGTCTGAGAAAATGTTTGAAGAGATTATAGTTGAAAATCTTCCCAACATGGGAAAGGAAATAGTCAATCAAGTCCAAGAAGTGTAGAGCCCCATACAGGATAAACCCAAGGATAAACACGTTAAGACATATACTAATCAAGCTAATAGAGATTAAACACTAAGAAACAATATTAAAAGCAGCAAGAGAAAAGCAATGAATGACAGACAAGGAAAAACCCATACTATTAACAAGTGATCTTTCAGCAGAAATTCTACAGACCAGAAGGGAATGGCAGGATATATTTAAAGTACTGAAAGAAAAAGAAAAAAAATCTACAACCAAGATTACTCTACATGACAAGGATCTCATTCAAAATTAATGGAGAAATCAAAAGCTTTACAGACAAGGAAAAGTTAAAAGAATTTAGCACTGCCAAATCAGCTTTACAACAGATGTTAAAGAGACTTATACAGACAGGAAACACAAGAGAAGGAATGACATACAAAAACAAACCCCAAACAATTAAGAAAATGCCAATAAAAGCATATATATCAATAATTACTTTAAATGTAAACGGATTAAATGCTCCAATGAAAAGACACATACTGGTTGAATGGAAACATCAGCCATACTCCTTATGTAGGAACACCTCACTACATAAGGCAAACACTAAAAGAGTATGGGACTTTAACACCCCACCAATGGAGAGGTCATAAAAACAGAAAATTAATAAGGAATACAAATCTTAAATGAATTATTAGACCAAATGGACCTGATTGATCTCTTCAGGACTTTATATCCAAATGCAGAATACACTTTCTTCCCAAGTGCACATGGAACATATCCAGACCACATCTTGGGTACAACTCAAGACTCAGTGTATTTAAGAAAATTGAAATTGTATAAAGCATTTTTTCTGACAGCAACACTATGAGACTAGATATAAATTATAGGGAAAAAACTGTAAAAAACACAAGCACATGGAAATTAAGCAATGCATTTCTAAGTGTTGAACAGGTTACTGAAGAAATAAGAAGGGAAATTTTTCAAAAAAATTCCTAGAAACATGACAGTGAAAGCATGATGACTCAAAATCTATGGAATACAGCAAAAATGTTTCTAAGAGGGAATTTTATAGCAATACAATCCTATTTCAAGAAACAAGATAAACATCTAATGGATAACCTAACTCTACACCTAAAACAACTGGAAAAAGAAGAACCAAAACCCCATAAATTTAGTAGAAGGAAATAAATCATAAAGATCAAACAGAAATAATTGAAAAAGAAATGAAGGAAACAATAGCGAAGATCAATAAAACTAAAAGCTGTTCTTTGAGAAGATAAACAAAATCAACAAACTGTTAGCCAGACTCATCAAGAAAAAAGAGAGAAAGATCAAGTCAACAAAGTTAGGAATGAAAAAGTAGAGACTAAAACAGACAATGTAGAAATACAAAGGATCATAAGAGACTACTATGAGCAACTATACACTAGTAAAATGGAGAACCTAGAGCAAATGGACAGATTCTTAGAAAAGTTCAAGCTTAAAAGACTAAACCAGAAAGAAATAGAAATTATGAACAAGTCTATTACAATGACTGAAACAGAAACTGTGATTAAAAAATCTCCTGAAAAACAAAAAGGCCAGGGCCAGATGACTTCACAGGTGAACTCTATCAAATATTTAGAGAAGAGCTAATGCCCATCGTTCTGAAATTCTTGCAAAAAAAAAAAAAATTGCAGAGGAAGGAACACTTCCAAACTTATTCTACAAGACCATCATCACCCTGATACCAAAACCAGACAAAGACTGCACAAAAAAGAAAATTACAGGCAAACATCACTGATGAACAGAGATACAAAAATTCTCAAAAAAATTCTAGCAAACAGAATTCAACAATACATTAAAGAGCTCATACATCATGATCAATTTGAGTTTATCCCAGGGATGCAAGGTTCTTCAATATAAGCAAATCAATAAATATGATACACCACATTTACAAACTGAAAGATCAAAACCATATGATAATCTCAATAGATGTAGAAAAAGCTGCCAATAAAATTCAACAATTATTATAAAAATTCTTCAAAAAATGAACATAGAAGAAACTGATCGTAACATAATAAAGGCCATATACAACAAACCCACAGCAAATATTATTGTCGATGATGAAAAACTGAAAGCTCTCTCTCTAAGATCAGGAAAAAGACAAGGGCACCCACTCTTGCCACTATTAGTCAACATAGGTTTGGAATGCCTAGCTACAGCAATCAGAGAAGAAAAAGAAATAAAAGGAATCCAGACTTCAAAAGAAGTAGAACTCTCACTATTTGCAGATGACATGATACTGTACATACAAAACCATAAAGATACTATTAGAAGATTACTAGAGCTAATCAGTGAATTTAGTAAAGTTACAGGATACAAAATCAATACAAAGAAATAATTTGCATTCCTATATACTAACAACAAAAAATCAGTAATAGAAATTAAGGAATCAATCACATTTACCATGGGAATAAAAGAATAAAATACCTAGGATAAATATACCTAAGGAGACAAAAGAGCTGTATATAGAAAACTACAAGACACTGATGAAAGAAATCAAAGACAACATAAACAGGTAGAGAGATATACAATGCTCCTGAATTGGAAGAATCAATATTGTGAAAATGACTATACTACCAAATGCAATCTATGGATTCAGTGCAATTTCTATCAAATTATGAATGGCATTTTTCACAGAAGTAGAACAAAAATTTTCACAATTTGTGTGGAAACAAAAAAGACCAAGAATAGCCAGGGGAATCCTGAGAAGGAAGAATGGAACTGGAGGATCCAACCTACCTGATTTCAGACTATACTACAAAGCTACTGTTATCAAGACAGTATGGTACTGTCACAAAAACAGAAATACAAACCAGTGGAACAAGATAGAAAACTGAGATAAACCCACAGACCTATGGGCTCCTTATCTTTGACAAAGGAGGCAAGAATATACAATGGGGCAAAGATTGTCTCTTCAATAGTGATGCTGGGAGAATCAGACAACTACATGTAAAATAATAAAATTAGAATACTTCTTAACATCATATACAAAGATAAACTCAAAATGGTTTAAAGACCTAAATGTAAGCCCAGAAACTATAAAACTCATAGAAGAAAACATAGGAAGAACACCATATGACATAAACCATAGCAAGATCTCTATGACCCACATCCTAGAATAATGGAAATAAAAGGAAAAATAAACAAGTGGGGACTAATTAAACTTAAAAGCTTTTGCATGGCAAAGGAAACTATAATCAAGGTGAAAAGACAGCTCTCAGAATGGGAGAAAATAACAGCAAATGAAACAACTGACAAAGGACTGATTTCCAAAATATACGAGCAGCTCATGCAACTCAACATGAGAAAAACAAACAACCCAGTCAACAAGTGGGCAGAAGATGTAAATAGACATTTCTCCAAAGAAGACATATGCATGGCTAATAAACACATGAAAAGATGGTTACTATCACTCATTATTAGAGAAATGCAAGTCAAAATGCAATGAGATATCACCTCATTCTGGTCAGAATGGTCATCAAAAAATCCATAAACAACAAGTGCTGGAGAGGTGTGGAGAAAAGGGAACCCTCTTGTGTTGCTGATGGGAAAGTAAATTGATACAGCCACTATAGAAGACAGTATGGAGATTCATTAAAAATTTAGGAATAAAACCACCATTGTTGTTGTTGTTCAATCACCCAGTCATGTCTGACTCTTTGTGACCCCATCCATGGATTGCAGCACACAGACCTCCCTGTCCTTCACTATTTCCCAGAGTTTGCCCAAGTTCATGTTCGTTGTGTCAGTGATCTTTTTTTTTTTTTTTAATATTTAGTCTTAACCTTGCTGTTTCACTCTCCTCTTTCACTGTCATCAAGAGGCTCTTTAGTTCCTCTTTGCTTTCTGCCATTAGAGTGGTATCATTCACATATCTGAGGTTGCTGATGTTTCTCCCATCTGTCTTGATTCTGGCTTATAACTCATCCAGCCTGGCATTTCTCATGATGTTTTCAGAGTATATGTTAAACAAACAGGGTGATGGCAGACAGCCCTGTCATACTCCTTTCTCAATCTTGAACCAATCCATTGTTCCACACAGGGTTCTAACTGTTGCTTCTTGACCCACACACAGGTTTCTCAGGAGACAGGTAAGATGTTCTGGTGATTCCATCTCTCCAAGAGCTTTCCACAGTTTGTCATGATTTACACAGTCAAAGGCTTTAGTGTAGTTGATGAAACACAGATAGATGGTTTTCTGAAATCCCCTTGCTTTCTCTACAATCCAGCAAATGTTGGCAATTTGATCTCTAGTTCCTCTTCCTTTTCTGAACCCAGTTTGGACAGCTGGAAGTTCTTTATTCACATAATGCTGAAGCCCAGCATGCAAGATTTTAAGCATGACTTTACTAGCATGGAAGATGAGTGAAACTGTCCAACGATTAGCACATTCTTTGAAACTACCCTTCTTGGGAGTTGGGATGAGAATTGACCTTTTCCAGTCCTGTGGCCAATGCTGGGTCTTCCAGATTTGCTGACATAATGAATGAAAAACTTTGATGACATCCTCCTTTAGGGATCTGAATAGTTCTGCTGGAATTTCATTGCATCCACTAGCTTTACTAAAGAAGTGCTTCTTAAGGCCCACTTGACTTTGCACTTCAGAATGTCTGGCTGTGGGTGGCTAACCACACCATTGTAGTAATCTGGTTATAAGATATTTTTTATACAGTTCTCTTTTGTGTATTCTTTTCATCTCTTCTTGATCTCTTCAGCATCTACTAGATCTCTACCATGTTTATCCTTTATTGTGCCCATCTTTGGGCAGAATGCTCTGTTGATGTTTCCAATTTTCCTGAAGAGATCTCTAGTCTTTCCCCTTTTGTTGTTTTCTTCTATTGTTAAACATTGTTCATTGGTGGGCAAAGTTAACTCATGTGACCATTATATCTACTATTCTGGGCAATAATCCCATAGAATAAATGGAATAACCTTCATAATCAACAAAGGAATCCAAAATACAGTATTTGGTGCAACCCCAAAAATGACAGAATGATCTCAGTTCACTTCCAAGGCAAGCCATTCAACATCACAGTAATCCAAATCTATGCCCCTACCACTGATACCAAAGAAGCTGAAGTTGATCAGTTCTATGAAGCCCTAGAAGAAATCCTAGAACTAACACCTAAAAAAGATGCTCTATTCATCATCAGGGATTGGAATGCAAAAGTAGGAAGTCAATATATACCTGGAATAATAGGCAAGTTTGGACTTGGAGAACAAGATGAAGCATGGCAAAGGCTAACTGAATTTGACGAGAGAATGCACTGGTCATAGCAAACACTCTTGTCCAAGAACACAAGAGATGACTCTACATATGGATATCACCAAACAGTCAATACCAAAATCAGATTGATTATATTCTTTGCAGCTGAAGATGGAGAAGCTCTGTACAGTCAGCAAAAACAAGACCTTGAACTGACTGTAGCTCAGATTGTCAGCTTCTTATAGCAAAATTCTGGCTTAAACTAAAGAAAAACAGGAAAAACACTAGGCCAGCCAGGTATGACTTAAATCAAATCCCACATGAATTCACAGTAGAGGTAATAAATAGATTCAAGGGACTAGATCTAGACAACAGTGTGTCTGAAGAACTATGGACCGAAGTCTGTAATATTGTACAGGAGGCAGCAAACAAAACCATTTCAAAAAAAAAAAAAGAAAAGCAAGAGGACAGGGTGGTTATTTGAGGAGGCTTTACAAATAGTGGAAGAACAAAGAGAAGAGAAAAGCAAGGGAGAGAGGGAAAGGTACATTCAATTAAACTCAGTTTCAAAGAATAGCTAGAAGAGACAGGAAGGCCTTCTTCAGTGAACAGTTTTTAATAAAACCACCATAAGACCCAGCAATATCACTTCTAGGCATATACACTGAGGAAACCAAAACCGAAAAAGACAAATGTAGACCCGGGTTCGATCCCTGGGTCGGGAAGATCCCCTGGAGAAGGAAATGGTAACCCACTCCAGTATTCTTGCCTGGAGAATCCCATGGATGGAGAAGCCTGGTAGGCTACAGTCCATGGGGTCGCAAAGAGTCGGACACGACTGAGCGACTGAACAGAACAGAACCCCAATATTCAGTGTGGCACTATTTACAATAGCTAGAACATGGAAGCAACCTAGATGTTCACCGATAGATGAATGGATAAAGAAGCTACTGCTGCTGCTGCTAAGTCGCTTGAGTCGTGTCCGACTCTGTGCGACCCCACAGATGGCAGCCCACCAGGCTCCCCCGTCCCTGGGATTCTCCAGGCAAGAACACTGGAGTGGGTTGCCCTTTCCTTCTCCAATGCATGAAAGTGAAAAGTGAAAGTGAAGTCGCTTAGTCGTGTCGGACTCTTAGTGACCCCATTGATTGCAGCCTACCAGACTCCTCCATCCATGGGATTTTCCAGGCAAGAGTACTGGAGTGGGGTGCTATTGCCTTCTCCGAAAGCTGCTGCTACTCAGCTATAAAGAGGAATACATTTGAGTCAGTTCTAATGAGGTGGATGAACCTAGAGCCTATTATACAGAGTGAAGTAAGGAAGAAAGAGAAAAACAAATATCATATACTAACATATATATTTGGAATCTAGAAAGATGATACTGATGAATCTATTTGCAGGGCAGCAATGGAGACACAGACATAGAGAACAGATATGGACAAGGGCAGGGTGGAGGAAGGAGAGAGTGAGATGAATGGAGAGAGAAGCATGGAAACATATACACTACTGTATGTAAAATAGATAGCCAATGGAAATTTGCTGTATGACTCAGCGAACTTAAACTTGGGCTCTGTAACAACTCAGATGGGTGGGAAAGGGTACAGGTAGAAGGGGGATTCAAGAGGGAGGGGACATATGTACACCAATGGCTAACTCATGCTGATGTATAGCAGAAATCAAGCCAATATTGTAAAGCAATTACCCTTCAATTAAAAATGAATAATTTTTTTAAAGTTTTAAAAAAGCATTATGTAGTCATGAAACAAACCAAGAGATGTTGTGCAAAGACTTTCTTAAACAAAAAATGTGTAAGAAGAACTTAAAATTTTGAAACATGCTATTCATTACTAGCACACAGCAATTTTTACATGGTTCCATGTACCAGGACCATTTTGTTTGAGTTAGTAATTTTTCAAAGGGGAGCTGCATATCTTTTTTAGCTTTATTTAGTTTCATTTTGCCTTTATTTGCAAGGCAAGACAATTCTAGATTTTTCTTATCCTTTTTACTGAAATATAGTTGATTTACCCAGTTTCTTCTATAGCTTGCTTACAATCCAATAAAACTAGAACTACTACCATAGTCATTTATGGCAATTGTCATTAACTAACATTTGGTTTTTGTGCAGTGTAACCAGAAAATGTTGCATATAGTAGTACTAGCATATAGGTAGTATATAATATACTATATAAAATATTACTATAAAAGTAGTACTTTTAGAACATTTTCTTTGTGAAATATAATATAGTCAATTTTTATGACTACTCTATGAACTCTGCAAAAGAAGATAATTTCTTCATTTTTATAACACAAAGTTTGATGTATATAAATTAGATCTACTTTCTTAATTATATTGGCCTATATCTTTAATTATCTTCCTGCTTTATTAGAGAAAAATATAAATTAAAACCTTGTGAAAGTGAAGTTGCTCAGTTGTGTCCGACTCTTTGTGATCCCACGGGCTGTAGCCTACCAGGCTTCTCCATCCATGGGATTCTCCAGGCAAGAATACTGGAGTGGGTTACCATTTCCTTCTCCAGGGGATCTTCCCGACCCAGGGATCGAACCCAGGTCTCCCGCATTAGAGGCAGATGCTTTAACCTCTGAGCCACCAGGGAAGTCTGGTATCTCTGGTACCTTGTATCTCTCCATAAATCACACTGTCTTATTAGGTGAGGGCTACATTCTATCTAGGAATTCTACTCAGGAAAAAAAGCAAGGAAACAAAACTAACCAATATCATGAATCAAATGGAGATAAAACTACTGATTAAAAGAATAATAAAAAAATGTTACCCCTCCCCCCAAAAGCCTATGCCTATAAATTCACTAACTTAGATGCAATAAATTCCTTGAAAGACACATAACACCTAAAATTGAAGAAATAGATAAGCCAAATAGTCCTATGTCTTTTAAAGATCCCCTTCACTTATAGGCCCACTAAATTTACAAATATGTACAGAGCATATATTGATAAGAAAGACTAAAATCTTCTACAAATAAATACATAAAAAAGAATCACAATGAGATGAGGCAGGACAAAGTCACAGTATAGTCAAGATCCTTATTACAAATAAGAAAATAATTACAATTACGGAGGTTTTCCTTAAAGAGCAATGGTTCTGAGACAAATGTCAGGTTTCCCAGACCAGGGGTCCTATAACAGAAAGAAAAGCTCCAAAAATGATTGGCTTTGAAGGGCTTACTTTTGAGAGGTGCAGAGTGTTGTGGGAGACAGACTTCACTTCTAAAAGGCACATACAACATCTCATAAGCTCCAGGTCCCAGGGAAGAAACAATAATTTGAAAGGTGCCTAGGTCAGACCTACTTGCTGATGTCAGAGGGTATCCTGGAGAAGGAGGAAGCAACTAGAACTTGCCCTAATGACATAGACATTGGCTGGTGCCATTTCTGGAAGCTCATTCTATCACATGGACACTATTGATGTCAAGTGCCATTTGGAATCTTGCTTCTAGCATATTTAGCACCAGGAACCAGTCCCCAATACCAGTCTGTTGGCATCGGTACTGGGAAGCCTCAGGCCATGCAACTAGCTAAACAGGGACACAGCAGACAGAAGCTCAGCAGTCCCATACAGGTTAAATCCAAGAAACAACACACAAAGACACGTATTAATCAAACTGAGAAAAATTAAAGACAGATAGAAAATATTAAAAGGAACAAAGACAAGAAAATCCCCATTAGGTTATCAGCTGATTTTCCAGTAGACACTCTACAGGCCAGAAGGAAGTGGCATGATATATTTAAAGTGATAGAAGGGAAGAACCTAGAACCAAGAATAGTCTACTCAGCAAGGCTTTTGTTCAGTTTTGACAGAGGAATCATAAACTTTATAGACTAATAAAAGCTAAGTGAATTCAACACCACCAAACCAGCTTTACAAGTGTTAAAAGAACTTCACTAGATGAAAAATAAATGACCACAACTATAAACAAGAAAATTATGAATGGAAAAACTCACTAGTAAAACCAAACATACAGTTAAAGAAGGTAATCATCCACACACAAGTATGATACCAAAATCAGCAATGGTGAGAAAAAGAGAAACTTCTAATGTACAATATTGGGAATGCATTTTGAAATTAAGAAACCAGGAACTTAAAACAATGTATATATATAGACAGTTATATCAGAGAATTATGGTAAATGCAAACTGCAAATCACCAGTGGATACACAAAAAAGGAAAAGCAACCCAAACAACACTAAAGTTAGTGATCAAATCACAAGAGAAGAGAACAAAAGAGGAAAGAAGAAAAAAGACTTACAAAAACAAATCCAAAACAATTTAAAAAATGGAAATAAGTACATACATATTGATAATTACCTAAATGTAAACTAATTGAATGCTTTAACCAAGAGACATAGATTGGTTGAATGGATATGAAAATAAGACCTGTATACATGCAGTCTTCAAGTGACCCACTTGAGATTTAGGGATATATATAGACTGAAAGTAAGGGGATGGAAAAAGTTATTCTATGCGAGTAAAATTAAAAGAAAGCTGGAGTAGCAATACTCATATCAGACAAAATACTGTTACTACATAATCATCAAGGGTCAATCCAAGAAAACAATCTTAAATATATGCACCCAATGTAGGAGCACCCAATGTAGGAGCACCCTAATATATAAGGCAAATATTAACAGCCATAAAAGGAAAAATTGATAGTAACACAATAATTTAACACCCCACTTTGATCAGCGGACAGATCATCCAGACAGAAAATCAATAAGGAAAAAAAAGCCTTAAAAGACACATTAGTCCCAGTGGACTTAACTGATATTTATACAGCATTCCATCCAAAACCAGTGGAATACACATTTGCCAAGATAGATCATAAGCTGGGCCACAAAACAGACCTTGGGATATTTATCATATTAAGCATCTTCTCTGACTACAATACTATGAGATTAGAAATCAACAAAACACAAGAAAATGGAGGCTAAACAATACATTATTAATTGATCATTGAAGAAATCAAAGAGGAAATAAAAATTACCTAGGGACAAATGAAAATGAAAACATGACAATCCACAGCATATGGGACACAGCAGAAGTAGTTCTAAGAGGGAAGTTTATAGCAATACAGTGTTTCCTTAGGAAACAAGGAAAATCTCAAATAATTCACCTAATTTTACATGTAGAGCAACCAGAGAAAGAACAAACAAAACCAAAAGTTACTGCTGCTGCGTCACTTCAGTCGTGTCCGACTCTGTGTGACAGGAAATAAATCACAAAGATCAAAACTGAAATAAATGAAATAGAGACTAAGAAAACAATAGAAAAGATCAATGAAACTAAAAGCTGGTTCTTTGAAAAGATGAACAAAATTGATATAGCTTTAGCTATATTCATTAGGAAATAAAAAGGAGTGAGCTCAAATTAGTAAAATTGGAAATGAAAAAGATGTTGAAATAGACATCACATCACAAGATTTCTATGAGCAACTATAATACCAATAAAATGGACAACCTAGAAGTAATGGACAAATTCTTAGAGAGGTACCTAAGAGGCATCGTCTAAGACTAAACCAAGAAGAAAAAGAAAATATGAACAGACCAATCACAAGTATTGAAATTGAAAGTGAAATTTGAAAACTTCTATCAAAAAAGTCTAGGACTACATGGCTTCACAATTGAATTCTATCAACCATTTAAAGAGATAACACCTATTCTTATTCAATTCTTCCAAAAACAGAAGTAACTCTCCCAAACTTATGAGGCCACCATCATCCTGATTTCAAAAGCAGACAAAGATACCACACACACACAAAAAATCACAGGCTCATATCACTGATGGACAGAGTTGCAAACATTCTCAACTAAATACTAGCAACAGACGCGAGAGAGACGCCGCCCCGGTGGCGCAGACGTGAGAGACGCCGGCCCCGGCGGAGCAGACGGGAGAGATGCCGGCCGGGCGCAACCGACCACGCAAAGAAGCGTGGCAGTGAGGAGCTACCCCACGCCTGAGGCCAGGGCCGGCGGCTGAGAGGAGCTAACCCACGTCCAAGTGGCGGTGGCTGCGTGGGCACAGGAGGGTCAAGAGGAGCTACTCCACGTTCAAGGTCAGGAGGGGCGGCCTTGAGGAGATACTCCTCATCCAAGGTAAGGTGCAGTGGCTGCGCTTTCTTGGAGCAGCTGTGAAGATATATCCCACGCCCAAGGTAAGAGAAACCCAACTAAGACGGTAGGTATTGCGAGGAGTCATCAGAGGGCAGACACACTGAAATCATAATCACAGGAAACTAGTCGATCTGATCACATGTACCGCAGCCGAATGTGGTCGACTAGAGAAGGGAATGGCAAACCACTTCAGTATACTTGCCTTGAGAACCCCATGAACAGTATCAAAGGGCAAAATGATAGGATACTGAATGAGGAATTCCCTAGGTCGGTAGGTGCCCAGTATGCTACTGGAGCTCAGTGGAGAAATAACTATAGAAGGAATGAAGGGATGGAGCCAAAGCAAAACCAATACCCAGTTGTGGATGTGACCAGTGATAGAAGCAAGGTCCAATGCTGTAAAGAACGATATTGCATAGGAACTTGGAATGTGAGGTCCATGAATCAAGGCAAATTGGAAGTGGTCAAACAGGAGATGGCAAGAGTGAACATAGACATTCTAGGAATCAGTGAATTAAAATGGACTGGAATGGGTGAATTTAACTCAGATGACCATTATATCTACTACTGTGGGCAGGAATCCCTTAGAAGAAATGGAGTAGCCATCATGGTCAACAAAAGAGTTCGAAATGCAGTACTTGGATGCAATCTTAAAAACGACAGAATGATTTCTGTTTGTTTCCAAGGCAAACCATTCAATATTACAGTAATTGAGGCCTATTCCCCAACAGTAACACTGAAGAAGCCGAAGTTGAAAGGTTCTATGAAGACCTACAAGACCTTTTAGAACTAACACCCAAAAAAGATGTCCTTTTCATTATAGGGGACTGGAATGCAAAAGTAGGAAGTCAAGAAACACCTGGAGTAACAGGCAAATTTGGCCTTGGAGCACGGAATGAAGCAGGGCAAAGGCTAATAGAGTTTTGCCAAGAGAATGCACTGGTCATGGCAAACACCCTCTTCTAACAACACAAGAGAAGACTCTATACATGGACATCACCAGATAGTCAACACCGAAATCAGATTGATTATATTCTTTGCAACCAAAGATGGAGAAGCTCTATACAGCTAGCAAAAACAAGACCAGGAGCTGACTGTGGCTCAGATCATGAACTCCTTA
Source organism: Moschus berezovskii (assembly GCF_049115385.1). NCBI lineage: Eukaryota > Metazoa > Chordata > Mammalia > Artiodactyla > Moschidae > Moschus > Moschus berezovskii. The sequence continues at coordinate 46,237,496 of NC_142462.1, forward strand.
TTGCCAAATTCAGACTTAAATTGAAGAAAGTAGGGAAAACCACTAGACCATTCAGATATGACCTAAATCAAATCCCTTATGATTATACAGTGGAAGTGAGAAATAGATTTAAGGGACTAGATCTGATAGATAGAGTGCCTGATGAACTCTGGATAGAGGTTCATGACATTGTACAGGAGACAGGGACCAAGATCATCCCCATGAAAAAGAAATGCAAAAAAGCAAAATGGCTGTCTGAGGAGGCCTTACAAATTGTTGTGAAAAGAAGAGAAGTGAAAAGCAAAGGAGAAAAGGAAAGATATAAGCATCTGAATGCAGAGTTCCAAAGACTAGCAAGGAGAGATAAGAAAGCCTTCCTCAGAGATCAATACAAAGAAATAGAGGAAAACAACAGAATAGGAAAAACAAGAGATCTCTTCAAGAAAATTAGAGATTCCAAGGGAACATTTCATGAAAAGATGGGCTCGATAAAGGACAGAAATGGTATGGACCTAACAGAAGCAGAAGATATTAAGAAGAGGTGGCAGGAATACACAGAAGAACTGTACAAAAAAGATCTTCATGACCAAGATAGTCACGATAACGTGATCACTGACCTAGAGCCAGACATCTCGGAATGTGAAGTCAAGTGGGCCTTAGAAAGCATCACTATGAACAAAGCTAGTGGAGGTGATGGAATTCCAGTTGAGCTATTTCAAATCTTGAAAGATGATGCTGTGAAAGTGCTGCACTCAATATGCCAGCAAATTTGGAAAACTCAGCAGTGGCCACAGGACTAAAAAAGGTCAGTCTTCATTCCAATCCCAAAGAAAGGGAATGCCAAAGAATGCTCAAACTACCGCACAATTGCACTCATCTCACACGCTAGTAAAGTCATGCTAAAAATTCTCCAAGCCAGTCTTCAGCAATATGTGAACCGTGAACTCCCAGATGTTCAAGCAGGTTTTAGAAAAGGCAGAGGCACCAGAGATCAAATTGCAACATCCGCTGGATTATGGAGAAAGCAAGAGAGTTCCAGAAAAACATCTATTTCTGCTTCATTGACTATGGCAAAGCTTTTGACTGTGTGGATCACAATAAACTGTGGAACATTCTGAAAGAGATGGGAATACCAGACCACCTGACCTGTCTCTTGAGAAACCTGTATGCAGGTCAGGAAGCAACAGTCAGAACTATACATGGAACAGACTGGTTCCAAATAGGAAAAGGAGTACGTCAAGGCTGTATATTGTCACCTTGCTTATTTAACTTATATGCAGAGTACATCATGAGGACCACTGGGCTGAAAGAAGCACAAGCTGGAATCAAGATTGCTGGGAGAAATATCAATAACCTCAGATATGCAGATGACACCACCCTTATGGCAGAAAGTGAAGAGGAACTCAAAAGCCTCTTGATGAAAGTGAAAGAGGAGAGTGAAAAGGTTGGCTTGAAGCTCAACATTCAGAAAACAAAGATAATGGCATCTGGTCCCATTACTTCATGGGAAATAGTTGGAAAAACAGTGGAAACAGTGTCAGACTTTATTTTTTTGGGTTCCAAAATCACTGCAGATGCTGATTTTAGCCATGAAATTAAAAGACGCTTACTCCTTGGAAGGAAAGTTATGACCAACCTTGATAGTATATTAAAAAGCAGAGACATTACTTTGCCAACAAAGGTCCGTCTAGTCAAGGCTATGGTTTTACCCGTGGTCATGTATGGATGTGAGAGTTGGACTGTGAAGAAAGCTGAGTGCTGAAGAATTGATGCTTTTGAACTGTGGTGTTGGAGAAGACTCTTGAGAGTCCCTTGTACTGCAAGTAGATCCAACCAGTCCATTCTAAAGGAGATCAGTCCTGGGTGTTCATTGGAAGGGCTGATGCTGAAGCTGAAACTGCAATACTTTGGCCACCTCATGTGACGAGTTGACTCACTGGAAAAGACTCTGATGCTGGGAGGAATTGGGGGCAGGAGGAGAAGGGGACGACAGAGAATGAGATGGCTGGATGGCATCACCGACTCGATGGACATGAGTTTGAGTGAACTCCGGGAGTTGGTGATGGACAGGGAGGCCTGGCGTGCTGTGATTCATGGGGTCGCAAAGAGTCGGACACGACTGAGCGACTGAACTGAAGTGAAGTGATACTTTAAAAGGATCATGCACCATTATCTATTGGGATTTATCCCAGGATTGTAAGGATTTTTCAATATCCACAAATGAATCCATGTGATACACCACCTCAACAAGTTGAAGAATAAAAACCATATGATCATCTCAACAGATGCAGAGAAGGCTTTTGACAAAATTCAACATCAATTTATGATAAAAGCTCTCCAGAAAGTGCATAAAGATGATCTTCTTCAACATAACATAGGCCATATGTGACAAACCCACAGCAAACATCATTCTCAGTGGTGAAAGTTTGAAAGCATTTCCTCTAAGATCAGGAACAAGACAAGGATGGTCATTCTACAACTTTTATTAAATTTCTCTGAAGTCCTAGGCAAGGCAATCAGAGAAAAAAAAGAAATGCAAGGAATCCCCATTGGAAATGAAGAAGTAAAACTGTCACTGTTTGCAGATGACGTGAGACTGTACATATTAATAGAAAATCCTCAAGATGCTACCAGGAAACCACTAGAAGACATGCAGATAGATGGCCAATATCATGTGAAAAGATGTTTAACAATGCTCATTATTATATAAATGTAAATCAAGACTTCAATGAGCTCCCTGTGTCACAAATTTCCACTTGCTATCTACTTTACATATAGTAACGTATATGTTTTCACGCTATTCTCAACTCATCCCACCCTCTCTTTCCCCCACTGTGTTTGCAAGTCTGTTCTCTATGTCTGTGTCTCCATTACTGCCCTGCAAATTGGTTCATCATTACCATCTTTCTAGATCTCATACACATGGGGTGAGGTGGGGTAGAAGATGGGAGGAGGGGTTCAGGAGGGAGGGGACATGTGTATACCTGTGGCTGAATCATGTTGATGTATGGCAGAAACCAAGACAATATTGTAAAGCAATTATTCTCCAGTTTTAAAAAAAGACCATCATCAGTATGTCTAAAAATAATAAATGCTGGAAAGGGGTTCATTAAAGGAAACCCTCCTGCACGGTTTGTAGGAATGTAAATTGGTACAACCAGTATGGAGAACAGCATGGGGATTCTTTCAAAAACTAAAAATCAAGCTACCATTTGATCCAGCAATCCCTTTCCTGGACATATATCTGGAAGAAACCATGATTCAAAGAAGCACATGCATTCCAATGTTCATTGCAACACTATTTATAAGAGCTAAGACATAGAATCAGCCCAAATGTCCATTTCCAGATGAGTGGATAAAGGAGATGTAATACATGTATACAATGTAATATTCCTCAGCCATAAAATAGAATGCAATAATGCCATTTGCAGAATCATGCATGGACCTAGAGATGATCATAAGTGATGTATGTCAGACAAAAGACAAATAGCATATGATTTCATTTATATGTGGAATCTAAAAAGCATGATATAAATGAACTTATTTACAAAGAAGACTCATAGACTTTGACAATAAACTTATGGTCACCAATGTGGAAAGGTGGAGGGAGGTGTAAATTGAGGTTGAGATTAACATATACTCATTACTATATATATATAATTAATAATCAACAAGGACCTACTATATAGTACAGGGAACTATTCAATATTCTTTAATAACCTACCTATATGGGAAAATAATCAGAAAAAGAATGGATATATGCATATCTAAAACTGAATCACTTTGCTTTGCAACTGAAACTAATAGAACATTGTAAATCAACTATAATATCAAATAAAAACTAAATTTAAAAAGAGAAAATAATAAGCCAATATGCCCATGATCACAGATGCAAATATTCTCAACAAAATGTTAGGAAACCAAGTTTAATAATACTCTAAAAGGGTCATATAACATTATTGAGAATAATACATTCCATAAATGCAAGCGTTATTTATTTTTCATAATCAATTACTGTGATATACAATATTAACAAAATGAAGGGTAAGAATTACATAATCTGAATAGATGCAAAGCACTTGACTTAATTCAATATCAATTTGTGATTTAAAAAATTACAATAAAGTGAGTATATAGGTAATGTACCTCAACATAATAAAGAGCATATGTGACAAGCCTGTGGCTAACATTATATTCAGTGGTGAAAACTGAAAGCTTTTCCTCTAAAATCCTCAACAAGTCAGGGATCCTTACCATTTCTGCCTTTACTCAATATTGTACTAGAAATCCTAGCTACAGCAATTAGGCAAAATAAAAAAATAAAATACATCCAAATGATAATAGAAGTAAAACTGTCACTTTTTGCAGATAACAAGGTATTACATATTGAAAATCCTTAGAACTCTACTGAAAAGCTGTTAGAACTAACAAATTTCGTAAAGGTGTCAGAAATATAAAATGAATACACAAAAATCGATTGCATTTTATACACTAACAATGAGGTATTAGTAACATAAATTAAGAAAATAATCCCATTTATAATTATATCAAAAAGAATACAAACACACCATATAAAATCTATGGAATGCAGTGAAGTAACAGCCATACACGCCCATCTCATAAAACAAACAAACAAAAAACCTCTCAAATGAATAATCTAACCTATCGGACGCGACTGAGTGACTGAACTGAACTGAACTGAACCTATCACTGAAAAGAATTAGAAAAAGAAGAACAAAACCTAAGGTCAGCAGGAGGAAGAAAATAACATAGATCAGAGAGGAAATATATAAAATAGAGATCCACAAAACAATAGAAAAAAAAAATCAATAAAATCAAGAGCTGATTCTTTGAAAGGGGAAAGAAATTTGACCAGGGGAAAGAAATCCTCTGGCCAGGGTTATCAAGAAGTAAAGAGAGAGGACCCAAATAAGATGAAAAATGAGAAGTATCAACTGATACTGCAGAAATATTACAAAATATAAGAGAATACTATGAATGATTATATGCCAATAAATTTGACAACCTAGAAGAAATGGACAAACTTCTAGAAACATACTCTCCACCAAAATTGAATTAGGAAGAAATAGATAATTTGAACAGACTGATCACTAGAAATGGAATGAAATCTGTATTTTTAAGGGGAAAACTCCATAAAAATAAGCATCCAGTACCAGATGCTTCACAGGTGAATTCTACCAACCTTACAAAAGAACATATACTGATCCTTCTCAAAATCTTCCAAAGATTGAAGAGGAAAGGGCACTCCCAAAGACATTCTATGAAGCTATTATCACACTGATACCAAAACCAGACAAAGACATTACCCAAAAAGAAAATTAGAGGCCAATTTCTTTGACAAGTATAGATATAAAAATTCTCAGTAAAATACTAGCAAATCCAGCAACACACAGAAAAGATCATCCACCACCACCAAGTTGAATTCATCCTATGGTCACAAGGATGGTTCAATATATACAAATCAATGTGATACATCACATCAACAAACAGAAAGACAAAAAAAAAAAAAAGATCATTTCAAAAGTGCAGAAAAAAGCATTTGATAAAATTTAATATCCAATTTTATCCATTGATGATAAAATCTCTTATTAAAGTGGCTATTGAGGGAACATATCTCACCATAATAAAGGTCAGAGATTGTTATACTAAGTGAAATAACTCAGAAAAAGAATGATATTGTTTTTATGTGAAATCTAAAGTATGACACAAATAAACTTATTTATGAGACAGAAAAAGACTCAAGAGAGATAGAGCACAACTTGCAGTTGCCAAAGGGCAAAGGATGTGGATGAAAGATTGACTGGGAGTTTGGGATTAGAAGATGCAAACTATTATATATAGAATGGATAAACAACAATGTCCTATTGCACAGCACAGGGAACTACATTCAGTATCCTGTGACAAACCATACAGAGTATGAAAAATAATACAAAAGAGAGCATATACATATATATGTATAACTAAATTACTTTGTTGTACAGTAGAAATTAACACATTGTAAGTTGACTATATCTAAGTAGCCATGGCTGAGTGGTTAAGGCTATGGACTAGAAACCCATTGAGGTTCCCTTGCACAGGTTCGAATCCTGATGACTACACACCTTTCCTATTGAGATACAGCCAGCTAAGAAAGAATGCTGTTGCCCTAAATAAAGAAAATGGATTGATTTCAAAACTGGCTCTTTATGTTTGAAAGGCCTCAAGCATGCAGACTGTACCCCAGAAAGCATGGGATCTTTTTTTGTTTTGGCTTCCCAGATGGCTTAGTGGTAAAGAATCTGCCTGCAATGCAGGAAATGCAGATTTGATCCCTGGGTGGGAAAGATCCCCTGGAGAAGGAAATGGCAATGCACTCCACTATTCTTGTCTGGAAAATCCCATGAACAGAGGAGCCTGGCAGGCTACAGTCCATTTGGTCACAAAAGAGTCACATATGACTCAGCAACTAAAAAACAAAATCAACTGTATTTCAATAAACTAAATTTTAAAAAGGAATAAAAAATGTTAGGATAAAATGTAACCAAGGAGATAAAAAAACCTGTAACCTGAAAGTTCGAAGAACAGATGCAATCTAAAGATTCAATGTAACCCCTAACAAAATTCCATTGGCATTTTTCACAAAAATCGAAATAAAATTCTATACTTCGTTTTGAAGCACAAAAGACTAGAATCACCAAATCAATCTTGAGAAAAAATAATAAAGTTAGATGTACCACATTTCCTGATGTTAAACTATACCACAAAGCTACAGCAATTAAAACAGTATGAGTTTGTCATAAAAACAGACACATAGGTTTCCAGATTGGATCTGGAGGAAGAAACGTTCAAACGAAGCCTGAAGTCTCCAGGAGAGATGGACCCAGCAGCTCCATATATTTGCTGACTGCAAGAGACCCACTTTAGACCTGGAGACACATAGAGACTGAGAATGGAAGGATGGAAAAAGATTCCATGTGAATGGAAACCAAAAGAAAGCCAGGGTGGCAATCCTTATTGCAGACAAAATAGACTTTAAAATAAGTAATATTGTAAGAGACAAAGAAGGACAGTACATAATAATCAAGGGGTCAATCCAAGAAGACGATATAACAAGTGTAAATATGCATGCACCCAACATTCAGTTCAGTTCAGTCACTCAGTCGTGTCCGACTCTCCGTGACCCCATGAATCACAGCACGCCAGGCCTCCCTGTCTATCACCAACTCCCGGAGTTCACTCAAACTCATGTCCACAAAGTCGGTGATGCCATCCAGCCATCTCATTCTCTGTCGTCCCCTTCTCCTCCCGCCCCCAACCTTTCCCAGCATCAGAGTCTTACATAGGAGCACCTCAAAACATAAGGCAAACACTAACAGATATTATAGTAACACAATAATAGTAGGGGATTTTAACATCCCCCGTACACCAATGACAGATCATCAAAACAGAAAATTAATAAGGAACACAAATCTTAAATAAAGCATCCAACCAAACAGACCTAACTGATATCTTCAGGACTTTCCATCCAAATGCAGAAGAGTACACTTTCTTCTCAACTGCACATGGAACATTCTTGAGGATGTACCACATCTTGGGCCACAAATCAAGACTCAGTAAATTTAAGAAAATTGAATTTGTATCAAGTATCTTCTCTGACCACAGTGCTATGAGAGTAGGTATCAACTAAAGAAAAAAAAACTGCATTAAAAATGCAAACTTATTAAAGAATACATTACTAAATAAAGAAGAGTCTACTGAAGAAATAAGAAGGGAAATCAAAAGATTCCCAGAAACAAATGACAATGAAAACATGACAACCTAAAACCTATAGCAGTAGGTGTGCTCGTCACTCAGTCATGAATGACTCTGCAACTCCATGAACTATAGCCTCCCAGGCTCCTCTATCCATGGAATTCTTTAGGCAAGAATACTGAAGTGGCTTGTTATTTCCTTCTCCAGAGGATCTTTCTGACCCAGGGATCGAACCCAAGTCTCCTGCCTTGCAGGCAGATTCTTTACCATATAAGCTACAGGGAAGATATTAAAACCTATGGGATTCAGTAAAAGCAGTTCTAAGAGGGAAGTTTATAGTGATACCATCATACCTCAAGAAACAAGGAAAACATCAATAGACAACCTAACTCTACATCTAAAGCAGCTGGAAAAAGAAGAACTAAAAACCCCCTAAGTCAGTGGAAGGAAAGACATTATGAACATCAGAGCAGAAACAAGTGAAAAAGAACTGAAGGAAACAAAAGCAAAGATTAATAAAACTAAGAGATGGTTCTTTGAGAAGATAAAATTGACAAATCACTAACCAGACTCATCAAGAAGAAAAGGGAGAAAAACTAAATCAACAAAATTAGAAATGAAAAAGGAAAGGTTACAACAGGCAATACAGAAATACAAAGGATCTTAAGAGAATATTATGAGCAACTATATGCTAATAAAATGAACAACCTAAAGAAAATGGACAGATTCTTAGAAAAGTTCAACCTCTCAAAACTGAACCAGGAAGAAGTAGAAATTATGAAACCTAGTTACAAACACTAAAATCAAAACAGTGATCAAAAATCTCTTAAAAAACAAAAATCCAGGGCCAGATGGCTTCACAGGGAAATTCTATCAAACATTTAGAGACAAGTTAATGCCAATTTTTCTGAAACTCTTCCAAAAAATTGCAGAGAAAGGAACTTTCAAACTCATTCTATGAGGCCACAATCATCCTGATACTCAAACCAGGCAAAGACAAGACAAAACAAAGAAATTATAGGCTAGTAAACAATGGACGCATGCTCCTTGGAAAGAAAGCTATGACCAACCCAGACAGCATGTTAAAAAACAGAGACATGACTTTACTGACAAAGGTCCACCTACTCAAAGCTATGGTTTTTCCAGTATTCCATGTATGGATGTGAGAATTGGACTATAAAGAAAGCTGAGAACTGAAGAATTGATGCTTTTGAACTGTGGTGTTGGAGAAGACTCTTGAGAGTCCATTGGACTGCAAGGAGATCAAACTAGTCAATCCGAAAGGAAATCAGTATTGAATATTCATTGGAAGGGCTGAGGCTGAAGCTCCAATACTTTGGTCACTTGATGTGAAGAACTGACTCCTTGGAAAAGACCCTGATGCTGGGAAAGACTGAAGGCAGGAGAAAAGGGGATGACAGAGGATGAACTGGTTGGATGGTATTATCGACTCAATAGACGTGAGTTTGAGCAGGCTCCAGGAGTTGGTGAAGGTCAGGGAAGCCTGGCGTGCCACAGTCCATGGGGCTGCAAAGAATCAGACATGACTGAGTGACTGAACTGAACTGTCTGATCACTGATGAACATAGATGCAAAAATCCTCAACAAAATGCTAGCAAACAGAATTCACCAACACACTGAAATGCTCATAGACAATGATCAAGTTGGGTTTATTTCAGGGATGCAAGGATTCTTCAACATACACAAATCAATCAATGTGATATGCCATATTAACAAATGTAAAGATAAAAACCATATGATCATCTCAATAGATGCAGAAAATCCTTCAACAAAATTCAGCACCCATTTACGATAAAAAAGCTTCAACAAATGGGCATAGAAGGAACCTGCCTCAACATAGTAAATGCCATATATGATAAACCCACAGCAAACATTATACTCAATGATGAAAAACTAAAAGCACTCTAAGATCAGGAACAAGACAAGGGTGTCCACTCTCACCACTATTATTCAACATAGCTTTGGAGGTCCTAGCTATGGCAATACATAGAAGTCACTTGCCTTCCTATATAAGAACAATGAAAAATCAGAAGGAGAAATTAAGGAATCAATCCTATTCACCATTCCAACAAAAAGAATAAAATATCTAGGAATAAACCTACCTAAGGAGACAAAAGACCTGTGTACAGAAAATTATAAGACACTGATGAAAGAAATCAAAGATAACATAAACAGATGGAGAGGCATTCCATGTTCCTGGGTAGGAAGAATCAATATTGTGAAAGTCACTATACTGCCAAATGCAAACTACAGATTCAAGGCGATCCCAATCAAATACCAATGGCATTTTTCATAGAACTAGAACAAAAATTTCACAATTCATATGGAAACGCAAAAGACCCCAAATAGCCAAAGCAGTCTTTTTTTTTTAATTGGAGGCTAATTACTTTACAATATTGTATTGGTTTTGCCATACATTGACATGAATCTGCCCCGGGTGTACATATGTTCCCCATCTTGAACCCCCCTCCCACCTCCCTCCCCATATCATCCCTCTGGGTCCTCCCAGTGCACCAGCCCTGAGAATCCTGTACCATGCATCAAACCTGGACTGGTGATTCGTTTCACATATGATAATATACATGTTTCAATGCCATTCTCCCAAATCATCCCACCCTTGCCCTCACCCACAGAGTCCAAAAGACTATTCTATACAGCTGTGTCTCTTTTGCTGTCTTGTATACACGGTTATCATTACCATCTTTCTAAATTCCATATATATGCGTTAGTATACTGTATTGGGATACTATCAGTCTTAAGAAAGAGGTCTTAAGAAAAAAGTTGGAGCAGTCTTAAGAAAGTTGGAGCTGGAGGAATCAGCCTTCCTGACTTAAGACTATACTACAAAGCTAGTTATCAAGATAGTATGGTACTAGCACAAAACCAGAAATATAGACCAATGGAACAAGATAGAGAACCCAGAGATAAACCCACACACCTATGAGTAACCTTATTTTTGACAAAGGAGACAAGAATGTACAATGGGGTAAAGATAGCCTCTTCAATAAGTGGTGCTTGTAAAACTTTGCCATACACAAAGATAAAATCAAAATGGATTAAAGACCTAAATGTAAGACCAGGATCTATAAAACTCTTAGAGGAAAACAGAGGCAGAACACTTGATGATATAAATCAAAGCAAGATCTTCTATGACCCACCTCCTAGAGCAATGGAAATAAAAACAAAAATAAACAAATGGAGCCTAATTAAACTTAAAAGCTTTTGCACAGCAAGGAAACTACAAAGAAGGTGAAAAGACAACCCTCAGAATAGGAGAAAATAATGCAAAGGAAATAACTGACAAAGAATTAATTTTCAAAATATATACACAGCTCATACAACTCAATACCAAAAACAAGCAACACAATCAAAAAGTGGGGAAAAGACCTAAAAGGACATTTCTCCACATAAGACATACAGATAGCTAATACGCACATGAAAAGCTGCTCAACATCACTCATTATGAGAGAAACATAAATCAAAACTACAATGAAATACCACTTCACACCAGTCAGAATGGCCATCATCAACGAGTCTACAAACAATAAATGCTGGAGAGGGTGTGGGGGAAAAGGAAAGTTCTTGGATTCCTGGTGGGAATATAAACTGATTCAGCCACTATGGAATATGGTATGGAGATTCCTTTAAAAACTAGGAACAAAACCACCATATGACCTAGAAATCATACTCGTAGGCGTATACCCAGAGGAAACCAAAATTAAAAAAGACACACATACTCCAGTGTTCATTGAAACACTATTTACAATAGCTAGAACATGAAAGCAACCTAGATGTCCATAGACAGATGAATGAATGAAGAAGTTGTGGTATATATATACAATGGAACACTACTCAGTCATAAAAAGGAACACATTTGAGTCAGTTCTAATGAGGTGAACGAACCTAGAACCTATTATACAGAGTGAAGTAAATCATCAGAGGAAATATAAATATCTTGTACTGACACATATATATGCAATCTAAAAAGATGGTACTCATGAATTTATTTTCAGGGCAGCAATGAAGAAACAGACATAGAGAACAGACCTATAGGCACAGGGGGAGGGGAGGAGGGAGAAGGTGGGAGGTATGGAGAGAGTAACGTGGAAATTTACAATACCATATGTAAAATAGATAGCCAATAATACTTTGGCCACCTGATGCAAAGAACTGACTCATTAGAAAAGACCCTGATGCTGGGAAAGATTGAAGGCAGGAAAAGAAGGGGATGACAGAGGATGAAATGGTTGGATGGCATCACAGACTCAATGGACATGAGTTTGAGTGAACTCCAGGAGTTGGTGATGGACAGTGAGGCCTGGCATGCTGTAGTCCATGGGGTTGCAAAGAGTCAGACACGACTGAGTGACTGAACTGAACTGAATGGGAATTTGCTGTGTGATTCAGGGGACTCAAACATGGGGTCTATGATAGTCTGGAAGGGTGGAATGGGGAGGGAGATGTGAGGGGAGTTTGGGAGGGAGGGGGCATAGGTGTACCTATGACTGATTCTTGCTGATGTATGACAGAACACCACAACATCTTGTAAAGCATTAAAAAAAACAAACAAACATAAATCAATAGAGAATAGAGAGCCCAGAAATAAACTCAGATGTGTATGATCAGTTAATTTACAAGAAAGGCAGCAAGAAAATAAAATGGGAAAGGACAGTCTCTCCAGTAAATGGTGTTGGAAAAAATGGACAGTAACAAAAGGTGCAAAAAGAGTGGAAAAAATGCAAAAGAATGAAACTGGCCCATTATCTTATACCATATACACAAAAATCCACTCAAAACACATTAAAAACTGAATGTAAGACGTGAAATCATTAAACTCCTAGATGAAAACACAGTAGTATTCTCCTTGACATTGGTGCAGGCAATGATTTAGACTTGACACCAAAAACAAGGCAAGTTAAGCAAAAATAAAGTGGGACTACATCGAACTAAAAGGCTTAAACAGCAAAAGAAACCATTAACAAAACAAAGCTATTCTATTAAATGGGTGAAAATATATTCAAATCACATATCTGATAAAGGGTGGATATCCAAAATATATTTTTAAAAACTCATACAATTTTACAGCAAAAAAAAAAAAAAAATCAATCTGAATTTAAACATGGACAGAGGAACTGAATAGACATTTTTCCAGAGAAAACACCCAAATGGCTAACAGGTAAATGAAAGGTGCTGAACACAACTACTCATCAGGCAAATACAAATCGAAGCCCCAATGAGATATCACCTCGTTCATGTTTGGATTGCTATTATCAAGAAGATAAATATTCAGTGTTGGTGAGGATACGGAGAAAAAGGAACTGTTGTAAATTGATGATAGGAATAATAGTGACTATGGAAAACAGTCTGGAGGTTACTCAAAAAATAAAATAGAACTCCCATAGTATTCTTCAATTCCACTTTGAATATTAATCTAAATAAATGAAAATCATTCTCTCAAAAGGATAATTGTGTCCCATGGTCATTGCGGCATTATGTATGACAGTTAAGACACTGAAACAAGTCAAGTGTCAATCAATGGATGAATAGGTAAAGAAAATGTGACATACACACACACTGGAATATTATTTAGCCATTAAAAGAATAAAATTTTGGCATGCAAAATGTGAATGAACATTGAGGATGTTATGCCAAGAAAAATAAGTCAGAGAAAGACAAATACTTTATCCTGTTACTTATATACAGAATTTTTTAAAGAACACCTTGAATTCATAAATACAGAGAACAGATTTAAGATTGTCAGCACAGGGCATGAAATGTAGGGGAAATGAATAAAATTGGATCAAAAAGTTATAAACTAAAAAAAGAAGAGAGAAAATACAACAATTCATAACACCAACTCTTAACAAACTAGTAACAAGGAAATTTGCACAATATGATAAAATGTATCTCTGAATAACCCAAAGGAAACATCATACATAGTGGTGAAATTCCAAGTACTTTCCTCCTAAGATAAGAAGCAACGTAACAATATTCTCGGAGAAGGCAATGGCAACCCACTCCAGTACTCTTGGGCAGAGGAGCCTGGTAGGCTGCAGTCCATGGGTTGCTAGGAGTTGGACACGACTGAGCGACTTCACTTTCACTTTTCACTTCAATGCATTGGAGAAGGAAATGGCAACCCACTCCAGTGTTCTTGCCTGGAGAATCCCAGGGACGGGGGAGCCTGGTGGGCTGCCATCTATGGGGTCACACAGAGTCGGACATGACTGAAGTGACTTAGCAGCAGCAGCAGCAGCGCCTATTTAACGGAGAAGGCAATGGCAAGGCACTCCAGTGCTCTTGCCTAGAAAATCCCATGGATGGAGGAGCCTGGTAGGCTGCAGTCCGTGGGGTTGCTAAGGGTCGGACACGACTGAGCGACTTCACTTTCACTTTTCACTTTCACACATTGGAGAAGGAAATGGCAACCCACTCCAGTGTTCTTGCCTGGAGAATCCCAGGGACAGGGGAGCCTGGTGGGCTGCCATCTATGGGGTCGCACAGAGTTGGACACTACTGACGCGACTTAGCAGCAGCAGCAAGGATATTCTTTCCTGTGTAAAACATTTATTATTCATTGATAAGATTTTTAAAATAATCTTTTAACAAGTAAAATACTGGTAGCCGTGTAAAAATTTATATTTTAGGCAGTAAATACGGTAGATAGCATACAAATTAAGTAGAGAAAAAAATCTAAGAAATTTTTCAAGTGTAGTGTTATAATGAAGTGTAAATAGACAAGTAGGTTACACTTAAGAAAAAAAATACACATATTGAGAATAGAAGAGGAATCAGTGTGTGAGAATTCTTGATAAAGTAACAAAATTATACATGATATAAAAATGCATTAACAACAAAACAAAATATATAATGAACTCTATACTTAAGAAGATACTTAGCTATTCAGAAAACTAACAGGCTTTCCTTATGTTGTGAAAATTTAGCAAATACATTTTAAGTTAAAGCAATATAATAAAAATTTTTATATCATTCTGCAATGTACATTTAAAGGAGAGTAAAAATTATTCAAAATTGAACAAAAATCAAACTGGAATTGAAGTAAGTTTCTCTCAGATATGAAAATGGCTCAAATGATTTAACACATATTCTCAACATATAAAAAATACTTAAAAACAGGACAATAAAACACTAGCAGTTAGATATTGAAGCATTTAACCACATTGTGTTCTGAATAATAATTTTAATAAATATGATTGCAAAGTGGGAGGTCAACTACAAAAATAATCCTTTATACTTCATATAGATATTTAAAAGTATCAGTTCAGTTCAGTTCAGTCGCTCAGTCGTGTCCGACTCTCCGCGACCCCATGAATCACAGCACGGCAGGCCTCCCTGTCCATCACCAACTCCCGGAGTACACTCAAACTCATGTCCACAGAGTCGGTGATGCCATCCGGCCATCTCATTCTCCGTCGTCCCCTTCTCCTCCCACCCCCAACCTTTCCCAGCATCAGAGTCTTTTCCAGTGAGTCAACTCGTAACAAACAGAATCTAAAAGTGAAAAATACACTCAATAGAGGAAATAACTATTTGGCTCCAATTTTAAGTGTTTTTAAGTATTTATATACTATGTTTGGGGTTTCCCAGCTGGCTCAGTGGTAAATAATTCACCTGAAATGCAGGAAATGCATGGCTTCGACTCCTGGATCAGGAAGATTCCCTGAAGGAGGGCATTGCAACCCACTCCAGTATTCTTGCCTGAAGAATTCCATGTACAGAGGAGCCTGGCGGGCCACAGTCCATAGGGTCACAATGGGATGGACATGACTGAAGCGACTTAGCACCCACACACACTATGTTTATAAAATAGCTAGTTTTAATATAATCTGAAAGCTACTCATCAAATTGAGTTGTAAGGGAAGAACAGTATTCCTTTCCAAAAAAAACCCTGTCACTTAAGAAATATTTTGACTTCATGTTTCTTAGCCATATGGGAATATACTAAATTCAAGGTTCAGTAGCTTCAGGGAATCTGCTCTAAAACCTTGCAAGTGTCTGGAGAATAAACAGAAAGTATATTTTATTTCTAGTATAAAAGTCATATGATACATTATGTCGGACCATAGGATTTATTAAAGGAAAAACAGTGGAGAAGGATTTAATATGAAATATACTGACAGCATTAATGCACACTTCTTTTGTATACTAGTATTATATGTCAAACCAGACTCTTTTTGGTAGTCTTTGTTTTGTATATTAAAATATTCATTGATATATTTCAGATTTTTTTATAAAGTGATGTCATTTCTCAGAGCCAGTACTTTTTATCATTATGTCCTTGACTAATGTTTTTGGACACTATATCCTGCACAGAATATACGATGCCTTACTTAGAGTTTTTCTCTCATTGTAGATCTCCCTTTTAAAGCACATTAAAGAAGTCTTGCCCTGGTTCTCTGGAGAAGGCAATGGCAAGCCACTCCAGTACTCTTGCCTAGAAAATCGCATGGACAGAGGAGCCTGGTGGGCTGCAGTGCATGGGGTCACTACTAGTCAGACACGACTGAGCGACTTCACTTTCACTTTTCACTTTCACACATTGGAGAAGGAAATGACAACCCACTCCAGCGTTCTTGACTGGAGAATCCCAGGGACGGAGGAGCCTGGTCGGCTGCCGTCTATGGGGTCGCACGGAGTCGGACACGACTGAAGTGACTTAGCAGCAGCAGCCCTGGTTCTCATCACTACCTCAGTTCATGCCTCTATCATTTCTGACTTGTGTTTCTAAGTGTCCTCTTGCTTTAGATTCCCACTGCCCTTTGATTCACTTCATTTTCCATACTACTGCCAGTAATCCTTTTCAGATTTAAAAAATTCATTTTCCTACCCAAAATTCCATAAGGCTTCCCTGGTGACTCAGTGGTAAAAACCTGCCTGCCAATGCCCAAGACGCAGGTTCAGTCCCTGGGACTGGAAGATCCTCTGGAGAAGGAAATGGCAACCCACTCCAGTATTCTTGCCTGGGAAATCCCATGGGCAGAGGAGCCTGGCAGACCACAGTTCATGGAGTCGCAAAAGAGTTGGACATGACTCTGCAACTAAACAACAGCAGCCTTAAGTTCCATACTCATTCCCCTTCTGCTTCAGGATGTAATTCTCATTATTTGCAAAGTGAGACTGAGTCTGTGTTCCAGCACAGCCTCTGCTTCTCCTCTTCCTTCTCTAGAGGGGCTCACACTTAGCTTTCCTGAATGCCTACACACTGTGTCATGATCTTCAACACCCTTCATTATATTCTTCAACAGGTTAGCTACTTATCATTACACATGGTTTTTCCACAAAACCTTTCCAGATTTTAGTCTCTTTGATATGCACCACCAACTCATTCTCTCTACCTTCCACAGTTTGTCTCTAGGTTTAATGTTTCTTCTTTTGCTTAAACTTTTTTAAAGTTCTTTTTTTCAGCTCTTATTACAACTGAAGTGACATTTTCTAGTGTTGTTGTGCTTCCTATTTTGTCACCCCTTGAGTCTAGGAACTCTGTATCTCTATTGAGGAGTACAGAGGGCATTCAGTAAATATATATTTAATGAGTGAGTTAATAGATGTTTAATTAAGACAGAGAGTAGGGCTAATGTAGTTGTGATAAGTTCAGGCAGCCCTGCCACTTTTCAAATCCTTGCTCCACTATTACCATCTATTATGAACAAGTAAGTTACTTAAACTCTCTGTGCTTTACTTTTCTGACTGGAAAATGAATGTTACATGAATTACTAGCTCAGCGCACAGATGCAAGGGCTACATAAGGCAGTTAGCAAAATGCTTGATGTATCATCACTGCTCAGATGATTGTTAACTGTTATTGCAGAAGAGGGAAGTTCATCAGAATTACAGTAAACAGTATCTTTATTTTACTATCCTAAAGCTTGTTCAAAGTCTCATTTTAGAGTACAAATAAGAATGGGTAGAACATATTTGAAAAATAATCACCTTTGTAATGTCTAAATACATTACATTGTAATGTAATAGATAAAAGATAAAAATGTGATATACTTGTATTCTAAAGGACATAAATTTAAATAATGAAAAGTAAATGAATTGTAGAAATAAAGTGATAATTTGCTAGACCTTTTATCACACATGCCCTTTGTAGTTCTGTGACTGACAAAAAACGTTGACAAAATACTGACAAAAATCATTGACAGTCCTTAGGAAACCAGGCATTTGGCATTAGGCAGATCTCCTACTCTCTCCATGTTGATTGACTACTTGAAATTTCCTAATTCACTCAGGAGTTATTTTAATGAATCTAATGTATGATTAAATTTTATCCTTTCTTGTGACTGAATATTTATGTACCTTGAGAAGGAACTGGCAACCCAGTACAGTATTCTTCCCTGGAGAATCCCATGGACAGATGGGCCTGGCAGGCTAGAGTCCATGGGGTTGCAAAGAGTTGGACATGATTGTGACTGACACACACAGGGAAGTCAGATTTGTCATTGCTCATCAAAAAAAAAGAGAAATTTTAAATTCATGCAGGTATAATATATAGACTGCTAAACACTGAAAAAATATAACAATAAAAGAAGCAACCTATGAAAAAGTGACTCAAAATTTTTAAGACTGAAGAAATCTATAAAACTTCCTTCTCTGCTTATTCTAATATGTACAAACACTTGTAGTAAAAAACTTACTTAAGATTAATTGTGTTGCATTAGAAATTAATTTTAATTTCACAATGGAAATTTAAAAAATCCTATTTTAAAAATTAAGGTCTTTCTCCAATAATTTTGCTACAAAGCTTACAGCTATTTTCCCTAAAAATGTCACTAAGTTCAGCTTGTGCAAATCAGTTTAATTCTGCTCCAAGTAACTCTCAATATGAAGACTGCCATTGTGGGTATGAATAATAATTTGATTTGGTGAGTTGTCTTTCACATGGTAATGTACATGCTATTGTTGACAAGCAATTAATTTCGACCATTTTCTATCTAACAGAAAACTGCAGAAAATCCATATTCGTAAAAGTATGTGTTAGCAAACAGAAACAGAGTGAATTCTCATAGCCAATACTCCAGGTAAGGGCAGCTTATGTTAAGGAAACCCAGAAATCTCTGACATCTCTTTGAAATCATGTCAAATCTTTTCTTTCGTCTTCAAGGCTGACATCATCTTTGGCAAGGTATACCTTACTGATGTTGTCTCTGTCAGGCAAGAAATGAATAAAGAAATCCACATTTCAATTCTGAGGTTGTCTGAGCAGCAGTTATCTTCAAAAGAAGGCTGCAGGGTTCCCATGTGTCTTCAGATTCTTGCTGTTAGTGAAATTGATATATAGACTCCTGATTCTGTTCTGCAGAAATAGTTCCAGCATTGGAAAGTTCACATACTGTTGATCTCCCATCTCCTCCTTGAGTGGCAACTTATATAAATAAACTAAATACTTTAGGAGAGTCCATAATATTGCCTCTAAGGCCGAGGCAAAAATATCCACCAAAAAATCCCACATTAAGTGGAATCAGTTCAGAAAATGGAGAATTTCCTTTGAATTCTGTGAACACTTAATTGGAAAAGAAACTGACCTCAAGTAGTTTAGTGGCAGGAGGGAGAGAAGCACAACCCCATTTTTCTGGAAAGTATCCTGGGATAGATTACAGAACAGACATTTACCTATGTTTACCAGTCTTAGAGTTTTCTGGCGATAGTCTCAGCTATTTAGCAAGCATTAGTCGTACCCTCTCTGATAAAATACCTTGCTCCCAAACTACAGCTACAGTCTCAGCTTTTACCTCCTTTATGCAAAGATGAGGCAGAAAGAATATATCCCCTGCCCCATGGTATATTCATGAAATTTCATATTATGTTGTGGGGAAAGGAGGTGAAAATGTTACTATTCTGGGGCAAATACAAATAGTACATAACAGAGTTAATACAGAGATGCCTAAAGTTTTCCCAACTTTACCCATCACAACCCAATTTTAATTTTATGCCTTTGCCCATATGAACTTCATTTAGTAAGTGACAGAGAACTGTCCCTTTAGAGTTCTGCAGGAATCTTCTTGGAATGAGTCATTTTAGAAACTTGTCCATGAGAAGGACTTAAAAAAAATTGCCTTTATGTCTCTATGCTGTCTTTGATGGCTCTTCCTTTCTTAAGACCTTTTTAGAGTTCACAAAAATTAGATTAAAATATTCCACTACTTTAAACAAAGGCCCCCAGAACTCTTGGCTTGGTAGACTTTTTTCTGGATTTCAAATTACAATATGAAGCATGTTTCCCAGTTATTTCAAAACTATATAACAAGGATTTTAACATGCCAGACTTGCTTAGAGAAATCACCACTGAGAAAATGTTCTGACTTATTTTTCCCTCACAAGAGAAATCAGATTATTTTGAACAGATTTCTAAAACTAACTTAAGAGACATTCAATCAGTCAATTAAAAATCAACATGAAATTTTACTCACAAGAGCTTCCATTTTTGGTGAACTCATGGTGAGAGGTGGTAGAAGAGAAGAGAAAAGGTTAGGACTGGGGGGAAGGAGGAATTTTAGTTGGATCTTTAAAAAAAAATAAAACTTAGGACAATTATTATTAGGACCTAAAAAATACCTTCCTAAAATCTTTTGGGAGGGAAAATAATTATAAGCTAACTATTTCTGTGTCTTTATAATCTTCCTGTGGCTGGAGTATGTTCAACAACAGGAAAATCTCACTAAATTTCTGTTCAGGGAGATGGCTCGAGTTGTTCAGGCTATCACTGAAGACAAATCAGAGTCAAAATTTTATTTTTATCTCATCCAAATTTCCCATAAAATGTGTTACCTTCCTGGCTCTTCTTCCCTTTTTCCCTTCTTGTCTTCAAATTAAGATTTTTACAGTGATGGCTGGATGGCATCACCGACTTGATGGACATGAGTTTGAGTGAACTCCAGGAGTTGGTGATGGACAGGGAGACCTGGCATGCTGTGATTCATGGGGTCGCACAGACCGACTGAACTGAACTGAACAGTGTATATATCTTTTCAAATTAATGTTTTTGTTTCATTTATATGTACATATCTAGGAGTTAAATTTCTGAATCACATGGTAGCTATATTTTTATACAGGAATAGTTGATTTGAAATCATATATATAAAGTATAAATATATATATACATATATATAATGCAACATTACTTAGCCATGAAAAAGAATGAAATTCTGACATTTGCTACAACATTGATGAACCTAGAGGGTATTATGCTTAGTGACGTTTGAGAACTGTATGTTATCACTCATATGAGGAGTCAAAAAAAAGAAAAATGCCAATAAGAATAACAAAACAGGAACAGACTTACAGATATAGAGAACAAAGTAATGGTTACCATTGGGGGAAGGAGTGGGGGAGGGGAAAAATGGCGGTAAGGGATTAAGATGTATATAAACTATTATGTATAAAATAAGATACAGGGATATATTATACAGCACAGAGAATACAGTCAATAATTTATAATAACTTTAAATGAAGTATAATCCATAAAATACTGAATTACTATTTCTAAACACAAAATCAATATAGTATTATAAATCAGCTATACTTGAATTAATAAAAAAGAATGGACTAGAGCTATATTCAATAACATGGGTGAATCTTACAAACAAAATGCTGAGTGAAAGAAGTCAGATTCAAAACATTACACATTGTGTAACTGCATTAATAAAAAATTCAAAATACAGGTAATAAGGTATTTTATTATTTAGAGATGCATGCCTATGAAGAAATATTAAAAAAAAAGAATTTTAAAAAAGTTCAGAAAGCAGTTACTTTGACAGGATTTGTAGGAGTTTATAAGTTTCTTTGGGTACTGCAGTTGTGGTGGTTGCTTATGGGTTGTTTTGTGATAATTCATTTATGCTTTGCACTTTCCTGAGCATGCACTACATTTCATAATAAAGAGTTTAAAATACTTGGAAAATGATTTTTACGCATAAAAGGTGTCAAAAGAAAATTAAGGATATGGCTGTTTTATTGGATGAAAGACAAATTGTTCTTGAACAAGGAGGTTTCAAAATCAAAACTGGAAAGAAGTTTGTTTCAAGAAGGTTGCAATAAGGCTTATGGAGTATAAAAAAAGGAAGTTCATAGAACTTAATTCTCATTGGTTTTGACAAGCAGTTTACTTAGGTCATTGCTGATTGGCTACAATGTGCTGAGTCATCCTGACAAGGAAACTTCACTTATAGTTTAAAGGGTATTTCAGGAAACAGATTTTTATGAATTTTGCTAGAATAGGGGTAATTTAAGAATTAATTTCAATCTTGATATATTTCTATATAGGAATTGGTAAATTCTTGATTTAAGGAAAAAGTCTACTTTTCTTCTCCTGAGCTACCTGTTGACCTGAATTATAGTTCCCTTGGTAATATGGCTCCCAAAGTGTAATGTGTTTCTTAAAGTTACACAATAAATTTAGAGTTGTCAGAGATTCCTGGAGTCTAGAGAAATATCTCCACTGATAGAAACAGATTCCTGAAAACAAGTTAACATTTGGCTGCGTATTTCTACATGCATAGGCAGGACTTACACCCAGAGAACTCATGACTGGCAGCTGTTTCTGATACATTGTTGCCGGTAGCCTCCAAGATCATGGCATCTGGTCCCATCACTTCATGGGAAATAGATGGGGAAACAGTGTCAGACTTTATTTTTTTGGGCTCCAAAATCACTGCGGATGCTGATTGCAGCCAGGAAATTAAAAGATGATTACTCCTTGGAAGGAAAGTTATGACCAACCTAGATGGTATATTAAAAAGCAGAGACATTACTTTGCCAACCAAGGTCCGTCTAGTCAAGGCTATGGTTTTTCCAGTGGTCATGTATAGATGTGAGAGTTGGACTATGAAGAAAGCTGATGGCCGAAGAATTGATGCTTTTGAACTGTGGTGTTGAAGACTCTTGAGAGTCCCTTGGACTGCAAGGAGATCCAACCAGTCCATTCTAAAGGAGATCAATCCTGGGTGTTCACTGGAAGGACTGATGCTAAAGCTGAAACTCCAATACTTTGGCCACCTCATGTGACGAGTTGACTGACTGGAAAAGACTCTGATGCTGGGAGAGTTTGGGGGCAGGAGGAGAAGGGGATGACAGAGAGTGAGATGGCTGGATGGCATCACTGACTCGATGGGCATGAGTTTGAGTGAACTCCGGGAGTTGGTGATGGACAGGGAAGCCTGGCCTGCTGTGATTTATGGGATCGCAAAGAGTTGGACACGACTGAGCGACTGAACTGAACTGAACCTCATTACTGGAATAGTTGATGGCTCAAAAACTTCTCGAGGTACTGAGGAGTGAAGATGGCATGCAGCTTAGTGATATTACAAAGGGGTGGCCCTCTCCCAGTATTTCTAATTCTACCTACCTCATCAATCACTGGAGAAGGAAATGGCAACCCACTCCAGTATTCTTGGCTGGGAAATCCCATGGACAGGGGAGCCTGGCAGGCTAAGGTCCAAGGGGTCACAAAGAGTCAGACACAACTTAGGCAACTAAACAACATCAACCCTCGGTCTTGGTTTTGCCTTATTGCCTGATTACTTAATCTATGTTTAACTAGTTATATACAGTACCTGTATATAAAGGCAAGTAAATGGACCATAAACCATGCACAGGTAGGCATCCAAATTTTAATCTAGATGTATAATTTATTTTTGTTTCCATTGAAGATACTTGCTCTTATGTTGATGTTTGTCATATTGACTTTTAACAGAACAGATTGTAAAATATGATATAGAGCAGATTATAATTTAGGGGTTAAGATAGGTAGCAGCATAAATAACTCAGAGCCAGACCTATATAGTATTTATTTGGGATATCAAATATTTTTGTCTGGTGCACAGGTGAAAAAAGCAGTTACATCAGAGAAAACAGCTCTCTTAAGCAACCACATAGTTCTACAGAATGACTGACTAAATAGCACAATATTTGTGGACCGTTTTTTATAACATATATTCAGCAATTTGCTATTTGTAAGTCAGTATTTGCCTCTTAACCTTTCCAAGCTGGAGAAAAAAGCAAGTCTAATCTATTTATTCTAATCTCCTTCTTTTGAAAATCAGTATACTCACAGCCAGAGTGAATGCCCAAACTTGTTGCTTTCTTGGTCAGCCCAGGCAGACTGCCAATTATGAAACCATGGAAATGTGGGGGAAAAAAGTCTAGCTATCCATTCCCAAAGCCGAAATTGCTAGCATATCTGAAGCATCTGTATGGTGGTAACTGTCAAACTTTGCATTGCAAAACTCAAAGCCAGAACTTGAGTGGGATATTAAATATGAGGATTCTGTTCTCAAGCACTGTAAAAGGCAAAAAAAGAAACTAAAAGCCCTAAGACAAATATATTGCACTGACATTTGAAACTCTTACAATAGATTTTATTTAATATGCTTTTTAGAAACAAAGAACTAGAAATACACATTCCATTTTGCAAGGTGAGATACAGTCTCTCTATGACAATAAAAATGTAAAAATAAGGTATTTTATGTATTGAAATCCCAATGAATTTGGAATTTGCAAATGATCTCTTTCAGAGGACCTCAGGACAATAGTTTAAAAAGCTCTTGTGACTATATAATGATTCATATCCAGAAAGTGCTTGAAAATTGTTAAACACTGATGGTTTGTAATGCAAGTTGAAATAGTCCATACTGAAATGACCTCTGGTGAATTGGACTGGGGCTGAAAAAACTGTTTTGCCAGGGATCATGTTAAGTGAGTGCTAGCAAGCAGAGAGACAGGTGTTTCCTGTTCCCAACCACATGGCATAACCATATAGATTAGCTGCAGGGAATCTAGCCAGAGTATTTTTTTAAAACCTAATTCAATTTACCACCACTCACATGGAAATTGGCTTAGGTTTAAATTATATTCTAAATAATTTGGGACTCATAATTAAGATTTATATGCTTTTCTATATTCCTAATATAGAAATACAATATAATATCCCAGAATCATAAATGCTAATAACAGGATGTGCTCTTGAACTATCTCATCCAAATTCTGTTAATATAGGTATTCTATTACTGTCCTGGAAGGTAGGCTACCACCCTTTGTGTGAACACTTCCAGTGTAGGGAAGGGAGGAGGAAAAACTCTAGAATGATCGAGACAAATTTGTTTTGTTTTGTTTTTTTAAGATACCTCTGAGGCTGATTAACGCTGACTATTTAGATATTTAAACTAGAGTTAAACTAGTAAGTGCTCCATATGCAAAGTGGGAAAACATCATATTTGCACATCCTACTTAAGTATATATTAAATATATTAATGCCAACTTGGACTACTGCACAATACTGCTTTTACATTCCTCAAAGAATTTTATTATAAGGAAATGGCAATCCACTCCAGTGTTCTTGCCTGGAGAATCCCAGGGACGGAGGAGCCTGATAGGCTGCCATCTATAGGGTCGCACAGAATCGGACACGACTGAAGCGACTTAGCAGCCGCAGCAGCAGAATACTAAATTGGAAAGAATGTTTTCTAGGGATAACACTAACAATGACACGCAGTGATTATTCTCCACATGTCTGTCACGCTCCTTCCCCTGAACATACCCATCCAATATGCTATGCGATGTTGGGCACTGCAGGGTCTTTAAAGAAGAGAATTTCCAGATTCAGTATCATTGCCCTGCCATGTACTATAGTAAATCATCTGATTAGTTGTAAAACAGTGAGAGAATGAAAAAGGCTGAGTCATATGGCACCTCATTGGCTTATAGAGGAGGGAGTCTTGGGCTGTCGCTGAGGAGAAAATGACAGGGAATTTCTAAAATAGTATGTGCTAAGGGTTGAAAACTTTGTGTAAGTGACGGGCCCCCAAAACAGCAGATCCCTTCCATATTCTTTTATTAAAAACTAAAAAAAGTAATTATAATACTTTATTATCTATGGTACTATGAAGGTTCTAAAAAAGATGTATAAATCTATTCTAGTGATGGGACAGCACAGGCCAGGGTCCTAGTTTGTGGAAGTTGGAGACTCATGAGTCAACTCCCAGCACCACTACTTAAGCCCTAGAACTTTGGATAATTTATTTAACTTCTCTGTGACTCAATTTCTTCATGTACAAAGCAGAGATAACAATCTGTAGTAAATAGACTTGAGGTGATGAGTAAATAGGTAAACTCTGGCACAGAGCGTTCGTTTCATAAATATTTTTTACTTTTGTAAAAACATTCTTAAATGTCATTAAGGGTGCTCTGTGTTTTTTGTTTTCACCTATAAGGGAAAATACATTCCTGGCTCTCTGCTTTGTGTGCAGCTCTGGCTATGAAACCCTAAAAGATGGTATTTTGGTGAAAGAGGCAGAAAATTCTTTCTTTCCTGTTTTCTCTCTCTCTCCACTTTGCCCCCGGCCTCTGCTTCCCCCTCTTTCTTTTTGCTGAGTCCTCAGTTTTGTGGGACCTCACAGTTATGCACTGAGGATCTGCCCACACAGGTAGTAATTTCCTGGGCTGCAGGCTGAAAGCACAAAGGCTTGCGTGTGGTGGCTGGGACTTCCTCTGCTCTGGACAGATGCGAGCATGATTTTGGCCAAAAGGCAAGAGGGTAGAAAAGGGAGAGATTTCTCAAAGCAATGCTTTGCTGATGTCTTTCAAAAGGGAAAAAAAAGATTTTACCTCTAGGTTAAAAAGTAAGACTAAACCACAGTTATGTAATTTTGAAAGATTCCTAAATCTGTATTGGCTCATTTTAAAAACATTAAACTTCAAAGAAATAACAAAGAATTTCTCCTGACCTCATACTACATATATTCCATTAAAAATTCAATTTGTAAAACATATTTCAAATGGTTATTCTCAAGAGAATATACCTCAGTGAAGACCAGACACATGGAATATTTCAACTGTGTGTGGCTCTTCATTTTTTTTTTCCGTTTTCTTCACATACAGGATAGACCTTCTAGATGAATAAAGATATGGTGTGTGTATTTTCCAGGACCAAATTATCTTTGGGTTGTGATCAAGCATGAGAAATTTCCAGCCTGAGGAAAAATATTTGAAGGGTGCAAAATGAATGTAAGTTCATGGGTAAAACTACTTTTCTGTAAACATACTGTGTTCCAAATATATTTTCAATAAAAAACACCTAGGAATTCCTAAATTATGTAATCTCTGGGGACATATAGATTGGTGGTCTTCATAATAATTTCAGGGTGGCAGAATGTTTAGAGATTTTCCTGTTCAAATTTCCCATTCTGCAGATAGGTAAACAAACACCTAAATTATTTCAGGGAGAGAATGCATTCTACCTTTGTGATAGAAAATAGCTTTGTGTTTGAATGCTGCTGCTGCTGCTGCTGCTGCTAAGTCACTTCAGTCGTGTCCGACTCTGTGTGACCCCATAGACGGCAGCCCACCAGGCTCCCCCGTCCCTGGGATTCTCCAGGCAAGAACACTGGAGTGGGCTGCCATTTCCCTCTCCAGTGTGTGAAAGGAAAAAGTGAAAGTGAAGCCGCTCAGTTGTGTCCGACCCCTAGCGACCCCATGGACTGCAGCCTACCAGGCTCCTCCACCAATGGGATTTTCTAAAACCAATTGCTAGTACTTGTGTGCAAACTCCTTTTGAGAAAGATTGAGAGTTAAGTTCAGATTTGGCTGGAAAGGGTCCATTAGCATCTGTCCCAGACCGGGGTCAGTGTTCAGAAAGTTAAGAATGTCACGTGGTTGCTGATGGTAGCTGTTGGCTGGTGAGAGCAGAGCCTGTAAAATCAATTAAGGTCTGGCAGTGGGTCACAGTGTTACTTCTGCTTGTTAGGTAGATTTGTTTCTTAACATTTCTGTGCTTCAATTTCTTTATTGATCAAGTGGGAATTAATTATTCATCGGGAAGAGATTTATTGATATATTCAGAGCTTTATCTACAGTTTTAGATTTGCTTTTTAGAATGAATGATGCTATCTTTCATATTGACTGACCTCTTATCCAGGTTGGATTTGGGAGCCCAAGACTATGATTGTGAAAAGAAAATGGAGGGAAGCTGTGAAAAATTTGGTATGACCAAATTAGTGAGAAAATGAAGAGCATTGAACAAAAGTCATGTGGAAGGAAAACCTGAGGAATATCACTATACATGAATGTTAATACTGCTTATAAGAAATCTGAAGAGCCATATAAAAGTCACCTCTATGGAGATTCTCCAAAGGACAGGGTGGAGAAATCATGGCAACATCAAGCCTAACAGAGATCAGGGTGGGTATATTTTGTGCTGCAGAAACAATACTTCCACAAGACCAGGAAACTGGTGTCTTATGAAAACTTGAAAGACTGTAGGTAAGCTGGGACCAGGTTAACAAGCATGGCAGTATAAGCTTTCCTGTCAACAGCTTTGATCATGTAAAACAAAATAGTGGCATCAAATTAAAAACTTCTCTGCTTTTAAGCTATAGAGAAAAATTGAAAATACTTATCTGTAGGTTTATAGATGAAATATGGACTTTTCTGCCTCTGTGGACCATGCATATGAGAAAAAGTGCAAGACCGAAGAAAAGTCTTTTAACATTCTGCAACTAGTATGAGTACCATCTTTGTGGGTTTCTTCAGTAACACCCATAGTTTCCAATAGATCTTGGGTTTTCAATAATGAAAATTGTTTCAGTGGTCAGTTTATACTTAATCCTATTTTCCTGATTCTAAGATGTAGTACTAGAGAAGGAAATGACAACCCACTCCAGTATTCTTGCCTAGAGAATCACATGGACAGAGGAGTCTGGTGGGCTACAGTCCATGGGATCACAAAGAGTTGGATACATGATTAGTGACTAAACAGCAAAAAGCTGTGGTACAAGAACTAGACTGTCAAAAGGAGCTGTTGTGAGAATTGTGAAGATGGAGATTTTGTAAAACGACTAAAGGCAAAGAAAAATCTATGGTTGACAGAGAGGTGTGATGGTATCCACTAGCCCTGGGGAGAAAGTGAAATGAGGACAGGCCATAATAACATTACTAGACCTGTTCAAGGGCCAAAAGATTCCACAAGAAAGACAGGACAATTTTTAGAGCTGAAGAGAACATTTGAAATGTTACTGCCTCTTTTAAACACACTTGTATAAAACACATTTGTTCATGTTTGACTTGGCAGGTGAAATTGATATCTTTATGTGTCATGTGAGACTTTCTCTTCGAACCTACATAAATATTTAAAACTAATAATAATAAATACTTAGTTAAGTTCCTACTCTATGCTAGTCACTGATAAGTTTTTTACCTACTTTTAATGATTAGGAAAAATATATTTATGATACCTGAGAGGGTAACTCCTTGCTGAAGGGTAGTTATTATTTTTCCCACATCCACACTGTTAGGAAGGGATAGAGTATGAAGTATAATCAAGCCTGTGCTTTTTTTTCTATTATACTAGGGTTGAATTTCTGAAAGCCAGTCATATTATCTTAATAGTCTCCTGATGGATGAATCACTTTTATCTCATTTATTTATTATGTCCCCCTGAACAGTTCATTGCTTATTTTCCTAATAAAACTTACATTTATAGGTGTCACTGTCTTCATTACTTCATAGAAGATTGAGGGAAGTTGCATACTAATGGCAGAAACTCACGTTTGTTATGAGAGTAGGAAACACACACAAACACATCTGGAAACCTATTGTCATATATATATATATATATATATATATTTAATGTAGGTAAAAATTATATAGTATCTATCATTTGTGTTGTCTCATAATAATGGCCTACATTAAGCTATCAAAAGATGTCATTAGTCTTGAAATTCCCTTTATAAATGATTTAGGGGGTCAACAAGGGACTGGTTCAAAATTGGAAAAGGAATATGTCAAGACTGTATATTGTCATCCTGCTTATTCAACTTATATGCAGAGTACATCATGTGAAATGCCAGGCTGGATAAAGCTCAAGCTGGAATCAAGATAGCCAGGAGAAATATCAATAACCTCAGATATGCAGATGACATCACCCCAATGGCATAAAGTGAAGAGGAGCTATAGAGCCTCTTGACGAAGGTAAAAGGGTAGAGTGAAAGTTCAGTTCAGTTCAGTTGCTCTGACTCTGTGACCCTATGGAGAGCAGCATGTCATCCATCACCAGCTCTGGGGGCTTGCCCAAACTCATGTCCATTGAGTTGGTGATGCCATCCAACCATCTCATCTTCTGTTGTCTCCTTCTCCTCCCACCTTCAATCTTTCCTAGCATCAGGGTTTTGTCCAAGGAGTCAGTTCTTCACATCAGGTGGCCAAAGTATTAGAGCTTCAGCATCAGTCCTTCCAATGAATACTCAGGTCTGATTTCCTTTAGGATGAACTGGTTGGATCTCCCTGCAGTCCAAGGGATTCTCAAAAATCTTTTCCAACACCACAGTTCAAAAGTGTCAGTTCTATAGCACTCAGCTTTCTTTATAGTCCAACTCTCACATCCATACATGACTACTGGAAAAATCATAGCTTTGACAAGATGGAAAAAACTAAGATCATGGCAACCAGTCCCATCACTTCATGGCAAATAGACGGGGAAAAAAGGGAAACAGTGACAGACTTTACTTTCTTGGGCTCTAAAATCCAATACTTTGGCCACCTGATGTGAAGAGCAACTGAACAACAACAGGGCATCAAGTTATGCAGATGTATGGTAACTAGAATTTGGTGATGACCCTTTGTAATGAATATATAGGTCAAATCATAACGTTGACACCAGAAACTTATATAATGTTATATACCAATTTTACCTCAATTAAAAATATTACACTAAACATTCTATCACTACAATGTGCTTATAAAAGAAGAAAATCAGTCATTGTACTGTGAGTGGAAGATCTGGTTAGTGTGTAAACAATTGGATGGAATGGATTCTCAGAGTAAGGGAAGATTTTAAATAGAAAAGATTTATACTTTACTGTTCAAAGTTTTGAGCTTAATTAGGTCCCATTTATGTTTTGTATTTCCATTATTCTAGAAGATGGATCAAAAAAGATATTGCTGCAATTTACATCAAAGAGTGTTCTTATGTTTTCCTCAATTATTTTATGTTTTTCCTCTAATTGTTTTATCATTTATGGAATCATGCCTCATACTTAGACCCTTTAATCCATTTTGAGTTTATTTTTGTGTTCAGTGTTAAAAAAAATGTTCTGGCTTCATTCTTTTACATGCAGGTGTCCAGTTTTCCTAGCATAATTTACTGAAGAGACTGTTGTTTCCTCCAGTGTAAAGTCTTGCTTCCTTTATCGCTGACTGATTACCACAGGTGTGTGTGTTTGCAAAATGAAAAGACAATCCAAAGAATGGGAGAAATATTTGCAAATTAGGTGACTGACAAGGGATTAATCTCCAGAATATGCAAACCACTCATGAAGCTCAATTAAAAAAAAAAAAAATCCTTAAAAAAACAGGCAGAAGATCTAAATAGACATTTCTCCAAAGAAGGTATTACAGATGGCCGATAGGCACATGAATAGATGCTCAACATGGCTAATTATTGCTGTTGCTAAGTTGCTTCAGTCGTGTCCAACTCTGTGCGACCCCATAGACGGCAACCCACCAGGCTCCCCCGTCCCTGGGATTCTCCAGGCAAGAATACTGGAGTGGGTTGCCATTTCTTTCTCCAATGCATGAAAGTGAAAAGTGAAAGTGAAGTCACTCAGTCGTGTCCGACTCTCCGCGACCCCACGGACTGCAGCCCACCAGGCTCCTCCGTCCATGGGATTTTCCAGGCAAGAGTACTGGAGTGGGGTGTCATTGAAATGCAAATCAATGTCACCTCACCCCAGTTAGAATGTCCATCATCCCAAAGTCTACAAATAACAAATGCTAGAGAGAATGTGGAGAAAAGGAAATCCTCTGACTGTTGATGGGAATGTAAGTTGGTACAGCCACTATGGAGAAGCATATGGAGATTTTTTTTTTTAAAAGATTTATTTTTGGCTGTGCTGGATCTTTGTTGCTATATGAGGGCTTTCTCTAGTTGCAGAGAGCAGGGATACTCTTTGCTGTGGGATCTTCTTTTGTTTTGGAGTATGGGCTCTAGGCACACAGGCTTCAGTAGTTGTGGTGCACAGGCTTAACTGCTCTGCCATAAATGAAACCTTCCCAGAGCAGGGATCAAATGTGTGTCACCTGCAGTGGCAGGCAGATTCTTACCCACTGAAACCAGGGAAGCCCTGGAAGTTCTTGAAAAACGAAAAACAGAGCTACCATATGATCTGACAATCACACTCCTGGGCCTATATTAGGAGAAAACCTTGGTTCGAAAGGATACATGCACCCCAGTGTTCACTGCTGGGAAAGACTGGGGGCATGATGAGAAGGGAGTGACAGAGGATGAGATGGTTGGATGGCATCACTGACTCAATGGACATGAGTTTGAGCAAACTCTGGGAGACAGTGAAGGACAGGGTAGCCTGATGTGCTGTAGTCCATGGGGTCACAAAGAGTTGGACACAACTGAGTGTCTGAACAACAACAATGTTCACTGCAGCATGACTGGCAACAGTCAAGACCTGGAAGCAATGTAAATGTCCATCAACAGAGGAAAAGATAAAGAAGACGTGGTGTATGCATATAATGGAATATTACTCAGCCATTAAAAAGAAAAATGAAAAAAAAATTGCCATTTGCAGCAACGTGAATGGACCTGGAGATTATCATACTAAGTAAAATAGGTCAGACACAGAAAGCTAAATATCATATTATATCATTAATATGCATAATATAAAAAATGATGCAAATAAACTTATCTAAAAAATAGAAACACACAGATTTAGAAAACAAACTTTTGCTTGCTGCTGCTGCTGCTGCTAAATCACTTCAGTCGTGTCCGCCTCTGTGTGACCCCATAGACAGAAGCCCACCAGGATCCCCCATCCCTGGGATTCTCCAGGCAAGAACACTGGAGTGGGTTGCCATTTCCTTCTCCAATGTGTAAAAGTGGAAAGTGAAAAGTGAAAGTGAAGTCGCTCAGTCGTGTCCGACCCTTAGCGACCCCACGGACTGCAGCCTACCAGGCTCCTCTATCCATGGGATTTTCTAGGCAAGAGTACTGCAGTGGCTTGCCATTGCCTTCTCCGAAACTTTTGCTTACCACAGGGGAAATGTCAAGGGAGGGACAAATTAGGATTTTGAGATTGATATAACCAGCAAAGACCTAATGTACAACACAGGGGACTATGTTAAATATTCTGTAATTGGGTGTTCATTGGAAGGACTGATGCTAAAGCTGAAACTCCAATACTTTGGCCACCTCATGCGACGAGCTGACTCACTGGAAAAGACTCTGATGCTGGGAAGGATTGGGGCAGGAGGAGAAGGGGACGACAGAGAATGAGATGGCTGGATGGCATCACCGACTTGATGGACATGAGTTTGAGTGAACTCCGGAACTTGGTGATGGACAGGGAGGCCTGGCGTGCTGTGATTCATGGGGTTGCAAAGATTCGGACACGACTGAGTGACTAAACTGAACTGAACTGAATAGTATAAATGAGAAAATAATTTAAGAATTGATATGTATATATGTACATATGTATGGATATGTATATATTAAATGGTAACCCACTCCAGTATTGTTGCCTGGAGAATCCCATGGACAGAGAAGCCTGGTAGGCTACAGTCCACGGGGTTGCAAAGAGTCTGACACGACTGAGCGACTTCACTTTCACTTTGCCATACACCTGAAACTAACACAACATTGTAAATCAACTATACTCCAATATGACATAAAATATTTTTAAAAAGATTTAAAGTTTGTATTATATTCCCATACTTTTGTATTGCCAAAAAATATTGTTTCATACTGGAAGAACAAACATCATTTTACCCTGGAAGGCAAGTGGATATTCTTGAGCAAGACAGCATACAAAATCCTGTATTATTTCCATTTAAGGGGATATTGTTCTAAGGCTCTTATATATACATATTTATATATAATATTCAAAAACTACCCCATATGTACTACTGTTATCAAATTATTTATTTTTCAGAAAATAATCATATATGATGATCAAAAGTAAAATGTGCTGTATGTTACAATTTCCTCAGAGAAAGCTGTTATGAGCAAACCTCATTAATCTCACTGATAATTTAATGGGCATTTATAGGAATTTTTCTTAGTTTTTGTTTGAATTTTTTTTAACTATGAATAAACTCTTCTTGGATAGGTAACAAATAGCTGTGAAAAGAAGAGAAGCAAAAAACAAAGGAGAAAAGGAAAGATATAAGCATCTGAATGCAGAGTTCCAAAGAATAGCAAGGAGAGATAAGAAAGCCTTCCTCAGCGATCAATGCAAAGAAATAGAGGAAAACAACACAAGAGGAAAAACAAGAGATCTCTTCAAGAAAATTAGAGATACCAAGGGCACATTTCATGCAAAGATGGGCTCGATAAAGGACAGAAATGGTATGGACCTAACAGAAGCAGAAGATATTAAGAAGAGGTGGCAAGAATACACAGAAGAACTGTACAAAAAAGATCTTCATGACCAAGATAATCACGATGGCGTGATCGCTCACACTAGAGCCAGACATCTTGGAATGTGAAGTCAAGTGGGCCTTAGAAAGCATCACTACAAACAAAGCTAGTGGAGGTGATGGAATTCCAATTGAGCTATTTCAAATCCTGAAAGATGATGCTGTGAAAGTGCTGCAATCAATATGCCAGCAAATGTGGAAAACTCAGCAATGGCCACAGGACTGGAAAAGGTCAGTCTTCATTCCAATCCCAAAGAAAGGCAATACCAAAGAATGCTCAAACTACCGCACAATTGCACTCATCTCACACGGTAGTAAAGTCATGCTCAAAATTCTCCAGGCCAGGCTTCAGCAATATGTGAACCATGAACTCCCAGATGTTCAAGCAGGTTTTAGAAAAGGCAGAGGCACCAGAGATCATATTGCCAACATCTGCTGAATCGTGGAGAAAGCAAGAGAGTTCCAGAAAAATATCTATTTCTGCTTCATTGACTATGCCAAAGCTTTTGACTGTGTGGATCACAATAAACTGTGGAAAATTCTGAAAGAGATGGGAATACCAGACCACCTGACCTGCCTCTTGAGAAATCTGTATGCAGGTCAGGAAGCAACCGTTAGAACTGGACATGGAACAACAGACTGGTTCCAAATAGGAAAAGGAGTACGTCAAGGTTGTATATTGTCACTCTGCATATTTAACTTATATGCAGAGTACATCATGAGGACCGCTGGGCTGGAAGAAGCACAGCTGGAATCAAGATTGCTGGGAGAAATATCAATAACCTCAGATATGCAGATGACACTACCCTTATGGCAGAAAGTGAAGAGGAACTCAAAAGCCTCTTGATGGAAGTGAAAGAGGAGGGTGAAAAGGTTGGCTTGAAGCTCAACATTCAGAAAACAAAGATCATGGCATCTGGTCCCATCACTTCATGGGAAATAGATGGGGAAACAGTGTCAGACTTTGTCTTTTTGGGCTCCAAAATCACTGCAGATGCTGATTGCAGCCAGGAAATTAAAAGACTTTTACTCCTTGGAAGGAAAGTTATGACCAGCCTAAATAGCATATTAAAAAGCAGAGACATTACTTTGCCAACCAAGGTCCGTCTAGTCAAGGCTATGGTTTTTCCCGTGGTCATGTATGGATGTGAGAGTTGGACTGTAAAGAAAGCTGATCGCTGAAGAATTGATGCTTTTGAACTGTGGTGCTGGAGAAGACTCTTGAGAGTCCCTTGGACTGCAAGGAGATCCAACCAGTCCATTCTAGGAGATCAATCCTGGGTGTTCATTGGAAGGACTGATGCCTAAGCTGAAACTCCAAAACTTTGGTCACCTCACGTGACGAGTTGACTCACTGGAAAAACTCTGATGCTGGGAAGGATTGGGGGTGGGAGGAGAAGGGGATGACAGAGAATGAGATGGCTGGATGTAATCACCGACTTGATGGATATGAGTTTGAATGAACTCCGGGAGTTGGTGATGGACAGGGAGGCCTGGCGTGCTGTGATTCATGGGGTCGCAAAAAGTCGGACACGACTGAGTGACTGAACTGAACTGAAGATTAAAAAAGCTAATGCGAACTGGAAAGACAAAAATAGATGTAGAGCATCTTCCTCACATACATGAAAGGAAGCTAGACATATGTGCATGAGTGCTCAGTCACTTCAATTGTGTCTGACTTTTTGTGACCCCATGGACTGCAGCACACCAGGCTTCTCTGTCCATGGGATTCTCCAGGCAAGAATACTGGAGTGTTTTGCCATGCCATCTTCCAGGGTATCTTTCCAGTCCAGGGATCAAATCCACATCTCCTGTGTCTCCTGCATTGCAGGTGGATTCTTTACTCAGTCATATGTAGTCTTATATATGCCATCTCTCTGTATTATTTAGTTTTATGATGATTATTTTTTAAAATCAGAACTTACTATATGATCTTTTAAAATTGAAAATAAAAGAAAGAGAATAATCATCCAAATAGTTATAAATATTTCCTTTTGTTGTTTTCCATCAATGGGACTGCATAGGGTATGTGTCAAATTTTCATTTACTATTGTATCATTAGCATTATCCCAACTCCTAAAACTGTATGAAAATGTATTATTTATGTTATAACAAATGAAATTTAGTCATTCTTCTATTGTTAGACCTAGAGTTGATTTCTAGGTTTTGTTTTTATTTTTTACTAATATCAATCTATTTGCAATAAACATCTCTGTACAATAAATTGTATATATATATAGTGTTGATAACTCACTTATAATAAATTCCTTGTAGCAAAATCATAGGGTCCTAAATGACGATCTTTCTAAGGCTTTTGATACATTCAGTTTTTGTGTGGTCAACTGCTAGAATGCAGATTTGCTTTAATTGTATTTCCTTTTAGTATGTTTTCATAATTTATACTTAAAAATCTGAACAAATCTAGATTTTGCCACTATTATTATTTTGTAGGAGATAAGACTTCATCTTGTATTTCCTAATTATCACATATTGCAATTCATTTTTAAAATGTGCTGTATAGGTAAGATACTGATGTATTAGAGCCATACAATATTGAGATTCTGAATACTCTAGTATATTTTGCTGATATCTAGTATCCAAAAAGCTCTTGTGGGAATAATTCTCTCAATTTATTAGAGGAAGCAGAGAGGCAAGTTCATTTCTAGATCTGTTCAGGGATATACGGTGGAATGAACAAATATTTGTTGAAGTTTGTAAACAAAGAGTTGAACTGAATGTTATATAAAACATATGAATGAAAAGCTCTCCCAGGATGGCTTGTGGATCACCATCGATTTTCTTATTAAGAAATAAAAAATATTTTATAAAATATTTTTCTTTTATTTCTTAATAAAAAAGATTTTTCTTAATAAGAAAAAAAATATGCCTGCGGATTACAACATTTACTGAAATATTTGAATTTAAAGGATCAGAAGTTGATACAGTTGAACTAATCAGAAGTTGGCCTGATCCAATGGAGGCATTGGAAACCCTATTTGCCACTTTTTATTTTCCCATTATTGGTCTGTTATCTGTTCTGTCCTCTACTATCAATTGTTACTCACAAAATCGACACTATATCCTTATCTGTACATTTAAGGAAATCACACTTGGTGGCTTTGTTGTCTGTGCAAATTCAGAAGTTATGGAAAAATCATATAACTCACATAATTAGATTGGGCTTCTCTGGTGGCTCAGTGGTAAAGAATCCACCTGCCAGTCCAGAAAACACGGGTTTGAACAGTCAGGAAGATCACCTGGAGAATGAAACAGCAATCTACTCCAGTATTCTTGAGTGGGAAATCCCATGGATAGGGGAGTCTGGCAGGCTACAGTCCATGGGGTTACAAAGAGTAGGACACAATTTAAGCAACTAAACAACAATTAGGATTACATTATAGCAAACACTCAGAAGAAACTTGGGTTAAAATTTCCTGAGTCTCAAAAAAAAAAAATGTCTTTTGTTGTCTTGCTGCTTAATCAATTCACCTTATTTTTAATCTTTATTCTCAAGAGAATGCTTAAACCTTGTAAATTCTTAAGGGTTAACCATGACTATAGGGTAAAGTATACATTGGAATAAACTTTCCATAAAATCTTACAGGTACATTTGGGCAGTTCATTTTAGATACACTCCAGAGAGAATGAATATTTTTATGTGTGCAATTACAGATAATTTCACTATACACATCATCCCTGAGAGTTTAGGATTTATGCTGATTTTATTATAGTCATAATGAATTTATTATATTGTTATTAGAACTGACACAGGATGATTTAATAGTCTGAGCAAAGTGTATTTTAAAATAACAACAATGATTCTATTTGATGAAGGTTAAATTAATTGCTCATAGCAAAATATTACAAGAGACTTTCCCTCTATTCTGTCATTATTTGTTATAAGGCTTTTATTCAAACAGCTTTTTGGTGTGACAGCTGGATGTTGAATAGAGTAATGGTAACAATGCCTATAAATAATTGAGATACTATAGGAGAAGGGGACGACAGAAGATGAGATGGTTGGATGGCATCACTGACTCGATGGACATGAGTTTGAGCAAGCTCTGGGAGATGGTAAAAGACAGGGAAGCCTGGTGTGCTGCAGCCCCTGGGGTTGCAAGGAGTCGGACATGACTGAGCAACTGAACAACAACATTATGTGTCAAACTGCTCACAATTAACAAAAAATCTGTATGTTCAACATTAGCAGCCCATTTCTCCTATTGGGAAATTGTGCATAAAACAGTTAAGTAATATGCCTAAATCCCAAGGCTTGTAAGTAAGAGAATTAGGATTTCAAACCCAGATTTGAATGACTCAAAAGTCCTGTTCTTTTCCACTATGATGCATCATCTTTACGTGATGAAAAGGATCCAGGCAATGTTGAATCAGAAATTAGTTCAAGTAACACATATGTGACATCAGTGCTTGATGTGAGGAGAAGAATCATGTATATTCTATGTGAAGTTAATACATTCCAGCAGCTGGAAAGTCACATCATATTTCTGTGGGACTCTAGATCTAAAGTGTAGAGCAATTCTTGCTTCTGTGTCTGTTGCTACGAAACCACAGAGCAGGTGAACCATAGGGCTAGCAGCTTCATTCTCTGTCTATAATAATACAGTTAAAGGATATTGGTCCAAAATTTTTCTTTACACAAAATAATCTATTTGTAACAGTAGCTCTGTGTTTCCTCTCTCAGTTAATTATAGAAAGATTTTTTCTTTTGTTATGTATCTTTTGTTTCATATTGTTAAACTCTTACAGTATAGTAATATATAAAACAACTTGAATAAGCACTGACTTGATCTTAGAAACATGATTTATACCTAAGAAGTTGCCTTATCATGGCTGGTGGCTTATAGCAATCAAAAAAATTTCCAAAATCAGATTACTAGTATACTCCTAATTTAAAGACAAGAGAAAAATTTAGCCTAACAAATACACATAACATGGTTTAGTAGTATAGACACAGGCTTAGTATTCTCAGTCTGAGTTGAATTGCTTTAAATTTTATTTTTTACTTTTAAAATATTTCTACATTTCTTATTAAAAATATAAACATAACAAATATTGTTAAATGACCAAAAATTATAATATGCCATGTATAAAGTTTCCCCCTCAATATTCTCAGCCTCCAGCCCCAATGGTATCTTATGATATAAGCTATTTTTAATTTGTTCTTCTAATGCACTGAGGCAAATTCCAAATATTTATGTGTCTTTATTTTCTTTAACAGCATTATAAAATTTCATAAGTTTCAAGTACAAGAATTTTCAAAAAAAGTATTTTGTTATGAATAATGATGTTGGTTAGAAATTTTATTAGTTGCAAAGACAGAAATCAATTGGTAATAGCTTAATCAATAAAAAGCAATGTATTAGACATATATAGTGGTAGCACAGAGACCTGAAAGAAAAGTTAAACACCCAAACCCTAGAGAAGACAGCTTCAAAATTAGACCAGTGCAAACCACACAACAACCTGCTGTAAGATTTTGGCTGTCACTGGTTTCTATTTCTTCCTGTGGGTCGCCTTTATTGTCTTAACCATAGATGGACTTCTCTACAAGATGGGGGTGGAGGTAGCCATCTACAACTCTGTACCCAAATACTTTCAAAAATGCTTATAATAGAAAAACAACTTTAAAAACCATCTGCTTTTCAAAAGGGCCAATTTGGGTCATTTTTTGACATGAACCACTACGGCTGGGAGAATAAAATATCATTTGTGATAAAGCTGGAGTTCCTGCTCTGTCTCCAGTGCCTTAAAATTCCCAACACGTATTTATGGAATTACTATGCCAAAGACAACTTTGTTAAAATAGTAACATCGAAAAAAGCCCAAGTACTTAAGAAACATTTTGTGTTGATAAACTGTAATTATTGTACTTTTACAATGTATATATATAAATTTTCTCTGTAGTCACAAGGAATTAAAATGTACTAGATGATTTCTACTAATTCTGACAAGATTATTCCTACATAATCACTAAATCCACCATTTAATCAATCTGTTGTTGCTATTTGAGATTAATCCCAAAGAAAGGCAATGCCAAAGAATGCTCAAACTACCACACAATTGCACTTATCTCACACGTTAGTAGAGTCATGCTCAAAACTCTCCAAGCAAGGCTTCAGCAATATGTGAACTTCCAGATGTTCAAGCTGGTTTTAGAAAAGGCAGAGGAACCAGAGATCAAATTGCCAACATCCTCTGGATCATGGAAAAAACAAGAGAGTTCCAGAAAAACATCTATTTCTGCTTTATTGACTATGCCAAAGCCTTTGACTGTGTGGATCACAATAAGTTGTGGAAAATTCTGAAAGAGATGGGAATACCAGACCACCTGACCTGCCTCTTGAGAAACCTATATGCAGGTCAGGAAGCAATAGTTAGAACTGGACATGGAACAACAGACTGGTTCCAAATAGAAAAAGGAATACATCAAGGCTGTATATTGTCACCCTGCTTATTTAACTTCTATGCAGAGTACATCATGAGAAATGCTGGGATGGAGGAAGCACAAGCTGGAATCAAGATTGCCGGGAGAAATATCAGTAACCTCAGATATGCAGATGACACCACCCTTATGGCAGAAAGTGAAGAGGAACTAAAAAGCCTCTTGATGAAAGTGAAAGAGGAGAGTGAAAAAGTTGGCTTAAAGCTCAACATTCAGAAAACAAAGATCATGGCATCTGGTCCCATCACTTCATGGGAAATAGATGGGGAAACAGTGGAAACAGTATCAGACTTTATTTTTTGGGGTTCCAAAATCACTGTGGATGCTGATTGCAGCCAGGAAATTAAAAGACGCTTACTCCTTGGAAGGAAAGTTATGACCAACCTAGATAGCATATTAAAAAGCAGAGACATTACTTTGCCAACCAAGGTCCGTCTAGTCAAGGCTATGGTTTTTCCCGTGGTCATGTATGGATGTGAGAGTTGGACTGTGAAGAAAGCTGATCGCCGAAGAATTGATGTTTTTGAACTGTGGTGCTGGAGAAGACTCTTGAGAGTCCCTTGGACTGCAAGGAGATCCAACCAGTCCATCCTAAAGGAGATCAATCCTGGGTGTTCATTGGAAGGTCTGATGCTAAAGCTGAAACTCCAGTACTTTGGCCACCTCATGTGACGAGTTGACTCACTGGAAAAGACCCTGATGCTGGGAGGGATTGGGGGCAGGAGGAGAAGGGGACGACAGAGAATGAGATGGCTGGATGGCATCATCGATGGACATGGGTTTGAGTGAACTCCGGGAGTTGGTGATGGACAGGGAGGCCTGGCATGCTGTGATTCAGGGGTCACAAAGAGTCAGACATGACTGAGCAACTGAACTGAACTGAAGACAGAGATGACTACATGCCTAGTTTGAGTATATGAGAATGTCATCTCCTCAATTTGATTTGAAGCAATGAATAAACTTTTTTCTTGAAAATTAACAGTTTAAGTTCTTTCAGATCAGTTCCGTTCAGTCGTGTCCGACTCTTTGCGACTCCATGAATCACAGCACACCAGGCCTCCCTGTCCATCACCAACTCCCGGAGTTCACTCAAACTCTGTCCATCGAGTCGGTGATGCCATCCAGCCATCTCACTCTTTGTCGTCCCCTTCTCCTCCCGCCCCCAATCTTTCCCAGCATCAGAGTCTTTTCCAGTGAGTCAACTCTTCGCAGGAGGTGGCCAAAGTATTGGAGTTTAAGATCTTTAATCTATCCTTTCTTCCAGCAATGTTCATTGAAATTATACCCAGTGTGAGGCCCTGGTCCAGGTGCTAGAAATAGAGCTGTTTATAAGACAAATCTTTGTTATCATTGAGCTTATAATTAGATGAGTAATAAATCCAAAAATGCAAATCAAAACAGATATTGAAAAGCGTTATTAAGAAAGCACAGCTATTAGAATAAAGCAAGAGAGTAATGATATATAAGATGCTGATATTTTAGACATGGTGCCCAGATTAGCCTGTTCTCTTTGAGTGTTGTTTGAGCAAGCCCTCAATGAGGGAGGAGGGTTGTGCAAGTAACTCGGGACTGAGAGAATTCCATGTAGAAGGAACTAAGGAAAGGATCCAGTGTCCAGAAATCTCCAAGATAGCTATAGAGGCTTGAGCAGCCCTGATAGTGGTAGGAGATGGGGTTGGATCATAGAAATCTTTACAGACTATGTAAGAAGTAAAACAGTTTACTTTTGTTTTAAATTATCTCTGGAACTGCCCCATATCTATTGTGTTAAGACTACTGTT
This sequence comes from Moschus berezovskii, assembly GCF_049115385.1. Taxonomy (NCBI): domain Eukaryota; kingdom Metazoa; phylum Chordata; class Mammalia; order Artiodactyla; family Moschidae; genus Moschus; species Moschus berezovskii. Next base: position 46,279,928 of record NC_142462.1, read on the forward strand.
AGGTGAGCAGGTCTGCAGAGTGAAATGGGGGACTCCAACAATTGTAATTATTAATATATTAATTTTTGCCTAGTCTCTATTGTGCTAGCAACTTTTATTTGATGAGTTCAAATAAAATAAATTTTCCACAAAATTTAAATTTGATTGCATCAAATCAATTTTATGTTTTAGATGGGGGATCCACTAAGCATTGGGAATAAAAATACAGAACATATTTAAGCAGCTTCCAATTAGATAGGGGAGACAAATAAAATGATTAATAGATGGGGATGCTATGATGTGACAAGAGGACCATCTAAACCAGTCCTTAAAAAGGCAGGAGGGTCTAACAATGCTTATTGAAAGGTAATTTTTAAATTATTCTAAAAATTGGTGGAGACAAAAGCATGTACAAAGACTGGAGGCAAGGAGGGGGAGTGTGGTCGATTCAGGAAATAAATGGTCGAGGAAATCAGCATGACTGAGACAAAGGGCAGAGGGGTTGTTTCATTGTTGGTGTGTTTGCTCATTGGGATTTGGATTCTAGAGGTAGAGTTTGGGAGGCTGGGAGAAATAAGGAGCAAAGATAAGCATAGGTCGGTTAGAGAGACATGAAGAAAGAATGACTAATACTTGGTCAACTTCAACAGTTGGGAAATGCCATCAGGCAGGTTACTATAAAAAAAGACTATACACAGAGAAAGATTAAAAAGATACTGAGTCCTCAAAAACCCACCACTCTAAGTCCCTTCCAGGGAATTTTTGTAATCTAAGTCATGGTGTGAAAAGTCAAAGTTGCTCAGTTATGTTCAACTCTTTGTGACCCCATGGACTGTATAGCCTGCCATGCTCCTATATCCATAGAATTCTCCAGACAAGAATACTGGAGTGTGTAGCCATTCCAGTCTCCAGGGGATCTTCCCGACCCAGAAATCGAACCTGGGTCTCCTACACTGCAGGCAGATTCTTTACCATCTGAGTCACCAGGGAAGTACAAGTCGTGGTGCACATATGCACAAGTTAATTAGATTGCCCACCATGGGGTCATTGTTAGAAAGACATGAATTAATATAATTTCAATTATGAAAGGCATCATCATTCTGAAGTCCTAATTAAATACTACGCTATTGTAAACATTGGAATGGTGATTTTTTTACTCATTACTATTATTGCAGACATTCAGATATGAATTTTTCTACGACCTTTGCCCTTGTCAGGTTTACATTTGAAATTTTAAAGATTAAGACACAGTCTTTCAGTTGCCTATCATTGAAATAGTTCTCTAAAGGAATAATTTCCAGAGGAAAATGAATACATTAAAGCTTGCACTGAAAGGAATCAAAGGCAACATTCTCTCCCTTTGCATTTTCCCTTAATGCATCCGTGTTTGGAGAATGACTATTTGTTTAGTCATGTTTAACTTCCTTAAATTATCTCTGCATAAAAACTTAATAAAATTCTCTTTGTAAGTTTCAATAAGTCCTTTTTAAAAATATATAGAGTCTTGACTATCTTAACAATTCATTGATATTGTTTGTTTTTATCTTATGCAAATGGTAGGATCAGTTATAACAATAATTTCTGATTCTTTTAACTAAACATCAGATTCTAATTACTGTAAACTGAAACACTCCTAAGAAAACAGTTTAATTTAAGCAATTAAAAAAAAACCCTACAGCTGTACTTGTAAGACACATCATTGCTTTGACGCCAGTGACCTAACCACATGTACTATTTTTCTCTTGCAACATTTTTTACAGTGTCCTTGACAGTATATTTTATGATTGTTGAAGTCTTAGCCATTCCCCAGAAATGCTTTCATTTTCTAAGTAATATAAATATATTATTTACATGGAAAAAGGATGATTCTAAACATTGAGTAGACATTATCAAAAAATTAGTTTTCGGTTTATATAGCTTCTTACACTGTGTTATGAAAATAAAGCATGAAAACATGTGTATTTTAAAATGAATAAATTAAGTTGTGAAAAATTCAACTACTTCTCTTAGATCACCAGTCTCCAACCTCAGGGATGTCGACTGGTACCTTCTGTCAGATCAGTGATGGCATTATATTAGAAATAAAGTGCACAATACACTTGAATCATGCCAAAATCATCCCCCAAAATTGTCTTCCACGAAATCAGTCCCTGGTGCCAAAATGGTTGGGGACTGCTGACCTAGAGAATCTTTACACAACAACAATAAAACAATATGTAACATATCTGAAAAGAAACAAAAATATATCAGAAAGACACATACACCCCGATGTTCAGAGCAACACTATTTACAGTAGCCAAGACATAGAAGCAACATAAGTGTCCATCAATAGATGAATAAAGATGTGGCAAACACATACACACACAGGAATGCTAATCAGTCATAAAAGTAACCTTGCCTATACCGTTTCATCAAAACTTGATCTCTTTGCTGCTTCTTAAGCAAGGAAAATGGTCATACTCTTGACTCAAGGCCTTAGTGTTTCTCTCATCTCAATACAGAACCCTCTTTCCAAACATATTCATATTGCTAGCTCCCTCTTAAAATACTTTTGCAAATCTTACCTTCTCATACCTCCATGTTGTCCGGCGTCCTGGCAGAAATGAGTTGGTAGCTCAAATTTGTGATCATCAGGGATTATTCGCAAAAGCTGTGTAAAGGCTTAAGCAAACTACAAAATGATGGTGAAGCAGCCAAAAATTAGCAACAGCTGTAAGCCATTACCATCCCTAGGGTGAAAGCACCAAGGAGAGAGACTCTTATCTGAAAGTAGTAAGAGCTGTAAAATTAAGAGGAAATTTACCTGACAGAAGCTTGCACCTGTAAATATAAAAACAAAGGTGCTAACAAACTATACTTCATCAGGGAGAGAATAAGGGGAAATAAATATGCTGACCTCTCACTTTCTCTTTCTTTTCATTCTATAACTTACTGGTGGGATCTTACATTTGCTGTATTTCAATAAAAGCCAAAGAGTGAGGACATCTTGGATATATACTCTAAAAGCGCAGAGTGGGGACAAAGAGAGGGACTAGATCTGATGGGTAAAATGACAAATAATCACAGGTGTTCATCCCTTCCCCACTCCCAGAATCTACTGTTTTTCAAAAAAATAATAACCGTACCGGCAAAATATTTTACATGCCACAAAATTGGCATTTTAAAAGTCAGTTCCCACCAAGAAATATAAGTAGAAGTAATTGACTTGCACCTGGAAAAATCAGAAGTCTGTTCTCACTGCTTACCTCAGGGTTATGCCAGCTCGTCTCTCTGTTGTATTACAGTCCAGAGGAACCACAGTCATCTTCCTGGCTCATTATAACTACATCCTACCAGACTATTAGAGTGTACCTAATGTGCTTGCATGTCACATGCAGCAAGCAAATCTTCCACCTTTCCAGGTGCAAGTCAGCTCCTTCTCTTTGTTGGTGAGAACTGAAATGAAAGTGTTTTCTCATCAATAACTGTATATCAGGTACCAAGAACTGATTTGCTGCAATTATATCAAGAAGAGCAGCTATAATTATCCCAGGCTACTGACCATCCTCAAGAAAATCCGGTTATTATTAAAGAAGCATTTGGTTTTATAATGGCTAAAGAGACAAGTTAAACAGGGATCTGTGAGGAATTACAAACCATGCATTTTTCAAGACCTTAATAATAGTGCTAATCTGTGTAATTCTCCTAGAGATACAATGTTGCTTTGAATGTACCATTTTGGGTGTAGAGCAACATTTATAGAGGCTTCCACTGGACTGTTTTTTTTTTAATCATAATAGCCCTTACTCCATGGTCAGGTAATTAATGTGGGGAGTTTGGCCAGTTGCTAATTAGTATATGCATTCTTACCGAGCATGCTTGGACTAGACAAATAACCACAGGATGGATTATTGGTTTCACTGTGAGACAGATTCAGATCAAGACTCCATCTATCACTGTACTTTGATAAAGCTCCACTCTAAGCTGTAGCTATAGTGGCATTTTGGAGTTGTAGGGATTAGTTTTAGTCAAGAGCCTCTGTGTAGCCTTCTGAAAACACTGCATTTTCTTCTCTGGTAGAGAGTTCTACCACCCCCTCCCTCAATTTGGAGAAGACTGAAAGAAAGAGTCATGGTATAACTTGTGGCCACATTGCAGTGTCCTTTTTCAAATACTTATGGTCTATTGTCTTTAATGGTTAGGCCTGTTTCTGGCACATTTGACCAGGAGTTTTGTATTAAAATTAAACTCAAATATTTCATTTCCTTCATTATATATGGTCTACAGAAGATCGTCATCCCACAGCTTTCGCTAATACTTTGGAAAAGAGCATAGCTTCTGGGTTTCAAAGAAGACAGGATGTGGCTGAGCAACTTACATGAGTAGCGCATATAGATCCACTCCGACATCCCTCAGGCTTTCACGCTCATTCCTTTGGCATGCCACGTAGTGTTGTCGTTTCAGTTTCATTGATAGCATTTCACCACAAAGTTCAGTTTTCATTTGGTTAATGAATCAAGCCACTGTTAACTCTACTACCAAGTGCTCAAGCTAACATGTAAGATGCATCCCAGTTTCCCTAAGTTCAGCCAAAATCAATAAATCAATATTTGATCCTACTTTTTCTTATACTGTTGTAAATAATTTTCACTTATGTTGCCTAATCTCTGGATTATGCTAGGTCTTGACTATATACTGGGGCTTTCAGTATATCTCTCTGTTTTCATGTTTTTGAGTTATTCAGAAATGACTAGGTCATCCCACAGTTCTTAATCATCATCATCATCAGAGTAACTGAACCCTTTACTACTGCAAAATTTGCAAATGCTTTATTCTCCACCAGCTTTCCATACCATGTCACTACCAGTGATAATCTGAGTAATGCTAATACAATGCAAGCTACAAATTGTGTCTTATTTATTCCTACAAGGAGATTCTTGGTTTGCATCTTTCAATATGTGAGCAATAGTTCCAAATCTAATGTAGAAGGTCTATTTGGGGATGCCAAAATTTTCTAAAAATTATAATATTAGAAATTATCCAAGCAGGACACAATACACTCAAAACAGTATTTCAACAGTTTAGTGGAGAAACAATTTAGGTAGGTATTAAAAGACGCTTACTCCTTGGAAGGAAAGTTATGACCAACCTTGATAGTATATTAAAAAGCAGAGACATTACTTTGCCAACAAAGGTCCATCTAGTCAAGGCTGTGGTTTTTCCCGTGGTCATGTATGGATGTGAGAGTTGGACTGTGAAGAAAGCTGATCACCGAAGAATTGATGCTTTTGAAGTGTGGTGCTGGAGAAGACTCTTGAGAGTCCCTTGTACTGCAAGGAGATCCAACCAGTCCATTCTAGAGGAGATCAATCCTGGGTGTTCATTGGAAGGACTGATGCTAAAGCTGAAACTGCAATACTTTGGCCACCTCATGCGACGAGTTGACTCACTGGAAAAGACTCTGATGCTGGGAAAGGTTGGGGGCGGGAGGAGAAGGGGACGACAGAGAATGAGATGGCTGGATGGCATCACCGACTCTGTGGACATGAGTTTGAGTGAACTCTGGGAGTTGGTGATGGACAGGGAGGCCTGGCGTGCTGTGATTCATGGGGTCGAAAAGAGTCGAACACGGCTGAGCGACTGAACTGAACTGAAGGACAATAAAGAGAATCAATGCATGTGTGCGAAGTCACTTTAGTAGTTCCTGACTCTTTGCAATCCTATGTACTGTAACCTGCCAGGCTTCTCTAACCATGGAATTTTCCAGGCAAGAATACTGGAGTGGGTTGCCATGCCCTCCAGGGAATCTTCCTGTCCCAGGAATCAAACCCACATCTCCTGTGGCTTCTGCATTGCAGGCAGATTCTTTACCATTGAGCCACCAGGGGAAGCCCAAAGAGAAGCAATAGCAGATGGCATTGCACCCAGAAAGATTCACTGATGAGAATCCCTTAAAACACTTAGGCTTGACAGACAGAGGTAGGAAACTATTAAGAGAAACTTGAGAGCTATCTCCATAGTATACAAGTTTCCCAACAGTAACCATGGTTAGGTTAGTGCACCAAAGAAATGAAACACAGTGGCTGGTTGGGGGAAGTAAATAATCAGACTTCTCTCACTTCATATCTCCTACTGGTAACTTCTTTGCTCAAATTCAACTAGAAATCCAGAGGACAAGAGAACTAGATGATACAGTCATAGTGATCATTTTCCTGGGGCACAAGACAGGACACAAAATTGTGAAGAATGGATCTAAACAGGCAAAAGGGATGTAACTAGCATCCTTTTTGAACTCTGACCTCCCTATTAAAATCTGCACACTCCCTCCTTAATTTTTTCCAAATAACACTGTCATATTTAATAAACTATAGTTTACTTACTTATTTTGCTTATTATTTGTCTCTTCTTTTATAATGAGAGCTTCATGAATTTCCCTGTTTTGCTCTATTCTCAGTGCCTAGAGTGGCCACAGGACTGGAAAAGGTCAGTTTTCATTCCAATCCCAAAGAAAGGCAATGCCAAAGAATGCTCAAACTACCACACAATTGCACTCATCTCACAGGCAAGTGGGCTTCCCTGGTGGCTCAGATGGTAAAGTGTTGGCCTGCAATGCAGGAAAACTGGGTTCGATCCCTGGGTTGGGAAGATTCCCCTGGAGAAGGAAATGGCAACCCACTCTAGTACTCTGGCCTGGAAAATCCCAAGGACGGAGGAACCTGGTAGGCTACAGTCCATGGGGTCGCAAAAAGTCGGACACGACTGAGTGACTTCATTTCACTTCACTTCACACTCTAGTAAAGTAACGCTCAAAATTCTCCAGGCCAGGCTTCAACAGTACATGAACCATGAACCACCAGATGTTCAAGCTGGTTTTATAAAAGGCAGAGGAACCAGAGAACAAATTGCCAAGATCTGTTGCTGCTGCTGCTGCTACGTCATGTCAGTCGTGTCCGACTCTGTGCGACCTCATAGACGGCAGTCTACCAGGCTCCCCCTTCTCTGGGATTCTCCAGGGAAGAACACTGGAGTGAGTTGCCATTTCCTTCTCCAATACACGAAAGTGAAGAGTGAAAGTGAAGTCACTCAGTCATGTCCGACTCTTAGCGACCCCATGGACTGCAGCCTACCAGGCTCCTCCGTACATGGGATTTTCCAGGCAAGGGTACTGGAGTGGGTGGCCAGTGCCTTCTCCACCAACATCTGCTGGATCATTGAAAAAGGAAGAGAGTTTCAGAAAAACATTTATTTCTGCTTTATTGACTATGCCAAAGCCTTTGACTGTGTGGATCACAATAAACTGTGGAAAATTCTGAAAAAGAGGGGAATACCAGACCACCTGATCTGTCTCTTGAGAAATCTGTATGCAGGTCAGGAAGCAACAGTTAGAACCAGACATAGAACAACAGATTGGTTCCAAATAGGAAAGGTATTACATCAAGGCTGTATATTGTCACCCTGTTTATTTAACTTATATGCAGAGTACATCATGAAAAACACTGGGCTAGATGAAGAACAAGCTGGAATCAAGATTACCAGAAGAAATATCAATAATCTCAGATGTGCAGATGACACCACACTCATGGCAGGGAGTGAAGAGGAACTCAAAAGCCTCTTGATGAAAGTGAAAGAGGAGAGTGAAAAAGTTGGCTTAAAGCTCAACATTCAGAAAACTAAGATCATGGCATCTAGTCCCATCACTTCATGGCAAATAGATGGGGAAACAGTGGAAACAGTGGCAGATTTTATTTCTTGGGGCTCCAAAATCACTGCAGATGGTGACTGCAGTCATGACATTAAAAAGATGTTTACTCCTTGGAAGGAAAGTATGACCAACCTAGATGGCATATTACAAAGCAGAGACATTACTTTGCCAACAAAGGTCCGTCTAATCAAGGCTATGGTTTTTCCAGTGGTCATGTATGGATGTGAGAGTTGGACTATAAAGAAAACTGAGCACAGAAGAATTGATGCTGTGGTCTTGGAGAAGACCCTTGAGAGTCCCTTGGACTTCAAGGGGATCCAACCAGTCCTAAAGGAGATCAGTCCTGGGTGTTCATTGGAAGGACTGATGTTGAAGCCGAAACTCCAATACTTTGGCCACCTGATGTGAAGAGGTGACTCATTGGAAAAAACCCTGATGCTGGGAGAGATTGATGGCAGGAGGAAAAGGGGACAACAGAGGATGAGATGGTTGGGTGGCATCACCGACTCAACAGACATGAGTTTGAGTAAACTCTGGGAGTTGGTGTTGGATAGGGAGGCCTGGCGTGCTACAGTCCATGGGGTCACAAAGAGTTGGACACAACTGAGCAACTGAACTGAACAGTGCCTAGAGTAGGGCTTAGTATATAATAGGCATCCCATGGATATTTGTTGGATGAAATTCTCAGGCACAGCTTCAGTTCAATTACTCAAAAATTGTCCAAGGGCTAAAGGGAGACCCTGTACATATATTCTGCTGTAATTACAATGACAACTTTACAACCTAATATTAAAATAAAATGTTTTCACAACATATTTAAACAATTTTTAACAATTATGTACCCATTTTTTTTGACTCTTGTGTATTAAGACTTATTAGAAAGTTAGTTGGAGAAGTCAATGGCAATCCACTCCAGTACTCTTGCCTAGAAAATCCCATGAGCGGAGGAGCCTGGCAGGCTGCAGTCCATGGGGTCGCAAAGATTCGGACATGACTGAGCTTCACTTTCACTTCTCACTTTCATGCATTGGAAAAGGAAATGGCAACCCACTCCAGTGTTCTTGCCTGGAGAATCCCAGGGATGGGGGAGCCTGGTAGGCTGCCATCTATGGGGTTGCACAGAGTTGGACACGTCTGGAGCGACTTAGCAGCAGCAGCAGCAGCAGAAAGTTAGTATGTTAAGATTTTAAAAAAGCCAATGACTATACAGAACAATCCAAATTAGTGGGCCAGATGGCTGAAGAATTGAATATACTGCCTCCGAATTTTATTTTGCTATTATCCATCATCACATGGCTATTGTATAGTCTTAGACAAAATAAAGAAGCAAAAATATCCTTACATTTGATTGCTCACACACAACTAACAACTTGTTGGTGTGTACTTCACACACTAGATAAAAACAGGATCATTGAAATATTCTTGATAATCTTTAGTAATTAAAATTTACTTTGTAATTTCTCTTTAGTAAATAATATAGTAGAGATACTTTCCCATATCAATAAATCTGTATCTATATTATTTTTTATTAATTTCTTTAAAGGATTATATTTATAGCTATTTAGTTTTAAATTATTATTGTTATATAAAATTTTTCACAGTTAGTAAGCACATTTTGACATTGGGCTTTTTTCCTTAGACATTTTAAAAATAAGAATGAACATATTTATTTATATATTACTATATGGTATCCTCCTATTACCTTGGGGAGAATGCCAGAAGCAAAATTCTTAGGTAGGCCTGGTCAACAGAAACAGCAGTTTCCCTCTAGAAACTGGATACCAACTCACAAATCCTAGAAAAACACATGAGAATGTATATTTCTTCATGTACTGATCAACATTCAGGACAGTCGTTTTTGTTGGTTTTACAATTGATATAAGAAAAATAGCAAGGCATGTTGTTTTAAATAATTTTCTTACTGATAATTGCTTGTAGTTAAAAAAAACCTAATGTAAGAATAAGTGCATAACAGATTAATAAATAGTGGCACCTCAGCGCGATCACATATCTCTGCAACACCCACATATGATTTCAGTTCACTAAAATATTATATATACAATTCTGAAAACTTTTATCATCCATGAGGATTTTAGAGGAAGACTGAAGTCAAATGGAGTCAAAGATGTTTCAGTAATCCTCTGTTACTGATATATCAAGTATATCAACAATTCAGTCTCATTCCATTGGATGTCATCAAGACACATATTTACACCAGAGATATTATTGGGCTATAGCTTATTCTTCCCTTCAAGTTTCTCTACCTCCTGACTTTTTCTTGGTGCTTTTCTTGACCTCAATTTTCAACTTAAAATTAATGATCTCTGGTCTAATTTCTCTCTTTTCAGTTCATCACTTTATATTATTTTCATATTCTGAAAGGTTATTTTCAAAGTTAATCTAACATTTTCTGCAGTGTTCTAAATGTCAAGTGGTTGTTCCTGATGAGATCGTAAATTCCTACATCACAGGCCAATAGAATGGATGGACCGATTAAGTCTCCATAGAGCTCGACACCAGAGAAGGCAATGGCACCCTACTCCAGTACTCTTGCCTGGAAAATCCCATGGACGGAGGAGCCTGGTGCGCTGCAGTCCATGGGGTCGCTAAGAGTGGGACACGACTGAAGCGACTTGGCAACAGCAGCAGCAGCAGAAGAGCTCAACACACGTTGGGCTTTAAAGAATTATAAGCATGTGCTCATTTCTGAATTTTAGAGTCTGCTTGGTAGGATATGCTGCTGCTGCTGCTGCTGTTGCTGCTGCTAAGTCACTTCAGTCGTGTCCGACTCTGTGCGACCCCATAGACAGCAGCCCACCAGGCTCCCCCATCCCTGGGATTCTCCGGGCAAGAACACTAGAGTGGGTTGCCATTTCCTTCTCCATGGTAGGATATACCTTTTATTAAAACAAGGATAACACAACAAGATTGGAAATCCTCTGTTACATTGAAATAATGTGAAAATTCCAGGTGTGTCTTAGCCACTCAGTCGTTCAGTTTCTGAGTTCTGGATTACTATGACTTTCTTTTTCCTTTTCTTTCCTTGTAGTGTTACTTTACTACCTTTTTACTGATGGTTCTCTGCTATATTTGTGAAATAGCATAACTTCGCAGCATGTTTTAGAGTGTTGTGTAACTTGCTAAATGGTGGCTGAGAGATTTTTGTAGCATTCTTATTTTTTTAAGTTGCTGTTTTTCAAAATCATTTTCTATTTACCTCAGCAGGTCTGTGATCACACCAGTAGAGTATTATTTCAGTAGGATATGAAAAATGATAACAATGTTGATCAAAAGAGTTTGAGGAAAGATGTGATTACAATTCAGAAAAACAAAAGACAAAAAAAGCAGATGAACAGATATTATCTATTATAACTGCAGACTGAGAGGTCACTACAGCTGAAATGAACACAGAATAGGTGGGTTTTGAAATAACATTGTTTTATTTTTTTTCCTGATTTGCAATAGTAACACATGGGTATGACTACTAGAGAAAATTAAAAAAAAAAAGATAAATATGTAAAAAGAAAAAAAAAGTGGCATCTAGAAAAATACAGTTTGACAAATGAATACCTCAAAAAACTGTGGTACATAATTTTAACTATTTTATTGATATTTTACTATCAATCAAAAATTATTTAATATAAAGGCTTTGCTGCTGCTACTTAGTGACTCAGCCATGTCCAACTCTTTGGGACCCCATGGACTGCATCCCACCAGGCTCCTTTGTCCTTGGGGATTCTCCAGGCAAGAATGCTAAGAGAGGGTTGCATGCCCTCCTCCAGGGGATCTTCCCAACCCAGGGATCGAACCCAGGTCTCCCACATTGCAGGTGGATTCTTTACTTTCTGAGCCACCAGGGAAGCCCAAGAATACTGGAGTGGGTAGCCCATCCCTTCTCCAGGGGATCTTCCCAACCCAGGAATTAAACTGGCATCTCCAGCATTGCAGGCAGATTCTTTACCAACTGAGCTACTAGGGAAGCCCATAAAGGCTTTATTACTATGTAAATAATATGTACTTAAATTTTTATTATAAATGATGCCTTTATAGATTTGTACTTTTCTTTTACATACTTCCAACTATTTTCTAGAGAATACATTTCTCAAAGTGAAATCATTGCGCCAAAAATATGAACGTTTTACATCTCAATAATTACTGCTAAATTTCCTCCAGAAATGTTGCCAGATCTTTGATAGCACATTATGAAATGTCTGTTTCTTTGAACATCACAAGCATGTATATATCTGCCATGGGTTGAATTGTGTCCCAAAAAGACATGTTGAAGCTTTAATCCCAGGTATTTGTGAATGTGACCTTATTTGGAAATAAGACCTTTGCAGATTAATGAATTTAAGATGAGGTCATACTGGATTAAAGAGGGCCCTAAATCCAATGACTCATTTCTTAATAAGGAGAGGGAGCTTTGGAGATACAGAGGATAGCAGGGTATAAGGTCCTCTTTAGTCAGAGCAAAGACTGGAGCTGGGCTACCACAAATGAAGATAACGATAGGGATCGCTAGGAGCCACCAGAAACTAAAAGAGGCAAGAAAGGATTTTCCCCTACAGTCATTCGACGGATCATGGCCCTGCCAACAACTTGATTTTGGACTCCTAAACTAAGTTTCCAAATTTCTGTAGTTTTAAGCCAACCAGTTTGTGGCAATTTGTTACAGCAACCTTGGAAAAGTAATACAATAAATACCTAAAAAGAAATGTCTATAGTTACATAGGCTTTTAAAGATATATATCTCTCAATACTAGTGAGGATAAGCCATTTTCCTCATGTTTGTGGCAGAGTAGCTGTTGTCTCGGAGAAGACAATGGCACCCCACTCCAGTACTCTTGCCTGGAAAATTCCATGGGCAGAGGAGCCGTCCATGGGGTCACTAGGAGTCAGACACAACTGAGCGACTTCACTTTCACTTTCATGCATTTGAGAAGGAAATGCAACCCACTCCAGGTTCTTGCCTGGAGAATCCCAGGGACGGGGGAGCCTGGTGGGCTGCCATCTATGGGATCACACAGAGTTGGACACAATTGAAGTGATTTAGCAGCAGCAGCAGCAGCAGCAGCAGCTGTTTTCTGGCATGTCTGCTTTGACAGATCGATCTGAGGGTCTGTTGTGACAGACCTCTAATTTACTGGTTCTTCTTTATGGCAGATATTTTCTAACTGTGGCTTTCTAATTTTTATTTGTGAGTTTCCCCCATCACAATCCCAACCCTTCACCAAAGGATGCCATGTGCACAGAACTATGTAAAAGCGTGGAATTCTTACTTTGTTTGAAAGACTGTTTTCAATACCAAAATCCTGACATAGGCAAAATTTCCCTGTTGTGACCCTGGGACAAGGAGAATTATTTTTTCTAAGCCCTCTTCTTTGTCTTAAGTGGACAAACGTTGTGAATTCCAGATGTATTTTGAAGTCTTATTTTCAACTCTACACTTAATTCAGATTCAATACCACTTTTTCTCTTGTTAATTTTATAAAATGGCAGCTCTCTAGATGTAGATTCTATATTGGGGCCTAATTCTCTTGCTGAAGCATGAACTAGTGAATTTTCCATTTGCCTTGACATTCCCTCTTCATTACTGGAATGAAATGAAGCTTCAAATTTCCTTCTGAAAGCTTCAAGTTTCATTTTCTTTACAGTTCAGCTATGCTAAAACAAAACAAAACAAAACTCAACCATTCATAGTAGTTACTACTTGTTAATGTTTTTAGCTAGTTTGGCTCATGTTTATATCTCAAGCAAAACGTGGGGGTGGGAGAGAGAGAGGCAAGGGGAGAGTTACTGAGGCAAAAGTTATGAGATGCACAAATATGATGCTACTATAGTGAAATGGAGGACGTTAAACTCAGGCTAGAAGTATTACTCAAGTTAATTAATGCATGTGATTGTAATGTATAGCCATCCAAATTCAATGGTTTAACACGATGAAGGTTTATTTCTTTCTCATATAATAGAAAAGATAATAGTCTGGGCAAGTGGTGACTCAGGGGCCCAGGTTCTTTCACCTTGTGATCCTGCTCCCTTGATCATATGGCCTCCAAGATCACTACTGAAATAGGTGGAGTGAGGATGAACACAAAGGCCTAAAAGAGGCCGCAGCCAATGCAAGATAAGCCAGTCACTTGGTCCAAACTTAATTTGAAGGGATCTTGGAAATGTAAGCTTCCTAGATTCCTAGGAAGAGAAGTAGATACGAGTAATCAGGCTGTGTCCCAATAGGTGAAGTGAGGAAGATCCCCAGGGGATGCTAATAAAGTGTCTATGTCCTTGTATTTACAGGTTCTCTAGAGATCTATAGCTAAATATAGTAAAGTTCCTTAAATCTGTGCGCTGAGAGGAATGCAAGAAATTAAGAGTTCACAAATGGCATATATTCAGAAACAAACCACCACCAAATATATCTCATGTTTTATCTTGCCTTGTTGAAAGGAAAACTAAGATCACAGAAAAAACATAATTCTCTTTCAGTAATGCAGGTTTATGAAACAATGGATGACTAATGTAATTTTATATTGCCATTTCTTAAAGGAGTTAAATATTATGCTGCTGTAAGTTACTGATGTTTCTTCTAAAGTTTTTAGTGTTCTATTCTGTTCTCATCTTTTAAAGTATCCTTGAAATTTATACACACCTGCTTTTAACCTGAAAGTGAAGCTTCCTGGCCGAGGCTAGCTTTATAAAATGCTTACTATTATTTAATATTGAAACTTTTATGTACAGAAGTTTCTGTGATTGAACTCTGCACCCAAGAAAACCCACTAATCCAGAGTTTTCTTTTATCCTCTTAGTCATTCCCTACAACTCAGCTTTTTCCAATTGCTAATTAGCTCTGCAATTTCCTCATTAGACTTAAAGCTTACTCAGAGGCCCACATCTGGGTTGAAAGATGAGTCCTGTACGCTCTACTCTTTGTACTTTCATTTGCTGACTGGCACACTATTTGAAACTGAACTGATATCCTGATCAATAACATTGCCCCCTACTCAAAGTAATATGATTCCTTGAGGATTTCAGCTATTTGGCTTTCCTCCACCAAATCAGGCTACCTTCAATAGAAAGGCCAGTCAAAATCAAACCTACGTGGATCATATCCATTTGGATCACAGAATTGGGTCTGCTGGGCATCTTCTTTAATCAAAGAGATTCTCTAGGTCAGCTCTCCAAACTGGTTTAATACAACATTGGCATAATCTTTTCCTAATCACTGTAGCTAAGATTTTTTTCTTCCAGTTCACTTATAAAGTTTCATAGCTCATAATAAATCATTTCTCAAAACTGTTTGAGTGCCTATAGAGCCAGCAATAACACTGAGTACTATAAAGAGAAACATGAGTAAGAATGATGTCTTATTCTGAAATATTCATAATCAGAGTAATAGATATGTAAATGTATGTATCGTTGTTGTTTAACCCCTAAGTCATGTTCAACTCCTCTGCAACCCCATAGATTTCTCTGTCTATGGGATTTCCCAGGTAGGAATACTGGAGTGGGCTGCCATTTCCTTCTCCAGGGTATATTCCCAACCCGGGGATTGAGTCTCCTGCATTGCAGACAGATTCTTTACCACACTGAGCCACCAGGGAAACCCAAATATATATATAATACAACATAATTGCTACAATGACTATTTGAGCAAAGTGCTAGCAATCTGTTAAGGAATAAAAAGCAATCAAATATTAAGGAATGTATCAAATTAATGAATATTTCAATATCTTCTCTCTTTACAAGGACATTTGAGAGTGCTTCTTCATTTGTGGCTACTATATTTTACCCACATTTCAACGTGGCTTTCAGTCTGCAATCACACTCTCAGAGTCTAAATGCTGTAGCTCAAGTTTCTTATAATACACTGAGGGACAGGACCTTTTGCGTGGCTGAGGCTCTGGAGGATGGTGACATTACAGTAAACTTGTTTGGAGGCGGGAAGGCTAAGATAAGGCAACAGTTAGTGCAGATACCAGTGTGAGAACGGGCAGTGAGAAGGAGCCAGGGACATGCAAGAAGCAGCATACTATTAAGGAAAGTTAAGAAGTTGAAAGACTCTACTCTGGGGTAAATCGATAAGTTGCCTTTCACAGGCTGTGTGCTTCCTAATGCTTTCTGTTCTTCATGGTAAACTTATGTTGATGGGCTCTGCTGTTTATCATTTGCTCCTTCTGGCTGGGTGGTTAACTCAGTTGCAGAAGGAATAGCATGACCTCTGAATTTGTTTGGCAGTTGAATCTCGTTTTCTAATCTAGCTCTACTGGAAATAAAAGAGAAAAGTTGAAGTTCCATCTGATCCTTGTATCTATTTCTCAATTGGTTTAGTATACCCTTGGCATGCTGGGTCAGAAAACTTGAGAAACAGTCTTAAGAAAACTAGCATTTTGGGTCCAATTAATTGTATAGGGAGACAGCAACTTTTTATTAATGCTGCTGCTGCTAAGTCGCTTCAGTCGTGTCTGACTTTGTGCGACCCCATAGATGGAAGCCCACCAGGCTCCCCCGCCCTGGGATTCTCCAGGCAAGAACACTGGAGTGGGTTGCCATTTCCTTCTCCATTAATGATGCTGCTGCTACTGCTAAATCGCTTCAATCGTGTCCGGCTCTGTGCGACCCCATAGACGGCAGCCTACCAGGCTCCCCCATGCCTGGGATTCTCCAGGCAAGAACACTGGAGTGGGTTGCCATTTCCTTCTCCAATGTGTGAAAGTGAAAAGTGAAAGTGAAGTCGCTCAGTCGTGTCCGACTCTCCGCGACCCCACGGACTGCAGCCCACCAGGCTCCTCTGTCCATGGGAGTCTCCAGGCAAGAGTACTGGAGTGGGTCGCCAGTGCCTTCTCCGATTAATGATGCTAGGTGACTTAAATCTTTTCATGAGGCAGAGGACTCAAGTTCTGAGATAATACATGGGCATTGTTCTAAGTTATTAAGTTGGTTATTATTTTTTTTCTGAAGCAAAAGAAAGATAAAACAGGTGGAGTGGATGGAAGAGGAAGGGTTATGAATCCAAGAAA
Source organism: Moschus berezovskii (assembly GCF_049115385.1). NCBI lineage: Eukaryota > Metazoa > Chordata > Mammalia > Artiodactyla > Moschidae > Moschus > Moschus berezovskii. The sequence goes on from NC_142462.1 coordinate 46,296,602, forward strand.
GACAATAAGGTAAAAACTACCTTATTCTTAATGTTCTAAGTCTTAAATGAAGCGGGGAATGGGATTCATGGTTGCTCTTTTACTGTGCTTCATGTGTGTGTGCTAAGTTACTCTGACCCTTTTCAACCCCATGGACTATAGCTTGCTAGGTTCTTCTGTCCATGGGATTCTCCAGCAAGAATATGAGAGTGGGTTGCCATGCCCTCCTCCAGGGGATCTTCCTGACCCAGGGATTGAACCCACCCGTCTTATGTTTCCTACACTGGCAGATGGGTTCTTACCACTAGTCCCACCTGGGAAGTCTCACTGTGCTTCATACCATATATGAAATATTTAATACTTGTTTCTCTTGTATGCATCTCATATTACCTGCTGCTGCTGCTGCTAAGTCACTTCAGTCGTGTCCGACTCTGTGACCCCATAGACAGAAGTCCACCAGGCTCCCCCATCCCTGGGATTCTCCAGGCAAGAACACTGGAGTGGGTTGCCATTTCCTTAACTCCAATGTATGAAAGTGAAAAGTGAAAGTGAAGTCACTCAGTCGTGTCCGACCCATAGCGACCCCATGGACTGCAGCCTACTAGGCTCCTCCATCCATGGGATTTTCTAGGCAATAGTACTGGAGTGGCCTGCCATTGCCTTCTCCGTCCTATTACCTAGAAACAGTTTAAATCTGTTGTGCTGTTTCGTTCATGGTTTTGTGGGAAAAGCAAGGTATAATAAATCACAAATATTTTCAAATGAAACTTTCCCTTCATGAAAAAGATACACATTGCACAATGTATTTTCACGAAGGACAGGAGTGAGGTTCTCATTCAGGCTTTTTGATTCATGTTGATTCCATGTTAACATTAGAAATATTAAAACTTTGCTTCCCCATCACATTAATGAAAATTTAAAAACCCATGGGATATATCTTTGCTTTGCTTTTTGTCCTTTACATGATTTGTGTTACATGAATTATGGTATTAAAAGAGAAGTTAGATGCCACTTAGCACACATATTTATTGAGCACCTCTTAGGTGCCTGGCTTTCTGCATTTGGTGGTGCCTGCGCCTATTTAATGGAGAAGGCAATGGCAACCCACTCCAGTACTCTTGCTTGGAAAATCCCATGGATGGAAGAGCCTGGTGGGCTGCAGTCCATGGGGTCGCTAAGAGTCGGACACGACTGAGCGACTTCACTTTCACTTTTCACTTTCACACATTGGAGAAGAAAATGGCAAGCCACTCCAGTGTTCTTGCCTGGAGAATCCCAGGGACGGGGGAGCCTGGTGGGCTGCCGTCTATGGGGTCACACAGAGTCGGACATGACTGAAGTGACTTAGCAGCAGCAGCAGCAGCGCCTATTTAATGGTCTGTAATTCACAACTGAGTTAGACAGGGCTGTGGTCCATATGATCAGATCAACTAGTTTTTTGTGATTATGATTTCAATGTGTGTGCCCTCTAATGCCCCCTCCCAATACCTACCCTCTTATTTGGGTTTCTCTTACCTTGGTCGTGGAGTATCTCTTCACAGCTGCTCCAGCAAAGTGCAGCCACTGTACCTTACCTTGGATGAGGGGTATCTCCTCAAGGCCGCCCCTCCTGCTTTAAATGTGGATCAGCTCCTCTCGGCCCTCCGGTGCCCAAGCAGCCACCGCCTCCTGGACATGGTACAGCTCCTCTCGGCCACCGCCCTAACCTTGGGCGTGGGGTAGCTCCTCTCGGCCACGCTCACTTCTGCACGTGGTCGGTTGCGCTGGAGCCGGCGTCTCGCGCGTCTGCACTGCCGGAGCCGGCGTCTCTCTGAAGCTAAGCCGTGCCGTGTGGGGCCACCCAAAACGGACAGGTCATGGTGGAGAGGTCTGACAGAATGTGGTCCACTGGAGAAGGGAATGGCAAACCACTTCAGTATACTTGCCTTGAGAACCCCATGAACAGTATCAGAAGGCAAAATGATAGGATACTGAATGAGGAATTCCCCAGGTCGGTAGGTGCCCACTATGCTACTGGAGATCAGTGGAGAAATAACTCCAGAAAGAATGAAGGGATGGAGCCAAAGCAAAAGCAATACCCAGTTGTGGATGTGACTGATGCTAAAAGCAAGGTCCGATGCTGTAAAGAGCAATATTGCATAGGAACCTGGAATGTTAGGTCCATGAATCAAGGCAAATTGGAAGTGGTCAAACAGGAGATGGCAACAGTGAACGTCGACATTCTAGGAATCAGTGAACTAAAATGGACTGGAATGGGTGAATTTAACTCAGATGACCATTATATCTACTACTGTGGGCAGGAATCCCTTAGACGAAATGGAGTAGCCATCATGGTCAACAAAAGAGTCTGAAATGCAGTACTTGGATGCAATCTTAAAAATGACAGAATGATTTCTGTTCGTTTCCAAGTCAAACCATTCAATATTACAGTAATCCAGGCCTATGCCCCAACCAGCAATGCTGAGGAAGCCGAAGTTGAACAGTTCTATGAAGACCTACAAGACCTTTTAGAACTGACACCCAAAAAAGATGTCCTTTTCATAATAAGGGACTGGAATGCAAAAGTAGGAAGTCAAGAAACACCTGGAATAACAGGCAAATTTGGCCTTGGAGCACGGAATGAAGCAGGGCAAAGGCTAATAGAGTTTTGCCAAGAGAACGCACTGGTCATAGCAAACACCCTCTTCCAACAACACAAGAGAAGACTCTACACATGGACATCACCAGATGGTCAACACCGAAATCAGATTGATTATATTCTTTGCAATCAAAGATGGAGAAGCTGTATACAGTTAGCAAAAACAAGACCAGGAGCTGACTGTGGCTCAGATCATGAACTCCTTATTGCCAAATTCAGACTTAAATTGAAGAAAGTAGGGAAAACCACTAGACCATTCAGATATGACCTCAATCAAATCCCTTATGATTATACAGTGGAAGTGAGAAATAGATTTAAGGGACTAGATCTGATAGATAGAGGGCCTGATGAACTCTGGACGGAGGTTCATGACATTGTACAGGAGACAGGGACCAAGACCATCCCCATGGAAAAGAAATGCAAAAAGCAAAATGGCTGTCTGAGGAGGCCTTACAAATAGCTGAGAAAAGAAGAGAAGCGAAAAGTAAAGGAGGAAAGGAAAGATATAAGCATCTGAATGCAAAGTTCCAAAGAATAGCAAAGAGAGATAAGAAAGCCTTCCTCAGAGATCAATACAAAGAAATAGAGGAAAACAAGAATAGGAAAAACAAGAGATCGCTTCAAGAAAATTAGAGATATCAAGGGAACATTTCATGCAAAGATGGGCTCGATAAAGGACAGAAATGGTATGGACCTAACAGAAGCAGAAGATATTAAGAAGAGGTGGCAAGAATACACAGAAGAACTGTACAAAAAAGATCTTCATGACCAAGATAATCACGATGGCGTGATCACTCAGCTGGAACCAGACATCTTGGAATGTGAACTCAAGTGGGCCTTAGAGAGCATCATGACGAACAAAGCTAGTGGAGGTGATGGAATTCCAATTGAGCTATTTCAAATCCTGAAAGATGATGCTGTGAAAGTGCTGCACTCAATATGCCAGCAAATTTGGAAAACTCAGCAATGGCCACAGGACTGGAAAAGGTCAGTCTTCATTCCAATCCCAAAGAAAGGCAATGACAAAGAATGCTCAAACCACTGCACAATTGCATTCATCTCACACGCTAGTAAAGTCATGCTCAAAGTTCTCCAAGCAAGGCTTCAGCAATATGTGAATCGTGAACTTCCTGATGTTCAAGCAGGTTTTAGGAAAGGCAGAGGAACCAGAGATCAAATTGCCAACATCCGCTGGATTATGGAGAAAGCAAGAGAGTTCCAGAAAAACGTCGATTTCTGCTTCATTGACTATGCCAAGGCCTTTGATTGTGTGGATCACAATAAACTGTGGAACATTCTGAAAGAGATGGGAATACCAGACCACCTGACCTGCCTCTTGAGAAATCTGTATGCAGGTCAGGAAGAAACAGTTAGAACTGGACATGGAACAACAGACTGGTTCCAAATAGGAAAAGGAGTACGTCAAGGTTGTGTACTGTCACCCTGCTTATTTAACTTATATGCAGAGTACATCATGAGGAACGCTGAGCTGGAAGAAGCACAGGTTGGAATCAAGATTGCTGGGAGAAATATCAATAACCTCAGATATGCAGATGACACCACCTTTATGGCAGAAAGTGAAGAGGAACTCAAAAGCCTCTTGATGAAAGTGAAAGAGGAGAGTGAAAAGGTTGGCTTGAAGCTCAACATTCAGAAAACGAAGATCATGGCATCTGGTCCCATCACTTCACGGGAAATCGATGGAAAAACAGTGGAAACCGTGTCAGACTTTATTTTTTGGGGCTCCAAAATCACTGCAGATGCTGATTGCAGCCATGAAATTAAAAGATGCTTACTCCTTGGAAGGAAAGTTATGACCAGCCTAGATAGCATATTAAAAAGCAGAGACATTACTTTGTCAACCAAGGTTCATCTAGCCAAGGCTATGGTTTTTCCAGTGGTCATGTATGGATGTGAGAGTTGGACTGTGAAGAAAGGTGATCACCGAAGAATTGATGCTTTTGAACTGTGGTGCTGGAGAAGACTCTTGAGTCCCTTGGACTGCAAGGAGATCCAACCAGTCCATTCTAAAGGAGATCAATCCTGGGTGTTCATTGGAAGGACTTATGCTAAAGCTGAAACTGCAATACTTTGGCCACTTCATGCGACAAGTTGACTCACTGGAAAATACTCTGATGCTGGGAGCGATTGAGGGTAGGAGGAGACGGGGACGACAGAGAATGAGATGGCTGGATGGCATCACCGACTCGATGGACATGAGTTTGAGTGAACTCCAGGAGTTGGCGATGGACAGGGAGGCCTGGTGTGCTGTGATTCATGGGGACGAAAAGAGTCGGACACGACTGAGCGACTGAACTGAACTGAACTGAACTAATCACAACTGAAGGGTGTATTTTCTTTAATTTGTAACCTTGGATACTATATTAGTTTCCTGGTAGGCTGCAGTCCATGGGGTCGCTAAGGGTCATACACACCTGAGCGACTTCACTTTCACTTTTCACTTTCACACATTGGAGAAGGAAATGGCAACCCACTCCAGTGTTCTTGCCTAGAGAGTCCCAGGGATGGGGGAGCCTGGTGGGCTTCCGCCTATGGGGTCACACAGAGTCGGACACGACTGAAGTGACTTAGCAGCAGCAGCAGCAGCAGCAGCAGGGCTACCAAAATAAATTGGGCTTCCCAGGTGGCGCTAGTGGTAAAGAGCTCACCTGCTAAGAGACATGGGTTTTATCCCTAGGTTGGGAAGGTCTGGAGCAAATGACAACCTGGAGGAGGAAATGACATCCTGCGCCAGTATTCCTGCCTGGGAAATTCCAAAGACAGAGGAGCCTGGCGGGCTACTTTCCATGGGGCCACAAAGAGTGGAACATGACTGAGCATACACAGCACCTACAGCCAAAATACATTACCATAAAGTAGGTGGCTTGTAACAACAGCATGTATGTTTTCACAATTTCGGACGTCAGAAGTGTAAAACTGAAGTATCAACAGACCCAAGTTCCCTGAAAAGGCTCTAGGGGACAATCCTTCCATGCCTCTTCCAACTTCTGATGCCACTGACATTCCTTCATTTGTGGCTGCTGAACCATGATTTCTGACTCTATCTTTACCTGTTTTTTCTCCTTTTCCCTGTATGTCTTTCCTTTGTGTGTCTATTCTAAGAACACTTATCACTGGATTTAGGACCCATCCCGATAAATGCCTAATCATTTAATTTTGACATCCTTATTTTAGTAGACTTTTTATTTCAAAGAAGATCACACTCTCTGGTTCTGGGATTAGGATACAATCATATCTTTTGACTGCCACCATGTAACTCACTATAATTCTAGTCTAGAATTCACAACCCTAAAATGTTAATGATAATATATCTTCATTAGAATTACATGACTCCTTATACTACTTTGTTAATAAGTAGTATAATACTTATATTTGTAAAGTATCTAAGTAGTAAATGAGAATTTCCTTCAATAAAATTTAAAATGTTTAAAGCAAGAAAGTGATTCCATGCTTTGTTTTAAATTTAATATATTTTAAATTTTATTTATGATCTTTTGAGCCCTAATAAAAATTTCATCATTCTAGAGAGTTATTCTCCACTAGGGACTGGACTGAAAAAAAACAAACATATTTTCTGAAGAAAGGGCTTACCAATATCAAGGTTGTAGATGGAAAAATTATTCTTGGATTTATGAAAACCACTGGTACACCTACTCCCTTTATAACCCACAGTAGATATCAAAACTGAAAAATTATTCACACCTTGGAGGGATGCTGCTGCTAACTGCTAAGTCACTTCAGTCGTGTCCGACTCTGTGTGACCCCATAGACGGAAGCCCACCAGGCTCCCCCTTCCCTGGGATTCTCCAGGCAAGAACACTGGAGTGGGTTGCCATTTCCTTCTCCAATGTGTGAAAGTGAAAAGTGAAAGTGAAGTCGCTCAGACATGTCCGACCCTTAGCGACCCCACGGACTGCAGCCTACCAGGCTCCTCCATCCATGGGATTTTCTAGGCAAGAGTACAGGAGTGGCTTGCCATTGCCTTCTCCGTCGGAGGGATAGAGAGGAAGAATTATAGGTTTAAAATGAAACAAATGAATAACTTCTGATCAATAATCATACCATTAGTAACCTCATAGAGTTTATATCTATTAAATATATTCTTCTGTCACATTGTTTTAGCACTAAAACTAAATACTTAGGCCAATCATATTGCAAAACTGTGCAATAATCCTTTGGGCTATGATGACAGTTGGTTAAACTTATACCTTAAAATTTATGTCTGCTTGTATAATCTAGTGATCATAGGCTTACATAGTCCATATGATATGTCTGTTCGATTCTTTTGCAAAATTTCCTTAAAAATACTATTTCTAAATCTGAGTTTTAAAAAATCCAGAATATATTACATATTTTCCTTCCTGTATTGAGAGCTTCATAAAACTTAGAAAACATACTTCACCTATTAGAAAAAGCAAAGAGCAATAACATTTTTCTCATATCAGTGGTAATGTATTTTCTTTAAGACTCATATGGACCTAAATGCTATGTCATAATTTTTGTCTCTTTTATTGTATTACATCTCCCTCTCCCTTTCCCTATCCTTTAAAATATGCTTATGACAAATGCAAAATACATTTTGGCCAATTTTTCCTTCTATTATGAGAACATACTTTGATTTCAGGGGCTACTCCAAATAGCAATTCATATCAGGAGATATGTACACAAAGGAAAAAAAATGTAACTTAATGAAATACAAAATAAAATACAATTTAAAATGTAAGATACAAAAAGTTTGAAATGTAGTGTGAGACATTTGATGCACTTGTATGCTCAGGTTTGATTAGCATGTCAGGCAAACTGAAGGGTTGATCTGTTATTTAGAGCACGGATCAAGAAGCACCCAGGAGAAGGAGAATGACTCTTAGTTCAGAAGTTTGGGTCAAGTGTCTTTTCCTATACTACATCATTCGTATTTATGTCATCATGATGAATGCAATGTAACCTAACACGAATACTTTCTAAATCCAGCTGAAAAGTGTTCAATCGTATCACAATCTATTTGTTTTTTCAGCCTACCACTTGACAGCACGACAAAAGTCAAGGGTTATCACCAATGGTCAGTAACTTCCTATAATAATTCCATGTGAGCAAAGGAAGGCTTTTTGTAAATTTCAAAAAAAAAAGGCAGATGTATCCCCAAACTGTAAAACCTGAAGCATTTTCTTCTAGAGACTTAATCTGGACATATTTTACTTCCTTTCACACATTGCTAGCATAAGCTTAAAATTAGAGGAAAATACTTGTGGATGCTAAATATTTTTTCCGTAAACTTAAGAATGCAAGGTTAATAAAAAAGTGATAACCTGTGTGGTTTCTAAATGTATCCTTTGCACAAAAATCAAACCGTATGCAAATAATCATTAAAGTAGAAAAATGCCATGAATTCTGTTCATGCATATCAATAAATTCAGCTGAAAGCACATGCTCTGTAATGTTATTTATTTTAAAAAATGACATTTCAGCATAACCTTTTCTTTTTTAACAGAAGGTGACTCCTTTTCAATAGTCTGATCATCAGGATTAGATGATAAATCAGAACAAGTTTTTCTGAGGGCTTTTCCCCCTCAGTTTTCCTGAATCAGAAGTTTGTCTCCATTGCTTTTCTTGATCACCATACAGTAAAAACAATAAAATTCAAATGCAATAAGTGGGGTTTTATTTGCTTTCTTGAGCAAGCTTGAGGTGCTTCAGGTTTCTGAAATGCCTCCATGGTGCGCTCAGCTAGTTTTGAAAAGACACTATATGATTTATGGCTTCTCATGTTTACACCGGGTCTATATTTAATTACCAGTATCTGGATGTCAGTAAGTCATATATTTTTAAAGGATAAAAATATTTTTAAAGGATAAAACCAAACAAATTTAGGCTTCTTTAAGACATTTTTAAGAGTAGGTCTAATTAAAGCACAGCCGTTACCAAAGTCACTTTACAACATTACTCTGAAGTACAATACCTCCTTATCATAAAAATTCATTTGGAGTCAAACATTTGCCTTCATCACAACAATGATCTAACAATGAATTAAACGAAAAATAATTACTAAGATTAAGAGCAATCTTTTTCTGATAATTATAATGAAAACCTAACCAATAAGGAAGGCTGCCAAAATTAGATTTAAGTGGAACAAATGCATGTATACTTTTTTATCTTGAGATAAATTTATTTATTTTGAGATTTCTTGAAAACTGCTTTCTATCAATTATGTGGGATTTAGTTAGGCTAAATGAAGTTCATTGTTATATTTGCATTTTCCCTCTGATTCTCATAGAACATATCTTGTTACTTAGAAAGGTTTTCCATAAGGGTGGGCTTGAAAAATTTGGAAAAGGATTCACATTTTTATAGCCATGGAAAATTTGTCATATGGCCAACATTTAGCATATTTTCTATACTCTGATATAACTTAATCCTGAAATTGCCTTATTCCTTCCTGTCTTATCATATATAGATTTGCTTCATCCAACTATACAGAGTTTATACAACTATACATACAACTCTACAGTAAATCCACTAGGCTTTTGAATCGTTGAGCTTCAAAAAAGTATTGTTCTTACTCATATTTACTGAGAAATCAGTTCATTCTTATATAATAATGCTACTTGCATACAATTTTCCTTTATTTGTATGTACGTATGTTCAAGCTGGTTTTAGAAAAGGCAGAGGAACCAGAGATCAAATTGCCAACATCCACTGGATCATCGAAAAGGCAAGACAGTTCCAGAAAAACATCTATTTTTGCTTTATTGACTATGCTAAAGCCTTTGACTGTGTGGATCACAATAAACTGTGGAAAATTCTGAAAGAGATGGGAATACCAGACCACCTGATCTGCCTCTTGAGAAACCTATATGCAGGTCAGGAAGCAACAGTTAGAACTGGACATGGAACAACAGACTGGTTCCAAATAGGAAAGGGAGTATGTCAAGGCTGTATCTTGTCACCCTGCTTATTTAACTTCTATGCAGAGTACATCATGAGAAACACTGGGCTGGATGAAGAACAAGCTGAAATCTAGATTGCCAGAAGAAATATCAATAACCTCAGATATGCAGATGACACCACACTTATGGCAGGAAGTGAAGAAGAACTCAAAAACCTCTTGATGAAAGTGAAAGAGGAGAGTGAAAAAGTTGGCTTGAAGCTCAACATTCAGAAAACTAAGTTCATGGCATCCAGTCCCATCACTTCATGGGAAATAGATGGGAAAACAGTGGCAGACTTTATTTTTCATGGCTCCAAAATCACTGCAGATGGTGATTGCAGCCAGGAAATTAAAAGACGCTTACTCCTTGGAAGGAAAATTATGACCAACCTAGATAGCATATTAAAAAGCAGACACATTACTTTGCCAACAAAGGTCTGTCTAGTCAAGGCTATGGTTTTTCCAGTGGTCATGTATGGATGTGAGAATTGGACTGGGAAGAAAGCTGAGCGCTGAAGAATTGATGCTTTTGAACTGTGGTATTGGAGAAGACTCTTGAGAGTCCCTTGGACTGTAAGGAGATCCAATCAGTCCATTCTAAAGGAGATCAATCCTGGGTGTTCATTGGAAGAACTGATGCTGAAGCTGAAACTCCAATACTTTGGTCACCTCATGCGAAGAGTTGACTCATTGGAAAAGACCCTGATGCTGGGAGGGATTGGGGACAGGAGGAGATGGGGATGACAGAGGATGAGATGGCTGGATGCCATCACCGACTCAATGGACGTGAGTTTGGGTAAACTCTGGGAGTTTGTGATGGACAGGGAGGCCTGGCGTGCTGCGATTTATGGGGTTGCAAAGAGTTGGACATGACTTAGCGACTGAACTGAACTGCACTGAACTGATGGACAGGGAGGGGGAATAAACGTACTTGCTATTAGGAGGGTGCTCCAGAATCAAGCATTTTCTTCACCTTTCAGGAAACTTTGGACATCCTGGCAGTCACTGATGTTGTGGATATACAGGCAAGGCAGCTGCCTACTTGAGAGCTGGGCTTTCCAGAGACTGCTGCTGCTGCTGCTAAATCGCTTCAGTTGTGTCCAACACTGTGCGACCCCATAGACGGCAGCACACCTGGCTCCCCGCCCCTGGGCTTCTCCAGTCAGGAACATTGGAGTGGGTTGCCATTAACAACTAGAATTAAAGCACAAGAAAGTATAATTCAATCAATTAATCTTATTGGCTATTTTTGTATTGTGAATTTTTTGAAATTCATACAAAAATGAATGGAATAGTAAAATGGAACCCTTGTATGTATATTCTAATTTCAGTAATATATCTAATTATCTTATCTCCTGCATCCCTCCAAATTATTTTCATGTGAATTTGAGACATTATATTACTTCATCTGTACGTATATCAATAAATTTCTAAAAGACACATACACTTAAACAAAAACATGACCATAATATAGTTATGACAACTAAAAGTGAATAATAATTCCTTACACTGCAGAATATTCTTATATAAGTTTTAGATGCTTGGGCCACTATTGATTCAGGTGCTATGCTAACTTCTCTATTTGAACCAGAATTTGAATTTCTGAACAACACTTTGTAGTAGGTATTATTATTATGTCATTTTTTCAAATTGAAACCTACATGAAATTAATTTCCTAAGGTAATGGTAGCAGAACAGGTTCAATTCCTGGCAACTTGTCCCAGTACCTTCTTACCTAGATCCATATAATTTAGTTTATTTCAGAGTAGAAGAATATAAGCAGCAGAATTATACCCAAATATATATATCACTTTTCCATAAAATTCCACATGTATTTGAATATACATAAAAACATACTTTTTTCCTTGTATCCTACAAATATCTATTTTTTCCTTTCTTTCCTTTCCTTTCCTCTTTTTGATTGATAGTAAACATACTTGAGTATTACTCATAACTCAGAAATGCCTATCCTATATTCTATAAAAAATTCTATATTCTTAATAATGAATATACTAGAAGTTTCTGTTTTATTTTCTATTAAATAGTTTATGTATTTTTGTTGTTGTCGTTCAGTCACTAAGTTGTATCCTACCTACTCTTTGCAACCCCATGAACTGCAACTTGCCAGGAGTCTCTGTCCTTCACTATACCCAGAGTCTGCTCATATTCATGTCCATTGAGTCAGTGGCATTATCTAACCATCTCATCCTCTGCCACCCTCTTCTCCTTTTGCCTTCAGTATTTCCCAGCATCAGGGTCTTTTCCAATGAATTGGCTCTTCACATCAGATGGCCAAAATATTGGAGCATCAGTTTCAGCATCAGTCCTTCCAGGGACTATTCAGAGTTGATTTCCTTTAGGATTGACTGGTTTTCTCTCCTTGCAGTCCAAGGGGCTTTCAAGAGTCTTCTCCAGCACCACAATTCAAAAGCATCAATTCTTCAGTGCTTAATATTCTGTATGGTCCAGTTCTCATAACTGTACATGACTACTGGAAAAACGATAGCTTTGACTATATGGACCTTTGTCAAAAAATAATGTCTTTGCTTTTTAATATATTGTCTACATTTGTCATAGCTTTCTTTCCAAGGAGCAAGTGTCTTTTAATTTCATGTCTGTAGTCATCATCCACAGTGATTTTGGAGCCCAAGAAAAGAAATTCTGTCACTGCTTCTACTTTTCCCCATCTGTTTGCCATGAAGTGATGGGACTCAATGCTATAACTTAGCATATGCATACCTTAGCATATAAATGCTTTTTTCATTTACCTAAAATATTTCAGAAAGCAAGAGTATTAGAGAATATTTAAAATATATTTTGATATGCAATTCTACATTTTCAATTTTAAAGTAGGTTCCATAGCTGACTTCTGCAGGATAAAAAATAAAAAGCTTAACAGTTTTAGGACCCTGAAACTATAGGTACTATAAAATCAGGGAAAACACTAAAATCAGGGACTTGGCTTATACAGAATGAGCACTGGCTGCAGCAAAAGAAACTCACTTTCAAATGTATTGGTTGGAACTAAACTGTAACTGAACCTTGTTTGAAGGTTTATATGTGGCTGTGAGCACTCCTGGAAAGTTGACTACAACTGTTCTTTTTATTTTCATCTTGTGCTTCCCATTGTCCTGAGATGTGAGAGTAAGAATTGGTGAAATTAACCACCTCTGGGAAATTAGTCCTACATATGGACTCTGATGCTAAAGCTGAAACTGCAATACTTTGGCCACCTCATGCGAAGAGTTAACTCACTGGAAACGACTCTGATGCTGGGAAGGGTTGGGGGCGGGAGGAGAAGGGGACGACAGAGAATGAGATGGCTGGATGGCATCACCGACTCTGTGGACATGAGTTTGAGTGAACTCCGGGAGTTGGTGATGGACAGGGAGGCCTGGCGTGCTGTGATTCATGGGGTCGCGGAGAGTCGGACACGACTGAGCGACTGAACTGAACTGAACTGAATGATGGACTCCTTACTTCAGTTATTAGGGTAATCTACTATGTGGAAGATATTCTATCAAGCTTTGCAATGGATGTAAGGATGAATAAAGCTCTGTATCCTCCAGTGATATTGTCACCTTGCTTATTTAACTTATATGCAGAGTACATCATGAGGAATGCTGGGCTGGAAGAAGCACAAGCTGGAATCAAGATTGCCGGGAGAAATATCAATAACCTCAGATATGCAGATGACACCACCCTTATGGCAGAAAGTGAAGAGGAACTCAAAAGCCTCTTGATGAAAGTGAAAGAGGAGAGTGAAAAGGTTGGCTTGAAGCTCAACATTCAGAAAACAAAGATCATGGCATCTGGTCCCATCACTTCATGGGAAATAGATGGGGAAACAGTGGAAACAGTGTCAGACTTTATTTTTTGGGGCTCCAAAATCACTGCAGATGCTGATTGCAGCCATGAAATTAAAAGACGCTTGCTCCTTGGGAGGAAAGTTATGACCAACCTTGATAGTATATTGAAAAGCAGAGACATTACTTTGCCAACCAAGGTCCATCTAGTCAAGGCAATGGTTTTTCCCGTGGTCATGTATGGATGTGAGAGTTGGACTGTGAAGAAGGCTGATCGCCAAAGAATCTATGCTTTTGAACAGTGGTGTTGGAGAAGACTCTTGAGAGTCCCTTATACTGCAAGGCGATCCAACCAGTCCATTCTAAAGGAGATCAATCCTGGATGTTCTTTGGAGGGACTGATGCTAAAGCTGAAACTGCAATACTTTGGCCACCTCATGCGACGGGTTGACTCACTGGAAAAGACTCTGATGCTGGGAAGGGTTGGGGGCGGGAGGAGAAGGGGACGATGGAGAATGAGATGGCTGGATGGCATCACCGACTCTGTGGACATGAGTTTGAGTGTACTCCGGGAGTTGGTGATGGACAGGGAGGCCTGGCGTGCTGTGATTCATGGAGCCGCGGAGAGTCGGACACGACTGAGCTACTGAACTGAACTGAACTGAACTGATCCTCCAGTGGAGAGACTGAAAGTCTCTATAAAGGAACCTTACCGGTTTCCTTTCGGTAAAGAGCGGAGACTCAGAGCCTTTGCACATGCAGTCCCCTCTGTCTTTTGTGCTTAGTTGCTCAGTCATGTCCGGCTCTTTGCAACCCCGTGGACAGTAGCCCACCAGGCTCCTTTGTCCTTGGGGATTCTCCAGGCAAGAATACTGGAGTGGGTTGCCATGCCCTCCTCCAGGGGATCTTCCGAACCCTGGGATTGATCCCAGGTCTCCCTCATTGCAGGCAGATTCTTTACTATCTCAGCTGCCAGGAAAGCCTAAGAATACTGGATTGGGTAGCCTATCCCTTCTCCAGGGGGTCTTCCTGACCCAGAAATTGAACCAGGGTCTCCTGAATTGCAGAGGGATTCTCTACCAGCTGAGGTACCAGGGAAGCCCCTCCCTTTGTCTTACATCACTTCATTCCCTCATCTTTTCTTATAACTAGGATCTCAGTTCAAAATCACTTCATTGAGAAACCCGTGCCTCCCAAACAGTAGAGAAAAACTTTCCTATAGCACTATGTACCTTTTGTTTCAAGGTTTCGTTTATAATTTTATAGGCATTTCTGTTTTACTTATGTCTGTTTTCTGTCAATAGCCTATAAGCTCCACAATAGTCTGTTTATATTCATTATTATAGGGTCAATATTTAACAGATATCCAGTAAGAACTCAATATTAATGTGGAATAGCCAGAATTTACTTTTCTTACTCCCTTTCTTCCTTCCTTTCTCTTTCTTTCTCCTTTTCCACATCCTTCCCTCTTTCTCTCTTCCACAGCTCCCTCACCCTAAGAGATCAGTGAGAGATATTCATTCCTATAATCTGCAAGTTATTCCAAAAGCCTACCTATGAGGCTGTAATGGTGTGATGCTTAACCATGGTTGCATATTAGAATCACCTGGGGAGCTTTCAATAAATACCCATGCCTAGGCCCACCACAGACCAATTAAATCAGCATTTCTGGAGGTGGGACTCGGGCAGCATTTTTTAAAAGCTCCCTAGGTGATTCTAATGTATAACTAGGGTTGTGAAATGCACTCTAATGGATGAAATCTGAATACCCAAATGTTCGTGAACTATATGAGCCATTATTTTCGGCCTAGGAAATTTCTAATTCTAATTAAATTATCCTTACTTATTCACTCATTCATACATACATTCAAAATTTATAATTTTAAACCATATGTTATTAAATCCTGTATTTGTTGTACTAACAATAAATAGTGTATTTATTACTAAAACCAAAGATTTCTACTAGGAGTTGTGAAAAGCTATACAATGTGGCTAGATACTTTCCAGAGTCTGATATTTTGAATGAGCTCTTTCCTCACTTTGCTGATATCATGGTTTTTTTCAGTTTAACCCTATACTTTTCTTTTTGCTTATCCTTTTACTGTACATATTACTTGAGTGTACAGTAGACTTTCACACTGATTGTGCATATGTGATAATGTCATTGTTTTTGTAAGAAAACTTGTGACCCTCTTCTGTGAAATAGGCACATCCATGCAAAAAAATTCTTTGCTCTAAAAACTGAAGGGTAGCCTTTCTGATTGCTATGGCCTCTAGGGGACAGTGGTTAGAGATGTTGCAAAAAAGAGAAGCTGAAGAGGTGTTGGGGGTGGGCAGGAAGGGCAGAAATATTTTAAAAGAGACATGGTGAAATCAGGAAGCTTTTTCTTCAAAGGGCAGTTACTGCTGGAGCAACTGAATCATCCTCCCAGTATTGTCTGTCCTAGTTACAGCGAACAGGAAGTGAAAGTTCAGTGTTGGTTACTGTCAATTACCATCCACATAAACAGACACAGGAAGATCAAGTCATGTTACTTAGCCTTATTGCCCTTGGATGTTTTGATAAACATGTTAGCTACTTACTCAATATAAATACTAAACTTTCATACCCCAAGGCAAAATTTTATAGTTTTTCTTTTGAATTCCTGTCTTTTAAAAGCATTCTCTTTTCCCACACATTTTCTTCTGAATTCATCAGAGCCCTTTGCCTCTCCTTACCTTCTGCTTATGGGAGGGAAGGTCTCATCATCCAGGCCCCTCATAAAGGTAAACTTGGTGCCAGGGCATAATCCCCTTGGGTCACTAATGTATATTCACACATCTGAGAATGCTGTTAAGAAGCTTCTGAAGTGGAATGCGATTCCAGCCATAGCAATTATATACTGCTCATATTTCCTAGTTTAGACTCTTGGGAGTTCAACCACTGCCTATTAGCAAGCTGACGATGGAAGGAAGCGCTGTAAATCTCACAGCAATGATAAAGCTGAAGCTCCTGCAAGAAGTGGGAAAGAGTGAATTGCAATTAAAAAACAGAACCGTGAACCTTGGCCTTTTAAAAGAACACCCACAGTAAGTTAACGCAGAACACGAGAGGATAAACTAAACTGTAAACATTTCTTATATCTCTTTTCAGTTATCATCTGGGTTGCAAGCAGAATGAAAGCGGAAACTAAACATCAAGAATCCAAATTAGTCTGTAAGATACATCTAATTCTCAAACAAATACCATATCACTTTGAACTTTTAAGAATATTTGGTTTACATATAATTTGGCCACCCCTGTTAAGACAAAGAGGCAAAGAGTTTATAGCTCCTATTACATGTGTGTATGTGTTAGTTGCTCGGTTGTGTCTGGCTTTTTGTGACCCCATGGACTATAGCCCTCCAGACTCCTCTGTCCATGGGGATTCTCCAGGCATGAATACTGGAGTGAATTGCCATTCCCTTCTCCAGGGGATCTTTCTGACCCAGGAATCAAACCCAGGTCTTCTGCATTGCAGGCAGATCCTTTACCATCCATCCACCATACTTTTCACTACTTTTATGTTCTCTACATTTTTAACGGTGAGTAAGAGAGTTTTTAAATGTTTTTATAGGATTTCTGAATGTCATGGGACCATGGTATTTTTCAGCCATGGATGAAAATGATGACTTCTTTTTCAGCTTCAGCTTTCAGGGTCATTTGATGGTCCTGAACTCCCCTGTCAAGTGAGGCCTGTGTGTCATCGTGTGCTTGATGACACCGTGTTAACCAAATCTTGATATTTTACTTACAAAACCACCATTTGGAGTGTATTTGTTGGCCTAATTTTCTTTACCCTTTGCACTCACCTGACTGTTGTGTCCACTCTATCCTTTCTCTTCCTGCCCCCCAAGGCAATCCATCTTTTTCTTCCTCCCCTGTTCCTCTTCCTCATCCTAGTTTCTCTCCCTCCCCACTTTTCTCAAATTGAAGTCTAACTGACTGACAATATTTTATTAGTTTTCAAGTGTACACCATAGCAAGACAATATTATTGTACATGACATGGGTACCATTAAAAAACACTTAAAAATAAATAGCTCTCCAAATACAAATTGACCTTAATTGTTATAGGAAAATGTACTAAATCTCACACATAGAGAGTTTACTAAATGTAGTAGGTTGTATATTAAGCTTTATAACAATTTAAGAGTTTTCATGTCTGTCCTCACTAGACAGCCAAGGACACTGATATTGAGAAAGATTACATAGTTCAATGGTGAGTTCAGTGGTAAACCCACAAACACAAAATAACAAAGTAGGAATGGGGGCCCAATTCTGTCTGATTCCACTGATTCCAGAGTTCATGTGTTTTATTTCACCTGATGTTTCCTACTGTGAATCTAACTAGGATCTATTTGAGGGAAGAGGAGATAGGAATTTAAAGACCCACAAGGCAGTATCAGATCACAAACACTTTAACTAGAAATGCTGGATTTTTAAAATGGCACTATGGTGAGTTGATAGCTCAAATCTTCCCATTGTTTAAACAGCAAATTAAAATTTTGGAATATGAGATAAGTTTCCTGACCATACTCTGTATAATGGCTTCATTGATTAATAACTAGTCAGAAATCTACCCTGCGTGGAATGAAAGGAGGGCATTTTGATACTTAGGCTGAAGGATGGGGAGAGGGAGATGTAATATAATAAAAAAAAAGATGTAAGAATGATGAAGAAGAATACCTAGTTTACACTTTCCATGGTGATTTTACATATATTATCTTGTCTTACACTCACGGTTTGAGGAGTATGATCCACTCTCTATAAAGCCATGGGACACTTAAAAATAAGAAAAAACAAAAATTGCCATATATCACAAAACAGTAGAGCATTATTATCCTTTTGCTTGACCTAAGAGAGGTATGACATTTTTAAGTATTTTGCTTTTTTTTTGATTGTTAATGTCTCACAGTACCATTGCCAAGTCTATAAAAATGATAACTATGTACCTTATTGTCAAATGTACCAAAAACAATACTATTAGATGAGATAGGACCATCCGCTAAGAGTTGGACACGACTGAGCAACTTCACTTTCACACATTGGAGAAGGAAATGGCAACCCACTCCAGTGTTCTTGCCTGGAGAATCCCCGGGAAGGGGGAGCCTGGTGGGCTTCCGTCTATGGGGTCACACAGAGTCGGACATGACTGAAGTGACTTAGCAGCAGCAGCAGCAGCAAGTATAGCTATCAATAGTCCATTTTGAAATGGGAGAAAAAATCCCTCTCCATCCTTCAGCCTGAGTATCATTCATTCTGTAAATGAATTATTCAATGTGTGTATCACATGATATTAGTTGATTTTTTTGTTCAGTCTCTCAGTCATGTCCAACTCTTTGTGACCCCATGAACTGCAACATGCCAGTCTTCCCTGTCCTCCACTAGTTAGTTGATACATTTAATAAGAGTACCAAAGAGCCATGTTAGATAACACTAGTGGTAAAGCATTGCAGACTCTGGAGCCAGTATGTCCAGACTGCCTAAGTTCATATCCAGGATTTATGTAGTCCTTAACTTTTTATAATTTAGCTTTATCTATAAAATAGTTTATCAACAGTACATACTTCATAGATTCACTGAGCTTCCCTGGTGGCTCAGACGGTGAACAATCTGGATTGAAGGAGTTGATGTTTGTAAAGTGCTTGTAACAGTGCCTAGCACCTAAGAAAGGACTGTGTAAGTGTTGTGTATTGTCCTTTCCCGCTTTACCTTTTTTATAGATATATTTCTCATATCTGGGCAGCTTTTTATTTTCTGAAAGGTTAATAAAATTTAGGGGTAAATGTGGAACCTTTATAATATATTTACTAGAAAAGAGTATAAATAAACGTGGTAGTTGCCCTCATGTTCCTTAGAATTTAGTGAGAAAAATGGGAAAAAATGGAACTTACGAATATATGATTAAACTTGAAAGCATTAAAAACCAGTAAATACCCAAATAATTATCACAAACTGTGATAAATGATATGAAATAGCAGTGAAGAATCAATGGTAAAACAAACTGATTGCCTCCTGGAATTAACTAAAACAGCCAAGGAGACTTAATGGAAAGAAACAAAGCATGCTCGTTTTAAATATTTTCATGAAATAAAATTAAATAATATTGCTAATAGTTTAAAATTTAAACATACATACATACTAAGAAGAATCCTATTGAACTTAGTGCCCATTTAAATCTACTTTCCATTGCACACACTTGGATATTTATTAAACACATACAATTTAGATATTGCTTTTTCACTTGTTATTTTTGTTGAATATGCTCTGTCAAGTTCCTATAAAGGTTCATAATTACTTTTTAATGGCTGTACAATTTCACATCAAATAGCATATTCTCTTATTGTTGTACACATATACTATTTTTAATATTTAACAATTATAAATCATAAATTATAGTTTATAAATAAACTAGTTCTGTAGATTTTTCTTATTTTGAATTATTTTCTTTGGATTAGCTAGAATAAGTGAAATTATTGGGTCCAAATATATGACTTTTTTCTGATCCAACTTTTCTTCCAAAATTGATCTTATGTTAAAGTTTTATAATCATAAAAATATTTGAGCTGTGTGAAAACTGCAAGCAGTACAAAAATATATGAGGTAAAAATCTAAAATTTAAAATTTTTTATCTTCCAGAGATCATTCTAATTCTTAGATGTATATTCTACTAGACTTTGTTTTAGACTTTGTCTTAATATTTTGGGATTATACTCCATAGTGTTCAGTTCAGTTCAGTTCAGTCGCTCAGTCGTGTCCGACTCTCTGCGACCCCATGAATCACAGCATGCCAGGCCTCCCTGTCCATCACCAATTCCCGGAAGTCACACAAACTCATGTCCATCGAGTCGGTGATGCCATCCAGCCATCTCATTCTCTGTCTTCCACGTCTCCTCCCACCCCCAATTCCTCCTAGCATCAGAGTCTTTTCCAGTGAGTCAACTCGTCGCATGAGGTGGCCAAAGTATTGGAGTTTCAGCTTCAGCATCAGTCCTTCCAATGAACAACCAGGATTGATCTCCTTTAGAATGGACTGGTTGGATCTCCTTGCAGTCCAAGGGACTCTCAAGAGTCTTCTCCAGCACTCCATAGTGTACACACAAACTGAATATAGACAGTAACCTGCTTTATATTACTTGATGTCTTATGAATATCTGTTTATTTCTAGTCATAATTTAGAATATTTAATGACTGTATAATAAATATTTTCCTGCATGGTTTTGCTTATTTTTTTGTGTGTGAATAATCAACCACTGTTGATCATTCAGGTTGTTTCCAAGTTATTATTACTATGCTCAAAGGATCAAATATATGTCATATTTTTGTACTTGTCAAAATATTTCCATTTAATAAATTCCTAGAAGTAAATTTGGTGAGTTGAAATTGCTGTGCACTTAATCCACCTGCAATGCAGGAGACCTGGGTTCAATCCCTGGATTCAGATCTCTTGGAGAAGGGTAAGTCTACCCACTCCAGTATTCTGGCCTGGAAAATTCCATGGGTTGTATAGCCCATGGGGTCACAAAGAGTGGACACAGCTGAGTGACTTTCACTTCACTATAATTTAAGGTCCTTTACCAAATTGCCCATCAGAAATATACTTATCTCTATCCAATGTTTGGAGCCTCCTTCTCAACAGGTCTTTCAATCATTCTCAATTTGACTAGCTGTTTAAAATTGCAGTTCTTGGAATATTAATAAGGAAAAGTACATATTCACTTGTCAAATGAATTTCCAATCTTCATTTATGGTGGCTTTTGCTATGTAGTAACTTTTATTATTGTTTTATGTAAACAAATATATCTGTTTTTTCCCTTATGATGTTTGTTAAAAGCTTTTTTCTAAACCTAGACCCTCCCTACACCAAGGTGATGAAAATAGTCTCTTAAATGTTTCTTAAATTTTTATGGTTCTATACTTTAAATTTACACCTTTAATTAAACTGGAGCATGTGAGTGTGTGTTTATAATATGGCTGGGGGGGGAGGGTATAACTTGTTTGAATAACTTTTTACTAGTTTTCAATTCAAATTTTATCATTTATGAAGCTATTGCCAGAATTTCTTTTATGTTTGTTCATGTGTTTATTCTTGTTCCTTCCTACAATAAACAGCTTATTTGTTGTCTTTTTTTTTTTTTAACTGATGGGATGATCCACTGAACTCCAGTTGTAAAGTTGTCCTATTTTCTTGTTTTTCAAATAAATTGATTGAGTCAATCCTTACAGTGGAATCATGATTGCAGAGAATTATAATAATTAATTTGGAAGAAAACTTACATCTTTACTGATTGAGTTTCTCTATCCAGGAGCAACCCATACCTAATTGCTCACATGTTCTTTTCTTTGTGATTGAATTTTTCTTTCTTTTGGTCCTTTATATCTAGTTTTTTAGTTCTTTGGTTGACAGCAATAAAACTACTCTAACAAACCATTTCAAATCAACTGAACCTTTATAGGGTAAAAACAAACAAACAAAAATTAATGGATTCAGAAAAAGCAGATGGCCAGAGTAACTCTGGGGACCCACACAGTAGCATGTAATGGACATCTCCAGATGCCCACCATAGAGTGAGGAGTCTGCTGTATAGAAAAGGAGGAAGAGACAGTGGGTAGCCAAAAACCAAAGTAGACTCTACTTTAAGCTTATTATCATTAATACTAGAGTGACTAGAATAACAGTTTTAATTTGATGACTAGCTGATTATTTCTGATATTAAATTGTTTTTAAATCTTGCTTTAAAAATTTTTCTATATTTTCTGAAATTTGAATATTTTTCATTTTATTTAATTCTCTAAGCATTCAAAATATATAATAATTACTTTATTCCATTTGAAAATGTATTATTAGATCTTTTCTTATGTTATTATAATATAGAGAATAAACCAACATGGTGATGTATGTCATGCTTTTCTTTTTCAAAATTCTATTAGAAATAACTCTAGTAGTTCACTGTTGAATAAGATTTTAAAAGTTTTAATATATACATTTTACCAAGCCAAGAAAGTTTCTTTCATTCATTAGAATAGGATTATAATTTTTATATGGATTGGATATTAAATTTTTTGAATACTATTTGGGATATGTTGAAATGCAGTTATTCTACATTATTTTTTATATTAAATATTGCCAGATTTGATTTTGTTGAATCAGCCACACACTTCTGAAAAAAAGCCTTCTCTGTCATGTGTATTATTTTAATAAAAACGTAGGCCTTGTTCATATTTTATTGGAATAACTGCATCAACCACTGGAAGCAAGCTTTATTAATAATTTTATCACAACTATCTTTGATAGTTTTCAATTTTCTTTTCCCTTTAAATACAAACCAAGAATAAGCTTTTTGCATTTTGCAACTTTTTCTTCTATTCCAGAATTTCTCAACTTTGGCACTCTTGACATTTTGGGCTAATAATTTGTTGCTGTAGGGCAGTCCTGTATATTGTAGGATATTTAACAGTATTTTGACCTATACCTTTTCCTACTAGAATATGACCATCTTCAAGAAAAAGAAATACAAAAAGGCAAAATGGTTGTCTGAGGAGGCCTTACAAATAGCTGAGAAAAGAAAGGAAGCTAAAGACAAAGGAGAGAAGGAAAGATATCCCCTTTTGAATGTAGAGTTTCAAAGAATAACAAGGAGAGATAAGAAAGCCTTCCTCAGTGATCAGTGCAAAGAAATACAGGAAAATAATAAAATGGGAAAGACTAGACATCTCTTCAAGAAAATTAGAGATACCGAGGGAAAATTTCATGCAAAGATGGGCACAATAAAGGACAGAAATGGTATGGACCTAACAGAAGCAGAAGATATTAAAAAGAGGTGGCAACAATACACAGAAGAACTATACAAAAAAGATCATGACCCAGATAAACATGATGGTATGATCACTCACCTATAGGCAGACATACTGGAATGTGAAGTTAAGTGGGTCTTAGGAAGAATTACTATGAACAAAGCTAGTGGAGGTGATGGAATTTCAGTTGAGCTATTTCAAATCCTGAAAGATGATACTGTGAAAGTGCTGCACTCAGTATGCCAGCAAATTTGGAAAACTCAGCAGTGGCCACAGGACTGGAAAAAGTTTTCCTTCCAATCCCAAAGAAAGGCAATGCCAAAGAATATTCAAACTGCCGCACAACTGCACTCATCTCACATGCTAGTAAAGCCGTGCTCAAAATTCTCCAAGGCAGGCTTCAGCACTAAGTGAACCATTAATTTCCAGATGTTCAAGCTGGATTTAGAAAAGGTAGAGGGATCAAAGATCAAATTGTCAACATTTGTTGGATCATTGAAAAAGCAAGCGAGTTCCAGAAAAACAACTACTTCTGCTTTATTGACTATGCCAAAGATTTGACTGTGTGGACCACAACAAACTGTGGAAAATTCTGAAAGAGATGGGAATACCAGACCACCTGATCTGCTTTCTGAGAAATCCGTATGCAGGTCAAGGAGCAACAGTTAGATTGGACATGGAACAACAGACTGGGTCCAAATCAGGAAAGAAGTACATCAAGGCTGTATATTGTCACCCTGCTTATTTAACTTATACCCAGAGTACATTATGTGAAATGCTGGACTGGATGAAGCACAAGCTGGAATCAAGACTGCTGGGAGAAATATCAATAATCTCAGATATGTGGATGACACCACACTTATGTCAGAAAGTGAAGAAGAACTAAAGATCCTCTTGATGAAAGTGAAAGAGGAGAGTGAAAAGTTGGCTTAAAACTCATCGTTCGAAACAGGAAGATCATGGCATCTGGTCCCATCACTTCATGGCAAATAGATGGGAAACAATGGAAACAGTGACAGACTATTTTCTTGGGCTTCAACATCACTGCAGATGGTGACTGCATCCATGAAATCAAAAGACACTTACTTCTTGGAAGAAAAGGTATGACCAACCTAGACAGTGTATTAAAAAGCAGAGACATTACATAGCCAACAAAGGTCCATCTAGTCAAAGCTATGGTTTTTCCAGTAGCTATGACGCTAGAGACGCTGGCCCCGGTGGCGCAGACGCTAGAGACGCCGGCCCCAGCGCAACCGACCAGGCAAAGAGGCGCGGCTGAGAGGAGATACCCCACGCCTGAGGCCAGGGCCAGCGGCTGAGAGGAGCTGCCCCACGTCCAACAGGCGGTGGCAGCGCGGGGGCAGGAGGGCCGAGAGGAGCTACTCCACGTTCAAGGTCAGGAGGGGCGGCTTTGAGGAGATACCCCTCATCCAAGGTAAGGTACAGCGGCTGCACTTTGCTGGAGCGGCTGTGAAGAGATTTTCCACGACCGAGGTAAAACAAACCCAAATAAGACGGTAGGTATTGGGAGGGGGCATCAGAGGGCAAAAATACTGAAATCATAGTCACAGGAAACTAGCCGATCTGATCACATGGACCACAGCCGATTTTGGTCCACTGGAGAAGGGAATGGCAAACCACTTCAGTATACTTGCCTTGAGAACCCCATGAACAGTGACAAAGGGCAAAATGATAGGCTACTGAATGAGGAATTCCCCAGGGTGGTAGGTGCCCACTATGCTACTGGAGATCAGTGGAGAAATAACTATAGAAGGAATAAAGGGATGGAGGAAAAGCAAAACCAATACCCAGTGGTGGATGTGACTGGTGATAAAAACAAGGTCCGGTGCTGTAAAGAGCAATATTGCATAGGAACTTGGAATGTTAGGTCCATGAATCAAGGCAAATTGGAAGTGGTCAAACAGGAGATGGCAACAGTGAACATAGACATTCTAGGAATCAGTGAATTAAAATGGACTGGAATGGGTGAATTTAACTCAGATGACCATTATATCTACTACTGTGGGCAGGAAACCTTTAGAAGAAATGGAGTAGCCATCATGGTCAACAAAAGAGTCCAAAATGCAGTACTTGGATGCAATCTTAAAAACGACAGAATGATTTCTGTTCGTTTCCAAGGCAAACCATTCAATATCAGAGTAATCCTAGTCTATGCCTCAACCAGCAATGCTGAGGAAGCCGAAGTTGAACAGTTCTATGAAGACCTACAAGACCTTTTAGAACTAACACCCAAAAAAGATGTCCTTTTCATTATAGGGGACTGGAATGCAAAAGTAGGAAGTCAAGAAACACCTGGAATAACAGGCAAATTTGGCCTTGGAGCACGGAATGAAGCAGGGCAAAGGCTAATAGAGTTTTGCCAAGAGAACGCACTGGTCATAGCAAACACCCTCTTCCAACAACACAAGAGGAGACTCTACACATGGACATCACCAGATGGTCAACACCGAAATCAGATTGATTATATTCTTTGCAGCCAAAGATGGAGAAGCTGTATACAGTTAGCAAAAACAAGACCAGGAGCTGACTGTGGCTCAGATCATGAACTCCTTATTGCCAAATTCAGACTTAAATTGAAGAAAGTAGGGAAAACCACTAGACCATTCAGATATGACCTAAATCAAATCCCTTATGATTATAAGGGGAAGTGAGAAATAGATTTAAGGGACTAGATCTGATAGATAGAGTGCCTGATGAACTCTGGATGGAGGTTCGTGACATTGTACAGGAGACAGGGACCAAGACCATCCCCATGGAAAAGAAATGCAAAAAAGCAAAATGGCTGTCTGAGGAGGCCTTACAAATAGCTGAGAAAAGAAGAGAAGCGAAAAGTAAAGGAGAAAAGGAAAGATATAAGCATCTGAATGCAGAGTTCCAAAGAATAGCAAGGAGAGATAAGAAAGCCTTCCTCAGAGATCAATACAAAGAAATAGAGGAAAACAACAGAATAGGAAAAACAAGAGATCTCTTCAAGAAAATTAGAGATTCCAAGGGAACATTTCATGCAAAGATGGGCTCAATAAAGGACAGAAATGGTATGGACCTAACAGAAGCAGAAGATATTAAGAAGAGGTGGCAAGAATACACAGAAGAACTGTACAAAAAAGATCTTCACAACCAAGATAGTCACGATAACGTGATCACTGACCTAGAGCCAGACATCTTGGAATGTGAAGTCAAGTGGGCCTTAGAAAGCATCACTACGAACAAAGCTAGTGGAGGAGATGGAATTCCAGTTGAGCTATTTCAAATCTTGAAAGATGATGCTGTGAAACTGCTGCACTCAATATGCCAGCAAATTTGGAAAACTCAGCAGTGGCCACAGGACTGGAAAAGGTCAGTCTTCATTCCAATCCCAAAGAAAGGGAATGCCAAAGAATGCTCAAACCACCGCACAATTGCACTCATCTCACACGCTAGTAAAGTCATGCTCAAAATTCTCCAAGCCAGGCTTCAGCAATACGTGAACCGTGAACTCCCAGATGTTCAGGCAGGTTTTAGAAAAGGCAGAGGCACCAAAGATCAAATTGCCAACATCCGCTGGATCATGGAGAAAGCAAGAGAGTTCCAGAAAAACATCTATTTCTGCTTCATTGACTATGCCAAAACCTTTGACTGTGTGGATCACAGTAAACTGTGGGACATTCTGAAAGAGATGGGAATACCAGACCACCTGACCTGCCTCTTGAGAAACCTGTATGCAGGTCAGGAAGCAACAGTCAGAACTGTACATGGAACAACAGATTGGTTCCAAATAGGAAAATGAGTGCGTCAAGGCTGTATATTGTCACCTTGCTTATTTAACTTATATGCAGAGTACATCATGAGGAACGCTGGGCTGGAAGAAGCACAGGTTGGAATCAAGATTGCTGGGAGAAATATCAATAATCTCAGATATTCAGATGACACTACCCTTATGGCAGAAAGTGAAGAGGAACTCAAAAGCCTCTTGATGAAAGTGAAAGAGGAGAGTGAAAAGGTTGGCTTGAAGCTCAACATTCAGAAAACAAAGATCATGGCATCTGGTCCCATCACTTCATGGGAAATAGATGGGGAAACAGTGGAAACAGTGTCAGACTTTGTTTTTTCGGGCTCCAAAATCACTGCAGATGCTGATTGCAGCCATGAAATTAAAAGATGCTTACTCTTTGGAAGGAAAGTTATGATCAACCTTGATAGTATATTAAAAAGCAGAGACATTACTTTGCCAACAAAGGTCCGTCTAGTCAAGGCTATAGTTTTTCCCGTGATCATGTATGGATGTGAGAGCTGGACTGTGAAGAAAGCTGATCGCCGAAGAACTGATGCTTTTGAACTGTTGTTGGAGAAGACTCTTGAGAGTCCCTTGGACTACAAGGACATCCAACCAATCCATCCTAAAGGAGATCAGTCCTGGGTGTTCATTGGAAGGACTAATGTTGAAGCTGAAACTCCAATACTTTGGCCACCTGATGCGAAAAGCTGATTCATTTGAAAAGGCCCTGATGCTGGGAAAGATTGAAGGCAGGAGAAGAAGGGGATGACAGAGGATTAGATGGTTGGATGGCATCACCAACTCGATAGACATGAGTATGGACAAACTCCTGGAGTTGGTGATGGACAGGGAAGCCTGTCGTGCTGTAGTCCATGGGGCTGCAAAGAGTTGGACATGACTGAGTGACTGAACTGAACTGACCTTTTCTTATTAGAGGCCAATAGAATACTCTCCTTACACCAGTCCCTTTCCCAGTTGTGACAATCAAAAATATCACCAAAAATGATGAATATCTCCTGGCAAAAAAATTGCTCCCTGGTTGAAATCCTCTGGTGTATAATTTGGAAAATGTTAATGTTTGTGAAACTTCTCTGTGAACCACTTGAATTTGGTACCTCATGTGGAGTTGTATGGAGTTTGGAGGAAGCTGTTCAGTTTTTTAAAATATTATCTTTCCAGTTGGGTAGTTAATATCACGATTAACTGAGTCCTGTGATGTCTCCCATAGATGTCTCTCCTATGATTCTTTCTTCTGCATGCTCCTCTTTCTCATCTACACATTTTTCTTAAGTACATCATTCCCTATGGTGTCACATCATGCCTGTTTTACTAATGAACTCCAAATCTTTTTCTCCTCTCTAGACTTTCGAGAGCTCCAGATTAGCATATCTATCTATGCTTTCTGCATCCATGCCTGGATATCCCACCGTAACCTGACACATCACACATCTACAATATCATTTGTTGTTGTAGGTACCTCTTCCTAAGTTTCATCCTCTGTTAGCTGTGGTGCTGCATATACTCCATCACACACAACACAGATTCTGCTTTCCCTTTTTAAAAATTCACTTTGAATTAGCCCAAGTTCTGCAGATTCTACACTCAACTATTTACTTAATATCTCTTATATCAGATACCTACTGTTTCTACCTGGAATATTTGTATTTTACCAATGAAGAAGAAATTTTAACTATGAATTTTAAATGCTAAATACACATTTATTTGTTGAATATTTTACAACTACTAGCAACTTCAATGTTATAGCAGCAAGAAAGGAAGGGCTAAAACTCATAGATTTACTAATGACTTAGTAAATCAAAGAATATATTAACTCAGAGAATTGTCTATATAAAAGAGCTACAAGTCTCTACTCTTGACTTGTTCAAAGTTTGCTTCAGTTAATTTAGTAGATATAAGGGGATAATTATTATTTTTTTCAGAAGCTTTAAAACTAGAATGCATATGTGTAACTTACAGTTGAAAAGGTGTTTAAACATGAAATGAAATGATGTATCTAACTAGGCAAATGTTCAGTTCAATTCAGTTCAGTTCAGTCGCTCAGTCCAGTCCGACTCTTTGCGACCCCATGATCACAGCATGCCAGGCCTCCCTGTCCATCACCAACTCCCGGAGTTTGCTCAAACTCATGTCCATTGAGTTGGTGATGCCATCCAGCCATCTCATTCTCTGTCGTCCCCTTCTCCTCCTGCCCTCAATCCCTCCCAGCATTAGAGTCTTTTCCAGTGAGTCAACTCTTCACATGAGGTGGCCAAAGTATTGGAGTTTCAGCTTTATTTTTTTTAACTTTATTTATTTTAATTGGAGGCTAATTACTTTACATTATTGTATTGGTTTTGCCATACATTGACATGAATCTGCCCTGGGTGTACATGTGTTCCCCATCTTGAACCGCTCTCCCACCTCCCTCCCCATCCCATCCCTCTGGTTCATCGCAGTGCACCAGCCCCGAGCATCTTGTATCATGCATCGAACTTGGACTGGCGATTCGTTTCACATATGATAATGTACATGTTTCAATGCCATTCTCCCAAATCATCCCACCCTCGCCCTCTCCCACAGAGTCCAAAAGACTGTTCTATATATCTGTGTCTCTTTTGCTGTCTCGTATACAGGGTTATTGTTATCATCTTTCTAAATTCCATATATATGCGTTAATATACTGTATTGGTGTTTTTCTTTCTGGCTTACTTCACTCTGTATAATAGGCTCCAGTTTCATCCACCTCATTAGAACCGATTCAAATGTATTCTTTTTAATTGCTGAGTAATACTCCATTGTGTATATGTACCAAAGCTTTCTTATCCATTCGTCTGCAGATGTACATCTAGGTTGCTTCCATGTCCTGGCTATTATAAACAGTGCTGCGATGAACATTTGGGTACATGTGTCTCTTTCAATTCTGGTTTCCTCGGTGTGTATACCTAGGAGTGCGATTGCTGGGTCATATGGCAGTTCTATTTCCAGATTTTTAAGGAATCTCCACACTGTTCTCCATAGTGGCTGTACTAGTTTGCATTCCCACCACCAGTGTAAGAGGGTTCCCTTTTCTCCACACCCTCTCCAGCATTTATTGCTTGTAGACGTTTGGATAGCAGTCATTCTGACTGGCGTGAAATGGTACCTCATTGTGGTTTTGTTTTGCATTTCTCTGATTATGAGTGATGTTGAGCTACTTTCATGTGTTGTTAGCCATCTGTATGTCTTCTTTGGAGAAATGTCTGTTTAAGTCTTTGGCCCATTTTTTGATTGGGTCATTTATTTTGTGGAATTGAGCTGTAGGAGTTGCTTATATATTTTTGAGATTAATCCTTTGTCAGTTGCTTCATTTGCTATTATTTTCTCCCATTCTGAACGCTGTCTTTTTACCTTGCTTATAGTTTCCTTTACTGTGCAGAAGCTTTTAATTTTAATTAGGTCCCATTTGTTTATCTTTGCTTTTATTTCCAATATTCTGGGAGGTGGGTCATGGAGGATCCTGCTGTGATTTATGTTCGCGAATGTTTTGCCTATGTTCTCCTCTAGGAGTTTTATAGTTTCTGGTCTTACAATTAGATCTTTAATCCATTTTGAGTTTATTTTTGTGTATGGTGTTAGGGAGTGTTCTAGTTTCATTCTTATACAGTTTTTGACCAGTTTTCCAGCCCCACTTGTTAAAGAGTGTGTCTTTTCTCCATTGAATATTCTTGCCTCCCTTGTCAAAGATAAGGTGTCTATAGGTACATGGATTTATCTCTGGGATGGCTTCACAGCTGAATTCTACCAAAAATTTAGAGAAGAGCTAACACCTATCCTACTCAAACTCTTCCAGAAAATTGCAGAGGAAGGTAAACTTCCAAACTCATTCTATGAGGCCACCATCACCCTAATACCAAAACCTAACAAAGATGCCACAAAAGAAAAAGAGAACTACAGGCCAATATTACTCATGAACATAGATGCAAAAATCCTTAATAAAATTCTAGCAATCAGAATCCAACAACACATTGAAAAGATCATACATCATGACCAAGTGGGCTTTTCCCCAGGGATGCAAGGATTCTTTAATATCCACAAATCAATCAACGTAATACACTACATTAACAAAATGAAAAATAAAAACCATATGATTACCTCAATAGATGCAGAGAAAGCCTTTGACAAAATTCAACATCCATTTATGATCAAACCCCTCCAGAAGGCGGGAATAGAAGGAACATTCCTCAACATAATAAAAGCTATATATGACAAACCCACAGCAAACATTATCCTCAATGGTGAAAAATTGAGAGCGTTTCCCCTAAAGTCAACAACAAGACAAGGGTGCCCACTCTCACCACTACTATTCAACATAGTTTTGGAAGTTTTGGCCACAGCAATCAGAGCAGAAAAAGACATAAAAGGAATACAAATTGGAAAAGAAGAGGTAAAACTCTCACTGTTTGCAGATGACATGACCCTCTACACAGAAAACCCTCAAGACTCTATCAGAAAATTACTAGAGCTAATCAATGAATATAGTAAAGTTGCAGGATATAAAATCAACACACAGAAATCCCTTGCATTCCTATACACTAATAATGAGAAAATAGAAAGAGAAATTAAGGAAACAATTCCATTCACCGTTGCAACGAAAAGAATAAAATACTTAAGAATATATCTTAGTATATAAAACACTGGTGAAAGAAATCAGAGAGGACACTAATAGATGGAGAATTATACCGTGTTCATGGATTGGAAGAATAAATATTGTGAAAATGAATATATTACCCAAAGTAATTTATACGTTCAATGCAATCCCTATCAAGCTACCAACAGTGTTTTTCACAGAGCTAGAACAAAAAATCTCACAATTTGTATGGAAATACAAAAAACCTCAAATAGCCAATGCAATCTTGAGAAAGAATGGAACTGGGGGAATCAAAGACTTCAGGCTCTACTACAAACCCACAGTCATCAAGATAGTATGGTATTGGCATAAAGACAGGAATATAGATCAATGGAGTTTCAGCTTTAGCATCAGTCCTTCCAATGAAACCCAGGACTGATCTCCTTTAGAATGGACTGGTTGGATCTCCTAGAAATCCAAGGGACTCTCAAGAGTCTTCTCCAACACCACAGTTCAAAAGCATCGATTTTTCAGTGATCAGCTTTCTTCACAGTCCAACTCTCACATCCATACATGACCACTGGAAAAACCATAGTCTTGACTAGATGGACCTCGGTTGACAAAGTAATGTCTCTGCTTTTTAATATGCTATCTAGGTTGGTCATAACTTTCCTTTCAAGGAGTAAGCGTCTTTTAATTTCATGGCTGCAATCAGCATCTACAGTGATTTTGGAGCCTCCCAAAATAAAGTCTGACACTGTTTCCACTGTTTCCCCATCTATTTCCCATGAAGTGATGGGACCAGATGCCATGATCTTAGTTTTCTGAATGTTGAGCTTCAAGCCAACCTTTTCACTCTCCTCTTTCACTTTCATCAAGAGTCTTTTTTAGTTCCTCTTCACTTTCTGCCATAAGGGTGGTGTCATCAGCATATCTGAGGTTATTGATATTTCTCCCAGCAATCTTGATTCCAGCTTGTGCTTCTTCCAGCCCAGCGGTCCTCATGATGTCCTCTGCATAGAAGTTAAATAAGCAGGGTGACAATATACAGCCTTAACATACTCCTTTTCCTATTTGGAACCAGTCTATTGTTCCATGTCCAGTTCTAACTGTTGCTTCCTGATCTGCATATAGGTTTCTCGAGGCAGGTCAGGTGGTCTGGTATTCCCATCTCTTTCAGAATTTTCCAGTTTATTGTATGGACATTAATGAAGTTCTATTTTTGTTATTTAGTTGCTAAGTTATGTTAAGTTATTTCGACCCCACGAACTGTAGACTGCCAGGCTCCTCTGTCCATTGTATTTCCCAGATAAGACTATTGGAGTGTGTTCCCACTTCCTTCTCCAGAGGATCTTCCCAACCCAGGGATAGATCTTGGGTCTCTTAGGTCTCTTGCATTGGCAGGTGGGTTCTTTACCACTAGCACCACATGGGAAGCTCAGGGTCTTCTATTTACTAAGTCACTTCAGTCGTGTCTGACTCTTTGTGACCCTTCGGACTACAGCCTGCCAGGCTCCTCTGTCCATGGGATTATCCTGGCAAGTATACTAGAGTGTGTTGCCATGACTTCCTTCAGGGGATCTCCCCAACAAAGGGACTGAACCGGTATCTCTTAGGTTTCCTGCACTGGGAAGTGGGTTCTTTACCACCAGCAGCACCTGGGTTTTCTATACTGAGGTTCAAAAAGTAAACTATAACTTACAGTTTATTGTTAAAGCAAGCAACATGGAGCAACCAAAAGGAAAGAACAAACAGAAAACATGAACACTCGAAAGGCCCTTTGTGAATGTTTTGGGACTATATGCTAATTTAGAAATGGTCACATACTTACATCATTAATTATATGGGTAGTAAATACTATTATTAAGACTAAAAATAATTCAAACTGTTACACAACACTCAGTTAACTACTATTTACATTTAAAAAGATAAAAGTGGCTATGACTTATCAATACTTAGCAGATCATGTAGATCACCAGGAGTGGGACCTGAATCTGGCCCTGTCTTCTTATGGAGTTGACACTAAGGGATCCAGAGCCTAAGCAGAAGCACACAAATCAATGCAACAGGTAGTAAAGGAACAATTACAAATGAGGATGCTGGGATAGCAGGGAAACACAATAGCCAGATTCTTTGTGAGACACAAGCAACTTACCATTTGTCTAAAGTCAGTAATAGCATCAGTTATTGTGCTAGGGCTTAGGGTCCAAGCATATGGTTTGGAATGGCAATGTTCCAAGCAGGAGCTTCTGCACAGGTAAATATGCAGTTAGAATAGAGATTCAAGTGAGAATAAGGTAAAAGCTGAGTTATTTGAACATAGCTGTGGGTCATTGCAGGGGTGACTTCTGTTTAGTCTGATAGTCAGCAAGAGCTCCAAGTATCCCTCTAGGATGTAAGGAAGTACTGAGTCTGCGGGTGGTTTGCAAGGAATTCCAGCTATATAGAGTGCTGCTTCAGCCTTGAGAATTTTACTTGACTGAGAATTCAATATAAATTAATTTTGGATACCTAGGAATATAATTCAGTTGTCATATAAGAATATAGCATCATGATCAATAAGAGTGGTCTAAAAAGTGCTGTATTGTGCTTAGTTCTGGATGTAAAGTTTTATGAGGGCTAATGACATATAATTTAGGAACAAATTTAATTGCTTAAGGTACCAGGTATGTATTGTAAAGAAGTTAAGTGGACCTAGAACAGAAAGAAAGAAGAAAGGAAGGCAGGAAGGGAGCAAAGGAGGAAGGAGGAAAAGGGGTGGCGAGGAACAAAGAGAAAGAGAGAGCAAGATGTTAAATGGCAACTAGCGTTTGGCCACCCTCAGGAAATTAGAACAGGCAAAGCATGTGGTGAACTGTGTAGTGCATGACCCGTTAAGGGGCTACCACTCCAAGGGTCTTTGATCTTGAGATCTTCAAGTATTTACCAAAATGTGAGATATATTTATTAGTATCTATTATCTTCTGATTTTTAATCTTGGCAGCTGATGCTTTTAGCTATGTAATGGGCCAAGAAAAATATTCTGCACACAAGGGACTGTTCCTCAGGGTAGCTTTTAGAAGAATTCAAGTTGTGACTTTTCTCCCCAGAAAGGACAAACACCATAATGTTTAGTCCAGACAAGTCATGAGACATACTTCAAATATGTCCAAGACTACTGTGTGGAAAATGTAATGGTTATTTGAAAAACAGGATTAGGACTAATGAGGCAGCTTTTTGTACAATGTAATAAAGGACTTTCTAATGGTTAGAGCTATTCTGACACAGAAACATCAGAGCATCTTCTTGTGTAAGGCATGCTGCACCTGGTGGATAAATATTTATTGAAGGAATAAATAAACCTTTGAATTGGGTTGGGGGATAAGACTTGGATGCCTCTCTAGGACATAGGAAGACATCAGTGTTCCATTCTTTGACAATACATATACCTTTAAGTTGGTTGATGATAGTACTGTCTCAGGAATGTAAAAAAGTTAAGACTTCTTTGGATATGTATTCTCAATCATATGTATTCTCATCATTCTCCATCCTTTATTTAATGTGGCAAACAGATTTACTACTTCCAAACATATTTCTTATATTGATATAAATTTTTAAGAAAAATATTATTATTTTGCTTCATTTTGATCATTTAATTATGAATTTGCTCCTTGATATTTTAAAGATGGCTCACAAATGAGAAGCATCATGAACTGTGTGGAAATTATAAGATTTGAAAGGTGAGGGAAATGGGTTAAAATTGTGAGTCCTGTTGATGTGATTTAACTAATTTCTATGAGTCTTAGTTTTCTCGTCTACAAAATATTTAGTTTGCTTTTGCTACTATGTTTAATTTTCACATCTGTTTGCTTTTGCTACTATGTTTAATTTTCACATCTGTAATAGAACACCAGTATTTACAGAGTTGAAGGAATCATGGGAGCTGATCCATATTTGCCTACAGTTTGCAATACACATTTACAACTAATCCAAATTCATATGCAAATACTATATTTCCCAATGGGTAATACAAGAACCTGTGCTGAGTGCTGAGCTTAGTTGCTCAGTCATGTCCGACTCTTTGTGACCCCATGGACTATAGCTTACCAGGTTCCTCTGTCCGTGGGGATTCTCCAGGCAGGATTACTGGAGTGGGGATTACTGGAGTCCTCCTCCAGGGGATCTTCCCAACACAGGAATAGAACCGGGGTCTCTTCCCAATCCAGGAATCGAATGAGGGTCTCCTCCATTGCAGGCACATTCTTTACCAGCTGTTATCAGGGAAGCCCCAATGCAAGTACCTATAACAGAATATTCCCTTCCCTTAAGCCATGGCGATCATTCATTTCACCTATCCACAAGCTATAATCACCAAATATGTTGTTGTCATTATTTTGAATAAACTGTTATCTATTAGATCAATTAGGAATAGAAAAATAAGGTATTTTACCTTTGCTTATCCTTCTCTCATACTCTTTCTTTCTTCATGTAGATTTGAGTTTCTAATCTGTATAATTTGCCTTCTTTTTGAAGAACTTCTTTTAATATTTCTTGCAAGGCAAATCCAGTGGCAACAGTCTCTGAAGTTTTGTTTGTTTGAGAAAGTATTTCTGCTTCACTTTTTTCTAAATATAAAAATGCAATGTTTTCAAAGACTTTATATTTTAGCAGTTATAGGTTCAAAGCAAAACTGAGGTGAATCAAAACCTCCCCTACTATCAATATCTCCTGCTAGAGTGGTATGATTGTTACAATGGTGAACCAAAACAGACACATCAAAATCACCGAAGTACTCTCCTTTCCTTTGAAGGATAATTTTGTTGGATTCACAATTTTAGGTTGTCATTTTTCCCCTCTCTTAGCACCTTAAATATTCCGTTCCATTTCTCATATTGCTTGCATAGTTTCTGAAGAGAAGTCCAATGCAATTCTTATCTCTCTTTCTCTGTAGGTAACGCAGTTTTCTCCTCTTTGGGCTTCTATCAAGTTTTACTCTTTGTCTTTGATTTTTTAAATTTGAATATGATGAGCTCAGGTATAGAATTTCTGGCATTTTTCCTGCTTGGTGTTTCTTGAGCTTCCCCTGTATCTGTTATTTGGTGACTACCTTTAATTTTGGAAAATTCTCATTCATTTTTTTGTTTCAAAATTTTCTTCTACTTTTTTTTTCTTCTTCTTTTGGAATTCCCATTATACATATGTTACAATTTTTATAATCATTCATCAGTTGTTGGATAGTCTGTTCCATCATTTTCTTTTTTTTTTTTTCAAATTCTGATTCAAATGACCTTGTTTGCAAGTGATTTTCCAGAAGATGGATGTTAACTTAATTTGGGAATTGTATATCCAAAAGGTAAATTCATATCACAAGTAAAACGCACAAGCACTTAAATAGCCCAAAGAAAACTAGTGGAAATTATCTTTGGGAAAGACTTACTGGGAGTTGAAGAAGCAAAGATGATCTATGAGACCTGCTTAGCTGAGAGGTTCTGATGAGGGTCTCTCATGAAATTGCAGGAAAGATGACTGCTGGGGCCACAATCTTTGAAGCCTTGCATGGGGCTAGCTTTTTTTTCTTTAATTTTTTTTATAGGTCAGTTTTGGGGGTTTCTGTTGACATATCTTTAAACACTGATTCTTTCCACAGCTATGTACAATCTTGTGATGAGATTGCTATCAAAGACATTCTTTTTCCTGTTAGCCGTGTGATCACTACTATTTCCTTTTGATTTTTTTCTTAGAAGTTTTATCTCTTCACTTACAGTACCTATTTGGTCCTGCATGTTGTCCAATTTTTCCAGCCCTTAGAATATTAATCATCGTTACTTAAAATTCCTAGTGTGATAATTTCAAAATCTCCATTATATCTGGCTTTGGTTCTGACACTTACTCTGCCTCTTAGAGTGTATTTTTGTCTTTACCAGACCTTATGATTTTCTTGCTGAAAGCTAGACATGACTATCAGGTAAAAGAAATGAGGTAGCTTGACTTTTCTGTCCAGGCCTTAGGTTGTGTGTATGCTTGCTGTAACCATAGTTTCAGAGACTAACATTTACTGTCTATGTTTTTGCCTCTCCTGTGATTCTGAGTTTTCCTAGAGACTTCTTAATAGTGTCTGAGGTTTGAACTTCTTTTAGTTGTGTTCTTGCTATTATACAGGAACCCTGTTGATATGGTGGTAAGGTGTAGGGGAAGAAAAGTTGTCTCTAGTACCATAATTAAGTCTCTCTCTCTCTTTTTAAAAGTGAGTCTCAGTTGTGTATTTCCCTTCTCTAATGTCAAAGGCTAGATGAGGCTTGAGTTGGGTATTTTCCTCCAGGTGGGTAGCCTCTGATAGAATCTCAATCAATTAGACTTTGGTAAACAGTTTCTTTGGGGCCAGGAACAGAGAACTCGGAAAATATATTAGAAAGATTACTTTTTCCTGCCCCCTGCTGCAAACATGAAGTAATTTTTCTTG
Source organism: Moschus berezovskii (assembly GCF_049115385.1). NCBI lineage: Eukaryota > Metazoa > Chordata > Mammalia > Artiodactyla > Moschidae > Moschus > Moschus berezovskii. The sequence continues at coordinate 46,334,607 of NC_142462.1, forward strand.
AATCTTCACAGAATTGGATAAGGCAACTGGGAGTAAAAATCATGAAAGCATGCTCCTCTCCCAAGAGAATGTGCCACCTTTGATTTTCTTTTTTTTTTTTTAATGAAGATTAGTTTCTATTTCTTTATTTTATTTAGTATTTATTTATTTTTTTCTGTGCTGGGTCTTTGTTGCTACATGTGGGCTTTCTCTAGTTGAGGTGAGTGGGGCTTGCTCTGTTGTGGTGCATGGGCTTCTCATTTTGGTGGCTTTTTTAGTTGAAGAGCACAAGACTCTAGGCACTCAGGCTTCAGTAATTGTGGCTCATGGGCTCCAGAATGCAGGTTCAGTATTTGGTGGTGCACGGACTTAGTTGTTCCAAGAGCTGTGTGATCTTCCCAGACCAGGGATGGAACCAGTGTCCTCTGCACTGCAATGTGGACTCAACCACTGGACCACCAGGGAAGCCCCCAGCTCTGTTTTTAAATCTCACTGTGCCTCCAGCAATTCATTAATCATAGTTTAAAGTATTCCTATTGATACTAGCTCCATTACAGATTCTGCTCCAGTGAGTCTGCTTCAGGTTAAGTAGTGATTCTCTGTATCTGTCTGTCTGTCTTTCTAGTGGTCAGAGTAACAGAGCTACAGCCTCAGTTCTCTGACGTATCTAAGATTTCTTGATTTTCAGTTTGTTTAGCCTTTCTCATGCCTGGCGGAGAAGGCAATGGCAAGCCACTCCAGTACTATTGCCTAGAAAATCCCATGGATGGAGGAGCCTGGTAGGCTGCAGTCCGTGGGGTCGCTATGGGTCGGACTCGACTGAGCGACTTCACTTTTCACTTTCACACATTGGAGAAGGAAATGGCAACCCACTCCAGTGTTCTTGCCTGGAGAATCCCAGGGACGGGGGAGCCTGGTGGGCTTCCGTCTATGGGGTCGCACAGAGTTGGACACGACTGAAGTGACTTAGCAGCAGCAGCAGCAGCAGCATGCCTGGATGTGAATGATGACTACCAAGCTGTTGCCATGTTGGATCAGAAATCAAAATTCAACTGGCCTATATTAAATACTCAACAAATATTGTGTCTCTTATCTATTTTATATTTTTCTTTTTACCTTTACCATATATAGAATTATTTTGTTGTTGAGGGTCTACCATTTTGTTTCTTTAAATAAAATTATTCTATTTTGCATAACTTTCTAAAATATAAAATTAGAAAAGTCATAATTAGGTGCATTTTTGCCTCACATGTATTAAAATGTGCACTTTGTCACTGCTATATTTAAAATGGATAATCAACAAAGACCTACTATATGGCACATAGAACTCTGATCAGTGTTATGTGGCAGCCTGGATGGGAGGGGAATTTTGGGGGGAATGGATACATGTATATATATGGCTGAATCTCTTTGCTCTTTACCTGAAACTACTGCAACATTGTTAATCAGCTATATCCCAATACAAAATAAAAAGGTTTCTTTAAAAATGTGTACTTTGTTATTAAAATAATAAAGTGAAAACAGATGTGCAGGTTGTTTGTGTGGGAATTGTTGGTCTTCACTGTGTAGGGAAGTGTCTCATTACTAGCATAACCAGTGTCTGTATAACGTAAGTCAGAAACTAGAATGCAGTATACAAAAGCTACTATTCCCTGATGGAAAATCCCTTGGTGGAAAAGGAACAGCATTGCAGCTCAAATCACAAGTTTATACTCAGACTCACTCCCCCCCACACACACATAATTGGAGGAGTGCAAGAAAATTATTTTTGTTTTGCTTGTACTTCCTATTTATTTTTCATGAGTCAGCTCTCTATAATTTGTGACATAACTTTACCTTTCAGCTTGGAGTTGTGTTTTCTAATTTTCTTGTATTATCAAAGTCTACTTTCTCAGTTCAGTGTTAAGAGGAAAAAAAAATCCTTAAACTCACTTGGTGACAAGCAGCAGGTGCTGCATTCTTTGCTAAACCTATTCTTTTCTTGAGGGGTAGCAGATTCTGTCTCAGATCTCATGATGTCTCATTTCTGCCTAATCAATAAACATGGCTTCTATTGATGTGTGTATTCCAATAAAACCAGATCATAAAGTACACACTCAGGAATGCCATCATATGTCAAGTATCCTTAGCACAGAATTATGCCTGGAGTGATAATTCTTCTAAGCTGACACACTAACTTTCTTCACCATCAAACCTTTCTTCTCATTTTGCAAGCATCCATTTTACTAATAGAAGCCTGCCACGTTTAAGTATTTTATCTGACCTCTTACTGTTCATTGAAATGGTATGAAATTGTTTCCTAAAAAACTTATGCTGGTCTCATTCATACTGGTATGGTGAAAATATGCTCTCTCTTTAAATTCCATACATGTCCTAAAAATAAATTGTCCTTCTTATTTTGGGGCTGCCAGTTATGTTTAAAGAATGTAGTAGGAAAACAGGCTGTGCTAATCCAAAGTACCCTTCCTGGTGGAAAGTCTCCTGAGGCATCTGTTCTAAAACCAAGAAAATGTTTGAAGGCTTTACATCTAAGTTTTTAGACAGCTGTGCTAATTTAACTAAAAGAGTTACAGGAGGGGATGGAGGGAAAAAGTCTGTAAAGTGTTTGGTCGACATTCGAAAAAGAAATTGGATATTTTCTCCATAGCCTCATAGCAGTGTATGACATAAATTGTGATACTGTTCCCAGATTCAATAGGGATAGATATAAGAATTGTAAAGCATATTTCTAGATTTTTCAGGAGCAAATGCATCCAAATACACATATTAATTTGCATATTTAGGTGCACATATGTATATACTGGTATGAACAGCATAAAGTTATTCAATAATAGTTATTCATGCATGTTCTACACACACATGCTAAATGTAGCCACTTCATATATTTTGATTGAGAATTCATCTTGAAAAATAAAGGTTATGGGTAAGTTAACATTCAACTAAGTAAATAAAACCAAAAGCTGAGTTTTCAAAATTAAAATATTTCAATAAAAAGTGAATAATTCAGATAGTTATTACATAGATGGCTATAAAAATTTGTCTTTTTATGATCACAAAATTTGTATATAAATAAACTGCTTGTTTTTTGTCTTCAAAAAAATGGAATGTGAGGATAGACCATATGGAATGTAATTAATCTTCTTAATGTTTGGAACAGAGGAATGAATAAATTTTAGAAAGAGAGAAAAGAGGAAGCAGGAGTAGTGAGAGCAGGAAACAGAAAACTATACAATTCATAAAAAGAGGAAGAATTTCTGAGACCGTTTTACGATTGAATCAACTGACCCCCACTTCTTGGTTGGACTAGAGATCCATTGTTTGCCCACTGCTTTCCTCAGTTGAACAATTATTATTTTTACCTGGAGTTTTGCCACTTTGTTCCTGTGACAAGTGGAAAAAGGGATTCAAAGTCCTGGGGGAGGCAAGCTATGATTTTACCAGGGCCAGCTCTAGGATTAAGGAGCAATGGAATGGAACAAAAATAATCTGTTCTCAAGGGGGGGTATCACTATTGCCATCTTGTCTTTATTAAAAATACATGCTAATAAACTGAATCAACTAGCCAGAGGTATATATTTTTTATTTATTTTTTAAAAAGCTTTTTAATATAAAGCTAGAATTTAAGCAACATATTAATAGTACACAATGAGGGTTAATTTGACAGGAGGAAAAACTTACCCTAATATGGAATCAACAAGATATCTAATCAGATAATATAGCATAAGAATTTTTATAAAAGGGCTAGATATAAAATAATAGAAATTGTAAGAAGTACATAATGCCAAAATGCCAGAAAAATATTAGCAAAAGTATCCAATCTGGGTACTTTGACCTTGTGGACAATATTCTTATCTACTTTTCCTCGTAGATATTTGATTTGCAAGTATATATGTCAGAATATTGCATGACACCTATGCAAATAAGAAAGACAGAATTAACATTAATTGAAAGCTTACTTATGTAAGATTAAAACCAAACAACAACTCTACCTGATTAGTATTATTATTCCCAATTTTCTGCAGGGGAACCTGCTGACTTCCAGGGCAGCTAGAATCCAAGGTCTGCACCATATGGTTGCACATTTTTGCTTCTATTGCAGCAGGTGAGAAATACTATTCAATACATTAGAAATAAAAACAAATAATATATTTGGTATTCATTCTATACAAATACAAAAAAGAAAAGTAAACATACAAAGAAGGCTTTGAAAGAATCTCTATTGTTTGTGGGAGTCCAGATCAGCCAAATACGTCCAATAAATTCTTCTAAAAAGGCTGCTCATAGCCACAGACATAGGTCACTTTATCAGACAATTACTTGACTGTCCAACAAAACCACCTTCTTAAACATTCCAATATGTTGTTAAGAAAAAGATATGAAGTGTGATGTTAAGTATTAAAGTACTTAAAAGCATGCCTGCACTTCTTTGGTGAATGGACGTGTCATTAATGAACATATATAAACTTCAGTAAATAAGAGCAGAGTGTGTGAGGAGAGATTTACTTCAAGTGAAATCCTCTGCCCTCAAAGGGTTAAATGTTAACAAAGTTAAAAAGCAGAAATCAGGCTCCTATTAGTCTTGAACACTAATCTTGTTGACGGCTGAAGTGTTTCCTTATTTTATCCATATTTATTATATTGAAGGTGGGTTATATGGTGGTGACTAATGACCAAACATCTGGACCTAGTGACCCTTAAAATCCTCCAGCCATTGCTGTTCACAATTAAATACCACATGAACTAAAATGATATTTTGGCCTGACCAGGACAAATTAATGTGGCAAAGCTAAAGAAATAGCCTTGTCTTTAGTTGCAGAAATCACAAGGAATAGAAATATTAAAATTTTAAAAAATAAAAATTTTAATAAAATTTGTGTTATCTCATCATCATTATGGAACTACAAAAGGTAAAAATGAATATTTTCAGAAGAAAATGAGTATTCTGGCGGACTGATCATAGTTGATATGAAGAACATTTGTTTCAGAAGTTTTACCTACCTCCCAGAATTTTGATTGAGCTGTGGAAAATGGGATTACTTCAGGCTAAATAATTGGCAAACCTCATTTCCAGAATAATTAATTTTATATGCAGACAGATGGCTAAAAAGAAGAAAAGGCAAATGTCATCATTATCATAAGAATTATTCACTGAAGATGAATGAGTTTGTCTTCCTACAGGTAGAAGGGCAGGGAGGCAACAATAAAGATGGAATTTTCCAGACAGAAACACAAGAGAGAAAGTAACTTACATGAGAATCTCTGAGGTTGTGTAAGAACCCAAGGGAAGGGCCTCACAGGAAGCTCTATTTGAGCTCTACAAAATTTGTCTAGTTTTCTCTCCTCTGGCTAAGAAAGGAAGTGGACAGCTGTTGGGGAAAGTTTGGCAGAAGTACAGAACTCAGCTCCTCTGATTGAGTCCTTGAGAGATGGAGTCTTCATAATTTGACTTCAATATGCAAATGTATCTCCTATTGCATTAGGAGAAACCTGTAAGTAGGTGGCATGAAACTTTTAATAAAAAAAAATCAGAGAACAAATGTACTGATCATATCAACACATAGCCTCTCCTGATGAATCCATGCCTCCTATGTAAAACAAGAGAACAAAAGTACAGACAGAACACAAAGCAAAAATAATCAGCCCTCAAATTTCATGATAGTCTGGGGTGAACACCAAAAGAATTCAGATAAGAAAGTAAAAGAATCACAGGGAATTATATAAACTATACCTGAAGAGAAATAGTCAGACGTAACTACCCACTTTAAAGATGAGAAAGATGGAAAGAAAAACACTGACCACTATGGAAAAAAAAATGCCACCACAATTTTAAGAAGATAAAATGCAATACAAGCTTAAAAACACTTCTTATGGAATTTATACAAATACTGAAAAAGACTCTTAAAAAATACTCTCAAATTCAGATGAATTGCTAAGAAAGATGAAATCAATAAAACAAAAAATAAATCAAGATTAAGATAGTGAAACCTCAGACAGACATATGTGGAAATGGTGGAATTAAGAAAACAAATTGAGAATCAAAACATATCATTATAGAATGAACAAATAAGTGACTACTAGGAAAAAATAAACATGCATACCTAAAACCTAAAATAATGACATAAAAAAAGACATAGAAAATAGTTAGTAAAAGTGTTAGTCACTCAGCTATGTCCAACTCTTTGCAACCCCATGGACTATAGCCTGCCAGGCTCCTCTGTCCAAGGGATTTCCCAGGCAGCAATACTGCAGTGGGTAGCCATTCCCTTCTCTAGGGGATCTTCTTGACCCAGGGATTGAATCTGGGTCTTCAGCTTTGCAGGCAGATTCTTTGCTGTCTGAGCCACCAGGGAAGACTGAAAAAAAAAAAAAAAAAAAACCACAGCTAAAGATAGCTTATATTGGGCACAGAATTAAAACTAAACTAAGAGATGTCCCTAATGTTACTGAACTAGAGAATGAATCATTTAATACAGCTGACCCTTGACAATACAGATTTGAATTGCAAAGTCCACTTACACTTATTCACAGACTTTTTTCAATGATAAATACTATAGTACTGCAGTTGGTTGAATCTTCGAATGGATGCAGAGGGCTGCCTAAGTTATACACAGATTTTTTGACATGCAGAAGGTCAGTGCTCTTAATCTACATATTGTTCAAGGGTCAACTATATATCAAACAAGAATGGTAGATTTTCAAAGACAAATCTATAGAAACAGGACAAATAAGAGAGTAACTCAAGAAATTCTGTAATCCCAGACAAAACAGGTGGATAAACATCATAAATGTACATAGCTGTAAATAAGATTGATCCAAATATATGTATGAAAAAATATTTGTACACTAAAGTAAGACTCCTTGTTATTTTATAACATTTCCAAAAAAATAGTATATTTTGGATAACATTCTCATATAAATATATAGAAAGATATTTGTGTTTGTGAATATACTTAATGTTCAGAATAGATAGAAAATATCCAAACTGAAATCACCACATACACAAAATATATGATAAGAGCTAAACTTGGGTCTTAGATGAAAAATTTAGAGCTTTACAGATTAATGCTACTTAATTTGATATATAATAATGGAGAAGATTAAACATTTAATACAACAAAATAGATCACAAAATAAACCTAACAGAAGATTAATGAAGGGAACAAATAGAGTTAAAAGCAGTAATACATTAATTACAAATAGAAAAAATACAGTGAAGAACCAAATTTTTTAGATAAAATAATTTATATAAAGAAACAAAACATAGTTACACAATCATAAAACCTGGAAAGTAAAAAGGCACAGACACAGAGGTAAAAAATTTTTAGTGCCCTATTTTGCAAAAGTAAAGGTAAATGAATGCAGAAACAGAAGAAATGGAAGATTTTCTGCAATAAAAGCCAAAGTACATAATTAACTTGAAGGAAACGGCAACCCACTCCAGTACTCTTGCCTGGAGAGTTCCATGGACAGAGGAGCCTGGTGGGCTACAGCCCATGGCATTGCAGAGTCAGACACTACTGAGCGTCTAATACTACTACATAATCAACTAAAAAACAAAAACAAAATAACAATACCAATGTGATCCTAGAAAAGAGAACACTGAGTAAACAATTAACCATGGAAACAAATTGCCATGGGTTAATATTTCTTGCAGTGTCAGTCTTAGATAAAATTTCCCAGGTAACTTTTCCTTTTCAATCCTTGAAGGAATAGACAATGCTGATATTTAGTGTGCTCCATAACATGGAGACAAGTAAGTATAATAGCATAACTCTGAACATAAATTCACATACAGATTTTTTAAAATTTAAAGAAAATTTATGCATGAGAATGTCTTAGATAATCTCTCCTGTTGTCTAGTATCAGTTTTCAAATAACAAAATTACTCCCTTTAAGTCATCTGTCCCAACTCTTGAGTGTAAGGTACAGCAGTATTTTAGAATCTATAATTATTTTTCACAGCCCATGCCATTTCTCCCATCACAAGCTCACAAGCCGACTCAAATTTGTATAACATCAAAAGAAAAATGAATCCCAAGTGAACAGTCCTTCCCTCTAGTGATTTGCATTTGGAGATTACACACACACATCACTGCATATGAATATGTGAAACTGATGATTATTGCATCAAGTTCAAGTCAGTAAGTCAAATCAACAAATATTTGTTGAACACCCATTCCTCTCTAAGTAGTTTCCAATCTGTAGAGATCCAATTGGAGAACATTTAAAAAGAATGTATCCTCAAAAAGTATTTTTTTTACAGTAGAGATTGTAAATGACATGTAAATTGAGATAACAGAAATAATAAATTATCTACAAAGGTCAATAACTTTATTAAAAGGAAATAATGAATTCCTAAAATTTTAAATCCCTATCCCCAAATAACTGTATTTTGATCAAGTAGTAAATCACACATGGAGAATAACAATGCGGTAAAAAAAAAAAAAATTAAAATTATTCACGGGAAATAATCTCCAATTTTTGAAATGCAGTTATATTTTCTCAATAAATGAGTTGAGCAGACACCATTTGTTGATAAGCATCATATGGGAGAATGAAGTGGTTTGCCATGGTCAGAAAGTAAATCAATCATAGGTTTGAAAATAGAATCCACATGTGCAGACTTGCAGAGCTGGTTGAGCCACTGGCCAACACTCTCTCATCACACTATATTAGCTCCATTTCTGTCCAGGAGAAGATCGTTAATGGTGAGTCTGATTAAACCATGAAACTCAATCCCAAGGGGACTGAAAGAGACGCCATCTCATGTGTCATTTAAAATAACTTTAGGACCTGGATGATGTCATTTGGTGTTAAGAAGTAAATAAAGGGCTTGATTATCCTGAGATATTTACTAAATCCATCAAACTTGAGTAAGCCACTTTAATAATGTTTTTTCTCGGAATCGGACATCACCGTCACCCAGCACCATGCAGTACAATAGTTTGAAAATAACTTTAACTCAGGAATTTTTTTCCGAGAAGGGCACCAAATTGTTGGTGTGCTGGAACTACAACAAAAATATGTGTTTTCCTGTATTCCTAGGATACACTTCACTTAATTCTTTCTTTCATCCATTCATCTCTTCATTTCTTAAATGTAAATAAACCGAGTACTCGCACTTTGTTCCAAGTCCTGTCATAGAACAGAAGAGGCAATTTCTACATCACAGTGTAGTGACAGACACAGACATGATGTAATAATGCAGACTCTTCTGGTTGCAGATGATGAAAACTCAGCCTAAACTAGCTGGGAGTAATGTCCATTAGCAAGCATACCTGGAATATCCAGGGGGTACAAATGGCTTCAGCCAAAGCTAAATCCTGGCACTAAAATAGCATTTTACTGTTCATTCTCTTCCTCTTGACTTCTTGATTGTTCTTTACTTTTTAATAACTCACTCTCAGGCATGCTTCCAACAAATGGGGGAAAATCCGACCCTCAAATTTACATGATGCCTAGCAATTGCAGTCTCAGAAAAGAGGCCTTTCTTTTCAAGTATCAATATCAATTTTAAACTGAAATCTGGCTTTTACCACTTGGGTCATTTGTTCTTCCTCAGTTATTCATTGTGGCCAGAGGGATTTTGTATTATGATTAGCTTGTGTGTCTATCCTGTGAGCAGGAAGGTGGAATCAGTTCAGTCCGAACTGTAGCGACCAAAATGAGGAGAAATAATTTTCCACAAAGTATCTAAGAAGGTAAAATAAGATGTTTGTGATGAATATTTTAAGGATTTGCTATGTAACTTAGGTATTATTATAGAAATAGAGAAGAGCTTAATCAGAGCACAAAGGAATTGGTGTCAGGAATTCTAGAGCAATGGGAGGGGTCAAGAAAGGCTTAAGAGATTAGGTAAATTTAGGCCTGAGTTTTAAATATAAAGAAGATGTTTAATTTTTATACCATTGTAGTAAGACATGCAAGAAGAGACATCAAGAAGACAGACCTTGAGTGGAAAGTAAAGAAGCTTTAAACAGCCTGGGATGGTATTTGTTATGAACTCAAGACAACAAAACTGGTAAAGTTTTAATCCACAGGCAGACTGATCAGTTCAATTCAGTTCAGTTGCTCAGTCATGTCCAACTCTTTGTGACCCCACGGACTGCAGCACGCCAGGCCTTCCTGTCCATCACCAACTCCTGGAGTCTACTCAAACTCATCTCCATTGAGTCGGTGATGCCATCCAACCATCTCATCCTCTGTCATTCCCTTCTCCTCCTGCCTTCAATCTTTCCCAGCATCAGGATCTTTTCCAATGACACAGTTCTTCACATCAGATGGCCAAAGTAGTGGAGTTTCAGCTTCAGCATCAGTCTTTTCAATGAATATTCAGGACTGATTTCCTTGGTAGTATTTATTCAATAAAAGTTTGTTGAGTGAATAAAAGTTAAACAATTTTCAAATCAAGTATGAAATTATGGAGGAGATAGAATGAACATTTGCCAATTACGATGTTTTTTTTTTGCAATATTAAAGATGAGGACTTTGGAAGAATCTGAGGTTTAATGACATTATTTTAATTTCTGGACAAGGTGCTAGAAGAAAATGTGAATAAGCTAATCTCTTCATTATATATTCAGCATCCAGCAGGACATGTAGATATAGTCTTCTGCTTGAAACAAAAAAATCATTTTAGATGACACAGAATGCTAGTGAAATCTAGAGGCCACCCAATGTCTAAACATTTATTTCCTTTTCCTATTGAGTTAATTTTTAGCCCAATTAGGACTTTTCCCATGTTCTAAAATCTTTTGACCTTATTCTCTTACTGTCTTCTCTCTTCTCATTATCTTCCAACATTTTTCACTTCTCTGTCAAGTCACCTAGCTCATGACTTAGGAGAGCTATCCTTCCAATAATGAAGACTCTATGTTATGCTCCCTGAAGGCAGCTAGGGGTGCCTTACCTTTCATTGCTGGAAGAGGTTTAAAATATTTCATATATTTACAATTGGAGCATCACAAAAGCTAAGTAAACTTTGCCTTTGCTGGTATAGTCCTCCCCTTACCAAAGATATCCCCTGCCCTCATCTTAACACCATGGGTGGAGAAGGGAACGGACAAAAACGAGGAGGGAAGTATCCTGACCTCCTGAATTTCAAAGTTAAGAAATGTATGTGTTTAAAGAATCCTATGGTGAATTAAGAGTGTATTTTCTTCAATATTTATTAGCCATTTCCTATTCCATCATACGTGTGCATATTCTCCTAATAAAAATTACTACATATTATTAAATCCCATAATAAAAATTTACTTAAGATCTTTTCCTTGATATTATACATCTTCCAATGTTCTATTAAAATCAAGGTGTGCTCATTAGTAGAACTGAAATATTTTCTCACTGAACTTATGAGTAGAATGAAGAAAGGGACAACATAAATAAATATATAAAATTTCAGAATCCTTTGTCCGAACCAGGCAAATGCATTGTTAGACATTTCTCAGATATCAAGTCTGAGAAAAAGAAAACAGTCAGAGGACAGCAGTTGTTTGGATTTGCAATATCCTTTGTGACTTGAAGTATAAAACTAAGTACAAGGAAACATGCCTAGTGGTTGTGACACTGAGATTTAAATTAACCCAAAATATATTTGATTTCCAGTCTCACCACATTTTTCTACTAGTTTTACTTTGGGCAAATCAGTTAAATTTTCTTAAATTAATTTTCATTATTAGTAAAATAGGAGTAAGTTATGAGGACAAATGTGAAAATTAAATGAGAAAATATGTGTGAACTAATTAGGTCTTGTACATAATAAATTGGTGCTCCGTAAATATAACTATTATCTGAGACATCTGCCTTTGAGCAAACAGAATAGATCCCAGTTGATACCAAAATCAAAGGGAGGTAGCAATGTATATAAACAAAGAGGGTGTTGGTTTTAACAAAGCAGTTACTCAGCCATAGACATTTTGAGAAGAAATTTCACTGGCAGTGCTCATTTACTTACAGCCAGGGGACAGGAGAAAAGGAGATGAGCTGTTTAGTCAGAGGCTGGTATATGTTTGATGTGGAGGTCAGCACATTTGATTGACGTAGAGCGAGTCCAGTGCACGTTGGATGATCTCTACATCACATGCAAAGTGGTGCCAAAACTGTTTGAGCTACTTTCAAAGTACAATTCCCATTCCCCACCCATAATCTCCAGAGAATGGTTAGATAATCTATGTTTTTAGCAAGCTCTTGAGCTTATGATCCAGATGCTGCCAATGTAATTCTCTCTGTTCAGATTTTGTGCTTCACCATGAATATTTGTTTGGATGCCCATGCTAGTTTCTCAAATGCAGAAAATGAGCTGGTCACATGGGCAAGGTTTTCAATTTCCCATACAACTGTATTTCTTGCTGTAGATTGATAATTGTCATTCTGGTTTACCCAGAGTTTACTGTGAACAAGATTAATATATTTGCTTTGAACCACTTCTGGTGTGGTGACTAAAATTTCTACACTTTTTAATTATGAAGATTGTATAACTCCCTTAGGGAACTGTCAAACTGTGAAGCCTTTTAGAAAGTCACATAGCTGGCCAAACCCAATCTCACCGTAGTTACCTTATCCCCAAAGACCAGCAGTGTGGGCCATAGTGACTCCATGTCCTGTGTTTACAGACATGTACTTTCAGTTAGAGTCACTCAATATTAAGGTCTACTGGGCTGACCTATTCATTCAGTGTCTGGTTTTCTTCACAAAGTATTGCATAGTAATTTCAGAAATGAAGACTCTTGGATGGATATTACAGAATTTGCTGCCTTTTCTTTGTCTCTAAAGTAGGCTTTGTGTGGTGCCAAGCAGTCCGCTGAGAAGTGGAACTTTATTTCACATGGTTAACTTTGCTGCATCAGGTCTTGGTGATTTGGTCAGAGTCTCCATGTATGTGTTGCCTTACTTAGGAAAAAAAAGAGGAATTTTTCTCTCATTTGCTTTAAAAAAAAAAAACAACAACAATGAACTCAAGACCATTAAATAAGGCTTAAAAATAATCCTGCTGCCTCAGCAAGCAATCCCCATGTTGTCAGCACAAGACTCTGGTGGACCACATGACCATGTAGACTGGTGGGGCGTTCAGAGTCTTTCACTGACCACTGTAAGCAAGGCTTGTAGTCTTTCTTCATTCCAGATCCCTAAGCGACTAAGGTTTCTTCTGAAGACAGTATCACTTGCTTCTCTTTTCATCTGTAAAGGGCCATTGCTCTAATGTTTAGTTAAAACCAAGCTCTCTTAAGCCTGGCGATACCAACTCTGGAAAGTATCAAAATGTAAAGATTATACCACTATAAATATATTTGTGTCACAAACTCTTGCTAAGTTCCCTAAATTAACTTTGGTATTTCTGGTGTGACCACATACGTAACTTCACTTCCCCCACTTGGTGCTTATGACTGACGGGATCAAATTATAGATGAAACTTTTAAAGAAAATCTAAGAAAGTTTTTCTCATGAGCATGTAAGGTGTCTCGCAACAGGCTGCCAATAACCCCAAAGCAGCATAGCAAAGAGGCATTCAAGCTGGGCTTCTAAGATTTCGTTTCCCTTTAAAACTTGCTCTAATGCTCAGTTTAATGTTTTGGGAAGTGTCTCAAACAGAATGACTTTCCCTTAGATTTGAGCTCTTCTAAGTGAGACCTGAGTGGGGATTGTTATAAACCAGCTGATGGGAGGCTGAGACGATGCTTCCTTGCAGCTGTGCAGTCCAGGGTAGAGAGTAAACCTTGTCCCCACTGCGTTCTCTTGAGTGGTGAGTGGCAGAGTAACATACTCGAGGTCCAGAGAGAATATGGACTCATCTCTATTGCAATTCGTGTTAGTGTGCACCGAGCTTGTATTTATAAACTGTGGTTTTGTTGGAGGACAATAAACAGAGACTTTTCAGAACAGTGCCATTTGTATCTTTTAGCCCCAAGAAGAAGAGTGGTGTGTGTGTGTGTGTGTGTGTGTGTGTGTGTGTGTGTGTGTGCTGCATGTACACAAGCTCATGCCCTTAACCTCTGTTCCCAGAACAGTGCCAAGCATGGTGGGGGTGCTTAAGAGTTTTACTAGGTTTTTATGTTGTCTCTGTAAGGGTTGCCTCACTGATTGTTCCTAAAAGCCTAGAAAGAAAGGCCTGATTAGTCCTATTTCATAGAAAAGGCAAAGGGAAATGAAATGACTTGTCCTGGAAGCTGAGCCGATATTTGACTAACTGTCTTATTTCAGTGTTTAGACACATTTGATGTTATCTCTGGGTATGGTATAGACCAAGTCTCTGAAACTAAAAAGCATTTTATGAAAAAAATTCTACACGCCAAACTCTGGAATAAAGGAAACTGAATCTTTTCCACTGAAGGTTGCTGGTGCCAGGGAATACAGCAGAATTCTTATGAATCATTTGTATAGTATCTTTATGATAGGAATCACAACACAAAACATTAGAGTTTCCCTCAGAATGTGAGTGAATAGAGAAAAATATCACTGATTTTCAGATGACTAAACATAGTGTTTTACATTTCATTAATTAAACATGGAAATGCCTGTAGGAAGTTCATAAGTTTATCAAAATTGAGGAAAATTTTCTTAAAATGGAAAATACACATATATTATATTGCTCTATTATTAAAATATTTACTTAAATTTCAATTGAATACAGATGCAATTTATAATTTCACTTGCATAAAATAAGCTTAGTGCCCAAATGGATTAATATATAATGAAAGAAAAGAGATGTGTTCATAATATGCAAGTTATAAATCTTTAAAGCTATTTCTAGTGTGACGTTGTATTTTGTTAAAGTTAAAAATTTTATTTAATCTTCATGATTCTAATAATCAATAAAAACTAAAGCTAAATTAAAATATATATTCACAAATTTATTTGCAATAGCATTATAAGCATCGTCAGTGCTTGTTTTCTGTTATGTCTGTGAAAGTAGGCACCTGGATGATTCCCTCCATACCTGTTTTCCTGACACTGCCTTGATGATGAGCCTAAAACATTATTTAGATACAGTGTAGGTGGCAATTGGGTAAGGAAAATTCTGCCAGTGGCAAACTGTCAGTGGGTTGGGACTGCTTGATCTTTCAACAGCACACGTGTCTGTCTACTTGTTTGAAGTTCTAAACATCTATTGATACTATTTTTATCCAACTTCCCTTTGTTTTAAAATGCAACCTTTTTCTCTATTTGAAAAAGATATTTAAATCTTCATAAAATCAAGAGTTTTGAATTAAACATAATTCAAAAATGTTTAATTCATTATACAACTTGTTTTTTAAATTTCATTATGCAATCTATTACTGATGTCATCCCATATTGCAAAACATTTGTGATTCTCTCATTAAAAAGTAATAAAAAATAGAACTTCAAAGCTATCTCCAAATACTAGTAGTTAACAAATGTTCTAAGTATATTACTTACTTTAAAGGTCACAAGAGCTGAGTGAGATGAATATTATCATCTCAAATTTACATTGAGGAAACTAAATTTCAGAGATGACATATATTTAAAAAGACTGAAATCAGTGTGATTTGCCCAAGTCCCCTGAAGCAGAATTGGGATAAGATTAAAAAAAAAAAAAAATTTGGTTCAGGGAATTCCCTGGTGGTCCAATGGTTAGGACTCAGTGCTATCATTGCCATAAGAGTGGGTTTGATCCTTTGTCAGGAAAATAAGATTCTGCAAGTGGCTTGGAGTGAAAAAAAATTTAAATAAACAAAAATTTTAGTTCAGCGCTTTTTTCATACAAAAATGTAGAGAAGTTCTCAAATATTTCATTAAAAAATCAAGAAATCAGAAATATCATTGACTGAATCTCACTTAGAAATTAAAAAATTACAACAAACACATTATGAACAGAACAATGGAAAATATAATTCCCAAGGCTTAAATGTTAAGAAATCTTTGAAAATGCATTGTGTATCATGACAGGAAAGGAAAAGGAATATAAAATCTTTACCTTCAATGACATCAACTTCTTTTCATAATAGTGAATTTTGAGGTCAAAAAGGTCACCATTGTGATGGCACAACAATGTAAAGGCAGAAAACTGTCCCATTTCTTACCGTTCTATCCCATTTATGTCCTGCTAGATGCTGAGAAATGGTAATAAAGAACACTTACCCCAACTGTAGGCCAATGGCACTGTCTGCAAGACTCTGGACCTAGAGATTCTGGAAAGGACTCCAGGTAGAGGCTGGAGGAGACACAGCAGAATTCAAGTATCAGAAGTTCAGTCAGTTCAGTTCAGTCGCTCAGTCATGTCCAACTCTTTGCAACCCCATGGACTGCAGCACACCAGGCCTCCCTGTCCATCGCCAACTCCCAGAGATTACCCAAATTCATGTCCATCAAGTCAGTGATGTTATCCAACCATCTCATCCTCTGTGGTCCCCTTCTTCTACCACCTTCAATCTTTCCCAGCATCAGGGTCTTTTCAAATGAGTCAGCTCTTCATATCAGGTGGCCAAAGTATTGGAAATTCAGCTTCAGCGTCAGTCCTTCCAAAGAATATTCAGGACTGATTTCCCTTAGGATGGACTGGTTGGATCTCCTTGTAGTCCAAGGGACTTGCAAGAGTCTTCTCCAGCACCACAGTTCAAAGGCATCAATTCTTCGGTGCTCAGCTTTCTTTATAGCCCAACTCTCATATCCATACATGACTACTGGGAAAACCATAGCTTTGACTAGATGGATCTTTGTTGGCAAAGTAATGTCTCTGCTTTTTAATATGCTGTCTAGGTTGCTCATAACTTTTCTTCCAAGGAGCAAGTGTCTTTTAATTTCATGGCTGCAATCATCATCTGCAGTGATTTTGGAGCCTAAGAAATCAAAATCTCTCACTGTTTCCCCATCTATTTGCCATGAGGTGATGGGACCAGATGCCATGATCTTAGTTTTGTGAATGTTGAGTTTTAAGCCAACTTTTTCACTCTCCTCTTTCACTTTCATCAAGAGGCTCTTTAGTTCCTCTTCACTTTCTGCCATAAGGGTGGTGTCATCTGCATATCTGAGGTTATTGATATTTCTCCTGGCAATCTTGATTCCAGCTTGTGCTTCATCTAGCCCAGCGTTTGGCATGATGTAGTCTGCATATAAGTTAAATAAGCAGGGTGACAGTATACAGCCTTGACTATCAGAAGTTAGGGACCAAGAAATAGGAGTGAAGCATTCAAGAGGGGTTCTAGAACATTTTGGGGAAGGAAATGGCAACCCACTCCAGTATTCTTGCCTGGAGAACTCACTGGAAAGAGAAACCTGGTGGGCTACTGTCCAAAGGGTCCAAAGAGTTGGGTGCAACTTAGTGACTTTCACTTTGCTTCACCAGAACATTTGCTGGTGATTAAAAATTACTCTGTTTTCTTTTTTCCCATGTTATGCTCTCCTTCTCAATTTCACTCTTGGCTTCTTTTTTGTCCTCTTTCCTTTTCACTTCCTCTCTGCTGCAGCAGGAGAGCTGTAGAATACTCTGGTTACTAACAACCTAATGACATCTAGGACACAGGACACTCTTCTCAGGCTTCCCTTCTCCTCACTCAACTGTCAGGGCAGCCATGTCCCACTGCTCCCATGGGCTTCTAGAATGAGATAAGCAGAAAGAAATGGTGTTAGACAGTTGTGGTGGGTTGCAGTAGACTTGTTAGACATCAGTCGGGTCATGTTTCCCATCAGATGGGTAAGGTTAGTGTTACACTTTATAATAATACATAGGGTAAGCCCCTTGGCTGGCTTGTTGAGGTAGCTATCAGTAAATAGCCAACACAGATGTGCGTAGTAGTCAGAAATTAATTTGCATATATATTTTATATCTTATGCAAATATCTTTATGTCACTAAGAGATAAGAACAAACAAATACACACCCCCCCCCAAAAAAAAAAAAACCAAAATAATTTTTTTTACTTATTGGCTAACTTTTAACCAGATACAAGAGACATGGGATTCATCCATGGGTTGGAAATATCCCTTGGAGTAGGAAAGGGCAATCCACTCCAATATTCTTGCTTGGAATATTCCATGGATCGAGGAGCCTGGTGGGCTACAGTCAATGAAGTTGCAAAGAGTCAGGCACGACTGAACACAGCACAGCACAGCAACTGACTAACTAGAGATTTTTTAAAAAAGTAAATATAAAGAATTTTTAGATTAAAAAATTATGTATGTCTTTTTGATATATGTTCTTGGAAAGGCCAAGGTTATTATCTCCAACATCCAGATAAGGAGACTGATATGCAAAGTGGCTGGAGCACTTATCTGGGGTCAACAGATAGTAAGTTTGAATAAATGGGATTTCCTCATATACCATTTTGTTTTTACTCATACCAGAATGGAAATTAATTTGTTTCCCAGTTTCCTGTTTACTAATTTCTATGGTATGCATCTGAGTGTCATAGAAACAGTTATATCTCAAGAGATATATAAACACTTTTATCTCAAGAGATATATATATCAGAACTTTCAACAGTTCTCCTGAGTCATATTTCCAACCACTTTTAGGGTATTGACACTGAACTGTTTGCCACTGCATTAAGTTTATCAAGTCCTAACTGCATCATATCTCTCACAGATACTATTACTCTTCTAGTCATCTGAACGAAACTAGAAATTTTGGAGACATCTTTTACTCATTCTGCTCCTTCATCATCTAATTTCAATCTGTCCCCAAGAGTTATCATACCTTCATCTTTGCCTCCCCTGCTGGATCCCCTCAGCTACCTCACTACTAGGGGTTTTCATCACCTCAGGCTTAAATTACTGAAAGAGCCTTCAGGATGACTCCCTTGCCTACACTCCATCACCTGCCACTCTGGCCTCAGATCAGTGGCCCGTCAATATGCACAGCCACTAGCTAGTCCAAACACTTCTTCTGGGATTTGGGACCTTTCTAATCTAAGTTTATTTTCTAGGAAAGTCTTAACCTTTACTCTCAGCTCAAGGGAAGCCATTTTCCACACATTCTCCCGCACAAAGTCACCTTCTTTCTCCTTCAAAACTTTAGCTTGAATACTTTATCTTTCTTCCTTCTTATCTTTCTTTTATTAAAACTGTAACCACACTTGGAAGGCCACCTCAAAATCACTGTCCCATATCTTCTATGATCAAGGAAGTTCATAATGATGTTTCCATTTTCTGAATTCACATGATTCTCATCAGTATCATTTACTTTGGGCCTTCATTGTGCTCTAATGGATATGGTGTGTTTATTTTACCAAAGAGACCATACATACTTATTGTGTAGAACTAATGTTAATTGCACTTTTCATAGCACCAAAACAATTCAAGTCACATAAAAGTGATATTATAATAATTGGCTAATTCACTAAACATACATTATTATTTTTTATAAGCAGGTAGGAAAAGCTGGCAAGGTATCCCTCAGTATCAAATATCTCAAAGAGGTCAGTGACTTCTTTAGATTTTACAAGTCTAACCATTTTGACTTTATTTATAATACTTATCCTGAGGCAGCTACTCTGAATATTCTACTGACAAGTGAAGTATCAGAATAAGATGCATTGTTTATTTCATGGACCAGAGATTTATAGGCAGAATTACATATTGACATTCTTTGGTATTTTAAAATGTAACTGTAATGTCTGAGATGCATCCTCTTTCTAATTGTCTTTCCCTATTGAAATATCAAAATGGATGAGCATCTGAACACATACACATGGCTGAATTTCTGCATTTTTTTTTCATGTCAGCAGTATATTGTCATGAATCAAAAAGCTGGAAGATACACAGCTCCTGGCTAGGTATCCTTGGACTTAAATAGAAAAATACCTAAACCAAGTCTTTGCCACTCTTGCCACTTATTCAAAATCTTTGCAAGAAAATGCAGAAAAGAAACAAATTGTTCTAGTAAAATGAAACTGTGCATAAAATCCCCAGCAGTTCAAAACTTGGCTTTCTGGACTTTTTCACGAATTACAACTGCGAGTTTAACAGCCAGCCTTTGGGACTTCAGTGCACCAGGTAGGGGATATTGTTCCATAGAATAATTGCTCTCTGAGGAAAAGGCATTTCGGTGACTTTCATGTTATAAGGCAGCACGAGCCAGTGGGTCATTAATCATTAGTGAGTGTCACTGAGGAGTTTAAATATAAAGAACAGGATCCAATGACATTAAATATCAGAGGAAAAAAGAATCTTGCAAATTTTCATGATAATCTGTCTTACTGATACTAAAGTTTCATAACTATACCTGCAAGCAAATTTCAGATTTAAAGGAAATCTGATAAAACAAATTTAAAGACTGATTTATTACGTCGAGTAAAAATTTATGTCTTCCCATTTGATTCTTTTGGGCTATGTATAGGAGAGCAGCAGAGTAGATGAAAATGCTTTAGAGTCTGAAATAAAAGATAAGTACCATCTTTATTTTTGATTTATTTTTTAAACATAACGGGAGCAACTTGGAATACAAGGCAAACCTTTGTTGAAATTTAAAGTAAGTTTAAAAAAAACTTAAAAATAAGGTAAAGAAGTACTAATAGCAGAAAAAAGACATTATTATTTTCCCCCAAATCCTAGCTTAAAGATAACCACTATAGTCATGAACTATTTCTGGTCCTAAAGTTCCTAGTGGCTAGGCAAAAAGAGAAATAGAATAAATTATCTCATGGGAAGCGTGAGACAGAATGCCAGGAAAGCACATTTTCTCCTACCACTAATTTTCAGGAGTTTATCTCATAAGTGACACTCTACATCACTGATTGTTAGTCTTCAGCTTCAAACAGCAGAAACCACCTCTGGGTAACCTGAGAAATTCTCTAAAAGATATGATGCAGCTTGCAGACTCAAAGGGACAGTAGAAAAAACTAGACTTGGACCCAAGAGGAAGCAAACTTTTAAGAGTCTCAACAGCTGGAATGATCTGACAGTCACTCTCAGGCAATAACAGTTCAGTAAGTCCCACTTTCCTGCTCTCCCTGAGTCTATTACTATAACAAGGTGACTCCTGTCTCAATAGCAGAAAGTATTTGACAGTTTCTCCCAGGCACTATCACTCTAATGAACGAGTCCAACTTTTCCATTACGTTTGCCTTTGTAACAGGCATTTAATTGTGGCAGTCACTCGAACTCTGTAACTGCTTTCCTTCTCTTGCCATCAATGTCAACCTCCACCCCATCCCATTATGCCAGTAGCTAGTAGCCCTGTCAGGTCAAGATAAATATGGTTAAGCAAATTATTCTGAGGGGAGAGGGAATACTGCACTGAAATGAGAGTGAAATTTAGTAATCTGATAAGACTACAGGTCATTGCTCCCAGAGACGGAAGTTTTCAGGAGAAAATGAAACACTTTAAATGGGAATCTTAGTCTTGTTCCTCCTCACTCCTACCCCCTGACCAGAGTGCAGAAGGAAAAAGTGGGAGGGAGGAAACCTATCGCCTTCTGGGAAGGAGAGATATAAGGCTGCACCCACAAAAGCAAAAAAGCATATTGGATATAGATTTTTTAATGGCTTCATATGGGTAAGGAGCTCAGGATAAAGTCCCATTAGGGAGTGGCTTGCTGAGTTTGGTGACATACAATCACTTACAACTGCTATATGGAAGAGTGAAGAAGGCTTTGAGGTAAGGAGCCTCCAGGGACCACACTGGCTTCCCTAGTGGGAAAGAAGGAGCTGAATTTACAATCTCTTCAAGCCACACAAAGTGTGGGAGTGGAAATTCCCCAACAGAAGGTCAGTATTGTCTTTAAAAAGGGGAAATGGATTGCTAGGCAATCAATCCAAATGTATCACTGTTCATCATGCGTGGCAGTGGCAAGAACAACAGCAAGAGTAGCTAACCTGACACTCAGTAAGGGCCTTTTATCTGTCTGGCACTGTTTGAGATGCTTTACATTTGTTCATCCTCACAATTTCCCTACGAAGATGGGATACCAATTGATGACTGTAATTTTCATAAGTGAGTTGCCAGAGACACTCAGATGATAAGGGATGGTATTAGAATTCATATCCTACCTCTGGATTCATGCTATTAATCCCTATGGACACCATTAATAGCTGTTTTAAAACAGATGCAGAAAGTGCTTTGATACAGCTGCTTCTCATAAAAATAAATATAAAATCAGAGATCTTTGAAAATAATGTGTACTCAAATGTATTCTAAAAATATATGTTAAATATATTATTTTTAAAATTCTGTAGTATCAAGTACATAACAAAAATAAGGCTATGTATATGAGGCTATAGATGAAGGTCAGTATTATTTTAGAAAAATAATTTTTTATGGTAGAGAATTTAAAATAGCTTTCTCTGAAAACATATCTTTCTAATCTAAATAGCGTAATTTAATTGTTTTTGCTACTTGTGTATTTTTAAAAGCAAAACCAGTAATAAATACATTGCCAATCATTTAATAAAAAGTCACATATTCCTTGCTTTCAAAGAAAAAGTTCCTTGTCACTGATGCCCAAATCCTCTACCAGTCCCATTCCCTAGATGAAAACAGTAGGAGGTGTCATTTTTAAAAACACTCTTGTTCACAATAAAACAGGCAGACTCTGCGATGGCTGTGGGATTTCTACCTCAGAATTAGAGTCAGAGAAACCTATTAATTGAAATTTTATATCACCAAATCTTAAACATATCTATCATTTTTCTCCAAAACAATGATAATCAAATTACTGGAGTGGCAAGGATAAAAAGTTGAAGAAAGATATCCCTCTACTTTCCCCAAATTCTGTCACTGCTCTGTATTCTTAGTTTCATAAAAAAGAATGATTTTCAAACTTTGCCAACATTCATATCCATGGAGGATTTGATAATTCTGAAACTTTTTTGTCTCCTTTTTTCAGGGGAAAAATACACACACACACACACACGAACACAGACTCATCAGACTCAAACAGACATATGTACAGCCCACAAGTCTATAAGTGATTTGGGGCATTAATTGTATAATAAAGTCATTCTAGTGACAATAGTTTTATGGTTCAGTTCAGGTCAGTCACTCAGTCATGTCTGACTCTTTGTGACCCCATGGACTGCAGCACGCCAGGCTTCCCATCCATCACCAACTGCCAGAGCCTGCTCAAAGTCATGTCCATCAAGTCTATGATGTCATCCAACCATCTCTGCATCCTCTGTCATTCCTCTCATCCCCTTCTCCTCCCACCTTCAATCTTTCTCAGCATCAGGGTCTTTTCAAATGAGTCAGTTCTTCACATCAGGTGGCCAAAGTATTGGAGTTTCAGCTTCAGCATTATTCCTTCCAATAAATATTCAGGACTGATTTCCTTTAGGATGGACTGGTTTGATCTCCTTGCAGTCCAAGGGACTCTCAACAGTCTTCTCCAACAGCACAATTCAAAACCATCATTCTTCGGTGCTCAGCTTTCTTTATAATCCAACTCTAACATCCATACATGACTATTGGAAAAACCATAGTTTGACTAGATGAACCTTTGTTAACAAAGTATGCCTCTGCTTTCTTGTTTTTTTTTAGTTCTACCAGTTTATTGCTACCAACCCATACCCCTCCAGGGTCTCCCTGGTGGCTCAGAGGTAAAGCGTCTGCCTACAATACAGGAGACCCGGGTTCGATCCCTGGGTTGGGAAGATCCCCTGGAGAAGGAAATGGCAACCTACTCTAGTATTCTTGCCTGGAAAATCCCATGGATGGAGGAGCGTGGTAAGCTACAGTCCGTGGGGTCGCAAAGAGTTGGACATGACTGAGGGACTTCAGTTTCAGTTTCATATCCCTCCACCCTCCTCATGCATACGTGCTCAGTCCTGTAACCATATGGACTGCAGTCTGCCAGACTCCTCTGTCCATGGACTTTTCCAGACAAGAATAATGGAGTGGATTGCCATTTCCTTTCCTAGTGTCTCTGCTTTTTAATATGTTGTCTAGGGTTGTCACAGATTTTTTCCTAAGGAGCAAGCGTCTTTTAATTTCATGGCTGCAGTCATAATCTGCAGTGCTTTTGGAGCCCAAGAAAATAACGTCTGTCACTGTTTCCATTGTTTTCCATCTAGCTGCCATGAAGTGATGGGACTGGATGCCATGATTTTAGTTTTTTGAATGTCGAGTTTTAAGCCGGCTTTTTCACTCTCTTCTTTCACTTTCACAAGTGACTCTTTAGTTCCTCTTCATTTCTGCCATAAGGGTGGTGTCATCTGCATATCCGGAGAAGGCAATGGCACCCCACTCCAGTACTCTTGCCTGGAAAATCCCATGGACAGAGGAACCTGGTAGCTGTAGTCCATGAGGTCTCGAAGAGTCGGACACGACTGAGCAACTTCACTTTCACTTTTCACTTTCATGCGTTGGAGAAGGAAATGGCAACCCACTCCACTGTTCTTGCCTGGAGAATCCCAGGAATGGCAGAGCCTGGTGGGCTTCTGTGGTGTCACAGAGAGTCTGACACGACTGAAGCGACTTAGCAGCAGCAGCAGCATCTGCATATCTAAAATTATTTATGTATCTCCTGGCAATCTTGATTCCAGCTTGTGCTTCATCCAACTTGGGATTCTGCATGATGTACTCCGCATATAAGTTAAATAAGCAGGGTGACCATATACAGCCTTGATGTACTCCTTACCCAATTTGGTCCCAATCTGTTGTTCAATGTCCAGTTCTAACTGTTGCTTCTTGAAGAAGCATACAGAAATCTGCATACAGATTTCTCAAGAGGCAATTTTATGGTAAGACTTCTCATTTTAATTTAGTCTTTTTTAAAATTTGAGAACCTATTTATTTCTGCTTTATTGACTATACCAAAGCCTTTGATGTGTGGTCACAATAACCAGACCACTTGATCTGCCTCTTGAGAAACCTGTATGTAGGTCAGGAAGCAACAGTTAGAACTGGACATGGAATAACAGTTCAATTCAGTCGCTCACTTGTACCCCAAGAATCACAGCACGCCAGGCCTCCCTGTCCATTACCAACTCCCGGAGTTCACTCAAACCCATGTCCATCGAGTCGGTGATGCCATCCAGCCATCTCATTCACTGTTGTCCCCTTCTCATCCTGGCCCCAACCCCTCCCAGCATCTGAGTCTTTTCCAGCGAGTCAACTCTTCGCATGAGGTGGCCAAAGTATTGCAGTTTCAGCTTTAGCATCAGTCCTTCCAATGAACACCCAGGACTGATTTCCTTTAGAATGGACTGGTTGGATCTCCTTGCAGTACAAGGGACTCTCAAGAGTCTTCTCCAGCACCACAGTTCAAAAGCATCAATTCTTCAGTGCTCAGCTTTCTTCACAGTCCAACTCTCACATTCATACATGATCACTGGAAAAATCATAGTCTTGACTAGATGGACCTTAGTTGGCAAAGTCACGTCTCTGCTTTTGAACATTCTATCTAGGTTGGTCATAACTTTCCTTCCAAGGAGTAGGCGTCTTTTAATTTCATGGCTGGAATCAGCATCCGCAGTGATTTTGGAGCCCCAAAAAATAAAGTCTGACACTGTTTCCACTGTTTCCCCATCTATTTCCCATGGAACAACAGACTGGTTCTAAATAGGAAAAGGAGTACGTCAACGCTGTATATTGTCACCCTACTTATTTAACTTATATGCAGAGTACATCATGAGAAACGCTGGACTAGAGGAAGCACAAGCTGGAATTAAGATTGCTTGGAAAAATATCAATAACCTCAGATATGCAGATGACACCACCCTTATGGCAGAAAGTGAAGAAGAACTAAAGAGCCTCTTGATGAAAGTGAAAGAGGAGAGTGAAAAGGTTGGCTTAAAGGTCAACATTCAGAAGACTAAGATCATGGCATCCGGTCCCATCAGTTTATGCAAATAGATGGAGAAACAGTGGAAACAGTGACTGACTTTATTTTCTGGGCTCCAAAAATCACTGCAGATGGTGATTACAGCCATGAAATTAAAAGACGCTTACTCCTTGAAAGGAAAGTTATGACCAACCTAGTCAGCATATTAAAAAGCAGAGACATTACTTTGTCAACAAAGGTTTGGCTAGTCAAGGTTATGGTTTTTCCAGTGGTCATGTATGGATGTGAGAATTGGACTATAAAGAAAGCTGAGCGCTGAAGAATTGATGCCTTTGAACTGTGGTTTTGGAGAAGACTCTTGAGAGTCCCTTGGACTTCAAGGAGATCCAACCATCCATCCTAAAGGAGATCAGTCCTGGGTGTTCATTGGAAGGACTGATGTTGAAGCTGAACTCAATACTTTGGCCACCTGATGCGAAGAGCTGACTCATTGGAAAAGACCCTGATGCTGGAAAAGATTGAGGGCAGGAGGAGAAGGGGATAACAGAGGATGAGATGGTTAGATGGCATCACCGATTCAATGGACACGGGTTTGGGTGGACTCCGGGAGTTGGTGATGGACAGGGAGGCCTGGCATGCTCCGGTTTATGGGATTGCAAAGAGTCAGACATGACTGAGTGACTGAACTGAACTAAACTGATTTATACAAATGTGTACTGAGAAATTAAACCAAGAAATATGACTTTTATAGGCAATGATGTCCATATATATTCTATGTTAGATAATATACTATAATATACAATATATAATAGATTATATATACTATGTATATTTTATATTATATTAATAATGCAAAATCATATTTTATTTTGCTACAAATTTAAGTTGTGTTTCTGTCACATAGATTGAAATGATACAGTGATATTTTATTCTTTTGAGTACATTTTGAGAAAAATTACTGACTGGAAATTACTACTAGAAAAATTGCACTTTGGGTTATTTTTCAAATTTTAAAATTACCAACACTTTGATTATGATATGGGTGTCAGTGAGACAATTAAAATGAAACTTGATTTTACTAATTTTTCTAGGTATTGATAGGATTTTCTGAATATTTCTAACTCTTATTAATGCGCCAGCTCTTTCTATAATTAAAATTATAGAGGATGAAATACCCACATATGTGTGTATTGGACACACAGGCCTTATTAACATTTTCTCAGGTTCACAATAAACATTAAAAAATCTTATCTTGAAATTCCCTTGTTATCTTCTATGCCTGAACCAACTTCATATAATGAGAGTGTCCTTTAGCTACTCAAACAGCATTTCTTCCATTAAGTCAACTGTAAAATTTTCTATTAACTCTTGAAGTGAATCATTTGTTAAATGTTTGATGATAAGATTATACGAAGATCATCAGAGAAGATGGATTTTTCTGGGAAAATAATTTATATAGCTGTATTCTGCTACATGTGGGAAAGATAAAGATGGGTTTGTTTTCATTTGTACCTTGGTGTGACTCTAGCTTGAAAGGTGATTTTATCAGGTTATACTTAATTAGAAATTTGTTCCATGTAGAAATTGAATGTCCCAAGAACAAGCTTTAAGTCCCTGCAGAAGGGGATGGCTCCTTACCTGAGCACTTTTAAGACAGAGCAAAGTCCTTGTCTGTGTACACAGGAATACCAAGACCATTTTTAATCTTTTCATCTTAAAAACACTGGACAAGCAACCAAAGAGGTTTGAAGAGTCATAGAAAAGAAGCAGGAAAAGGCAAACAACGAGAATAAAACTGACCCAAGAAGGAAGAGCAGACTTAAGATCAGGAACACAATCATATAATGTGCAGGGCCCAGTGAAAAAAAATTGGGGGCCCTTTATTTAAAAATTATTAAAGATTTTAGATGGCTATAGCAGAGCATGAGGTCACGAAACATCTTCTAAGGACAGGGCTCTGTGATATGCACAGTTGCATACCCATGAAGCAGGCCCTTCTTGTTTAAAACACAGAAACAACTTGAATAAATCTTTATGGGCTACTCTTAGAGAGATTTGAAATGATAATCAGTTCCACAAACCAACAGTAAGACATAATAAAGGGAAAAAAAATAGGAGACAAGAAAGAACTCATGAAGTTTAAATATATTTAGAGATGAACCAAGGAGATGTTTAAATACATTTAGATATACAGCAAGGAGAGATAAGAAAGCCTTCTTCGGTGATCAATGCAAAGAAATAGAGGAAAACAAGAAAATGGGAAAGACTAGAGATCTCTTCAAGAAAATTAGAGATACCAAGGAACTTTTCATGAAAAGATGGGCACAATAAAGAAGAGAAATAGTATGAGCCTAACAGAAGCAGAAGATATTAAGAAGAGGTGGCAAGAATACACAGAAGAACTGTACAAAAAAGACCTTCACGTCACAGATAATCATGGTGGTGTGATCACTTACCTAGAGCCAGACATCCTGGAATGTGAAGTCAAGTGGGCTTTAAGAGGCATCACTAGTGGAGGTGATGGAATTCCAGTTGAGCTATTTCAAATCCTAAAAGATGATGCTGTGAAAATGCTGCACTCAATATGCCAGCAAATTTGGAAAACTCAGCAGTGGCCACAGGACTGGAAAAATTCAGTTTTCATTCCAATCCCAAAGAAAGGCAATGCCAAAGAATGTTCAAACTACCACACAATTGCCCTCATCTCACATGTTAGCAAAGTAATACTCAAAATTCTTCAAGCCAGGCTTCAAAAGTACATGAACTGTGAAATTCCAGATGTTCAACCTGGATTTAGAAGAGGCAGAGGAACTGGAGATCAAATTGCCAACATCTGTCGGATCATCAAAAAAGCAAAAGAGTTCCAGAAAAACATCTACTTCTGCTTTATTGATTATGGCAAAGCCTCTGACTGTATAGATCACAACAAACTGTGGAAAATTCCTAATGAGATGGGAATACCAGACCACCTGACCTGCCTCCTGCGAAACCTGTATGCAGGTCAAGAAGCAACAGTTATAACTGGACATGGAACAACAGACTGGGTCCAAATTGGGAAAGGAGTACATCAAGATTGTATGTTGTCACCCTGCTAATTTAACTTATATGCAGAGTACATTATGTGAAATGCTGGGCTGGATGAAGCACAAGCTGGAATCAAGATTGCTGGGAGAAATATCAATAACCTCAGATATGCAGATGACACCACCCTTATGGCAGAAAGTGAAATGAAACTAAAGAGCCCCCTGATGAAAGTAAAAGAGGAGAGTGAAGAAGCTGGCAAAAACTCAACATTCAAAAAACTAAAATCATGGCATTCTGTCCCATCACTTCATGGCAAATAGTTGGGGAAACAATGGAAACAGTGAGAGACTTATTTTATTGGGCTCCAAAATCACTGCAGATCGTGACTGCAACCATAAAATTAAAAGACACTTTCTCCTTGAAAGAAAAGTTATGAGTAACCTAGACAGCATATTAAAAAGCAGAGACATTACTTTGCCAACAAAGTCTGTCTAGTCAAAGCTGTGGTTTATCCAGTAGTCATGTATTGATGTTAGAGTTGGACTATAAAGAAAGTGAGCACCGAAGAACTGATGCTTTTGAACTGTGGTGTTGGAGGAGACTCTTGAGAGTCCCTTGGAGTGCAAGGATATCCAGCCAGTCCATCCTAAAGGAAATCAGTCCTGAATATTCATTGATAGGACTGATGTTGAAGCTGTAATTTCAATACTTTGGCCTCCTGATGCGAAAAACTCACTCATTAGAAAGGACTCTGATGCTGGGAAAGATTGAAGGTGGGAGGAGGAGGGGATGACAGAGGATGAGATGGCTGGATAGCATCACTGACTCAAAAGATGTGAGTTTGAGCAGGCTCCAGGAGATGGTGATGGATAGGGAAGCCTGGTGTGCTGCAGTCCATGGAGTCACAAAGAGTTGGACACGACTGAGCGACTGAACTTAACTGAGAGATGCACCAAAGTTTTCCTTCAGCTTTTTATTTGGCCTACTTCTGCTAATTGGCTTTGGTTTCAACCTCACTTTTTGGAAAGTCAAAAAGGTGAAGCTTCCTTGTCATTTTGGCATTTCTCAGCTTGTATATGAAAAGTTGATTTCCCAGGTGGCTGAGGGGTAAACAATCTGCCTGCCAACGCAGGAGATGCGGGTTCAAACCCTGGGTTGAGAAGATACCCTGGAGGAGAAAATGGCAACCCACTTTAGTATTCTTGCCTAGAGAATCCCATAGACATGGAGTATGGCCAGCTACAGTCCCTGGAGTCACAGAGTCAGACACAACTGAGCAACTGAGCATGCGTGCATTTGAAAAGTAACTGAGTTCCCATGAACTTTAATTGGCATATCAATGTCACTAAAAGTAACAGCCCCTCCAGTTCAGATTTATTTTTCACATTTGAGTATTTACTGCTTTTGGAGTAAAAGATTCTTGTGTATTTCATATGTTGAATTCTATTAGTAATTTAAGTATAACTATGTATTTATTATTACAAGTGTAAAAATGCTGTAATATTTAATGACGCTTGTATAAATTTGCATTTTCATGAGAAATGTAGTTTCTTTCAAACACCTAAAGTGAGAAGTAAATTGGCAACCAGTTCGAATACTGAATAAAAATTCATAACCTGAATCTGGAAATCAGTGCCATAGCACATAATGTGAATGCTATAAATATTACAAACACTTTTCTATATTTATCTTATTGGAAACGCACAACAATCCTTTGAGATAAGTAGAGATCATTATGCACATTAGATATTTGAGAGCACAGAGGCTCAGAGTAGTTAGATTTTGCCAAGGTCACCCATGCTGAAAATGGAGGCAAACAGAACCAATCCAGATTTTTTTTCTCAAAATCCACTGTTATTTCATACCACATGTGTTTTCAGGATAACTATGGATGACTCCGCTTTCACTTTCATCAAGAGGTCTTTAGTTCTTCACTTTCTGCCACAAGAGTGGTGTCATCTGCATCTCTGAGGTTATTGATATTTCTCCTGGCAATCTTGATTCCAGCTTGTGTTTCCTCCAGCCCAGAGTTTCCTCATGATGTACTCTTCATATAAGTTAAATAAGCAGGGTGACAAGATACAGCCTTGACATACTCCTTTTCCTATTTGGAATCAGTCTGTTGTTCCATGTCCAGTTCTAACTGTTGCTTCCTGACCTGCATACAGGTTTCTCAAGAGGCAGGTCAGGTGGTCTGGTGTTCCCATCTCTTTCAGAATTTTCCACTATTGAGGCTGAAACTCCAATACTTTGGCCACCTGATGTGAAGAGATGACTCATTGAAAAAGACCCTGATGCTGGGAAAGATTGAGGGCAGGTAAAGGGGATGACAGAGGATGAGATGGTTGGATGGCATCATCGACTCAATGGACATGGGTTTGGGTGGACTCTGGGAGTTGGTGATGGACAGGGAGGCCTGGTGTGCTGCGGTTCATGGGGTCACAAAGAGTCGGACATGACTGAGCGACTGAACTGAACTGAACTGATGGATGACTCACGTCAAATATTTTGCTAAATAAATGGAAAAGATTACTTAAAAGTGTAGTCATTATTAAGGATTCATTGGACCAGACTTTTTAAAAAAAACTATGAAAAAATTCCTGAAAAGACTGTTTCAAACTGGGTTCCACAGTACATTAAAATGGTAAGATGATTGGGATGAAGTATGTAGGTTATGCTCAAAGCTGGAAGAATGCCAAGGTACCATCTCCACTTCAATCAGAGAAGATGGAGTTTTATTTTTCTTAGATATCAGGCATATGAGTAAGATATCTTTTGAAGTAAGGATTTGATGATTAAACAAACAAACAAAAAAACAATTAAATAAAATAAGATGATAAAAAGCCAGTGAGACACTGACCTGCATTATTGTTAATAAAACAATGTTTTCAGTGTTTTATCTATGGCCCAACAAATAGCAAGTGAATAACTGAAAATTTACCTCTTGTTTAGCAATCCCCTCCATATAGATCTTTATGGATAGCACACTGCCTATGATTTAATTTTGAGCTTCTTTTAGATATTATTTTCTAAAACATGAACCATGAACAGGAGCTTGGGTATAATGGCTTTAAAAGAATTACATGCGAGTATTTCAGTCTTTTCCTGACATCATTTCCACAATTCCTATTGTTATGAGTTCTCAATAATTCCACTTTCTTTTACACAGAAATACCATGATCACAATTCTCTGGAAAAAAAAGACCAATTTTATATATATAGTCAGCCATGTGTAAAGCCAGATTTACTTACAAGAGCATAAATCATGCATTTGCACCTGCATAAAAAATCCTGCACTGTACAAATTATTTGCTTTTGCCAAGATGATATTAAATAGAGCCAAACCTAGGAAAACTGTGGCGTTTTCTATTCCTATCCTCTGTCTGAAGTTTCTCCCATGCTTTGTCGGACCTATGTCCTAATCACATAAGTAGCACAGGCTATCATTTATTAAATTCCTCTTCTGCATCAGGCATTTTGCACATGCTATTTGTGAAACTCAGCACAACTCTGCAAGACATTTGTAAGTTTCCATATTTTTCAGATGAGAAAAGTGTGGTTCAGGACACCAAAGAGAATCACACTGATAATCGCTGTGGTTTCATAGCTACTTTTTCACGTTACTTTCTACAAGATTTTCTTTCTAGACTTTGAAGGGAAATTGAGGATAAAATTTGATATATTCCTTTGTGGCCTAGGCTTATTTTGTAAATTAACTTGATATATGAAGGAGTTGCTGAATACTGTTTTTATTCAAATTTGATATCTTTCCTGACTTTCTGATACTTTTCAAGATCAAATTTCCAGGAGTAAATTTGTCAAGAGTATGTCACAATTTCATGATCAGAAAGAAACATTTTGTAACATTTTTACTTTGCAAAATAATGTTTTTTTTCTTTTCATTTCCCTTTGTAAAAGTATCAGTTGTAGATATTGCTGAGCTTATTTCCATTATTCACTTTATTGTCAGTGACATTGTTTCAAGTTCTTCAAATGTTTGCTTCCTTTCCCACTTTGAAGGTCTGCACTTCAGTCAAATTGTTCACATTTTTAGTGTCAACTTTGTTTTTCAGTTTTGTCTATTTTGAATATATTATATATATAAATAAAGAATGACTTTAGTGCAACAGTATTTAAGGTTTTCGGATTTAGTGGTGTTATGAGTTATGTTTCAGTATTTAATACTCACATAGAAGAAATAAATGAAAGATCCACTTTTCCACAGATAAACCAGCCAAGGGAAAAGAGAGCTGGAGGGCATAAGAGAGTGGTCACTGGGAAGATGGTGCTGCGGGGCTATAGGGAAAATTTAAATGACTGAAATAATCAATAACTTACTTATTCTCGGGATGATTATATAATAGTTTCTGTTATTTTATAGACAAATCTATTTTTGTCTTATAAATTAATACTTCATGTCCATTTCAATTTTTATCTTATTTTGCTTTTTTTAGTTGGTGTGTGGTTCTGCAACATGCTTTCTTAAGCAACAGAGGTAAAAAAAGAAAAAATATCACAGGAATTCTATGATCTTATTGTGCATGGATGGATAGCATCACAACTCAAAGGGTACATAGTAATGTTCCTCCCTATTTCAGTTTATGGACTTTGTTCCAATTAGTCAACACAAAACTAAAATAATTCTTTAAAGTACACGTAAGTCTTAATTGTTTCGTGATCAGATTCTTTTATTTAATAAGGATCAAATAAACAGGTTACTTCTTTTTATCAGAAATTCACACTCTTTTCTCTACTCCATTAAAAAAAATATATCTAAAATGAAAACTTCTTTCCACAAGAATTTATTTAAATTTGTCACCTAGTTTTACATGCTTCCATTTTAACCTCTAGTTAAATATGCACACATTTGGTCAATTACAGATATACATGCAGAATATTTTATGAGAGACACTATGGAATTGTAAAAAAGTGTTCTGGTCTTTGAATCAGGAAAACAGATCTCTAGCTCATGTTTGCCAGTAACTGTCAGTACACACTGCAGCAAATCACTTCAGTGATCTGGACTTTAGTTTCCTGATCTACAAAGTGCAATGGTTAATTTACATAATTTCTAACTCTTTATGCTCTAATATTCTAATGAGTCTATTCTTTCTCCCCACCTCACTAAGAAATCACAATGATGGAGAATGATGAGAAAGACTTCAAACTATATAGTTTTATTTATTTCCTTTAAACATGTTTAAATAGAAATAAAACAGTTTTCATGGTCTTCAGAAGGCTCTCAGATCTATCTATAGATTTTAGGCATTGAATAAAATTCACTGTGTATGTGTGTGTTCTTTGGTAGACTGGTAACTATTAACTTAATATGACATTTCCTTCTTATTTTTCCTTTCAGAGAAAAGAAATCAAATTTAGAATTAAACATTATAACCCTTATTATTTCATTCTTTGCAACTGCATAAAATGGTTTACAAATGAGATTAGTATGTATTTGAGAGAAAAATTTGCAGGTTAACCTTCTTGATATTGGTTAATTGCAACCTTCTGTGAGTCTATGGTAACCTTATTTCCAGGGTTAGAGCCAGTTTTTTGCATTAGCTCTTCCAAAGGGACCACATGTCAAATATCCTTGGAACAGGGTACAATTTAAATTACTGGTGGTCTACTAGTTATTTTCGGTCTAGGAGAACAAACACCAGATGTATTATAGACAGACTTTAAAGGGCATTATAAAGAGAAATTGGCTGGGGTGGTGTTGTGGGGGAATGATCCATTTCTCAAACTGTGGGATCCAGCCACTGTTGCTCTGCATAATAATCTCATTCTAGAAGAATTCAATTCATATTCATCATCATGTTCTTTGAAATCATGAATGAAGATTCTGTGCATAGAGCAACCTTATACAAGCAAGACATAATTCACTCCTGATCTCTAGCAAGTGACTTGGAATTTGCATGCCTGAATTAAAGAGAGGAATTGATGATGTACAGTGTGTCAAATCTTATTTAAGTTTACTTGATAGTGTCCTGTGGTTTTGTTTGAAAATCAAAATATTTACTAGTTCAAGAAACAGTTTAGGAAAAGTATGTATAAAATTAATCAGCTTATTAAAGATGAAATAATTTTAAAGCCCAAATCACTTTTCTTCTCTGTAGAGCAAATTTTTCCTGGGGATTTTGCCAATATTTTCAGTTTCTCTTACAACCCCCTCTCCATTTACCTTCCCTGATCTCCAACTATACAGTGCTTTGGGGGTGACACTGACACTCAGCATAACTATTAAACATGACTTTGTTAACTGCTCAGTGAGGCCTGGTGTGAACTGAGTGGCCACCATCGCCAGCTGTGCAAAGCCTTTGATCTTTATTTACATTTTGATTTCACATATTGGCAATAGAGGTGGAGATTTTCTAACCAACACTGGTAAATGGATTTAAAATTCTATACAAATATTCTTTTTAGCCATTATCTAATAGTTAGAATCTATTAGAAACCTTTTCAACATAGGGTTATAACACAATGAAGAAAATAACTCCTACTTATTTTCTCAAACATAAAGAAATATACACACTACATTTTAAGGTAAACATATTTCCTATTGAGCCTTGACCATTTTCTACCCTATATCTACATTTCCATCAGGAGTCATTTAAAGTTCTTACCATTTATACCAGCTCAAGAATATCACTGGACAATGTGCGTTATAGGATTCACCTGAAAATATTTGCATTCTTTGAAACAATGAAATACAATTCCTTAAGGTATTATTAGGGAGATAAAGATCAATCAGGGAATTTTATTACAGTATCTAAGTATTTGTAAATACATACATTTTAAAGTTCTTTTAAATCAGACATAGGGATTATAGAAAGAATCTTATAGGCATGACTAAATACACCAGGATTTAAATCTGGAAATTTTAAACGTTCTTATGCATTTTGAATTAACAAAGCATATATGTGTACTTGCAATCAATATGTACAGACACATTTGTACATCTATCTCTATCTTCAGTTCAGTTCAGTCGCTCAGTCATTTCTGACTCTTTGAGACGCCATACACTGCAGTACTCCAGGCCTCCCTGTCCATCACCAACTCCCGAAGTCCACTCAAACTCATGTCTATTGAGTCGGTGATGCCACCCAACCATCTCATCCTCTGTCATTCCCTTCTCCTCCTGCCCTCAATCTTTCCCAGCTTCAGGGTCTTTTCAAATGAGTTTCAGCTCTTCTCATCAGGTGGCCAAAGTATTGGAGTTTCAGCTATACCTTCATTCCTACCAATGTATATTCAGGACTGATTTCCTTTAGGATGGACTGGTTTGATCTCCTTGCAATCCAAGGGACTCTCAAGAGTTTACTCCAATACCACAGTTCAAAAGCATCAATTCTTCGGCATTCAGCTTTCTTTATGGTCCAACTCTCACATCCATACACGAATACTGTAAAACCATAGCCTTGACTAGACGGACCTTTGTTGGGGCTTCCCTTGTGGCTCAGCTGGTAAAGAATCCAACCACAATGCGGGATACCCAGGTTCAATTCCTGGGTTGGGAAGATCCCCTGGAGAAGGGAAAGGCTACCCAATTCCAGTATTCTGGTCTGGAGAATTTCATGAGCTTTTCAACATTCAATCTCTTTTATGGGATCAGATAATTACATGAAGCCAAAGAATATTTAGAAGCAATGATATCATGTTAGACATGAATCACATTACAGAAGAAATAATCTACAATGTTTAACCTGTTTCTTAATGAAAAAATATTTTAGAAATGAGATATTTAATGTAGAATTACTTATAATAAATCTAGAAACAACCAAATCTACAGTAACCCTGTTGGTCATCTAATGGCATATCCTGAATGATTTAATCTAAAGTAATTGACAGTCCCTGAAGATCCTTGTATGCACCAGGACCTAAGGACCTCACAGAGACTGAAACAGAACTGTGTTTGAACATCTCCCTTGGAGGTACGGGCCAGCAGTGGACTGCCACAGGGACAGGGGCTCTGGGTGCAGCAGATTGGGTATGGCAAAAGCCCACCTGGAGGAGGTCACCATTAACCCCACCATAGGGCTGCCAGAACTTACACAGGACTGGGAAATAGAGTCCTGGAGGGCACAAACAGAACCTTGTGCACCAGGACCCAGGAGAAAGGAGCAGTGACCCCACCAGAGACTGATCCAGACTTGCCTGTGAGTGCTGAGGACTCTCCAGCGGAGGCGTGGCTCGGTGGTGGCCTGCTGCAGGGCTGGGGGCACTGAGTGCAGCAGTGCACGCATGGGATCTTTTGAAGGAGGTCACCATTATCTTCATGACCTCCACCAAGTTTGCCCCAGGAAAAGAGCAGGGAGGAACAGAGCTCCACCCATCAATAGAAAATTGGATTGAAGATTTACTGAGCATGGCCATCAGAATAAGATCCAGTTTCCCCCTCAGTCGGTCTCTCCCATCAGGAAAGTTCCATAAGCCTCTTATCCTTCTGCATCAGAGGGCAGACAGACTGAAAACCACAATCACAGAAAACTAACCAATCTAATTACATGGACAACAGCCTAGCCTAACTCAATGAAACTATGAGCCATGCCGTGTAGGGCTACCCAAGACAGACAGGTATTGGGGGAGAGTTTGACAAAATGTGGTCCACTGGAGAAGGGAATGGCAAACCACTTCAGTATTCTTGCCTTGAGAACCTCATGAGAAGTATGAAAAGGCAAAAAGATAGGACACTGAAAGATGAACTCCCCTGGTCAGTAGGTGCCCAATATGCTACTGGAGAAGAGTGGAAAAATAACTCCAGAAAGAATGAAAAGATGGAGCCAAAGCAAAAACAATGTCCAGTTGTGCATGTGACTGGTGATGGAAGTAAGGTCCAATGCTGTAAGAGCAATATTGCATAGGAACTTGGAATGTTAGGTCTGTCAATCAAGGCAAATTGGAAGTGGTCAAACAGGAGATAGCAAAAGTGAATGTTGACATTTTAGGAATCAGGGAAATAAAATGGACTAGAATGGGTGAATTTAACTTAGATGACCATTATATCTACTACTGTGGGCAAGAATCCCTTAGAAGAAATGAAATAGCCATCGTCGTCAACAAGAGTCTGAAAGGCAGTTGTACGCAATCTCAAAAACGACAGAATGATCTCTGTTTGTTTCCAAGGCAAACCATTCAATATCACAGTAATCCAAGACTATGCCCTGACCAGTAATGCTGAAGAAGCTGAAGTTGACAGTTCTATGAAGACCTACAAGACCTTTTAAAACTAACAACCCAAAATGATGTCATTTTCTTTATAGGGGACTGGAATGCAAAAGTAGGAAGTCAAGAAATACCTGGAGTAACAGGCAAATTTGGCCTTGGAGTACAAAATGAAGCAGGGCAAAGGCTATCAGAGTTTTTCCAACAACACAAGAGAAGACTGTATACATGGACATCAACAGATGGTCAACACCGAAATCAGATTGATGATATTCTTTGCAACCAAAGATTGGGAAACTCTAAACAGTCAGCAAAAACAAGACTGGGAACTGACTGTGGCTCAGATCATGAACTCCTTATTGCCAAATTTAGACTTGAATTGAAGAAAATAGTAAAACCACTAGACCATTCAGTTCAGTTCAGTTCAGTCGCTCAGTCGTGTCCGACTCTTTGAGACCTCATGAATCACAGCACGCCAGGCCTCCCTGTCCACCACCAACTCCCGGAGCTCACTCAAACTCATGTCCATCGAGTCAGTGATGCCATCCATCCATCTCATTCTCTGTCGTCCCCGACTCCTCCCACCCCCAATCCTTCCTAGCATCAGACTCTTTTCCAGTGAGTCAACTCAATGCATGAGGTGGCCAAACTATTGCAGTTTCAGCTTTAGCATCAGTCCTTCCAATGAACACCCAGGATTGATCTCCTTTAGAATGAACTGGTTGGATCTCCTTGCAGTACAAGGGACTCTCAAGAGTCTTCTCCAGCACCACAGTTCAAAAGCATCAATTCTTCTGTGATCAGCTTTCTTCACAGTCCAACTCTCACATCTATACATGACCACGGGAAAAACCATAGCCTTGACTAGACGGACTTTTGTTGGTATGACCTAAAACAAATCCCTTACGATTATACAGTGGAAGTGAGAAATAGATTTAAGGGACCATATCTGATAGACAGAGTGCCTGAAGAACTATGGATGGAGATTCATGACACTGTATAGGAGACAGGGATTAAGAGCATCCCCAAGAAAAAGAAATGAGAAAAAGCAAAATGGCTATCTGAGGAGGCCTTACAAATAGCTGTGAAAAGAAGAGAAGCGAAAAGCAAAGGAGAAAAGGAGAGATATACCCACTTGAATGCCGAGTTCCAAAGAATAGCAAGGAGAGATAAAAAGCCTTCCCTCTGTGATCAGTGCAAAGCAATAGAGAAAACAATAGAATGGGAAAAACTAGAGATCTCTTCAAGAAAATTAGAGATACCAAGGGAACATGTCATGCAAAGATGGGCTCGATAAAGGACAGAAGTTGTATGGACCCAGCAGAAGCAGGTGGCAAGAATAGACAGAAGAACTGTATAAAAAAGATCTTCACGACCCAGATAATCACAATGGTGTGATCACTTACCTAGAGCCAGCCATCATGGAATGTGAAGTCAAGTGGACCTTAGGAAGCGTCAAAGCTAGTGGAGGTGATGGAATTCCAGTTGAGCTATTTCAAATCCTAAAAGATGATGCTGTGAAAGTACTGCACTCAATGTGGCAGATAATTGGGAAAACTCAGCAGTGGCCACAGGACTGGAAAAAGTCAGCTTTCATACCAATCTCAAAGAAAGGCAATGCCAAAGAATGCTCAAACTACCACACAATTTCACTCATCTCACACACTAGTAAGTAATGCTCAAAATTCTCCAACCCAGGGTTCAACAATATGTGAACCATGAACTTCGAGATGTTCAAGCTGGATTTAGAAAAGGCAGAGGAACCAGAGATCAAATTGCCAGCATCCACTGGATCATCAAAAAACCAAGAGAATTAAAAAAAAAAAATCTGCTTTATTGACTATGCCAAAGCCTTTGACTGTGTGGATCACAATAAACTGTGGAAAATTCTGAAAGAGATGGGAATACCACACCACCCGACCTGCCTCCTGAGAAATCTGTATACAGGTCAAGAAGCAACAGTAGAACTGGACATGGAACAATAGCCTGGTTCCAAATAGGAAAAGGAGTTGTCAAGGCTGTATATTGTCACCCTGCTTATTTAACTTATATGCAGAGTACATCATGAGAAATGTTGTGCTAGATGAATCACAAACTGGAATCAAGAATGCCAGGAGAAATATCAGTAACGTCAGATATACAGATGACACCACCCTTAAGGCAGAAAGTGAAGAAGAACTAAAGAGCCTCTTGATGAAAGTGAAAGAGAAGAGTGAAAAAGTTGGCTTAAAGCTCAACATTCAGAAAACTAAGATCATGGCATCCGGTCTCATCACTTCATGCAAATATATTGGGAAACAGTGGAAACAGTGGCACGCTTTATTTTTTGGGGTTCCAAAATCACTGCAGATGGTGACTGCAGACATGAAATTAAAAAACTCTTACTCCTTGGAAGGAAAGTTATGAAAAACCTAGACAGCCTGTTAAAAAGCAGAGACATTACTTTGTCAACAAAGGTCCGTCTAGTCAAGGCTATGGTTTTTCCAGTAGTCCTGTATGTATGTGATAGTTCTACTATAAAGAAAGCTGAGCACAGAAAAATTGATGCTTTTGAACTGTGGTTTTGGAGAAGACTCTTGAGATTCCCTTGGATTGCAAGAAGATCCAACCAGTCCATCCTAAAGAAAATCAATCCTGAATATACATTGGGAGGACTGATGTTGAAGCTGAAAGTCCAATACTTTGGCCACCTGATGAGAAGAGCTGACTCATTTGAAAAGACCCTGATGATCGGAAAGATTGAAGGCAGGAGGAGAAGGGGACAACTGAGGATGAGATGGTTGGATGGCATATCTGATTCAATGGACATGAGTTTGAGTGGACTCCGGGAGTTGGTGATGGACAGGGAGGATTGGCATGCTGCAGTGTATGGGATTGCAAAGTCGGACATAACTGAGTGACTGAACGGAACTGAAAGATTCTGGAGGCTTAAGAGGTGTTAACTTTTTGTCTTTTGAAAGCGTACCGTATGACATTTCCATTAGCAATTTAAGAGGTTGAGCACTGTTTACTGTAATGTGGACTTAAAGGTTTTTCAAAAAAGAAGGGGTTTGTTCAAATATAATTGACAAATCTTGGGAATGGCTTTCCAATGGGCCCTTTTTCAATGGTCATTCTTCTCTTGCTGTTACTCTTTAGTGCCAACACTAAACATCTGAATTTGTAAAATCTGATTAATGTCTGAATTTTTTTGTTTGTTTCACATAATATTTGTAAGATATATATAATTATCCCCATTTGCAAGCAATGAAATTAAACCCAAAATATTGTCTCCAAGCAGACTGTGGACAAACCATGAATAATTGGGACACTGGTTTATGGGCTTGCTGGAATTGGCACGTGAGTTCAACAAGCTTCTGAATTCAAGAAAGTAATTTAGCAGTTCTACTGACCTATGCCTCAGAATTAGTAGGAAACTTTAAAACATATATTCATCTGTATTCACAAAATATTTAGCATTTGTTCTTTCAACATTCTTTGTTCTTTCAACATTTGTTCCTCTAGTATGTTCTTCAAACTAAAAATACACGATGTTAATAAAGGCTTTGCTTTCAAGGAGCTAAGAGCCAAAAGTGAGAGAGAAGTCATGTGATAAATATTTTATTCAGTTTATGTACAAATCAAGAGGAAGGAACTACTTTTTGTCTGGTGAAGACAGAGAATTCAGTAAAGGTGTTGGATTATAAGATGGAATGATGAATGATTATGAGGTAGATAAACTGGGAAAAGTATGTTCCAAGTAGAGGGGGTCCTCCATGGGCATTTTTGGGTTAAGTGCACAGGACATTTATAAAGCTTGCCAATAGTTCTGGTGAGCTTTGACATTTCCTTGAGTGGAGAAATTTGCCATGAGATGAAACTGGAGACTTTGATTGGAACTGGGTTGGGTTCACCACCAAGTGTACATGTGACTCTAACAGCCAGCTACACTTTGAGAGCTGAATTAAGAGACAGACCACCACCAAGACTGCAGGCTGGCCACTGGTGATACATCCATGGAGCTGATGAGATTAGCACTGAAAAGGCTTTGAAAAAGGAGCTGACATTGAAGCCATACTCACTGAAAGCTGATCATAACTTGTGGTCTGTTAAAGCAAAAGTAACAACATTCACATCAATTTCTCAGGCAAATAAATGTCATGACCATATTTTGAGATCATTCTGGTGTAGAATAAATTTGAGATAGATAATGGAGACACTGTAGAAATTTATAACATTATTAGAGTAGTACAAGGAAAAAGGTGATAAGAATGTAAATAAGAAAAAAAGAGTAATAAAGGTTATTTGAAAAATATGAGCCAACAGGTAGATAGCAGGGACTTATTTAATACGAAAAGGTTAAACAAAGCAGAAAAAATGAAAATAATCGCTGTTTCTTCCTTAAAAAAATTCCCACTACTGGAGATAAGATGGTAAGGCAGGGAGGGTGTATGGAGAAGATAATGAAGTCCCTTTTGGATATTTGAAGGACTTTCAAAATGTCCACATTGATGGTGCTCAGTAATTACCAGCTCAAATCTAGATCTCAGGAAGAGGTAGAGACGTGACATAACAGTATTGCACTCACTGGGCTGTACAGAAAGCAAAAAAAAAAAGAGAGAATAATAATAATATTAATAATTAAGTTCCACAGAGACCGACTCTGAAACAAGGATAAACATATGAGTGATTTATGAAGGAGTCACCCCAGGTAATGTGGGAAAGGAGGGGAGAGGCAAAACAGGGAAGGGGAATAAGCCAAACTAAGGAGCATCTCAGGCAAACCCTCCAGAGGGTAGCTTCACCATGACGCTGTAGAGGAACTCAGAAGTTTAAGACTTGTCTCAGTGTTTTTCCTTCAGGCAAGGGCGCTTTGGAAACTTTCAGTATTGCTTACCATTTAGCGATAACAATTTCTAAGCCCTTGCAGTCACCCTCAGATGAAGAGTCACAGATGCTGAACACTGATAGCGAAATTACACAGTGGATGGGTGGATGAGAAGGGACATGCTGAGTGGGAGGACAACATCATCCTAACTATCTAAACCCAGTGATTAACTATCATTTGTTTCTGGAATATTAGGCACAAGTTGATGTGAGAAGGAAACATGAAGTGGCTGGACAACAGGAGTAGAAATGAAGAGATTTGACTTTAGGACTCATCTCAGTTTGGTGTAATGGGATTTTTCCAGTTCCTTGACCTCTTTATACTACAATCTTTGAAACTGTTAAATGGACAAAATGACATTTGCCTTGCTGCTTGGAAAATAATTTGATGTAATGAAAAAAAAATAAAAGCAAGTAAAATTTCAAACTGGAGCTGAAGAATCTTTTTAAAAAAATTCTGTTTTGGAATGTTACAACTATTAAAAATAATCTTTAATAAACTATATGTAAATGGCAAATATTATGATCCAGACCTCTCTCTATTATACTACCAATTCAAGAATGATTTAAGGACTGAAGAGAAATCAGCTTTATCAGAAATGATTAAAATGTTTCTCTTGAAAATCAACTCCTATTGTTCAAGTTCAGAAGAAAGGAAACTTTTGCCATCAACAGCTAAGAACTTGGCAAAAACAAATGTACTGTTCTGTTCTTCTCCTTGTTAAAACTTTTTTTCACAGTTAGGTTCTTCCATTCATCCATCTTCTGTGAATAGATATTATCCAAATTTATAGGCATTAATAGTTATATTTGGGGCTTCCCTGGTGGCTCAGAGGTTAAAGCGTCTGCCTCCAATGCGGGAGACCCGGGTTCGATCCCTGGGTCGGGAAGATCCCCTGGGGAAGGAAACGGTAACCCACTCCAGTTATTCTTGCCTGGAGAATCCCATGGAGGGAGAAGCCTGGTAGGCTACAGTCCACGGGGTCGCATAGAGTTGGACACGACTGAGAGACGGAATGGAACGGAACGGAATAGTTATATGACTTTAGGACATTTGTTTAATATCTGTGTCTGTTTACTCATCTACAAAATGGGAGATAATATATATTTCATTAGTATTAGTGAGTAAAGTGCTCTGAGCAATTTCCAGCACACAGAAACATAAAAAGAGCTCTGTAGTTGCTTGCTGATATATATATATATATATATTAGTTATATATATAATATTTATTTATATATATTTATTATATATAAATATATAAAGGCTACCCACTTCAGTATTCTGGCCTAGAGAATTCCATGGACTGTATAGTCTATAGGGTTGCAAAGAGTTGGACGTGACTGAACGACTTTC
Organism: Moschus berezovskii; assembly: GCF_049115385.1. Classification (NCBI taxonomy): domain Eukaryota; kingdom Metazoa; phylum Chordata; class Mammalia; order Artiodactyla; family Moschidae; genus Moschus; species Moschus berezovskii. The sequence continues at coordinate 46,378,666 of NC_142462.1, forward strand.
ACTTTTCATGTATTTTTATGTTTTATACACATATATTTCATGTCACAAGGGTCATATATGCATATATATACATGTAAATGTATATAGTGCTTCCCTGATGAATCATCGGTAAAGAATTCGCCTGCAATGCAGGAGACCTTCTGCAATGTAAGAGATGCAAGAGATATTGGTTCGATCACTGGGTTGGCAAGATCCCCTCGAGTGGGAAATGGCAACCCACTCATTCTTGCCTGGAAAATTCCAAGGACAGAGGAGCCTGGCAGTCTACAGTTCACGGGGTCACAGAGTCAGACACAACTGAAGTGACTGAGCATGCACACACCATAGGTATATATAATAAAACATAAATAAATTTTTGCATACCAGAGGATTATAACTGTTAGAGCCATAGAGGGTATTCAACAATATGTTAAATGAGTGGTTGAATTCTGTCCTGATTCTTTGGCTTCTAAAAATAGGGAAAATAACTGAAATTATTAAAAATAATAATTAAAAATACTATCTCTTCTATTCTGCCCCCATTAATGTCCATTATATACTGAGTCTGGGGAAATTACTTACTTTTAAGAGCACTAATGTATTCAGTGAATTAAACTCAAACATTCAAAGAACCAAGATCATGGTATCTGGTCCCATCACTTCATGGCAAATAGATGGGGAAACAATGGAAACAGTGACAGACTTTATTTATTGGGCTTCAAAATCACTATAGATTGTGACTGCAACCATGAAACTATAAGATGCTTGCTCCTTGGAAGAAAAGCTATCACCAACCTAGACAGCATATTAAAAAGTAGAGACATTACTTTGCCAACAAAAAGCTATGGTTTTTCCAGTAGTCATGTATGGATGTGAGAGTTGGACCATAAAGAAAGCTGAGCGCTGAAGAATTGATGCTTTTGAACTGTGATATTGGAGAAGACTCTTGAGAGTCCCTTGGACTGCAAGGAGATCAAATCAGCCAGTCCTAAAGGAAATCAGTCCTGCATATTCATTGGAAGTACTGATGCTGAAGCTGAAACTCCAATACTTTGGCCACCTGATGTGAAGAACTGACTCATTGGAAAAAACTCTGATGCTGGGAAAGATTGAGGGCAGGAAGAGAAGGAGGCACAGAGGATGACATGGTGGATGGCATCACCAACTCGATAGACATGAGTTTGAGCAGGCTCCGGAAGTTGGTGATGGACAGGGAGGCCTTGTGTGCTGCAGTCCATGGGTTTGCAAAGAGCAGGACAGGACTGAGTGACTGAACTGACTGACTGATTGATGCAATTCATAGCTAGCTTATTTACTTTAAAATTTGCTTTTTAATCCTATATGTATGCCACATATAGGATGACATAATTAAAATATCCGTTATTTTTAAAGTAGCTTTTTTCACACATAAGATGGTGTTGGACCAATAGATAAGGTATTTAGCTAACAAGATTTCTGAAAGTATGTCAACCGAATTATAAAAATGTACAAGATTAAATCATTTATTTAAATATGATTAAAAAGATATATCCTTTTAAGGTGCTTCATTGTATATGCTTTTTGTGAAATATTTCATTTTGTAAATGTCATATTGTTTTCTGTTTGGTATATGTAAAATTTTGCTCAGCACGAATGGTTCATAACTTTCTTACAATTAAAAAGCACTCAGCAGATCTGGTGGTCCAGTTCCTTCACTGAGTGTAGTTGGTTATCTGATTCTCTAAAAACACCCAAGTTCCACATTTGGTTCTAGACCAATTAACCTCTGCCACTTATAATTACTTAAAAAAGTCCACTAAGGACCTTAGAGAATGATTAATTGTAAAATGGAATGGAATACCTGAGAGTTGGATTAAATACTGTTGATATTCAGTCTATGATAAGAAAATGATTGCATCATGGACAAAGCTGCGGTGAGGAAGGCAGCTGAGCCACATCACTTCCTGCTCTACCAGTGTGACCATTGGTGACCAGGGGTTTCAAAGCCAGTGTTCTTTGTATTAATGGCTTATTCCTGTACATCACCAGTCTCGCTTTTAGCCTAACATACTTTCTGCTTAGCCAGTTCCATTCAGGATTTTCTAGTTCCTTCCCATTTGGCTGCAGCAATGCATTTTTGTGAATGGGTGACATTCTGAAAAGTTTCCATTTTTCTCTTTGGGAAAGAATGTGGAAATTAGACCTATTCTAATTTTTATTCAACAGAATTCCATTTAGTTTGATTGATTTTCCTGAGAAAATAATCACAATGCTGATAATAACAATAGTAATTGAAATGTACTGAGTATGTAGTACATGCGAGGCACTATGCTAAACACTGCACATTTATTATTGTAACACTTAAAACAACCATAAAAATCAAATGCTGGTATTATCACCATTTTATAGATGAAGAAAATGAAGCATAGAGATGGTAAGTAGCTTACTTACAGGGCAGTGGCAATTAAGTGGTAGAGCCAGGATTCTAGTATTTGCAAGCTGACTCCAAAGATTGGGCACGTGTGATAAGTTTTCAAAAAGGTATACGTAATTATCTCATGACCTTCTTGGGACTTACCAGAATTCATGCATTGAGTAAGTAATAAATTAAGTCCGATGAGTTTAATAGTTACCACAGACAAATGAGGGAAATCAAAAGGTAAATGTGAATCTGGGAATCTTCAGGGAAGATGGTCAGGTTTTTGATTTTTTAGAAAATAAAAAAAAAGAAGAAAAGAAAAAAATTTAAGAATTGAAGGTGGGAGCACTTAATGGAAGAATAAGTTAGAGGGGAAAGGGGAAAAGGAGGAAGCATTTAAAAGATATCAAGAAAAGAGCCTTGTTCCTTCTGAAGTCTCAGATTATCAAGAGCAGACAGATGCATCAACGCTCTTCTAGCCTAGTGGCTTCCAAGTGCTCTCCTGAACTCTGAAATTCCTGGAGTCAAGTAATAACATGCCTGCTTCAAATGAAGTTGCTCTGCACCTATTTTCACTATTTGTGTATACATGTACATTCCAGCAGACAGTTAACAAATAATCCTTACAGCTTGTCTCTTTGCCCTAATCACTTTATTTGAAAAATTAATAGTCACACTGACTGCTTATGTCTGTTTTTAGGTTTACAATTCACATGAATAGCTTTCATGGCATCATATTCTTTCATCTTTCTTACAATCGAACACAGTAGATGTTCAGTAAATGAATTTTAAAGGAACAATAAAGAAAGAAAAAGGAAAAGGAAATCTGTCATAGGTATATCAGGAATTCCCGCTTGCTTATTCCCCAAGAACAAGATTTCAAACTTTTCAAAGTTTATTTTCCACTATTGGCTCTCTTCTGCCAGACTAGATCTGAGAATAAAGAATGTAGAGACTGGGTCCCTTTTTCCCTGTTTGTAATTATTTCCTCCAATCAGGATGTAGTTTCAAGGGTGGCCAACACTGTCAATCACTCTCTACCCTCCTTTGAAACTCCTTGATTATGGGAAAGGGCTTTGCATGTAATCACTTCAATTACTTGGTAAAACTTCCTGTATTCCATCTGCTGTGTTTTGAATTTATTTAAAGAGGCTTTGCACTTTTTCCTTACATTCTTTAAAAAAAAAAAAAAAACCAAACATATATATATATTTGGAAGGAATAGAACAAAATGGCCTTTAAGGATGACCAAACATCTAGTTGTCCAAATTAGCTTATCCAGCCTGGAGAGTCCCCAGAGTTGGAGCAGACAATTGGATGCCAGAGGCATCAGAATGAGGGGCTTTTAGCAGAGGGTTAATCTGAAACTGCAGATTCCAGGGAGATCGCAAGCTGGGAACTTGGTAGCAAGCTGTTGCATTTGAAACCATTCATTTTGTCAGAAATTCCTCTGGCATGAAGTTCTGGGGTTACTTTATGGGCGATACACTTCTTTGGCCTTGAACTTGGTTTAAAAAAAAAAAAATCAAAACAAAACCAAAACCAAATAAAGCAACCACAGCAAAAGACCCTCTTTGCTGGACCTCCCAGTGCAAGGAATGATAGCTTCAGAAAGAGATTCTCTCTTGATCTTTGAGGGCTATGACCTGCTTTATGATATTATAGTCACTCTGTTGGCAAAATCTGCAGAGTAAGCTGCCAGGCTCCTGATCACAGGGGGTGGTGTGGGGTTTACAGGACTAGACGAGGACTCCCTTCCCAATTGGCTCAATGACTGCAATCCTTTCAGAATAACCAGTCACTCAAACCACACAGTGCCAGGGGTCACAGATTTCCCCATGTGAATCTCTGCACCCTTAGAAACTCAATCATGGGAAGTTTCATATTTAGTAATATATCCCCCTCTTATTTGAAAACGTACTCAAGATTATATTAGCATCATTTGAAAATAAATACATTTTAACATTTTAAGCACCTACCATGTTCTAGGAATTATGCTAGAAACTAGGCACAGGGGATACTGAGGGGATACTGAATAAGACCTGGCTTTGACCCACCCAGGAGTCACAGTTAAATGGAGAAGTTTCTCCTTCTGATGGAGATTAAAATCCTCTTTCTAACTTGCACAGACTTAGGCCTTCATTCCCAAGGGACTATTTCTGGTAGAGGGAAATCAAATACTTGAACTGTCACAGCTCTTCTCAATGACAGTTTTCATCTCCTATAATCAATCCTAGTCAAATCTCCAGGCTGTATGCTCCAGTGTAACAATTTCCATTCGCTAGGTAGTAGAGGTAAAGACAGAAGGATTCTGAGTTTTTCACTTAGCCAAAGATTAGAGAAAAATTCAACTGGGAAGAGATGAGGATTTGAATCAGATAGTGACATTAGGAAAGTAAGAACAAGAAAAAAAAAAAAAAAGAAAAAAGAAAACAACAAAGTAGTTGACAAAATATTTTATATCATCAATAAAGTAGTTGTTTAAATCATTCAGTTCCACAATCAAAAGGGACAAGGAAGTTTGCTTAACATTAGCTAAATACTTGTTCGGTTTTTCGTGTGATATCTTCCCCTATCCTTTACAAAATTCTTGTGAAGCAAGTACACCATATCTATTTTATGAATTCTCTAAGATAAGGAAACTGAGATTAAAGTAAGTTGTCACATAAATAGGGTGTGGAGAAAAGGGGACTCTCCTACACTGTTTGTGGGAATATTAACCTATACATCCACTATGAAGAACAGTACGGAGATTCCTCAAAAAGACTGAAAATAGAGCTACCATAGGATTCAGCAATCCCTCTCCTGAGCATATATCCAGAGAAAACTATAATTTGAAAATATACATGCACCCCAATGTTCATTGCACATTATTTACAATAGCCAGGACATGGATGCAATCTAAAAGTTCAACAAAAGAGGAATGGATAAAAATGATGCGGTACACATTTACAATGGGATATAACTCAGCCTTAAAAGAATAAAGTAATGCCATTTATACCAACATAGATGGACGTAGAGTTGTCATACTGAGTGAAGTAAGGCAGACAGAGAAAGAAAAACACCATATGATATCATTTATATGCATGATCTTAAAGAGAGCTAAAATCTGAACTTATCTACAAAACAGAAATGGAGTTACAGATATAAACAATAAACTGATAGCTACTGGCGTGGGTGGGTGGTAAGCGGAGGGATAAACTGGAGGATTGGGATTGACACGTACACACTACTGTACATAAAATAGATAACTAATAAGGACCTACTGTATAGCACAGGAAACTCTACTCAATACTTTGTTATGGCCTATTCTTGAAAAGAATCTAAAAAATAATGGATAAACTTATATGTTTAACTGACATAACATTGTAAATCAACTATACTTCAATAAGAAAAAAATTAAAAAGTAAATAAGTTACCACAAAAAAAGCAAAAAAAAAAAAAACAACTAAGTTATTACATTTCTGAGGTCATAGCTAATAAGTGGTGAGCTACATTTTAAATTTGTTTGCCTCTTTCCAAAGCCCATGTTATTTCCTCTACAAGTATATACAATTATTACCTTTGCTTTACAGAAGTAAATTTGTTTTAAGAAAGTCATGGAATTAGTCTAGGCTGATGCCTGCAGGAAAGTAAGAAGAAAGAGATGGGAGAGCACGACCAAAGAATATTGATTGATGATTTCTGAAAAGAAAGGAAGTGGGTGTCAGCTAACTCAAGATTCTGAAAGTGTGTTAGTTGCTCAGTCATGTCAGACTGTTTGCGACACAATGGACTGTAGCCTGCCAGGCTCCTCTGTCCATGGGATTCTCCAGGCAAGAATACTAGAGTCGGTTGCCATTCCCTTCTCCAGGGAATCTTCCCATCCCAGGGACTGAACCCAGGTCTCCCACATTGTAGGCAGATTCTTTACCATCTAAGCCACCAGGGAAGCCCCAAGATTCTGAACTTGATATCAAAAATGGTAACATCACCAAAAACCATTTTAAAGGTAAAGGGTTAGCAAGTTTAAAGAGGAAGTTAATAAGGTGGTCTGTTAAACTGACTCTGAGTTGACATCAAATATTTATTGAGATGACCAGAAGGTAGCTAAAGATAATTAAGAGGGTAGGTCACATGACAAGCTTACTCTGGACATACAGCTTTAAAATTATACCTCCTATTTCCTTTAGATATTCTAGTCTTAACTCTCCTGTTACCTCTCCCACTTAGTATCCCTTAATTCAATTTACATTTCTATCTGTCACAGTTCTATGTTCTCATAACACTTATTATTTCTGAAATAGCCTTAATCATTTTTTTATTTACTTGTTTGCTATCTTTTCCCATTAAAATATATCCAGGTGACCAGGGGCCTTTGCTTATCTTGTTTACCAGTGTATCTTCAGAGCCTAGAACTTTTATTGGAAGTAGACAATGAATAAATTTTTATACAAAAGAAAAGTGAAAGAAGGAATAACTGCAAGTAATTAAGCTGAAATGTATGCATGTCTCGGAGTTAAATACTGAGAATTCATAATTTAGTGACGCTTATCACTTGGTGTTAAGGAGTTAAGCCATGACTGTAAAACAGTTCTCTATGAGAAAGTATTTAGCTATAAAGACAAAATGAAAGACTTAACTCTGGAGAGCAGCCAAAGATACGGTGTGTGAGACAAAACTGATACAAGGAAAAAGAAAATGAAAAACACATAATAAGAATCTGATAAAATAATATAAAAACCAAACGAGAAAATTCATTGTGGTGAATATTTGTGATAATAGGATAACAAATTAAATTGTATTCACTGATTAATTTCAGAGATAGGAAAAATATGTAGGGCCTAGTTAGATGCTATCTTATTAACTCTACCCTTCCATCTTTCAGTCTTATTCAAACATAATACTGGATTAGTAAAAAAGTTCATTCAGGTTTTTCCATAACATCCTACAGAAGAACTCTTGGCCAACCCAATACGTTAAAAATGTATAGTAATTTGGTTTTTTGCTCCAAACATTCGTGAAATATTTCAATGGTGATATCTGCAATACAAATTTGTATGTGATTTTAGATCACATTTACATAGTATAATAAGCATTTAATAACAATAGAAAACAGTTGCTACATCTGAACAGTTAAATGGAATTATCCTTCTCTACATCAGAACACATTATTTGGCCTGTTACATAATCATCATTTTCCTCTGAAATCAGTGGCCCTATTTGGAGATAAGTGTAACATTAGTGCTAGTTCAATAGCTGGAAAAGATTAGCAAGAATGAAAACAGTATTTCTCTTGGCAGAAAATTAAAATTACATTTTAATTACTACCACTAAAATTTTTATTTTAGTTAAAGTTAAACTCAATTTGTAGCTCATGGGGTATCGTGTACTTAATAGTTTAGTCTCCAAATTTGTTTGAGTTTTGACTATTTTATCTTGAATGTTTTTGTTATTATGATATATTCAATGGAAAGTGAAAAAAATTGAGGCTCTTTGTTTTTATTTCAAGAATTAAAATAAAACAAAAAATCTCTAAAACATTTCTATTTTTTTAAAAGTCATTTTCCTTTCTGTCATTAACAATCACTTATAGGTCCATCTAGAAGGTTAACATTCTCTATTTATATAACTATATCTTGTATACACTTTTAACCATAGTAGCAGAAAATTAGGTTAATCATGAACACAGTTAATGTACCACATCAATAAGGCCTTGGGTAACTTTTATCCTATTGACAACAATTCATTCTTAAATATTTTGAATCACTTTTAAATTTTAAAATGTATTTTTCTTTTAAAAATACTATACTTCCAGAAATCTTTAATGAATAGCTATCAAAATCTTTGTAAATAAAAGCAACACAGTAAGTTCTCTGCACACATTTAAAATATTTACATATGCGCATTCATGTTTCATTAATATTTTCTTGTTTTCTTAATAAAGAATGGTAATTAGATGCATTTTATTTCTATAAATTTTAAAAAATACTTCTTATCCATTGTTTTATTGTTTCTTTTGAAAAAGTCACAGCCTAATATTCCATGCCTAAAGTCCAGTAATACAAGAGTGATCAAAGTTCTATATACCCAGGTTCTATATAAATTCAACTTTTAGGTGAAAACAAATTTAAGAGATCAGTGTATGTGACAGAATCATCTAGTTAATATGCTTATATTCATCTTTCTCACTCATTTTCATGACACATTTACTTCAGTAAGATTTTGATTACGTTTACCAGAATGAGTAGAATTCAGGTTGCAGCAAATCTATTTTAGAACTTTATTTTAAAAAATAAATAAAACAAAAGGAATGTTAAGCATATGATAGATAAACACTAAAGGAACTCATTATTTCATCATTTAGCTTCAACCTGCTTTGCTTTGCTGCTTTACTTTCAGGAGGTTATTTTTCTTACTCATTTTAAAATTTATTCTGCAATATAATTTTTTTCTCCTGCAGGCATTCTGCCAAACCTCACTAATAAATTTAGTGAGATCTGACAAGTCTGTTTATATTTTTGTGAACTATGAAGATCAGGGGTTCCTAGAGTAGATGTGAAAGAGTGTAAGGTGCCATTTGGTTAATTTAAAACACATTATTGGACAGTTATTCCTGATCCTAATGGTATCATAATTAAATTTTATTTCAGTTAAAAAGCAGAATATTTAGTTTTAAATGTGGGTAAATATTTCAACGGAGAAGGCAATGGCAAGCCACTCCAGTACTATTGCCTAGAAAATCCCATGGATGGAGGAGTCTGGTAAGCTGCAGTCCGTGGGGTCGCTAAGGGTCGGACACGACTGAGCGACTTAACTTTCACTTTTCACTTTCCACTTTCACACATTGGAGAAGGAAATGGCAACCCACTCCAGTGTTCTTGCCTGGAGAATCCCAGGGACGGGGGAGCCTGGTGGGCTTCCGTCTATGGGGTCACACAGAGTCGGACACGACTGAAGTGACTTAGCAGTAGCAGCAAATATTTCAAAGGCTTTTCTTTATGATTTATGAATATTTTTTGCATAGCTGTTTTAGTTTTTATGTTTCAAACAGCTTTCACTTAATGACATGCATTTTTTCCTATTATAATGAATTTTAATTTTGAAAAAAAGATAAACATTCTATTACCAAATATTTATCTGTAAATATTAAATAATCAAATCATATGTAAATATACAAGCTGACATAACCTTATAAGCATGAGTTAAATAATGGATTACATGGGAAAATAACAGTTTAAAATTTATGAGGATTTATTATGTGGGAAAAGCTTTACTACATCATTTTAACGCTCCTATAAATATATTTATGTACATTTTATACTTAATTGTTCCTAAGTATCCATGAATATGTGAATATTCACAAAACTGCTTGAAAAGTGGCACTGAGTGAACACTGAGAGATCACAGTGAACAAAATGTGGGGAAGCAACATTTGCATCTGGATAGAAATGGTATGCTTTGATGCCCACAATAGTATCTATCTCTTGCTATTGTTATGAGGGTTAAGTTGTATGGTGTTAACAAACTTATTTCCCAGTTCTGCTGCAGCTGCTGCTAAGTCATTTCAGTCGCGTCTGACTCTGTGTGACCCCATAGATGGCAGCCCGCTAGGCTCCCCCGTCCCTGGGGTTCTCCAGGCAAGAACACTGGAGTGGGTTGCCATTTCCTTCTCCAATGCATGAAAGTGAAGATTGAAAGTGAAGTCGCTCAGTCGTGTCCGACTCTTCATGACCCCATGGACTGCAGCCCACCAGGCTCCTCCATCCATGGGATTTTCCAGGCAAGAGTACTGGAGTGTGGTGCCATTCCCTTCTCCATTTCCCAGTTCTAGACATATAATAATCTGTCAATTGATGCTTTATAAGAATTGGATCCAATTACATCTCTTTAGTTTTTAATTCATGATAGAGTTAATCTGCGTTTCACTCTGTGTGGATTAGATCATATTTATGGTATTTCTTTCTCCTCTGGCCTTAGTGATTTAAGAGGGCAGTCGAATTTAAGAAAAAGCTGAAGTGAGTGTTTGAAAGGACTGGGATGAGGTATATCACTTATGCAGTACACATCTTTGTGTGCTTGAATGGGAGTGGACTTACTTAATTTTTTGACTTTGGGAGGCAGTTCAGTTCAGTTCAGATCATCACTCAATCGTGTCCAACTCTGCAACCCCATGAATCGCAGCATGCCAGGCCTCCCTGTCCATCACCAACTCCCGGAGTCCACCCAAACCTATGTCCATCGAGTCGGTGATGCCATCCAGCCATCTCATCCTCTGTCATCCCCTTCTCCTTCTGCCCCCAATCCTTCCCAGCATTAGGGTCTTTTCCAATGAGTCAACTCTTCGCATGAGGTGGCCAAAGTATTGAAGTTTCAGCTTCAACATCAGTCCTTCCAATGAACACCCATCTCTTTTAGGATGGACTGGTTGGATCTTCTTGCAGTCCAAGGGAATCTCAAGAGTTATCTCCAACACCACAGTTCAAAAGTATCAATTTTTCAGTGCACAGCTTTCTTTATAGTCCAACTCTCATATCCATACATGACTACTGGAAAAACCATAGCCTTGACTAGACAAACCTTTGTTGAAAAAGTAATGTCTCTGCTTTTAAATATGCTATTTAGGTTGGTCATAACTTTCCTTCCAAGGAGTAAGAGTTTTAATTTCATGGCTGCAATTACCATCTGCAGTGATTTTGGTGCCCCCTCAAAATAAAGTCTGACATTGTTTCCCCATGAAGTGATGGAACCAGACGCCATGATCTTAGTTTTCTGAATGTTGAGCTTCAAGCCAACTTTTTCACCCTCCTCTTTCACTTTCATCAAGAGGCCTTTTAGTTCCTCTTCACTTTCCGCCATAAGAATGATGTCATCTACATATCTGAGCTTATTGATATTTCTTCTGGCAATCTTGATTCCAGCTTGTGATTCTTCCAGCCCAGCGTTTCTTATGATGTACTCTGCATATATGTTAAATAAGCAGGGTGACAATACACAGCATTCAGTTCAGTTCAGTTCAGTTCAGTCGCTCAGTCGTGTCTGACTCTTTGTGACCCCATGAATCACAGCATGCCAGGCCTCCTTGTCCATCATCAATTCCTGGAGCTCACTGAAACTCATGTCCATCTAGTCAGTGATATGATCCAGCCATCTCATTCTCTGTCATCCTCTTCTCCTCCCGCCTCCAATCCTTCCCAGCATCAGAGTCTTATCCAGTGAGTCAACTCGTCGCATGAGGTGGCCAAAGTATTGCAGTTTCAGCTTTACCATCAGTCCTCCCAATGAACACCCAGGATGGATCTCCTTTAGAATGGACTGGTTGGATCTCCTTGTAGTCCAAGGGACTCTCAAGAGTCTTCACCAGCACCACAGTTCAAAAGCATCAATTCTTCGGCAATCAGCTTTCTTCACAGTCCAACTCTCACATTCACACATGACCACTGGAAAAACCATAGCCTTCACTAGAGGGACCTTTGTTGGCAAAGTAATGTCTCTGCTTTTTAATATGCTATCTAGGTTGGTCATAACTTTCCTTCCAAGGAGTAAGCATCTTTTAATTTCATGGCTGCAATCAGCATCCGCAGTGATACTGGAGCCCCCAAAAATAAAGTCTGACACTGTTTCCCCATCTATTTCCCATGAAGTGATAGGACCAGATGCCATGATCTTAGTTTTCTGAATGTTGAGCTTCAAGCCAACTTTTTCACTCTCCTCTTTCACTTTCACCTAGAGGCTTTTGAGTTCCTCTTCACTTTCTGTCATAAGGATGGTGTCATCTGCATATCTGAGGTTACTGATATTTCTCCCAGCAATCTTGATTCTAGCTTGTGCTTCTTCCAGCCCAGCGTTCCTCATGATGTACTCTGCATAGAAGTTAAATAAGCAAGGTGACAATATACAGCCTTGACGTACTCCTTTCCTATTTGGAACCAGTCTGTTGTTCCATGTCCAGTTCTAACTGTTGCTTCCTGACCTGCATACAGGTTTCTCAAGAGGCAGGTCAGGTGGTGTGGTATTCCCATCTCTTTCAGAATGTTCCACAGTTTATCATGATCCACACAGTCAAAAGCTTTGGCATAGTCAATGAAGCAGAAATAGATGTTTAGAGACAGGTCAGATGGTCTGGTATTCCCATCTCTTTAAGAATTTTCCACAGTTTATTGTGATCCACACAGTCAAAGGCTTTGGAGTAGTCAATAAAGCAAAAATAGATGTTTCTGGAACTCTCTTGCTTTCCCATGATCCAACAGATGTTGGCAATTTTATCTCTGGTTCCTCTGCCTTTTCTAAAACCAGCTTGAACATCTGGAAGTTCACGGTTCACATATTGCTGAAGCCTGGCTTGGAGAATTTTGAGCATTACTTTACTCGCGTTTGAGACGAGTGCAATTGTGTGGTAGTTTGAGAATTTTTGACATTGCCTTTCTTTGGGATTGGAATGAAAACTGACCTTTTCTAGTCCTGTAGCCATTGCTGAGTTTTCCAAATTTGCTGGCATATTGAATGCAGCACTTTCATAGCATCATCTTTCAGGATTTGAAATAGCTCAACTGGAATTCCATCACCTCCACTAGCTTTGTTCGTAGTGATGCTTTCTAAGGCCCACTTGACTTCACATTCCAGGATGTCTGGCTCTAGGTTAGTGATCACACCATCATGATTATTTGCACAGTTCTTCTGTGTATTCTTGCCACCTCTTCTTAATCTCTTCTGGTTCTACTAGGTCCATACAATTTCTGTACTTTATCAAGCCCATCTTTGCATGAAATGTTTCCTCCGTATCTCTAATCTTATTGAAGAGATTTCTAGTCTTTCCCATTCTGGGAGGCAGAAATAGGGCCAAATACATGAAAGTTATAAGTTGGTAGCCTTCAGATCAAGATGATAGAGAATTATCTAACAGTACAAATGCTAAACAACAGAAAGAGCTACTTAAAATGATGGTAGATTTCTAGTCTTCGAGGAAATAAGAGTGTGTGACTAGTAGTTCATATGTCATTTGAGAGAAAGGGCAACTAGGAATTTGAAATCAATATTTTATTTTAATATCTGAGAAAACTGTAACCATGAAAAGACTTCGGAAAAAAAAAAAAAAAGGAAAGTTATATAGATGTATACAGGAGTGAGGCAGTCCTGAGTAACGATTAAGAGATGTGACTAATCCATACTGTCACCTACCAGATGGGGATATCAGTTATATTAATGGACAGGTTTCTCCCTATTTTCCATCCTTAATTCAAATTCAAATGAGAGGAAACTCTTTATCCTCTGTCCTTAGGCTACCGTGCAGTATTTTCCTCTATTTTTTTTTTTTTTTTTGCAGAGACAGGCTAGCATTACAGACTTCAGAAGCAGAATGCTTGGGTACCAATCCTATCTTTGCCATATACTAGCTGTATATCGTAAAACTCAGAACTTCACCTGTAAAGTGGAGATAACAATAGTACCTATCCCTATCTCTGTTGTGATGATTTTTTTTAAAAGATATTTTAAAAGTATAAAATATACATTGTGTATTGAATAGTGCTCCCATAAATGTTTACTATTATTTATGATCTGGAGTTAATGCATTTAAATTATTTCCTGCAAAATCAATAAGGGAGATAACCTGATGATTTCCCAGGCACATTTCTTAAATTAGTGAAAACTGTATTTCTAGCTATTTTTAAATTAGAAAATACAGTAAAAATAATAAGACTGGCAATGAATGATCATCATCGCCAAAATCTATGATAAGTGAGAAAGAAACAAAGAAAATAAACCTAATTCTACTTGCTTACTCAACAGTTTAAAAATCACAAGAAATGTAATACAAAGAATGGAAACACAAAATTAAATATAAAAATACATGAAATAATACAGTATATCTTCAGTGGCTCTCTCAGGTTATCATTATTAGGCTTACTGGTAGATAATCCATCATTTGGAAGGGATCATGTCTCCTATTCCTTTGTATGATCTCACATTTATTAGTACATTGGGCACTCAACGATTATTAATGTCATTTCCCAGCAGGTGCAAGAATTGGAGTAGGTTTTAATAAATGATTTATGTTAGTAATAAGATGTGTAAATACAACAGTCATCCAAGAAAAGTAAATGGGCCAATGAGGTTGGGGGATAAAAGTACTTTCAATTACCCACTTTATACCCACAGGTCTTAGATTAGGTGGCCAGGAGTTTTAGCAAAACCCACCTGTGTCTGACAGACTTCGTGTAATTCCTATAACTATTTTTCTGCTCCTTTAAAATGAATTATTTGACTTTTTCTTTGCACTGCTACATCCATTTTTCAGTTATTTTTCGCACAAGAACTTTGGATTTACATCCCAGAGGAGCATCTGGGAAGTCTTAGGGTATCAGATAAACTTGGACTGGAAGAGTGCCAGACATATTCAAGAGTCTACAACAAGGATAAGACTAGTTGTAAAATCCTCCTTCCTTAGGAATCTGAATAGATAAAGGAAAAGACAGTTTTGCAACTTCCCCTTTCAAAGATACAGATCTCTGTCTTTCAAAACAGCACTATTGTTTGCTAATCTTCCTGCAATGTCAAGTGTGACTTTTTCTGTCTTTTTTCCTTTATCCTGATTACTTGAATAAACAGCACATTGCAAAATGTTTCTCTCAGAGAGCAAGTAGTGCATCATTGCAAAGGGCAAGGCAGAAACCACAGTGAGGTTAAGATTGCCATCACAAACTGGTTAGTACAAACTTTTTTTTTAACTTCCTTATTATATCATTCAATCAAAACATTTTGAATACTTACCAAGTGAAAATACTAAGTGAAAGCATCTCTTCAAATTACCTTTCTAAAGCTAATTTGGAAAGATAATAAGGAAATGTAAGGCTCAACTCCTACCTTTAAAGACTTTACAAACTACTCAGGGAGGTCGCTGCTGCTAAGTCGCTTCAGTCGTGTCCGACTCTGTGCGACCCCAAAGATGGCAGCCAACCAGGCTCCGCCGTCCCTGGGATTCTCCAGGCAAGAACACTGGAGTGGGTTGCCATTTCCTTCTCCAATGTGTGAAATTGAAAAGTGAAAGTGAAGTCTCTCAGTCGTGTCCGACTAGTAGCGACCCCATGGACTGCAGCCCACCAGGCTCCCCAGTCCATGCAATTCTCCAGGCAAGAGTACTGGAGTGGCTTGCTATTGCCTTCTCCGACTCAGGGAGGTTAGACATACACATATGTATTGGTTTTCATCGTTGCTGTAACCAATAACTACAAACCATAAACTACAAAATCTTGGCTTAAACAATACAATTAGTTATCTTCTTAGTATGTCAGAAGTCTGACTTGGGTTTCACTAGAATAAAATCAAGGTAACAATAGGGAAATGTTCTTTCTTGGTGTTCTAGGGGAGAGTCTGTTCTAATTCCTTAGCTTGTGTCCCATTCCCTTTATCATCAAAGTCAGCAATTTGCATTTCTTTGATTATTCATCAGTCATCAAGGCTCTCTCTGAAACAGCTGGGAAAGTGTCTCTGATTTAAAGAACTTACGTGTTTGGGGAAAATGAATGCATGTATATGTATGTTTGACTCCCTTTGATGTCCACCTGAAACTATCACAGTATTGTTAATCAGCTACAAAATATAAAGTATTTTATAAAATAAAAGGTTTAAAAAAAAATAAAAACTTTAGTCACAAAGGAAAAAAAAAGACATGTCATGAGAAATTGTCCACATTGATAATCTAAAATAATCTCTTATAAAAATATCCTTAACCTTAATCACATATAAACAATCTCTTTTGCTATATATATTCATTGGGTTGAGAGATTAGGACAGAGACATCTTTAGGAGCAATTCTTCTGTCTCAGTTCAGTCGTGTCCGATTCTTTGCGACCCCATGGATTGCAGCATGCCAGGCCTCCCTGTCCATCACCAACTTCCAGAGCTTGCTCAAAATCATGTCCATTGAGTCGGTGATGCCATCCAACCATCTCATCCTCTGTCATCCACTTCTCCTGCCTCCAACCTTTCCCAGCATCAGGATCATTTCAAATGAGTCAGTTCTTTGCAGCAGTACTGCTACGAAGTACATTCATTCCTTCCAATGAACACTCAGGACTGATTTCCTTTAGGATGGACTGGTTGAATCTCTGCATTCAAATGAGTATATCTTTCTTTTTCTCCTTTGCCTTTCACTTCTTTCTTTTAATAGCTGTTTTTAAGGCCTCCTCAGACAAACATTTTGCCTTTTTGCATTTTTTTTGGGGGGGATGGTCTTGATCCCTGTCTCCTGTACAATGTCACAAACCTCCATCCATAGTTCTTAAGGCACTCTGTCTATGAGATCTAATGTCCCTTGAATGTATTTGTTACTTCCACTGTATAGTCATGAGGGATTTGATTTAGGTCATACCTGAATGGTTTAGTGGTTTTCCCTACTTTCTTCAATTTAAGTCTGAATTCTGCAATAAGGAGTTCATGATCTGAGCCACAGTCAGCTTCCAATCTTGTTTTTGCTGACTGTATAGAGTTTCTCCATCTTTGGCTGCAAAGAATATCATCAATCTGATTTCGGTGTTGACCATCTGGTGATGTCCATTGTAGGGTCCCCTTGTTTCTCCCCCAGTGGCACCGCAGGGGAGAGCAAGGCGTCGGCGAGTCCTCGGCCTTGGATGTGAAGCCCGTTTTGCCTCCCCGTGCCTGAGCGGTGGGGAAGAAACCCCAGGGGAAGGGTGAGCTGGCTGCCCGCCCCACAGCCCTCCTCGCCCAGAGAAAGACACTCAGAGGCAGCGGGGGTTCTGTCAAGGCAGTTCCGCTTTATTGTTACAAGCTCTCCGTATATAAAGGCGAGCGTGGGGGTTTTGCAAGGGACTTCCTGCGGTCTGCTCCAATCACATTAAAGGTCAGGTCGTCACGTGCTGACGTCACAACAGAGGTCTAGGGTGATCATGCACTGTTCATGCAATGGGAATTGTTCAGGGGCCAATCACAATTTTTTGTGATTATTTGGGGCCACGCCCTCCTGACATCCGTCAGGCACCATCTTTATGGGTGCGCCTTTGCCATGTCTTTTTTCAGTCGTGCGCCCTTGCCATGTCTTTTTTCAGCCGTGCGCCCTATATATCCCCCTTTTATTTATTTATTTATTTGTGGGGTCTCTTTTGGGAGCCATCAGGGGCCACCCGCATGGCCTCGCCAGAGACTCAGTGACTGTGCCTGTCTTAGGTTGTCCCCCTCTGGGGATCTTACCCGTCATTGGCTATCCAGTCAAGCATAGGCCCTGGTGGCTTAAGACCTGGCTGAAGGCCTTTTGGAAGGCTGGCTGGACTTAAGCTTTGTGGCGAGGGACTTGGCCTATAACCGATCTTTGGGGTGGCATTGGATGGAGGTATATTGTATCAGACAGGAGTAGGACTAGTAAAGGGCCTTACGCAAGTGCCATTGGGCCCTAGACCCATCATGTGTTGAGTTTCTTGGGCCCTTTATGTCCCGGGCGAGTAGATTGGCTCGTTTGGGCAGCTGGAGTGCCCCCCATCTTAGGCTTGTAACCTATTGGCAGACGGTTGTTAGGGATCTTTTGGGACTTTGGGTCTGTCGCCCACATTTGAGCGAGAAAAATGGTCTTCACTTGTTCCTGGGAAATGGTTTGAATCCGCTCCTGCAGGAACTTCTGGAAAAGGTTGACAAGGCAGGGTCCAACTAAAAGAAGTATAACAATGATCATTATTGGTCCCAGGAAGGGGAGCAGCAGGGGAGGAATTGATGCCATAGGCCTTGGGTGTTGTAAAAGTTTTGCAATTCCTTTTTCCAGCGTTCAATTCTATCTCTTAACTCTTTTACCTTTCCTTGGACTATGCTTTGTTTCATTAACAAAGTAACAACAGTCTTCCCCCAAGAAGAGACAGGTTCCCCCCTTTTCCGCAGTGATGAGGTCAAGGGCCCGTCTATTTTGTAGGGCTACTGTGGCCAGTGAACTAATCCATCTTTGGATGGGCACAAGGGACTCTACCACTTGTTCCATGTCTTCATTAAGTTCCTGAGACAATTTGTAATAAAAATGAGCAGAAGTTGAAATGCCCCCGATCCCAGCACCTTGGGCCATCGCTATGCCAGGCCTGATTAGGATAGGAGCAATGATAGCCCGCCGTCCTCTGTGAGGAGGCTTTGTTGGTAACCCCTCATGATGGTCAATGATTTTATCCATATCCCCTTCATTGATGAAGATTAGTCCTGGGGCTAAGAAAACCAAGATGCACCCTGTAGGGTCCAGAGGGAAGCAGGAAATAGGCATAGGTCCCACAGAGGAGAAAGATCCCAGGGCTGGTGCAGTTGCTTGTACTGTTCCATGGGGCCCATGAGGTGCAAGAGTGGGTGTCGTTATAATAGGAAGTATTAGAGGACTAGGTATTAAGAAGGCAAGTTAGATTTGAAGAGGCAGCAAGCAAGACATTGCCAATCTGTAAGATATCAAAAGTAGAAGGCGGCCTCATGAACTTTCATGGTTCTTGGGCTGATTGGTGGTTATCATGTAGATATTTAAGATTCCTTGCTGATATCCAGATGGGTCTTGTTTCCCCTGTGGGAAACACGCATCCAAACCCTCTTCCTGATGTTAAGAGTGGGTCTGGCCCTCTCCATAACCCTGTAAAGAGATCTTTCCATCTAACTGTTATCTCTGGTCTTGGCTCTTGGTTGGACCAGTGTCTCTGGAATGGAGTGAGTGGTTCATTTTTTGAAAACTTTAAAATATTTAAAGTAAAAAGGGCTATTCCTAACTGCTGATGAGGGTTTATTCCACCTTTTTATTTTTGTAGTTGCAGCTTTAAAGTTTTGTTTTGGCGTTCTATTATAGCCTGTCCTTGAGGATTATGGGGTATGCCTGTAGTGTGTTGGATGTTCCATTGTTTAAAAAAATCTTGCAAATAGTTGCTTACGAAGCAAGGGCCATTATCTGTTTTTATTTGGGCTGGGAGGCCCAGAGTAGCAAAACATTGGAGAAAGTGACTCTTGGCATGTTGTGCCTTCTCTCCTGTATGGGCGGTGGCCCAGCAGGCATGGGACTATGTATCTACAGATACAAAGATATATTTTAGTTTACCAAAGGGAGCGTAGTGAGTGACATCTGTTTGCCATATTACGTTAGGTTTTAGTCCTCGAGGGTTAACCCCTGGTGATTGCAATGGAGGAACCTGCAAGAATGGGATACAGGACTGGCAGGTATGTATGATCCTCTTTAGATCCTTGATAGGTATTTGTGGGAACCTTTGGTGCAGGCCTCTCCAATTAATATGGGTTAGGTTGTGGAGATCCTGTGCCTGTTGGAGTGTGTATACATGGGTAGATGCCAGCTGATCTGCCATGGAATTCCCTAATGATAGCATTCCATGCAGGTTTTGGTGGCCTCTGAGGTGATGTTAATAGATAGGTTGATCCCTTGCCTGAAGAAGCGTGTGTGCCTGTATCATAAGAGGGGTAATAGGATTATCATCTAACCGAATATGAGATTGGGGAAACCCAGGGAGCAGATTTTTCACATAGAGACTGTTGGGAAAAAGATTCATGGGACCTGGGACCTTAGAGAGCACCAGAATGACGGCGAAGAGTTCTTTGTATTGTGCTGAGCCCTGGTATGGGCAATGGTGTCAGTGGGGGGCGCCAGTAGGGGTTGAGGAGGGTTCAAAGATGACAATGGCTGCACCGTGGTTTCCTCCTTCTGTAAAGACGTTGGAAGCATCTATTATGGGCTTGGAAGGAAATAATTGAGGTGCCCTCCAGGGTAACCGGCAAAAGGCGGCAACCCATTTGTGAGGCCCATAGTGACAGTCAATCTTTCCCAAGAACCCTTCGAAAGCTAAGGCCATTCGGTTGTTGTTTCTCTGGATCCATTGGAAGTCAGCTAATCTGTTCCGTTCCGTTCCGTCGCTCAGTCATGTCTGACTCTTTGCGACCCTGTGGACTGTAGCCTACAAGGCTTCTCCGTCCATGGGATTCTCCAGGCAATAATACTGGAGTGGGTTACCGTTTCCTTCTCCAGGGGATCTTTCCGACCCAGGGATCGAACCCGGGTCTCCCGCATTGGAGGCAGACGCTTTAACCTCTGAGCCACCAGGGAAGCCCAATCTGTAGGGGACAACAATCTTATTGGGTTCACGGGCAAAGCACCTGATTGAAGTGTCCCTTCCCTTTTGTATTAGATCAGCCATCTGGTCTAGGCAGGTGTAGACTCGGGGTCCTCCCCCCAGAGAGACATGGATCCATTGTAAGGGTTTTTCTGTTTGTATTAGCACGGACAGGAGTGTTTCTGGGGAGGCCAAGATCCATAATTGAAGCTCTTGAGTGGGGTTGTAGCGAGAAAGTTGAGCAGTATTGAGAGCCTGTTGAACCCTTTTAATAACCTGTTTATGGGGCAGGGACAGGGTGATTTTTTCATGGGGGAGTCTGTCTTTTAGTAAATTAAAGAGGGGTATTAGGTCCCCTGTGGATATGGGGATCCAGGGCCGTAGCCAGTTGATTTTTGGAGCTCAACCAAGGAATAAGTTTCTTTGATAGTTGTCTGTGGCTTAAGGGGGGAGACCACCTCAAGGGTAAGTTGGGTCCCCAGGACTTTGAAAGCCGGGACATGCTGGATTTTGTCAGGAGAGATTATGAGTTGCCCCCTGGCAAGACAATCAAATAGTAATTTGGAGGCCCGTGTAAGCTCGGTGGTATTGGGCGCCCCAAGAATGATATCATCCATATATAAGTATGATAAGATGTTAGATAGCAGTCGGACGGGCTGAATAAGTTTAGCCACATATTGTTGACAGAAGGATGGACTGTTAGCCATCCCTTGAGGCAGGACAACCCATTCATATCATTTGTCCGGACCTTTGTAATTAACAGAAGGTACCAAAAAGGCAAATTTCTCATAATCTTGTGGGTCCAGAGGTATTGAAAAGAAACAATCTTTAATATCTATTATCAGGAGGTGCAGGGCGACGGGAATGGCGGGGACCCAGGGTATCCCTCTTAGGGGTGTCCCTTGAATTTTCATCCTTTCATTAACCTTTCTGAGGTCTTGCAAGAGGCGCCATTTTCCAGAGGCCTTTTTGATAACAAAGACGGGGGTATTCCAAGGGCTGTTAGATGGCAGGATATGTCCCAATTTAAGTTGTTCCTCTACTAAAGATTGTAATGCCTGGAGTTTGGGAAGGGGAAGTGGCCACTGCTCCACCCATATAGAGGGTCCTGGCGTTCAAACGATAGGAGGCACCGAGGGAGCAGTGGCCCTTAGGATTGGGGTGAGGCTTCCATCAAGTCAGTGGTTCTTCCTTCCTTATCTTTTCAAATTCTGGATCCCCCCGGTAGTTGGGGATTCCGGGAGGTTGGAATTGCTGTTGATATTCTTCTTCATCTAATAAATCTTGGTAAAAACCCTGATAGTCAGTGGTTATATAGGCGTTGGCTTGCCCTAGAATGTCTTGCCCTAATAGGTTGGCATTGAGTCCTGTGGCGATTAGGGGCTTGACTAGGCCCTCGGAGCCATCAGGATCCTCCCATTTGAGCCAATTAGAGGATTCTTGAGGATGTAACGCCCCCGACGCCCGATAGTTGAGGTCCCTCGGCCATGGGCCACGCGGGAGGAACCTCTTCTTGCCTCAGTATAGTTCTGTCTGCCCCGGTATCTACTAGACATCTAAATCTTTTTCCTCCTATTGTTATATCCATTTTTGGTCTCAGCCCTGGTACTATAGGGACAGTCCATTTGATCTCTTGCCTGGTAGGTAGGGGCTTATTAATGCCCATTAGTTGGTAAGGGGGCCTCCTGGTAGAATTGCACCCGGGGAAGGGCTTTTCTAATCTATCAGACATCTCTTGGGAGAGTTCAGTAACCTCAGGCTGGCATACCCTGGGAGGAGGGCTTGGGGCTTCCCCTTGGGATGACAGGGCTGGGGAGTGCCCCTCATTTAGTTTAAAGGTTTCCCGTCTTTATCAAACTTGGACCTACAATCTATTTTCCAGTGGTATCCCTTTTTACAGTGTGGACTGGGGATTGTAGATGGCCCTCTATTTCCAATTCTCCTGGCCCTCAAGGGGCAGTCCTTTTTAAAGTGCCCTTCCTTTCTACATTGAAACAATTGCCTGTTTTTTGATTTTTGAGGGTCCCTTCAGGGGAGGCATCCTGGGCCATGGACATCTTGCTGAAGGCAGAGGCGAGGGCGTCAGCTATCGCCTTGGTTTGAGCCTCCATTGCAGCCACCATTGCTTGAGTTTGGTGTTGCTGTGTCCCAATATCTTTGGTGGCTACCACCCGTCGTTCCATGGATCAATCTTTCTGCCCTGCGCAGGCCACCTTGTGGTCGGAATCCATCCCTTCCCATACCAGCATTTTGACAAATTGATCTCTTAAGGGATCTGGGGGGAATTTTCTTTGCATGCTTTTTTCTACTCTATCTATGAAGGTGGAGAGGTCCTCGTTATTTTTTTTGGTAATGCCGGATATGGGGGGTTCGCTGGGACCTTCAGCTAATTTTCTCCAGGCAGCTAGGCATATGGTTCACACCTGGTCCGTATAAGGAGCAGGGATAGTGGTCTGTTGGGGTCCTGTGCTCCATTGATCTGCCGTCCCAGATAACATCCCGAAAGTTACAGGGATGACGGGGTTAGCAGCTTGGTTTCTTTCCGCTTGGGCATGACATTCCTCCTTGAAAAAGGCACACCACTTAATGTAGGTGTTACTGGGGAGTATCACCTTACATAGCATTTTCCAGTCTTGGGTCGTGCAAGGCTGATGAGCTAGACCCTGGAGAATAGTCTCTGCCCATGGAGAATTGGGGCCATCTTCTGCTACCGCCTTCTTGAGCTCTCTTAGGTCTTGGGCTTCCCAAGGGTACCAGGCTGCCGGCCGGTTCCCCCTGGGGTTTACATTTACAGGGAAGGCCTGTATTGAGTCTGCATTAAATGGTGATGGTGTCCCCCAAGGGTCTTCAGAGTAGGTCCTTCCTCTCCATGGGGATTCCACCAGTCTCCGGGGGTAGGGGGGGCGTTATTGAGTCCCCTCTTGAAATGGAGGGCTAGAGGAGGATACAAGTTAGACTTATGAGTTGGGGCCTCTGGGGTGCTGGGAGTGCTAAGGAAGTCTTCAGTCTGATTGGGGCTTTTTTCTTCCCCCGAGGGAGGCCATAAATTATTGGCTATAGTGGTTTTTCCTTCTTTCTCCCCGGAATTTACGGTGGCTTGTTCATTGTCAAATTGTTCCCATTGCCTCTTGGTATCATGGGTGGTGGTTTCTCCCTCGTTTACCTGTCCCTTTTCAGGGGTGAAACAGGTCTTAAGGGCGGAGATTGTGGGGTAGAACCCCAAGGGTGGCCCCTCTCCGTCTTGGATTTCCCTTTTTCTAGCTAGGGTTTGGACCCTATCCCAGGTATCCCATGAGAATAGGTTGGCCGAATCTATCCATGGGGTCAATCTGGTAATAGCCCCCCAGACTTTGATAGCCTGGGTGTCGGAGATTTCAAGTCCTCTACTTTTAAGCATGTACTTCAGAGCCTTTAGAGCGGGCTCATCGGTTTTGCTAATGGCAGTCCCCATGGTGAGCAGACAGAGGAAGGCATGTTTGCCGAGAGTGTCCACCGAGAAAGGTCCTATCGGGAGCAGTGGTGGCTGAGTGATTGGGCCTGTGTGATTCTTATGGAACCATGTGCCTTTGTCGATGCACGGAAATTTTCTTGATGGGGGCGGGCGCCCTAGGGGCCTCTAGCCCGTTCCGTGACCCCCTTATCCTGTCACGGGAGTCTTCAAGTGGCGGGCGCCCTATCGGCTTTTAAGTGCCCATCCCGTGCCCACAGGGGTTCTGGCCTTACTCTCAGCAAGAAGTGAGAGAAAGAAAGGGAAACAAAAGGGGGGGTTCACCCAATTGGGCTCCCGTTACTAAGCTTTCAGCTCGAGGGGTCTTTGGCTTCCCCCAGGGAGTGCCCTGGGCAGGTAGCCTCAATTACACCAGCAACTGATTGCCGTTCACTGAACTCCCCGAGTAAGAGAGAGAGAGAGAGGGGGAGAGAGAGAGAGAGAAGGATTATAGCCCTCATCCTTGAAGGTTTCTTTTCAACCTTAATACACTTGCCTTGGGGTTGCACTCCTCGATGGGAGCGTCACACAGAGGCTTGTGGAACCTTTTCGTCGTCTCTCTTTCAAGACCGTGCGATGAGGGCTCTCTTTCTCTGAAGGAATCCGAGTCACGGCGCCAGATGTAGGGTCCCCTTGTTTCTCCCCCAGTGGTGCCGCGGGGGAGAGCAAGGTGTCAGCGAGTCCTCGGCCTTGGATGTGGAGCCCGTTTTGCCTCCCCGCGCCTGAGCGGTGGGGAAGAAACCCCAGGGGAAGGGTGAGCTGGCTGCCCGCCCCACAGCCCTCCTCGCCCAGAGAAAGACACTCAGAGGCAGCGGGGGTTCTGTCATATAAAGGCGAGCGTGGGGGTTTTGCAAGGGACTTCCTGCGGTCTGCTCCAATCACATTAAAGGTCAGGTTGTCACGTGCTGACGTCACAACAGAGGTCTAGGGTGATCATGCACTGTTCATGCAAGGGGAATTGTTCAGGGGCCAATCACAATTTTTTGTGATTATTTGGGGCCGCGCCCTCCTGACATCGGTCAGGCGCTATCTTTATGGGTGTGCCTTTGCCATGTGTCTTTTTTCAGCCTGCGCCCTACAGTCCATGTGTAGAGTCTTGTCTTATGTTGTTGGAAGAGGGTGTTTGCTATGACCAGTGCGTTCTCTTGACAAAACTCTATTAGCCTTTGCCTTGCTTCATTTTGTACTCCAAGGCCAAATTTGCCTGTTACTCCAGGTATTTCTTGACTTCCTACTTTTTCATTCCAGTCCCCTATAATGAAAAGGACATCATTTTGGGTTTTTAGTTCTAAAAGGTCTTGTAGGTCTTCATAGAACTGTCAACTTCAGCTTCTTCAGCATTACTGGTCATCGCACAGTCTTGGATTACCGTGATATTGAATGGTTTGCCTTGGAAACAAACAGAGATCATTCTGTCGTTTTTGAGATTGCGTACAACTGCATTTCAGATTCTTCCATTGACTATGACAGCTACTCCATTTCTTCTAAGGGATTCTTGCCCACAGCAGTAGATATAATGGTCATCTGAGTTAAATTCACCCATTCCAGTCCATTTTATTTTAACTCTTGCCATCTCCTGTTTGACCACTTCCAATTTGCCTTGATTGATGGACCTAACATTCCAGGTTCCTATGTAATATTGCTCTTTATAGCATTGGACCTTACTTCCATCACCAGTAACATTCACAACGGGATGCTAGTTTTGCTTTGACTCCATCTCTTCATTCTTTCTGAAGTTAATTCTCCACCGATTTGAAGTAGCATATTGGGCACCTACTGACCTGAGGAATTCATCTTTCAGTGTCCTATCTTTTTGCCTTTTCATACTGTTCATAGGGTTCTCAAGGCAAGAATACTGAAGTATTCTTCTGTTTACTAAACATATATAATCCCTGTGATATAGTAAGCACCTAACAGAATGTTCCATACACGTTTTGAACCAATGAATGAATAGAAAGGCACATAAAGATAAAAAAAAATGTGTTTCAGTTTTTGGAAATAGACATCACTTATACATAAATTTGGACTTCCCTGGTGGTTCAGACAGTAAAGCGTCTGCCTATAATGCGGGAGACCCGGGTTCAATCCCTCAGTGTGGAAGATCCCTTGGAGAAGGAAATGGCAACCCACTCCAGGATTCTTGCCTGAAAAATCCCATGGATGGAGGAGCCTGGTAGGCTACAGCCCATGGGGTCTCAAAGAGTCGGACACGACTGAGCGACATCAGTATACATACATTTATAAGACCTGGCTATGACCACAGAAATATATAGTTGTTTGATGCAAAAGTTTTCAAATCTAAAGATTCAGATATATCAGTTTCAAATTTATTTTAAGTATAGGCCTATAAATGTCACATCGGTAAAGAATCTGCCTGCCAACGCAGGGTTTGATCCCTGGGTTGGGAAGATCCCCTGGAGAAGGAGATGGCAACCCAATCCAGTATTTTTGCCTGGCAAATCGCATAGACAGAGGAGTCTGGTGGGTTACAGTTCTCGGGATCTCAAAGAGTCAGACACAATTTAATTACTAAACAGCAACAGTAGACCTATAAATAAACCATTGGATTTTGTTAAATTATCAAAAATAATGTTGATGCATGTAAATAGTTTCTAAGTTTTGCTATTACAGGTCACATACTATTAAGATAGTATTTATTAGAGCTGAAATCAATCTCAATAGAGTATCAATGGACATAGATCTTGTGTTTTTATCATAAATCAATGTCTAAAGTTGTATGTCAGATAATAGGGGATCTTTCAGTATTCTACAAAAGCAGAACTTTGCTTTCAGCTTAAATTTCTTTTCTGTAAAATGATAGATTTTGGGTTACTTAAAAAACTAGTGGCCTATTAAATGGTAACCTGACTTTCCTTAGAGGAGTTTATGGTAGTTTTGGCCTACATAATTTTTTTTTTTTTTAATGTTGCTACTGCTACTGCTAAGTCGCTTCAGTCGTGTCTGACTCTGTGCGACCCCATAGACGGCAGCCCACCAGGTTCCACCATCCCTGGGACTCTCCAGGCAAGAACATTGGAGTGGGTTGCCATTTCCTTCTCCAATGTGTGAAAGTGAAGTCGCTCAGTCCTGTCCGACTAGTAGCGACCTCATGGACTGTAGCCCACCAGGCTCCTCTGTCCATGGGATTTTCTAGGCAAAAGTACTGGAGTGGCTTGCCATTGCCCTTTTAATGTAGTCATGTGTATATGTGTGCCTAAGTGCAGAGTCCCTTGTAGTGCAAGGAGATCCAACCAGTCCATTCTAAAGGAGATCAATCCTGGGTGTTCATTGGAAGGACTGATGCTAAAGCTGAAACTCCAATACTTTGGCCACCTCATGCGACCAGTTGACTCACTGGAAAAGACTCTGATGCTGGGAAGGATTGGGGGCAGGAGGAGAAGGGGACGACAGAGAATGAGATGGTTGGATGGCATCACCGACTCTATGGACATGAGTTTGAGTGAATTCTGGGAGTTGGTGATGGACAGGGAGGCCTGGTGAGCTGTGGTTCATGGGGTCGCAAAGAGTCGGACACGACTGAGAGACTGAATTGAACTGAACTGAAGTGCATAAAATTAAATGGTGAATTTACTACTATTTGTCATGCTGTTTAAAGAAAAATATCAAAATTTTTTCTATATGTTAGGTAAAAATTCATAAAGCGTATTCAGAATCTAAATAACTTTTGTTAGTCACTAGGATACTTCAGACATGTTGTGGGCTCTAATGAACCATTGTCCTTCTGCTTCCTATAAAATTATGGGAGTAAAATCTTCCAGCGAGGAATGAGACAGGAGGGAAGTCAGCATGGCACAACTATTAGCCATTGAGGATATGACAAAAACTGATTAGAATCAACCAGGCCCAAGATAGTGGTAGATCTGAGTTCCAGTAGAACTTCAATCTTATTGTAATATATAAGTATGCTAAATGACATACCCCCAGGCAGCAGGACAGTTCTAAGGCTGACCATAAAAGGCCAAAAAGTGAGCAGTGATCCAATTCTTGGAAATCTCCTCCCCTTCCCCCAGATAGTTGGAATAATCCTCCCACTCATTAGCCTAAGAAATTACTCAGCCCATAAAAGTTAATCACTCTATGTCTCAGGCCTCTCACCCTCTGTGATGGCCCATACACTATCTATGAAGTGTGCATCTTCCTGAATAAATTTGTTTTCACTTAAAAATAAATTATTACAACCCTTACTATAATCATTTTGCCAATGAGTAAAGTGAATTAATTTTTCCAGGTTTGCTCAGTAAGTTAGATAATTAGGACTTCAATTAGCTAGTCTTGACTTTGTACTGTTGACATACATTAAGAAAGAATTAAATAAATCTTTAACAAGAAATGGTAAATTGAAAATTAAGCAAGACACATTTTTTTTTTTTTTTCCTGATAAGTTGTCAGATGATGCAGAATAACCATAATGTGAAAGAGTACTTTAAAGAGTCAGGAAGTTGTTTCTGAGCAAAAACACAGGGAAAAAAAATAAAAATCCAAAACCTAAAACCTGAAAAATAAAATATTTAAACATAAGAAATGTTAAAATAAATATATTATTTGGGGAGGGTAGATGGAATAAAGAAAATATTTTATTTATTTTTAAAAGATTATAACCTCTCTTATTCATAAAAAATAAAAGTTCAAAATAACTACAATCTAGTTTTCTCCATTATGGGTATTCTGCTGAATGTCATCACCTATTCAATATTTGAGGTAGAAATCTGTTTTAGAGTTTCAGGGTGACAACATTTGGTTCACTCTAGAATTGTTTTTTCTCCCTTCATTCAGTATTAGATTAAAACATCCAGTAACATTCTTCATCTATTCTTTAAGCCTGGATTTTTCATAATTTTGCTATTTCCCCCAAACATTGTTGTTAATTGAAAAAGCATGTACATTTTAGCTAGATTAAACAAGTAAAGAATATAGATAGTTTTAGGAACCATAAATTGAATTGCTTCCACATATTCATTCAACACTGTGTGGCCAGTGAAAAGTGATATTTCTGATGGATATGGTAGTCCCTTGGCTCTATAAATTCTGTAGGGGTCGAAATACTGCCAAACTTGAGAGAGGCAAATCAGCCAAGGACCCCACCATATACAGAATGGAGTCCCAGGCTCATAGATTAGGAATTTAAGGGTAAGCTTATTTAACAACCTAAACTGTACTGCCTTACAACCAAATTAGATAGAAATTCAGTCATTAAAAAGATTACTGTTAGTATGTCATATGGGACTATGCTACTATAGCATTAGTTAGATATCTCTTTAAGTAATTCATAAGCAGAGTCAATAGACCAGATGAGCTCTCTACAGTATAGTTTAAGCAAACAAGCACCCCCACCCACCTGCCCACATATACATTCACACAAAAGCAGTACTCAGCTAGGTGAAGACTTTTTCTCTCTAGTTTGAAATGTAATTCCTGGTATCGAGTGCCATCTGGTAAATGGAGTTGCCCCCAGTTATCCCCAAGACCACAATAAACATGCAACGTGTATATATAATAAAAAAGGAAACCTCAATTTTATTACGTGACTTTTAAGATGTAAAATAAATGGATTAAACAGTTGCTTTGAAAAATACCTCGTTGTGAATATTTCAGTTTATTTACACTATAATTTAATCATTGTTGGATTCTAAATTCAGAGAAAAGACATGGATTCCCTAAATTCATACATTTTACTAATATACTAGTATCCAACATCCCAGGTGTGGAATGCTTAGGGTTTATAAGTTTGGGGGCACTCCCAGATTTAACAAAGCAGCCAACACCTGGAAATACATAAAAGCTGGCCTCTGAGCACAAGGTGATGAGTGTTAGTTAACTAGGCCCCCTAGATTCAAAGAATGGCCCCTCGTGGCTCAGAAAACAAAACTGAAAATGCAACATCATAGAGTTTAGTTTTAGCTCAGATTTCCGGGTGTTCTCAATGCCTATCTTCTCTTTACTCCCCAAAGACAAGGAACAGCTCTAATCATATGACTATCCTTTGATTTTAGAAGAATGTTTTTAATCCACTGTGCTATTGCTTTATAGACATTAATGAACTTCACGAAGAAAAGTGATGTATGACACATTTCTAGAGGAAAAAAATAACACTGCTTTTTTACACACTTGACAATTCCTACCTTGGACAATGTTATTGTCATTTTTCTGGATGTTGCCTTGTGGTTGGTCTTACCACAAATTCGGCAACAGATTTCCTGGGAGGATGGCAAAAATTGGGGTGAGGGTTGAGTGTATGATTTGATTGAGTAATCATTAATCATTTTAGTGGTTAAGCGCTGTTGAATTAATTTAAAACACCTTACATTACATCTATAATGTATCATTAAGTCCTTCCAGTCGTTTTCAATTAGGTCATTAAAAAAAGAGTAATAGACAAAAGCTTGCCACTTTCTCAGTATGTGTGGATTGTATCACATTCCATAGTAGACAGGTGTCTTGTTAAAAATATACCTAATTTTAAAAGTTTTTCGCATGACAAATTTTTCTGTGTGTGTGTCTGTCCTGTGTGGCTGACATATTCTCCAAACAATGAGCTGTCGACCTGTCTTCTGTCATAGCTATTTTATGTTCAAAAGATAAAGTAATTGGTGTCCTGTTATACTTGTTCCAACAATATAAAATACTACTAGAAAGTGGGGGGCTTTCAAAGTATCAATAAATGTCACCAACATACAGATTATTTTTTAGTATTCTATTTTTCTTACATCTTTCAAAGTCATTGTTTACTCTACCCCTCTGTTTGAGCCTATAATCACATTTAAATGACATCTTAGACTAGATCAACATTATCTAATAGAACTTTCTGCAATGATGGAGATATTCTATATCTGCATTGTTTGTGATGGGAGCCACAAAAATTTGACTGCTAAGCATTTGAAACATGGCTAATGCAACTTTGAAAGTTTAGTATTAATTTTACTTAATTTAAGTTTTTACATAGCAACATATGGCTTTGTGCCCAATGCTGACAGCACAGGGTAAGGTAAGGTTTTTATGTGGCCATTGTAGCCTGTCTTGAAGAAATTTTCAAATAAATATGCCATCATGCCTACTTTTATCATGTTGTTTTCTGATTCTGCTTCCCTTATTTATAAATGTTTTCTATCTGGTCCAAAGTTTTAGTTGCACTAGTACTCAGTGTTAGACTGAGTACTTTAGACATTAGTGCTGAGTCTGAGTACTGAGACTTTAGTACATTAGACATACCTTTAAATTTGTTTTCTGAAAAGCAATTACCCAATAATCATTTTCTATCCCTAGAACATATACTCCTTTTTCATTCGGAACTACTGGTAAAGATATCTGTGCGTTAGTCTGTTTGAGCTGCTATATAAAGGGTGGGTGGTTGACAGAGCAAAATTTATTTCCCACAGTGCCAGAAGCTGGAATTTCAAGATCAGGGCACCAGCAGATTTGGTGTCTAGTGAAGGCCTACTTTCTGGTCCATAGATGGTACCTCTTACTGTGTGTCCTCACGTGGTGGAAGAGGAAAGGGAGCTCTCTTGTACTTTGATAAGAACACTAATCCCATTCCCAAAGCACCTTCCAAAGATTTTGCCTCTTAATACTAACATTTTGGGGGTTATAATTTCAATATTTGAATTTGGGGGGGAGCAAAAACATTCAGATAGTAGAACTTCGAATATAAGTGAAGGCAAATTGATATATTGATCAACATTTTATGTACATGTTCTGTATTATCGAAAGGAAATCAATACGACTCATAATGAAGTTTGCAATATTTCCTATATTATAGGTAGTCAACACGATTATCAGTGGTGAGGCCTACATTTGAAAAATTACCATTTAGAAGGTGGAACATATAAGAGGGGGGAAGAATGAGAAGATATGGTTGTATGGAAAAGATAAGCCATCTCAAAGATTACATAGGAACTTTTTTCTTATGTGGAAAGATCAGAATTGTATAAAAGTATAGTGACCATTAAGTAGAATAGTCACATTTTAAAGCTAGGAAGAAGGTTGCTGATCTTTCAATCTGGATCTCTGTCCCTGTGATATACTATTTGATAGCAGTGACTTGAAACCTAGACAGCTGTGGCTTAGAATCACATGTTATTAGCAGCTTAACTAATGCAAGTTACTTATCATCTCTAAATCTGTTTTTTAATATGTAAATCAGAAACAGTAATAACAAATACATCTTACATAGCTTCTGTGCAAGGGTAGGTGGGTGAGATAATACATTTGAACGTGTCGTCGCTCAGTCGTGTCCGACTCTTTGTGACCCCATGGACTGTAGCAGACAAGGCTCCTCCGTCCATGGGATTTTCCAGGCAAGAGTACTGGAGTGGGTTGCCATTTCCTTCTCCAGAGTATCTTCCCGACCCAGTGATCGAACCCGGGTCTCCTGCATTGCAGACAGACGCTTTACCCTCTAAGCCACCAGGGAAGCCTCTATACATTTGAAATGTTGAGCAAAGTATTGCTACATAGTGTCCCATTTTAGTGGTAAGGAAGCTGAGTTTTAGGGAGATTAATTAACTTTCTTAATTAGTAACTATAGGGAAATTAAAATAGATGAAATCTTGTTCAGGCTTCAGAAGCAGGAGAGCAGGCCTCTGACCTTGCTTCTGACCTGCTTGGACACTGCCCTGATTCCATGCCTGCCCAAAAGCACAGCTAGTCAGGTGGCACTTTAGATAAGAAACGGAGTGAGTCTTAGAATTCTTGAGCCCTGGAGGTCTGGCCAACCTTGCCTGGAGTTTAACAAAATCCCATGACTCACAAGAAAATACAAAGAGCACTGTACAAATGTTAAAGTAAAAGCAGAGCTGCATTTTTGCATGCACACTGATGATATCAGTTTGCAGTTTAGGATTATAAGCTAGAACCCCCCAAACTGCAATTTGAAGTTTCACCCGTGGAGCAGACGCACTGCTAGGGTCCTTTTCCCCACTGAGACTCCAGATTGCTGTTACTTGAGACTTCCCAACATGCTGTTCAAGGCTGGATGCGGACTGGTCCAATTTGGTGATATATGTGCTATTACTCTTCTCTATTGTTTCTATTTCTCTTTTCTTTTAAAGACTGTATATTGAAATTAAGTTAAATAATCCTCTATTAAATATTGAAATTGCGTGTAACAAGTGGTTTCTTTTGTTCATGAATCCTTTAAACCTGAAACAAAAGTAAAACTTTTGGCAAAACATAAATTATCAATGTGAGCAGGATTTGTGAAACAAAATGGCACTCTAATAGGAAAGAGGTTAAAATTAATGAAGTTTTCATTCCCGAATGGGAAGATTTCCCTTAGTGCTCATTAAGTACTGAATAGGGCACCCCCACTGGATTGTGTGAAAATTGGGACTCTGAATTAAAGCGGGCTGAACATTTTGAAGTTATTGTATGCTTGGGGTGTGCATCAATTTAGAAAGGATAAGAATGTATCTCTTAGTCTACTGTAAGGTACATGAAACCAAAAATTAAAATTGGTTGAAGAGAAGTCACAATTGCAGAAATAATTATGTGATTTTCTAAGACAATTGTCCATGTCAAAATTATATTTTAGCTGACCTAGTCTCCACATTTCAGTTGGCAGCTGAAAAAGCCACCATAAAGTTTATGTAAGCTAAATATCAAAGGTGGCACAGCAAGGTTAACATAAAAGAAAGTTCATCTGGTAATACCTAAAGCAGGGGTAGACTGGGACCCTGATGCTTGGGATGGGAGCTCAGTCCTTCCAAAATTCTGGGACCCACCCAGACTGTAAAGTTTGGGGAAATATAATGGGCTAAAGAATATAGAAATGTAAAGGGCAATTGGTTTCTGGCAACAGCATATTCCATATTTGGGCCAGATATTGAACCCACTTTACAAAGTAACTTGGTGTTAAGAAACTTTTAAGGAAAGAAAATGTAAATGAGAGAAGAGGTGTAGGAATAATTATGCTTTATGAATTTCTACCTAAAATAGTTTCTCCAGGTTTTGATGACCTGCATTTCTAGAGTTGTACTAAATTAAGTTAAATGATGGAAGTTTAAATAATTAGGCCATTTCCAAATAAAATAAGATGCTGAAACACTAATTACTAAACACTGTTTTTTGTTTTTTTTTTTAGCAGAGAAACAAAACATTTAGAACTACTACTGGATATGTTTGGTATCATCCTGAGATGTTCTTTATAAGAAAGCAAAAAAGTTTTAGAAATTATCACTGGTATTTATGTTCACCAATCAGCAGAATGCTAATATAAAGGACAGTTTACAGTTGCTTAAGGAAAAGAGTCTGATGCTGCGAGGGATTGGGGCAGGAGGAGACGGGGACGACAGAGAATGAGATGGCTGAATGGCATCACCGACTCAATGGACATGAGTTTGAGTGAACTAGGGGAGTTGGTGATGGACAGGGAGGCCTGGTGTGCTGTGATTCATGGAGTCGCAAAGAGTCAGACATGACTGAGTGACTGAACGGAACTGAAGGAAAGCAGATGTATGTTTTCAGTAAATAAGTCATGAGAAATGGAATTACATTTTATTAAGGAACAAGAATGTAGATCTGACTTACATGTGTCTGTTTCTGAATGGGAAAATAAAGTGATGAATATAGAGTGATAAGAAAGGTTTGTGAAAAGTGGATCCTGAGAAAAGAGTTCTATGCATGGTACAAGTTTTCCGGGGCATGTTGAACTGCCTTTGATAACAGATATTAAGTTTCTTTACCTCTCAAGTGATATGTTCTGTATTAGCTTCTTAAATCTGTATTGTTACTTTGTCTAAGTGAATACTATTGTTTCATAGTGACCTATGATCTCATCTGACAGTGTTCTAAACCCTTTGACGCATTTTGACAGAATTTCCTAAAATCAAATTCCAATGAACTTCTTTTGACCTCTAGTTAACTTTGTGGTGCCTCAGAGGGCCCTTGAACCATCCCAAAGAAAGATATTAAACTAATTAGGTTCATTTGGTATGCTAAAGTTACATGGGAAATACTGTCAAATAAGTCATAAATCTTCTCCATAAGGTTATATTGTATGGTAAATGTTACTAATACAGATATTCTAGAAATTATATAGAATTCATAAAGTTCTGATAGGTCCTGGTAAAATGTTATCAGTCATAATTCTAGTTATTACATTAAACTGTTACATGTCACCTCAGTGACCAAGTTACTTTGTTACTTTGTGGATAAATCAGGTTTAAATTGTACCTTCTTAAGCCTTTTGTCATCAGCAGCTATAGTTTCACTTTGATGCCTTTGCCAAAACAAAAAAAAATTACTATCACTTCAAGATTTACAGAAAGGACCTTCTAAATCTAAGATAATTAAGATTACCTAGATAAACAAATTTTGTTATTAACAATAAGCTGGTATCAGACTGGAATTAGCTTTTCTCTCTGCATTAAGAGAACAGTTTTCTTGACACTCTGACAAAAGTTGAAGCAAGATCCTGTATGACCTACCTCCTACAGTAATGGAAATAAAAGCAAAAATAAACAAAAGGGACCTAGTTAAACTTAAAAGCTTTTGTACAGCAAAGGAAACCATAAACAAGATGAAAAGACACCCCCAGGATGGGATACAATACTTCAAAATGAAGAAACTGATAAAGGATTAATCTCCAAAATATACAAGCAGCTCATGCAGCTCAATATCAGAAAAATAAATGACGAAATGAAAAAACGGGTAGAAGACCTAAACAGACCTTTTCCCAAAGAAGACATACAGATGGCCAATAGACACATGAAAAAATGCCCAACATCACTCTTTATCAGAGAAATGCAAATCAAAATAATAATGAGATATCACCTCACACCAGTCAGAATGGCCATCACCAAAAAATCTACAAACAATAAATGCTGGAGAGGATGTGGAGAAAAGGGAACCCTCTTGCACAGTTGGTGGGAATGTAAACTGACACAGCCACTGTGGAGAACAGTGTGGAGATTTCTTTAAAAACTAGGAATAAAGCTACCATGACGAAGTGAAGTGAAGTGTTAGCCACCCAGTCATGTCTGACTCTTTGTGAACCCCTGGACTATATTCTGCCAGTCTCCTCTGTCCATGGGATTTCCCAAGTAGGAATACTAGAGTGGGTAGCCATTCCCTTCTCCAAGGGATCTTCCCGACCTAGGGATCCAATCTGGGTCTCTCTTGCATTGCAGACAGATTCTTTAACATCTGAGCCATCAGGTAAGTCTAAAGCTACCATATGACCCACCAATGTCACTACTGGGCATATATCCTCAAAAAAACATAATTTAAAAAGACATCTATACCCCAATGTTCATTGCAGCACTATTTACAATAGCCAGTACATGGAAGCAACCTAGATGCCCCTCGACAGATGAATGGATAAAGAAGCTGTGGTACATACATACAATGGAATATTACTCAGCATAAAAAAGAACAAATTTGAGTCAGTTCTAGTGAGGCATATGGACCTAGAGCCTGTTTTACAGAGTGAAATATGTCAGAAGAGAAAAACAAATATCATATATAAACACGTATTTGGAATGTAGAAGAATGGTACTGATGAACTTATTTGCAGGGCAGGGTAAGAGACTCAGACAGACAGAACAGACTTGTGGACACAGTAGGGAAAGGAGAGGGTAGGAAGAATTGAGAGAGTAGTATTAAAACATACATGCCCATATGTAAAATATGAGTGACTTCACTTTCACTTTTCACTTTCATGCACTGGAGAAGGAAATGGCAACCCACTCCAGTGTTCTTGCCTGGAGAAACCCAGGGACGGGGGAGCCTGGTGGGCTGCGGTCTATGGGGTCGCACAGAGTCGGACATGACTGAAGTGACTTAGCAGCAGCAGCAGCAGTGATAAGTTGCTATATAAAACAGGGAGCTCAGCCTGGTGCTCTGTGAGTGTGGATGGGGTGGAAGGCATGTGAGGGAAGTTCAAGGGGGAGGGGACATATGTATACTTAAGGCTGTTTCAAATATTGTTCAGCAGAAACCAACACAACATTGTAAAGCAATTATCCTCCACATTAAAAAAAAAAGAGAGAGAGAGAACAAAGTTTTCTTACAATGTGGCTGTTGATAATAGACAATGTGAATTTCTTTGCCTTTAAGTTATTTATATTTGTTTTTCAAATCTTTTGTTACTTTGGTAAATATTATTTCACAATGATCTATGAAGATTGTGACATATAAAGCTCATTCTCCTTCTACAAAAAATTAACCACACATTGTCAAACTTTTGCTATCCTGATTTCCTTAGAATATGGCAACAGTCTACTCCTAAATCAAGGAATTTAAAATGGGTAAACAATAGCTATAAATCAAACAGTTGGTGCCTTTTCTGGTAGTTCTGTGGTAAAGAATTTGCCTGCCAATGGAGGAGACACGGGCTTGATCCCTGATTCAGGAAGATCCCATGCGGCCTGTGTGCCACAACAACTGAGCTTGTGCTCTGCAGCCCAGGAGCCACAATTACTGAGCCCACAAGCCACAACTACTAAAGCCTGTGCACCTAGAACCTGTGCTCCACGACAAGAGAAGCCACCGCAATGAGAAGCCTGCTGAGCACTGCAGCTGGAGAGTAGTCCCCATTCACTGCAACTAGAAAAAATCCATATCAGCAACAAAGAGCCAGCAAAGCCAAATGTAAAAATAAATAATTCAATAATAAAAGACAAAACAGTAGGTGCTATGGGAAATCCAAGACAGTTACTTGTTTTTTCCTGGCTCCTTCAAAACTTTCATTTTTAATTTTATAAAACCTTCCCTGGCTGCAGGGTTAATGCCCCAACCCCTACCCTCCCTACACACAATTATGTATTTTACTGAATATTAAAATCTAGCTTTACTAACTGAAATTTATGTTGACCAAGACTCACTTCCCAGATAGTTACTGACTGTTATGTTTTATTGCTAAAAAGTTTAATTGAATTATTCTAAAGCTTATCTCAGCAATCTATCTTTGGATGGAGATCTGATACCCCATGAACTATAGCCAGGGGACATAAAATTACATGTATTTATCAATGAACTATATGCTAATTGAGGCTTATGGCATAAACAACATGGCAAATGAGTGCCTTTGGGCTTCTGGAGTAGGAAATTTCCAGAGGCTGGGAGAAATTACATTACCTTTGAAAAACAGCTATTGGTTTATTATTGGGCTTTGTTTGATATGGAACAATTGACTATAGATCATGCTGTAATATTAAGACATCAAGTGCCAATCATGCAATGGGTACAAAGTTACCCCAAGCGCATAGGATTGGGTAAGTTCAGGAGTCCAGCATAATAAAATGGAAATGGTATATTCATGAGCAAGCCATATCTGGGCCACATGGAGTCACTGGATGAAAAGAATTCTGAAATTCCTATTGAAGGCCAGGAGCAAGAGGCTATAGTTACACATGAGAACTAAGCTGTCTATAAAATGGGGAAAGCCCTTTGACTCTTTAACTGCACAAGAAAAACAGCACACATGATTCACTGATGGATCAGCTAAATATATAGTATCCACTTGCTATTGGAAAGTGGTGGCATATAACTCGGTCACTACTAAATTGCTGACATATGCTGAGGAAGGTAAAAGTAGCCAATCTGCCTAGTTATATGCTGTTGATCAGGTAGTACAAGATAATTTAACTGAATGCTATCTATACACAGATTTTTTTATCAGTAGCCAGTGGATCGGCCACCTTGCTTCCCCTGTGGGTAAAAATTAACTGGATGTTTGGGAAATTGTTTAAACTACTAATGTTTCAGTCTTTCATGTTGATGCTCACAGTGTTCCAAATTTTATGGAACAATGGTGTATCTCTATTATAGATGAACAAACCCAAATCCAAGCAGTAGAAGTCTATTTAGACTTCAGAGAGTTAAACACTTTGACTTCCTGGGCACACCAATAAGGTGGCCATCTGAGAGAAAAAGCAATATACAGGTAGGCTCAGGATCAAGATTTCCTTAACTATGGATCTCATTAAATCTGTTTCTTTACAATGTCTAATTTGTCAACATAGTAAGCTTAGAAGCTTTCTACAATCAGTCAAAGGAAAATTGGCATGTGGCAAGCTGCCTGGGCAAATATGTAAATTGACTATATTAGTCCATTAATTCTGAGATAAAGGATGCCAATAAGTGTGTAACTCCTGTGGACACTATTCTCAATATTTAGTGGCTATTTCTTTTGGGAAAGCCAATCAGACTATAACTATTAAAACATTTGGAGATAATTAATATATATTATGGTATTGCACTTCAAATTCAGAGTGACAATGGGTGACATTTTAAAGGTAAATTAATATAAAAGTTTGCCCAGTAACATGATATACAATGGGTCTTTCATATTATCATTCTCAAGCTGCAGTTTGACTGATAGAATGAATGGTATGCTTAAACAACAATTAATTAAACTTGGAGATGGCTCTTATAAGAACTGGAGGACTAACTTAAATATGGGGCTTCCCATGTGGCGCTTGTGATAAAGAACCCACTTGCCAATGCAGAAGATGCAAGAGACGTGGGTTCAATCCCTGGGTCAGAAAGATCCCCTGGAGAAGGGCAAGGCAACCCAATCCAGTATTCTTGCCTGGAGAATCCCATGAACAGAGGAGCCTGGTGGGCTATGATCCATAGGGTTGCAAAGAGTCAGATACAATTGAAGTGACTTAGCATGCACACACACACAACTTAAATAATGCTCTCAGTATTTTAAATAATAAACCTACAGGAGAATTAGAAACACCTTTGATGAGAATGAATATTTCAAACTTACAAACTCATAGAATAGACTTCCATCCTGAAACAACTATTAGAAAATTAGCCCATGAGTTTTTATTCTCGTGAATAGATTATTCTAGGAAGCCTGTCTATAATGCAGCTTGTCCTTCATGCCTCAACCTTCAAGGATATGCTACAATTAAAGGAAAAATATGAAGAAACCTACTGGTGACTCTTCAGCTGGAGAAGGCTGAGCCAGACCAGAACTCAGGATAACTTCATCTGCCCAAAAGACTTCAAAGCCAGTCTTTTCTTAACTTTACCTTTCCATGGACAAAATGTGTCTGTCTACTAGATTACACAGTTCTGCTAAAGATACAGCTCCAGCCTTGAACACAAGTATTATGTGACAATTTCCTGTGTCACTTTAATAGTCGCAACAACTTACCGATAGACTGTGACATGGGTAATGAGGGACTACTAACTATGTGGACCAACTTCTTGCACTTGGGAAACTCCACTTATTGGAGAACCCATCAACTATTGTGAATGAATCGTTTTCCCTAAAACCTGTGATATGGTTTTTGAAATAGCCCTTTGATTAGTATGCACTGTAACTGATGATGTAAACACTACCTCTATGTATCTGTTAGGAACCCCTTTCCAGATGTCTAACATGTGTTGATCACTTATATTGGAAGGGGACCATCTATTATTTTCTCCCCATGAAAATTCAGGTGTCATTGACTCAAATATCCGTGTCACCGACTCAATGGACATGAGTTTGAGCCAGCTCTGGGAGTTTGGCATGTTGCAGTCCATGGGGTCACGAAGAGTCAGACACAACTGAGTGACTGAACTGAACTCAACTCAACTGACTCAAATGCTATTTCCCACTTTGTCTGTTGCTAATATTAGCTTTTCCTTAGAACCCCTATGTAAGATTTTGCAAACAACTAAAGTATTACAAAATTTCATAGAAAAAAGGAATCGTTCCTTGATAGAACATTCTGTTGTTACTACTATTACAGCCAACAAATTAATTGAAATAGGAGTTAATGTACAAAATCTTACTTCAAATTCATGGTGAAACTTTTTCCTTACAACATCCCCTACTACTCAGAAATGGTTTTCTATATTGTTTAACCTCTTGCTTGTTTCTTTAATTATCTTGTTTCTTTTGGGCTGTTTGGAATTGTTATTTGACCTACAGAATTAGCTAGTCTGCTCGTGTTATATTGCCTTATTCCTATGTTCTTCAGCCTCAACAATCCTGCGGCTGACTAAGGAAAATTAAAATGGAGGAAGTCTTGTTCAGGTTTCAGAAGCAGCAGAGCAGTCTTCTGATCTTGCTTCTGATCTGCTTGGACACTGCCCAGATTCCATGCCTGCCCACAAGCACAGCTAGTCAGGTGGCACTTTAGATAAGAAAAGGAGTGGGTCTTGGAATTCTTGAGCCCCTGGAGGTCTGGCCAACCATGCCTGGAGTTTAACGAAATCCTATGACTCACAAGATAAAACAAACAGCACTGTAAAAATGTTAAAGTAAAACCAGAGCTGCATTTTTGCATGCACAGTGATGATGATATCAGTTTGAGGCCTAGGATTATAAGTGGGAACCCCAAAAACTGCAATTTGAAGTCTTACCCATGGAGCGGATGCACTGCATTGGACCTTTTCCCAACTGGAACTTCAGATTGCTGTTACTTGGGAATTCCCAGCATATGCTGTTCAAGTCTGGATGCTGACTGACCCAATTTGGTGATGCACATGTTATTACTCTCCATTGTGTCTATTTTGCTTTTCTTTTAATGGTTGTGTATTGAAATTAAATAATCCTCTACCAAATATTGACATTGTTTGTGGTAATGAGTGTTTTTTTTTTGTTTGTTTATGAATCCTTGGAAACTGAAATGAAAGTAAAACTTTTGGCAAGATGGTAACTGGGATTTGAGCTCTTTAGTGGTCTACAGAACACAAAGTCCTATCAGTTTCGCTCTAATGTAAATGGACTCAAACATCACTTGTGATTGAGAAACATGAGGCTTTTGAAGTCAGGGATTTTTTTTTTTTGAGCGGGGGGTGGGGGGCATCAAGTGTAGGCTTTTAAAAAACATCAGCGGTATACTTGTACTTTTTTTTTCCCCATTCAATCAATCTAGTTCGTGTTGAATACTAGACTTAAACTTATGAAAGATTTAAAATGAAATTATGTAGGCAATGAGCATCCATCTTGTATTTAAGGAATTATACAAGTTATGGAGCCTGGTGGGCTTCTGTCTATGGGGTCACACAGAGTCGGACACGACTGAAGTGACTTAGCAGCAGCAGCAGCAGCAGCATTTAAAATATTGTCTTCATAAGATTTTCTGTCTTATCAAACAGTTTACACACTTTTGGGGATTTATACAGTTTAACAACTAAGGAGTATGAAGGAAGAGCAGAGCATGGGGAAAATATCATGATTATGACTTGAAAAAAGTGATGAGAATGTATTATCAAGACAAAGTAAAATAATAGCATGTTTCATTACTTTGTGTGTTTCATCATACTTTTGGGAGATTTAAAATTATTTATACTTCCATTGATTTTGTAAATTATTGTTAAGCACCTCCTATATGTTTGGTCTCAGGACAATTTTAATGGTTAATGTCTTGTTCTTATAAGGTTTACAGAAGTTTATCCCATCCTATGTGTTGTGATCAACAATGTTCAGCTCTCCCACCTGAATCTTTATTCCTTTGGGATCTAGAGCAAGTTATTTAAGAATAAAAATAATTTACTTAAGCTGTTTCAACTATAAATGGGGATTATAATATTTTTTAATGTAGGTTTATTGTAAGGATTAGCAAGAATCTGTTTAAGAGTACTTGGTACAATGCTTAGCATACACCAAAAATTCAATGCATATTAGTTGTCATTTCAGTATAGATAAACCAAATAACCTGTCAAAATAGAAATAATAATTCTAAGTAAATTACATTTAATGTGACAATAAAAACTGTGAAAATGTGTGACCTGTTAAATAAGATTGTTCAATTTCTTTTTGGTGCCCTAACTTTCTTATCCAGGATAGATTTTGTCCCAAGCTATAATGATAATTGCAATTATGTTTTTAGCCCTGATTCTGCTTTCTCTGAGAGAGAGAAAACAAATAGGAAGACTGGTCTCCTTCATTGTTTACCTATAGAATTTACTTATCAAAAAATCTAGCTTCTTTAAAAGGAGTCTGAATCCCTAGCAAAGCACTGGAGTTACCATGGGGCAAATCAGGATCATGGTCACACAATAACATACTGAAATTGAGAATTTCCAAGAAGTGTAATAGAAAGTGTGTGGGCTTCCCTGGTGGCTCAAACCATAAACAATCTGCCTGCAATGCAGGACACCCCAGTTTGATCCCTGGGTTGGGAAGACCCCTTGGAGAAAGAAATGGCAACCCACTCTAGTATTCTTGCCTGGAAAACCCCATGGACAGAGGAGCCTGGTGGGCTACAGTCATGGGGTTGCTAAGAGTCAGAGTAAAAAAGAAAGTAAAATGAGTACTTAGGACATTAGGAAAGGTTGACAAATTATTTGTGTGTTTGCTTGGTTTTGTTTTTATATGGAGAAAATGAGAAAATAAAAGGATTAAAAATAGGAAAAGGTAAGATGAAGTGGATTCCTCAAGACTAGTTCTCTTAATAGCTGGCTTCTCTAGCTCTTCCTCAGGTTCAGGTCTTTTCAGGAGGTGAGGGTGGGCTGACCTGAAGGATGAGGAGTGAGAGCTATGGAGGAAAGGCTGTTTTGAGGATGGCTTTAATTTTGCCCACTACCATCTCTGTCCAGCTCCAGAGACAGACCACATTATGCCCATTTTCCCTTCCTCTGTAGACAGAGACATTGTTCTTACTTGAATCCATTTCAGAAACACATGGGGCAACTATACCCCCAAATTCATTAAAAATAACACAAGCTATTACCTAAAATAATCAAAGCACTACCTCAAGGTGCAAAGACAAACCTCTATATCACAAGTGTCCGTCCCTTATCTTCTCCCCTCCTCCCCAGTGCAAGCCCTTCATCCCCTCCACTTTGAGGGAGGCTGGGAAGTGCATGCATATGGGATGGAGCTGGAAATGAGGAGGGGCTGGAGGAGGCAGAACATGGAATCTGTGCCACATTTATCTGTCAAGGAGAGGCAGTGGATCATCTCAATGTTTTAGACATTTTAAGAAGAGGGCATGGCCAAATTTTATCACAGTCCCCAAATCAGACAAGTTTATGTGCTTTTGGTACCTTTGCTGTAACTGAGAAGCTTAGCTCAGCTTCTGAAGAAAGTTACCTGCTCTGAGCCCATTGAATAGGGGCAATTTTTCTGCCTGACAGTCGTGGGTGTTTTTGTTTTGTTGGTTCATTTATTTTTACCCCACAGTATCTTACTCTGTTCTCATGGGACTTCTTTCTACCTGGGCTTGGACCTGTCTGCCGTCTGCCTCCCAGACTGCCTCCCAGCTCCTCCCCGGGCTCTAACACCGTAGGGAAACTGCATTACTGTTTGGAATCCCTAGATTGCTCTAGCAGTGCAACTAGACAGATTAGGAGTTGAAGCACATTTGACAGAAAGGCAGTGCTTTGCTTTCTTCTTATGCTGCTTCCCCTTCCTCTTTTCCCAAATAGATATGTAAACACATGTATTTTCCTGTTTAAACTTAGCGAATTGGTCCTCTGCCTGTGCCTTGATTTAGCTATTGGGCTGAGCCTTGCTCCTCCCTTCCTTACTCGGATAGGAGCCACTGGGATCTGGAGCTCCAACTTCCAAATTGCAGCTGGCCTCAGGCCAGGTGACCTTTTCTTTGTAAGTTTCTTTCCTAAG
The DNA here is from genome assembly GCF_049115385.1 of Moschus berezovskii. NCBI lineage: Eukaryota > Metazoa > Chordata > Mammalia > Artiodactyla > Moschidae > Moschus > Moschus berezovskii. The sequence continues at coordinate 46,423,119 of NC_142462.1, forward strand.
CAGAGTGGGGGTGGCGGGGTGGGGAGCTGGGATCTGTTTGGTGGTGTGGTGGGCGGGGGTGGGGGGCGTAGGGGGGGTAGTGAGGAAAGGAGGGGGGTGGGAGAGAGTAAAGGACTGTTGTTAAACAGTTTCTTACCGTAAGAGGGAGTTCAGACCTAGATCTTTCCAGTTAATCACACAACAAACTTAGCTCATCGCAATAAAAAGCAGCTCAGAGCCGACGGGCTCTTTTAGGCTCTGAGTCGGAATAGGACTCTTTTACCCAGGCATCTGCTCCAGTGGGATCCGCCAGCACACCCAGCAGGACCATGTGGGTGACCAGACTTCTGCCAGTCCTACTGCTGCAGCACGTCCTCCTACACCTCCTCCTGCTTCCCATCGCCATCCCCTATGCAGGTTAGTTTTCTCCTTTAATATTATTATTTAACTCTCTCTTGCTAACCTTTCCTTTCCCTAACTCTCCCTTTGCCTTACTCCCAGCATCCTTCCTTAACTCAGTTTGTGGTAATGTTTTTTTAAACCTCTCATTTAGCTTTCTTTTGACATTCTTTTGCTGTTTGAAAAGCATTTAAAATGATAATTAGCATCCCCCCCTCCTGTTGCTTCCATCCATCTCCCCATTGATTCAGCCCCATCTCACTTAGCCTGGTAGTCTGGAAGGTGGAATGGGAACGAAGTGCTAACACCGGTTTGGAGAAGTTTAAAGCTGAACAGAGCGTCTGATCTGAATGGGGACAGTGATGGTCAGTACAGCAGGGACACAATTTCTTTTTTTTTCCCAGAGACAATTTTCCACGACAGTCCGCTATCCCACATCACTCAGTCAACATTCAGGGCCAAATTATGACTTAACACAGGTTTTCATTTGGAGAAAGCAGATTAAACTCTGAGTATATGCATGTTATAAAAATGAAAGAGAAAGCCTCTCTTCTAAGGTCTTATTCTTTCTGAGTATGGAAGCCTGCTCTTTGGAAACTGCAGTGCAAGGGAGGCAAAAATTGTGTGACTTGATTAGAACTGCTCCTTTTGGTCTCCTGCTTTCTTCCCAGAATTTACAGGTTGGGAAGGAGTTGCTTGGGAGTTCATATTGCCTGGAAGTTTAGACTTTCATTTGCTGCTTTGGGAAGTTTTCTGTTGTTATCAGGGCAAGAGGAAACATCTGTATTTGGTTGTATTATCACTGTCGTGGCTGGGATGCCAACAGGAGAAGGTAGTGAGCATCAGAGGTAGGCACAGGGGAATAAAGGAATAGAACAAATGCCCAGACGGTAGACATGGTTTTTTAAAAAATAATACAAGACAGAGAACTGGCTATATTTTTTGAGATAAGTTAAATATGAAATTTATCAGACCTCTGATCTAGTTTTTTATGTAATCCAAAGGTTGAAAACACCAAGATTTTGTAAATGACAAGAAAATTCATTCAGTCCCACCTGGCTTTCTTTGATTTTGTGATGTTGTCTTTTTGGAACACAACACTGTGTGGAAAGGGTCAGTTTGAAAACATTTATGTTAGATTTCTAAAGAGATGGAGAAAAGTATCAATCCAGCAGGTTATCACCCTTGAAATGTGTCATGTTAAAATTAATTCTTGTATGACATTGCTGGTTTGGGGGATTTTGAGCCTAAATTGAAATGATGGCTAATGTTTTGAGGATTTTCGTTTTTAAGATTAAAATGTTGATGGGCTGAAGTAGAATATGGTTACCTGGAGTCATCTGTGCTAATACATGGGGATTGCGGTGTGGAAAACCCAAACAGTAGATCAAACATAGACAATGTCTGTTTGCTTTTGGCATGCATTTTGAAGCTTTGGCAGGACATATACATTTGTAATTATATTTCACTTTGGCTAGTGTTGAAATGACTGCATTTCCTGAATATAGGGAGAATGGAACCTAAGAGAATGCTGCAAGCAAGAAGAAGCCAGTTGGGAATTACAGATAATAGAATAATTCCTAGAGTGGATAATGTTAAAATTGTTATCAAAAAGAGGATCTGCCTTTGTCAAGTTTATTTTGATAGTTTTTTAAAAAAACATAACATTCTTCAAAGTAGGAAACATGGCTAGCCCTCTTAGAACATACAAAGAAAGTCTGTTCTTTTTTATAACATCTAACATGGAACATTGAGAACTTTGTTATTGCTGTTACTTGCTTAGGTTATACTTTTTTGATTTATCTGATGAGTCTGCATTTTTACATACTGTGAGATAACACAATATTTAAAACAAAGTGGGTATTATAATGAGATGACAACCAGTTATGAGCAGAAAGTATTATGGAGATATTTTTAGAAAAGTTTCAAAAAACTTGAAGAAATATTGATTGTTATAGACCCAAGCCTTCTTTACAAGGAACTGGTCCACATAGGATTATCCTCCATCACCCCACCTGCACTGGATACAAATATCCAGTTCCCTCTAACAACAACAAAGGAACATTAAATGAGCCCCTATTGTCAAGGAGTCTGTACAAGATTTACAGATGAACAAATGACAAAAAGACCTACATTTGTTGAGCAACTGTTATGGACCTGGTTCTAAAACAAAGCTTATTCAATTCTAATAAGATTGGCATTATTGAATTGACTCATTTTATATGAGGAAACTGAAGTTAAAGATCTTATTTTCTCTTATTATCTTAGATAATGGATAGAACTGAGATTCCTACCTAAATCTATGTGAATGAAATAGGCAAATTGCATTTTTTCCTTTTATTTATATTGAAAACAGCAGCAGTGAAATTAATCAAAACTTACTTTAAAAAATCTACTTTAGTTAATAAAAGGATGATTCTGTGTTATAAGTAGTATTAGGTTATGGTTGAGAGTTCATTTCTAGCTTAGAAGATCAAATAAAGTTTAGGGGGTATGTAGTACCCAAGTCGGAGAAGGCAATGGCAAGCCACTCCAGTACTTTTGCCTAGAAAATCCCATGGACGGAGGAGCCTGGTAGGCTGCAGTCCATGGGGTCGCGAAGAGTCGGGCGCGACTGAGCGACTTCACTTTCACTTTTCACTTTCACTCATTGGAGAAGGAAATGGCAACCCACTCCAGTGTTCTTGCCTGGAGAATCCCAGACACGGGGGAGCCTGGTGGGCTGCCGTCTATGGGGTCACACAGAGTCGGACACGACTGAAGTGACTTAGCAGCAGCAGCAGCAGTACCCAAGTGGAGTATGAAAATATAGGGAGTAGTATGCTCAGTACTTAAGTCAGGGAAATATAAAGTGGCTGAAGGTACTGAAATGAGTAAGTATAACAAAGGACAAGTAATCACGTAGGGGTGGTGTACTGAGTGCCTGAGGAGGAGGAATATGACCTGGGTTTGGAAAATAAGATAGACTAGCATGTATATGGGCTTCCCAGGTGGCACAGTGGTAAAGAATCCGCCTGCCAATGCAGGAGACAAAAAAGATGCAGGTTCGATCCCTGGGTTGGGAAGGTCCCCTGGAGGAGGAGGAAATGGCAACCCACTCCAGTATTCCTACCTTGAAAATTCCATGAACAGAGGAACCTGGTGGACTAGAGCCCAGGGGGTCATAAAAAGTCGGATATGACTGAGCGTGGTGCATATGTATGCTTGAACATCACATTAAATTACACTATTTTAAACATTACGGATCACAGCCAGATGGTTCTGAGTTCACAAGGTACATGGATGAAGCAAGAGACCAGGAAGAGGCTGAAGGAGGAAGTGGAATGAAGTAGAAGGAGGGAGATACCTAGGAAGGGTCCTAAACTCACACTGAACATCGTTTCATTTGTAAATCTTTTTGGAAGAGATAATTATGCTGCTTCTCAGATACTAACATTTGATTGAAATCTGATTTGATCCTTACTTGACTTTTTTACTTGTGATATTGTTCACTTCTCTAAAGAAGGGGAGAAAATTGTCTGCTTATGAATCCAAGTCCTAGATAACAGCAAAGAAGATTTGGACTTGTTTTTATGATTTTTGCCTCTGGGAAGTAAATTTCCAGTCACCACCATTCCCTTCCATTAATTATTTGTGTACTTTCATCTTAACATCTTGCCACTTCAAGCTGTTAATCACTAATCACGTGGGTAGGTTTCTCAGAATATGTGGAGCCAGATTCCTGCTTCTTTCCACACCCTGCAAATCCTTCCCTTTGCATGATTTTCCTTTGAAGTCAATGGTTAGTCCATACAGAGAAGAAATATATGAGGTACTGAGAGAAATGAGTGTGAGGCCTGGGGACCAGAGGGAGAAATGTGTCTTTCTTCAAGCACCTTGATACATTTGACCCTACTTTCTGTTTGTGGGTTTTCACTAAGATCCTAATGATTTCAGTTCTAAAACTGGGACTTCAGTTTCTTTAGGAAATATAGCTTTGAGCATGTTTTCCCATACTGAGGGAAGAGGGAAAAGGAGTTGCAGTTTAAAATACACGAAAGCATGACAAAGTTGCAGTGATCTCTTACCCTTTGATTTCATTTCAGTATTTTGTTTATAAACTTCAACTAACAGTCATGCACAAAAAAATAGTAGGGAAAATCTGATCCAAAGATATTTTTGAGTTTCCTCCCAAATTAAGTTTGTGTTTTAACTGTTTTTAGTAAAACAAGCATCAGTTGTTAATACATATGGAAGAGAAAGTTGAAAGTATTTCAGCAAAGGAATTTTATTTTCAGATGCTGTTTTTGAATGACTCCTGTTTTGAATTTTTCTTTTATTGAAGAAGGAATTAATTTTATAGATGTGTGGATTACATGATGTAAAACTAGCTTGAACTTTGCAGTTTTGAGTAATCATTTACTGACCTAGTAGAGATGACTGAATTATAAGGGAAAGCTTCTAAGTCATTAGAAATAAAGAGTGAAAAGGGAATCCTAGTATCTGGTTCTGATTGCCTCTGATTAGCTTGTAACCCCCAGACAAGCTTTTCTCTCCTATTTATTATCTAGTAAAGGGAAATTATAGATTTATTTGTTTTTCAGGATACTTTTTGATCTTTAGATGAAAGGTAGTGATCGAAAGTTTGTCAGCAAGTGTAGACTATTTTTATGAGGTACAGCCACACATTAACACATTTCTATAGGACAACTGAGGATCTGAAGAATTAAACATAACCAACGATCCCACAGAAACCCCTTTTCTCTGTAATCATCCTCAAGGCCTTCCTTCTGTTGTCTGGTTCTGAGAAGACAAAACAGAGCACTGACCAGGGTTTCTATTTTTTGTAATTAGTAAAGTGTATATCTGAACTCAGTGTTTGTCTTAGACTTTTTAAATTGAGTTTTACATTCTTCTCTCACGCTTAAATGCAATATGTAATAAATGAAATATACATTAGGCCAATTTAAGTTCTGTACTTTTAGTTAATTTAATTGATTATATATATGTATGTATATTACATATTTTTTCCATTTTGGTATGTATATTACATATTTTTTCCATTTTGGTAATAGTTTTTTGAATACATTATTTGCATCTATTACTATTTGTCTCTAAGAAATATTCCAGTTTATACAGGAATTCAGATGATTTTTATGAAATCATCTGAAGAAATAGTGCACCTTTGAAATAGTGCACGAAGGTCAAAAGAAGGAAGAACCCTTAGTGGTGAAACTTGGCTCCCATTAACACGGTCATGTGGCAAAAATCAAAATTTGAAAAGAATAATACCACTTCTTAGCCTGGGAGAATAACAGTTTCTTTTATGCCAGAAATTAAAGGATGAAATTCCAAAAACAAAAGGAAAATTTTACATATTCATAACGTTTCATAATCCAAATTGATTTCCAAATGATTATAGTTTAAATCACTCCTTTTAGTTCAAATATTACTTTTATTTTGTATCAATAGATTGAATAATGGGATATTAGCATTTAAGGTAATAAAACAAAGTCACTTGGCAAGTCAATAAGAATGCCAGAATTATCATCAGTCTGCCAACATTATGCAAGGCATTTGGTCCACACTCAATGAATAACATGTTGATAGATTATTTGGTTGACCGAGTTTTTATGTTAAAATGCCTTTAAATTATATCTCTTCTACCATAGCCATTTCATCTTGTAGGGCAAAGAAAAGTTGAAGAAAAGAAAATAAAATGTAAGCGTTATTATAGAAATTAGTTCCAGTCTTTTGGGGATTGTGTTCTGGAGTTTTACAGAGAACCAGAAATTCAGAGGAATTCATGTTTTCTCTTGTTTATTGTGGACTTCAGGTTAGGATAGATATTAGTGAGTAGCATTTGTATGTTTAATGAAACAACTGGAGCTAGTGGTTGCTGGCAAGCTTCAGAGTATGATGCTATTCTTGTTATCTCACTCTGTTAAACCATATTTCCAAATTTTCTGCACAAAACTTTTCATCCTCTTTTTTCAACACATTTCACCATGTTTAAAGACCGGAAATGATTTCTTGTTCTGACATGCAAGTTATTTCTCTATTGATAGCTTTAACCAAATCTTCAGAAACTATTTACAAGCCATATTTTCATGTACTCTCTTAGCAAGTCTTAGAGGAAGATAGCATTGTAAGTGTTTAAGAGTGGGGGTTCTGAATCCAGGCAGCCTGATTCTGAATCAGATCTCCTAAGTTGTCAGTTTTCCACTGTATCTTGGTTTCTTTATCTTAAAAATTTATTGCTACCTTTGTTATAAGGATATCCGAAAGTTGGACAGGCAGGGGAGGGGCACAGTTATGTCCATCCTTTATAAAATAGCTACAGTCTCTTAGACAATTTGATCCTCATTGTGAAGAGGAGATTATCATTAGAGACCAGGTAACTTTAGATAAAGTAAGAATGAAGAAGTAAGTTCTTCATATTCCAAAATTATTCAAAGATTAAGTCTCTTGGGATGTTTTGGCTCTGCTCTTTGGGTTTTTAGTAGGAGGCTTCATTTATCTAGGGGCCTGGTAGAATACTGTGATGAAGAAAAATGATATTGCTTCATTAAAGGATGAAGTTTTACATTCATTTGTTTTATAGCATTTGGCTTGATTTCAAAACAAGCAGTTCAGCGATACTAAGAAATAGTGCCCCCAAACACAGAAAACACTTATGTAGGGAATGAGAAAGACTAAAATATGAATAGAATGAAATATTTTAAAGAGCAAGTCAAGTATTTATCCAGTGCACCATTTTTAAGGAGAAGGTTCTCACCTGTCATTGAATTGGCTTATCTAATTAGTATTAATAGTATAAGTTACATAAGATCAATTGTAGAAGGAAATGACAAATTAAGTTATAGAACTTGATATGATATGCTATGCCTTGGCACTTTTTTTCATACTGTTCGGAGAATATCATGTTACTTATTTCTTAAGAGTGAACTCTGTCCTAATTTTTAAAAGCATCCTTCATTTGAAAGAATGTAGATAAGCTAAAGCTGAAACTCCAGTACTTTGGCCACCTCATGCGACGAGTTGACTCACTGGAAGAGTCTGATGCTAGGAGGGATTGGGGGTGGGAGAAGATGGGGACGGCAGAGAATGAGATGGCTGGATGGCATCACCGACTCGATGGACATGAGTTTGAGTGAACTCCGGGAGTTGGTGATGGACAGGGAGGCCTGGCGTGCTGTGGTTCATGGGGTCGCAAAGAGTCGGACACGACTGAGCGACTGAACTGAACTGAACTGAACTGAGATAAGTGACTCTGTATGAGAAGTTATTTTTTCTTCACAATTAAGTATTCCTTTCTTGCTCTTAATTATCTGAGAGTATCATTCCCCATATCACTCTACCTTCAAGCCCTGGAGGTCTGGTATGTTGTCAAAATCACTATCTTGTAGATGATTCTTAAAGGATATTTTACTGTATGACCCTTAAAATATTTTCCCCTATGTTTTAAAAAAATTATTATTATTAATAGAAGGACAGAAGAAAAGAAGAAACACACTTCATGAATTCAAAAGGTCAGCAAAGACTACTCTAATTAAAGAGGACCCATTACTGAAGATAAAAACAAAAAAAATGAACACTGCAGACCAATGTGCCAATAGATGTATTAGGAATAAAGGACTTCCATTCACTTGCAAGTAAGTTGCTTCATTTTGTTCTTAGAATAATTTTCCAAATATAGAATGTGCTCATTATCATCATCGGTTTTGTATTCAATGGGATGTGCTCTTAAAATTATAAGCTTGACTTTAGTTTTAACTCATTACAACAGAAAGCTCAGCTCTCATTTGATGGAAATATATATGCGTAAGGGAGAACACATGAACCACAAGATTGTTTAGAATTCACAGTGGCTTTAGTTACGGAATTTGTATTTTCTCATTTTATGAACAATTAAACTTTAGGAACTAAAATTCAATTAGATTAACTTTTTATTTCTAATATTTTAAAATATTCTGTTCAGAGTAAACTTTTTTTTTTTTTCTCATAAGAGGAGTGGAGGAATTTTCAGAATATAAATTGGGCAACAGTCAAAACTTACTGCAACTTATTGTCTTTAGGGATAGAAATAAAGAGTGTTGATATAATTAGATAAAAAACCTAGGGGTACTGGTGTTAGCAGCAAAAGTTTAAACAGCCTCTTAAAGTAGTTAGGAGGTAGTGTGATGAAGTTTTAGATGAAAAGTAATGGAGCAATTCAAAGAGCCATGAGGGAACTCAAATGGGGAGTTTTCTTATCTTTTGAAAGTTCTTCTGTGCCTCCCAGGAAAATTCCTTACCACTTTGTCAGTACTCTCAGAGCATAAAACTTGGAGTTTGGGGCCATGAAGGTGACAATTTCATATGAATAGTCTTCCAAATTGCCCGAAGAAAATTCACGTCCTAATTTTTCAAAAAATATTCCCTCCCCTCACTTTTTAGTCCTTATTTCATTCCATTTCAGTAGCATTGCACAGGGCTGCCTGTCACTTTTGAAGTCTATTCTATTACATTTGGGTTGTGACACATGATATGAACACAGATTTTAGGAATGTCATGGCCAGAATTCCTATATTCAAATTGCCTTTCTCAGAGAAATAAGTGTTATGGGTCTGAGGAGAAAGGTCACGGTCAGAGGAAGTCTTCCATAGATTTAGTGGGAAGACAGACTATCTCTTTTCTTTTCATTTATATCTCCTCTTGAAGTATTCTTGTAGCCAAATTGCCACTTACAGGGAGATATGTCCTGGCACGGGGAGTGGGGAATTAACTTTGCAAGTAATTCGTATGATAATTCCATCTTTCTCTGACTTTCCTAGAAAAGTCTTGAGATTTAAAAAAAAAAAAAATAGAGAAAACTACTCTCAATCAATATCTCAGCTTTGTAGATTTATGGAGATGTTCTTCTGGCAATTTAGGAGGTTGGAGTTATTGTATTTTTCCCTCTCAGGGTTAGAAGGGCAGGGCAAAGGGAATGGGACAAGAACCACATCTCATTGTTGATTTTTAAGTTTGAATCTGAAAATGCACTCTCCTGGGTCCACAAGTAAGGAAAGTATTGCTAAGCCTCAATTTTTACACTAGTCAGCCCTTTGGCTAGGAAAAAACAAAACAGACTTCCCTTTGTTTTATTTAGGAGAAACTAAAATGATTTTGTTGTATTGGAGAAGACATGTGACCTGATTAATAAATCTCTACATATCCCAAGTATATGAGGTTTCACACTTTTCTACCATATTCTGGTTGATTTATATTTAGTCACCAAATTTAAGCCAGCCTGTGCAGAAAACCACTTGTGGTGATACCAGTGTACAGCCAAAGTGCTTTGCTCAGAAATGGTGTCATCCCTCACCATTGTCCATTTTAAACATATACAGGCTTCCCAGGCAGCACTTGTGGGAGAAAATCTACCAGCCAATGCAGGAGAAGTAAAAGACATGGGTTTGATCCCTGGGTTGGAAAGATCCCCTGGAAGAGGGCAAGACAACCTGCTCCAGTGTTCTTGCCTGAAGAATGCCATGGGCATAGGCGCTTGGCAGGTTACAGTCCATTAGGTCACAAAGAGTTGGACACAACTGAAGTGACTTAGCATGCACTTCAACAATATGTGAACCATGAAATTCCAGATGTTCAAGCTGGTTTTAGAAAAGGCAGAGGAACCAGAGATCAAATTGCCAACATCCGCTGGATCATGGAAAAACAAGAGAGTTCCAAAAAAAAAGAAAATCTATTTCTGCTTTATTGACTATGCCAAAGCCTTTGATTGTGTGGATCACAACAAACTGTGGCAAATTCTGAAAGAGATGGGAATACCAAAGCACCTGACCTGCCTCCTGAGAAATCTGTATGCAGGTCAGGAAGCAACAGTTAGAACCAGACATGGAACAGACTGGTTCCAAATAGGGAAAGGAGTACATCAAGGCTGTATATTGTCACCCTGCTTATTTAACTTACATGCAGAGTGCATCATGAGAAACGCTGGGCTGGAGGAAGCACAAGCTGGAATCAAGATTGCTGGGAGAAACATCAATAACCTCAGATATGCAGATGACACCACCCTTATGGCAGAAAGTGATAAAGAACTAAAAAGCCTCTTGATGAAAGTGAAAGAGGAGAGTGAAAATGTTGGCTTAAAACTCAACATTGAGAAAACTAAGATTATGGCATCTGGTCCCATCACTTCATGGCAAATAGATGGGGAAACAGTGGAAACGGTGGCATACTTTATGTTTTTGGGTTCCAAAATCACAGCAGATGATGATTGCAGCCATGAAATTAAAAGATGCTTACTCCTTGGAAGGAAAGTTATGACCAACCTAGACAGCATATTAAAAAGCAGAGACATCACTTTGCCAACAAAAGTCCGTCTAGTCAAGGCTATGGGTTTTTCAGTGGTCATATATGGATGTGAGTTTGGACTATAAAGAAAGCTGAGCACAAAAAAATTGATGCTTTTGAACTGTGGTGTTGAAGACTCTTGAAAGTCCCTTGGACTGCAAGGAGATCCAACCATCCATCCTAAAGGATATCAGTCCTGAGTGTTTATTGGAAGGACTGATGTTGAAGCTGACACTCCAATTCTTTGGCTACCTGGTGCAAAGAACTGACTCATTTGAAAAGACCCTGATGCTGGGAAAGATTGAAGGTGGGAGGAGAAGGGGACGACAAAGGATGAGATGGTTGGATGGCATCACCCACTAAATGGACATGAATTTGGGTAAACTCTGGGAGTTGCTGATGGACAGGGAGGCCTGGCATGCTGCATTTCATGGGGTTGCAAAGAGTCGGACACGACAAGCAACTGAACTGAACTGATACACACACACACACACACACACACACCCCTATTTAAATAATATATTTAGTGATTCCATTCAGAATTGAATGGACATACTGTAACACTCTAAAAGTTTGTTCTTCATGAATTGAAGATCTTTTTGCAGCTTGTAGCATGAACTAGAATCATAAAAATCAATGGCAAAAACACAAAAACGTTTGGAAAATACCAACAATGCTGTGTGAAAGCATCTGTGATTCAGTGGGCATGAGGTAGAAGTCTCAAACACTGTTTCCTCTTGAGAAAGTGTCAACAATACTGATTTTATAGAGACTGAAAATATTTTTTTTTTGCTGTACGAGAAAGATGACCGGAATGCCTGATTCTAAGCTTTTCCTAAAATTTACGTTCAAGAACTGACTTAAGAGATGAAAATTTCTAACTATGACTGGGTAAATGGTATTGAAATTGCACTCCTGCCATAAACAACTCAACAAAATGAATTCTTGAAAAGAAGATGGTAGTTAAAAAATATGACTAAGATAAAGATTCCTAAAATCAAACTTTAAAGAAGATATGCAATTCATGGAATTTGTTAGCTCGGATCCAGTCCATACAGAGGTGTAAAATGATAAGAGCAAAAACAGTTTCCTGAGAGTATATGAATTGCCATGGATTGTGAGAAAAGGGTGAATGAAATAGGCAATCTTACATGTTCTTGGTGGGGTTCAATGAGTCACCTGCTATTTATGTCAAATCCATGTCATCAACGGAAAAGTAGTTTATGTATGTGTGGTATATTTTAATTTTAATGTGACGTTAAGTGGCAGGTCTTTGATTCTGTAATTTTAAGATTTCCTTTTAGGTGTTTGTTTAGTTATCTTTTATGTATTCTTTATCTAATTATTTACACTTTCAAAGTCATTTAACATTCTCTCCCTAACACCCTACAATAGGGAAATGTAACACGTATTACATAAGTTTACTATCTTCCAGATCAAAATTCAAATCTATCATTAGTCAGTTTTTCTCTTATTATTTCTTATCAGTTGCAAAAATATATTTTTATGTTTGTTTTCTAATGCTATTACAGGTATAACATGTTCTTTTAGGTGGATATTTGAAAATGTCTACACGTAAACTAAAGCACAGACCTTATACATATAATTTTTGAAGTTTTTTAGCTATAGACTAAAATGTACTATATAAAAATATAGTAGATAAAATATTTTAAATAATTTTATAGCATCTTTTTAAAATTTGTTTTATAAAAGTTACTTCCCGTCATTTAAGATCATTTAAAAGCTGTTGAAATGTTAAGAAATAAGTGACTAACTTGAACTATCTAAAATTGCAAGAAAATTGTGGTTTCAATATATATGGCCTGGGAGTGAAAAATCTATATTTATTCTTAGAAAATCTGTGTGTTTCTCTTAATTTGAGGCTTATACATGGTGACGTTATAGTTAGCATGAACATGGTAAAGAGTTTTAATATTATTTCTTAATGGAAAGAAAATAATTCAGAGTTCTAACTTTATTTTTTGTATTGAAAAAAATGGTAACACAATGTGTTGAAAAATTTAAGTACTTTACTATTCTCAGTTAAGGGATTTTTTAATTTATCATTCTGCTTTAGAAACATTTTTTTTTTAGAAATACATTTTTTAATGAGCAGCAAAAATCCAATATAATACTTAGCTGTAGGAATGATGATTTTAAGAGATAACACATTTTAGTTATTTTTGTCAAGATGATATATCAGAAGCATATTCTCTATTATATTAATAGTTTCTTAAAAATTAAAAATGCTTATGCAAGCAAGTCTATTTAGGAAACATTGACTTATATGTCAATCCTGCTAACTAATAGCGGGATTTTCATAGTCTTTAATAAGTTTCAATGCTTTATAACTCAACAAGAAAGGATGTTGTACGTAAAATTTCCCAAACATTTGATTTCAGATCCTTCTTTGCTAGCAGGATCTCTTAGGGTTGTGATTTGTCTGTTGCATTTTAGGACAGTTTAAAATGTGCTTTTTATAATTATAAACTTTGGAAATTAATCATGATATTTCAAATATAATCATTTGTATATAACCACAAAAAAATCTTCCAACTTTCTGTGTACTTACAAAAATAATAAAATCTTCATAAATAAGCCAAGTAATTGTGCTGTTTATTGATTGTGCTTGTTGAAGCCCTCATTTTTTCTACATTTCATGTAGAATAACATGATACCATTTCAAATTTTACTCTATCTTGTATTTAAATCTACAGCTATAAAAATTTAATTTTATTCTGTCTCATTTCGCTATCAAAATTGTAGGTTCAAATATCCTCATTTCTGTATACGTAATAATTCATCTGCTTTTATATTATCTTCCTTGGTTAAACCATACACCTATTCTTTAAAAGCTGTATAAATAGTAGTATTCCTTCTTTTCATTCAGATATTTTTTTCAGGGCCTTTGTTTTTGATAAAGCAAGAAAACGATGCCTTTGGTTCCCTTTCAATAGCATGTCAAGTGGAGTAAAAAAAGAGTTTGGCCATGAATTTGACCTCTATGAAAACAAAGGTAACTGGCTTTTCTCTAAATATTTCATAATGAAATAAAGTATAAAGTATATGTAATTACCTGCCACAGTGCTGTTTATAACTGATTTTCCATCTTATCCTGATCTGTTCTGCAGTTGATTCATCCATTAAGACCGATGACACTAACGCGTTGACTGTTTTCAGTGTGGCCCTTTAAAAAGAGCTTTTCCCAAATTTTCCTTAATTAGATTACCCCCTCTCTCTTTGTTTATTTCTAGTAACATCTCCTGGGACTGATATTCTCCACATTCATTTTAGAATGTGCCACCTTAAGTTATTAGTTTAAGATGTTTTATATATTTATATTAGCTTAAGACATTTTTTATATATAAATATATAAATCTATATTTATACAGTATTCTAAATTTTAACAACTTTTTTCCTAATAATTAAATTTTAATCTATGGATAATTAATCTAAGTTATACTGATGATGACTGATAATAATAAAATGTGGAGGTTTTGAAAACTTAATTGGATCTATTGCTAGTTATATACTTAAAAAAAACTTAAAAAAAATTGAGACCATATTATTTGTTAATTTGTCTATGCTAGTAATTTGATACTGTATTCTCAAGGTATTTACTTTGCTCAAAAGCAGATTTATATCAATAAAATAATCTCTCATCACACAAAATAATAATCATGAATTATGCTTATGATAATACTATGTGTTTCAATTTTAATGTTTTGTTATATTGTATTTTCATAAATTTATTTATTTAGTAATACACATAGATATTTCTTTGTTATTAGGGAAAATGCTTAGATTACATTAAAATTACTTCATGTTAGAAAATAAGATGATCTTTATACACCCCAATAATTCTATAAATCCTAAACATGATTCATAATCTAGTGTAAAACCATCTTCAGTCTTCTAGGTTGCTAATTGAATATACTGTTATTTGATAGGAATATACAGCTTGTTTCTATTTGATTGTCCTATAATTTAGCAGCCAATCTGTTAGAAAAAATATGGAAAATACTAATCAGCATAATGTAATTGTCACATACACAGGCATACACAAAATCCTACACAAGTTTACTGATATAAAGACAAATCAATAGCATTAGCATGTACACATGTATAAGCTAGATAGCTAGTTGGAAGCTGCTGTATAGTACAGGGAGTACAACCTGGTGCTCTGTGATGACCTAGAGGGAGGGGATATATATATAGATATATATACACTTATGGTTCATTTGGAGAAGGCAATGGCGAGCCACTCCAGTACTCTTGCCTAGAAAATCCCATGGACGGAGGAGCCTGGTAGGCTGCAGTCCGTGGGGTCACTAAGGGTCGGACACGACTGAGCGACTTCACTTTCACTTTTCACTTTCACACATTGGAGAAGGAAATGGCAACCCACTCCAGTGTTCTTGCCTGGAGAATCCCGGGGACGGGGGACCCTGGTGGGCTTCTGTCTATGAGGTCACGCAGAGTCAGACACGACTGAAGTGACGCAGCAGCAGCATGGTTCATTTGCATTTTTGTATGGCTGAAACCAATACAACTTTGTAAAACAATTATTCTCTAATTAAAAAAAATGAATCAGATCATTTATATCAAAATAATCAGTTATTTCCATTACCTCAAAGTAACTGCTTGAATTCAAATAGGTTTACGAATTTTTATTTTTAACATTTTCTTAAAATGGTCTCTGCACTTAAGCAAATAATTGTGCCAAATTAAATTTGCCTCATCCATTGAGTATATGGAATAATCTATGTTAAATAGGTAACTAATCTCTAGAGTTTCCCAGGGATATACTCAAAAAATTAAAACTTCTCAATGGTCTGTTGTTTGTTTGTTTCTTTTGGATTACTCTAAATGCATTATTTTGAAAATATTAGTCAAAGTTTTAGGCAAGAAATTTCAGTATTTGTGGTGGTTTATAAGCATTAATTACTTAAAAGTTCAAATGGAATTTTATAATTTTTTATTTTTAATATATACAGCATATGTTACACATGGTTATAACATTTTTCTCTGCTTTCTTTTGATAGACTACATTAGAAACTGTATCATCGGTAAAGGCGGTAGCTACAAGGGAACAGTATCTATCACTAAAAGTGGCATCAAATGCCAGCCCTGGAATTCCATGATACCACACGAACACAGGTAAGACTAGCACGAAGACAAGAGGATAGGGCCTTTCTCGGACGCGTCTGTTAGCAGGCCCCAGTTAGTCCTTCAGGTGAATCCTACAGTTCTGTAATCGTTTAGCCAACTTTGCTGAAGTGTATTAGTCTAAGGCTTATCTGAATCAATAACTGATATTTAGCCAAAGAATAAAAAAATATATATCATTAAGAGGTTCAGTTCAGTTCAGTTCAGTCGCTCAATTGTGTCCGACTCTCCGCGACCCCATGAATCACAGCGGGTAGCCTAACATTATTTCACCTCAAAACCTCAATTTATAGATCTTGGTGTTTGGGAAGAAATAATAAAAAAGTAATAAAAATGTTTTTTCCTTCTCTTTGCCTGTGAGAAGGCACAGCACTCTGCAGCTGGAGTGGAGAGGTTGCCTGTGCTAAGTTGGAGATGGAACGAATTCTGATCTTCCCCAGGGGCCGAAGGTTGTTTAACCATGGTGGTTCTCAAACTTCGCTGCACATTAAAATTGCTAAAAGCCCTTAATGAATCCTACTACTTGGGTGTCAATACAGACTGATTAAATCAGAATCTTTTTTGGGAAATAACCCAGGCACCTGTTTTGGTATAAAGCTTTGCTAAAAATTCGTGTCTCAGATGACCAACTTTCCTTTTTCACCTAGCACCTAGTGACTGGAGAAAACATTTCTTGGAAATTAAATGTCTATAGTTAAGAGAAGGATTGTGTTCATTATAACAGATGAATGCTATTTAAAGATGAGTAAATATAATATCCATAGGCTCATTAGTCTGAGAGTTTTAAACATCATGGAGGAGAAACAGATATCTACTCATTAGAGAGCTATATATAGCCAAAGTTTTTCAAGACTTATTTTGGAAATAATTTTAACAGGAACTACTTTAAAATAGCTCTACCTGGTTATTAGATGCACTGGAAGATTTAGATTACCATGTGCCTAGTACCTTGTTAAACAGTATACCTAGGTTATCTCATTTAATCCTCTCAAGAACCACCTGTGTGCTCAGTCACTAAGTCCTGTCTGACTCTTTGCAGCCCTATAGACTGTCTCCTGCCAGACTTCTCAGCACATGGAATTTTCTAGGCAAGAATACTGGAGTGGGGTACCATTTCCTATTCCAGGAGATCTTCCCAACCCAGGGATGGAACCCATGTCTCTTGTGTCTCCTGCATTGGCAGGTGAATTCTTTATCACTAGCACCACCTGCGGAGAAGGCAATGGCAAGCCACTCCAGTACTCTTGCCTAGAAAATCCCATGGACGGGGGAGCCTGGTGGACTGCTGTCTATGGGGTCACACAGAGTTGGACACGAATGAAGTGACTTAGCAGCAGCAGCAGCACCACCTGGGAAGCCCCCAAGAACCATATAGTAGGTGATTTTATTAGTTCTATTTTTTATATGGTGAAACTGAATGGCAAAGATCTTAGTAAGTTTTCAAAGTCACACACAGCTAGCAAGTGGTATATCCAGAATCTGAGGCCTGCCAGAGCCACTCTAAAACCTGTGCTTTTAACAACTCTAGGGACTTAAACACTCAGCAAAGAAGGATACATACTGTGACTTCTTTTTGCAATAGTGGTAATTGACTTGTCTTGATGAACCCACTTTGTTCATTTTCATTCATTTGGTGGGGAATAACCATGCAAGATAACATGGTAAACAGAGTTCATCAGTCCACATATAAAGAAAAAGAGTTGGTTGGTCTGCACTGGGATGAAACCTTTGATGTTGGTCTAGTGAACGCCAACCAGCAAGCGTCCAAGTGGATCAGCTTTACAGTGTTTGAATAACAGAAAGCAACTAATTACTTTTGCCAAATTCATTATTTAATTATTCATGAATACCTCCAAAAAATAGTTTTATCTTTATAGTACAAAACAAACAATATAATTGGTTTTGTCCTCTCATAGGATTTGCATGGTGCCCGTCCCTGCATAGTGAGGAAAACATTTTGCTTAAATAGATGGAGCTAAGAATTTCATGAACAAAGGAATAGTGTTTGAAATCAATCCTACTGTAGTCAAGGAGAGCACACTGGACTGACTCAGTAAAGGTCTTATTTCAACCCAAATTCTCTATGATTGTGATTCTCTGCTACAGGAGTACATGTGAAATAGATCTCCCTGGGAACTAGCTTCCCAGTCCAATCAGCTATTTTATCAACAAACATTTCCTTGTGATATAGAGCTTTAAGGAAGAGAAGACTTCATAGGTTAATCAATTTTCTGTATTCAATGGGAGCAACACATTTTCATCAATTAGTGGCTATTTAGAATATAGCCACTAATTTGCATAATAGGTTAACACTTTTACAGTGATAACCAAAGATTAATTGTGTGGAAAGTGGAAAAATAAATATATATCTATATATGTCTCTGTCTAGATGATTTATTGTGGACTCCCTAAATTGAAATATTTTACAAGTGGCTTAATGGGAAGATGATGATAGATGAAGAAATTAGTATAGAAGCTTAACTAGAAAATCAGGTGACCTGATATCTCCATCTGTATCCTTCACTGGCCACCCAGCATTCATTAAAGAAGCAGATGATGGAATGGATCAAGTTTCCTATAAACACAGTTCATATTAAAAGAAAAGAAAAGGTGGCTACCACCCAGAAGATCTAATTTATATTTCTAAGTATATTTGAATATAAATCAATTTTACATATTCTTTCATTTATCTCTCTAAAAGTAAAGCTTTGCTCACAAGGACAAAGAACCAAAAATAGTATGCATGTGAGTAAAAGTTTATTACAGAGCTTATTGCCTGGCACAGGGCATGGGTGTAATAGATTTTCATAAATATGTGTTGAATGAACACATAAGTACAAAGGACAGGGTTAGGTTTCATCACTTGGTCAAGTATGATACGTTAAAGAAAAGCACACTAAAAACCTCAGAACACTAAAGAATGCCAGTTAATTTGGGTAAAAGTTATATATACCAAAGAATGAAGAGAAGAGATGACCAAGAATGCTCTTTACCTGCATGTCCTAAAGAGGGGTTTGATATGCACTGATACAGAATTGTGGAAAGCAGCACATATTTTTCTCTTCATTTTTCATTTTTATTAACTCTATTGGGAAAAATTTATTCTTTTAACCATACCTATTTTAGATTTTTACTTTATCTCTCTTCCTTCCTACTTGCATCTTTCCTACCAAACTGTTGACTTATGCATTCATTACTTCTTCATAGCTTCTTTTTCACTTTACAAATCTACTGGAAAGATATATGTTTGTATATGTGTAGTGTATATGTGTATGTGTTTTGTGTGTGTGTGTAACAAAAATCTTTAAAACTTCAGGTATTTTATATGTGTGCATTTAATGTGTTAAATCATTACTTAGCTTTTTAAACTTACTACAAAAAATGATAAAAAATAAAGGACCTTATAATAATCTAATTCACTCCATTCATTTTGTAAGTCAAGTTGAAAACCCAAAAAGCAAGTAAATTGCCTAAGGACTAGTGTTGTGTACTAGTTGAGTGATATATATAGGGCAACTATGTAGATTTTCATGATTAACAATAAACTATTCTTATTACTATAATAAGCCAAACTTTTAAGAAAGTAGTTATGGGGGGTTTTCTTAGGTAGATTTGGTTAAAGCAGTGCTTTATAAAAAAAATATGAAGTAAAATTCAGTTTTGATTCTATCAGAAAAATGAGTATTTCATTATAAATCTACTATGAAAAACTGGATAACTGGCAAAAATGAAAGGAAAATACATTTCATGCAATGGCACAAAGATTATCTTAAGTTATTCTGGAATAATAGAGCTAAAACTAAGACAAAAGATGACATTGTTTTCTTTGAAAATTAAATACTGTTAAGAACTGTAAAGTCATGGTAAACTTTAATTATAATTTGTGTCAATCATAAGACCAAATGTTTAATTATTATTCCCCAGTATTTAAAATGCTAGTGAAATAAGAATATAAACTATTTTGACATTTCATAATGTTAATGATACTTAATTGATATCTTGAAATTGTTTAGTTAGTAGTAAGTCTCTTAGACTATTTTTGACCAATAATTTATATTTATTGAGGACTTTGTTGTATTTCATGTTCAAATTAAATGATTTCTTTGCAAAATGTTGCTTGGTACACAAGGCATGTTCCTATTTATTATGTGTTACAGCATAATGAAAAATCATTATTTCTTAACTAAAAGTTTAAGTGCATAGGAAACATGTTTGAATAGCATTTACTGACAGACTAAAAGCTTTGGATTTGACTGTAGTTTAAGCACCATTTAGAACTCAGAGATCAGTAAAAGTAGAAATTAAGCTTTATGGAAAAAATTGTACTGAATATTGAAAATGCAGTTGGATTTTCAAAAAAAGTGCTTACTAATGTTACCTGCAGATGTATTGTTTACTTATGCTATTTATATATGCAGTTTAGGAGACACATGCAGTATCACTGAGGCCAAGGTCACAAGCAGTACAAAAGAATAAAAAGAGCATTGGACTTCTCGTCTTTTATGTGGAAATACTTTATGCTGATAACAAAATTATAACTAGGGCATTAGAAATTTTAAACAAAGGTACTGTATTTCAGTCTATGGCCAAATACTACGAACTAAGCCTGAAAGCACCACACTCCAGTCACAGTGAACACTAAAAATTTTGAAAGAGAATAGCATTTCTGTCTTTTACTATGACACCTAAAAACTAAGTGGAGTGTGCTTAATAATAGGTAGCATTTATTAAGTCTCAGTTACTCTTGTCTCTTTGAACTTCTCAAAACAACCTCATGAGGCGTAAGATGTTACAAGTCATAGTTATACTCAGTGTACAGGTAAGCTGACAGGCTGAAAGAGGCTGCATTGCCCACTGGGGTCTCCAGTTAGTAAGATAGAGCTGAAATTTGAGTCTGAATTTAGTTTGAGTCTAAAATCTTTGTTTTTGTTACTTCATCAATCTGTTTATCAATTGTGAAGAAAAGGAGGGGGTATTATTCATAAGAAAATAAAGAATAAACAAGTAATTATCTCAGATAAACTATGTAAGTGAGATGTCAAGGCCCAATGCAGTGTTTCTACAGTTCTCTCCTCAGTGGCTCTCCTCTGTCATTTGCTACCTTTGAGTGGAACTTTGAAACTATGGTTCAGACAGTGTCAATTAGGTTCTAGAATGATTAGCAAATTCAGAAATGAATCATTCTTATTGGTGCAGAATACGAGAATTCAGTTAGATAAATGTCTATAAAATTTAAAGTATTTTAAGAATGGATGGAAGTGATAGAATTCAAGTTAATATATATGGCTGTCTGAGATAGAGTAAAGAATTTCTCTACATTCAGGAAAATATATCCACTAGTTAGTAAAATTAATAGGCCCCCCAAAGTTGCATGCTCTTATACTGTAATGATTATCATTTTAAAACTAGCTTTTTGCCTTCGAGCTATCGGGGTAAAGACCTACAGGAAAACTACTGTCGAAATCCTCGAGGGGAAGAAGGGGGACCTTGGTGTTTCACAAGCAATCCAGAGGTACGCTACGAAGTCTGTGACATTCCTCAGTGTTCAGAAGGTAAATGACCTGAATGCCATGTGGGGCACTCTGTTCCCCCTTTGTGTAAAACTGCAACTCACATTAAAGGTTAACAGAATTGAATTAAATCACAATGAATATGCTGTCCATTCAAATGCAACTGTAGATCATTATTTGAGCATTTTTATAGGATGTTTTAAAAATTAAAAACTGATTATCATCAAATTAATGCAAAATATGAAGGGAGTTAGTTTGAATTTCAAAAGAGCCTGAGGTATCTCTCAGGGTAGAGTAAAATTTGGGCTTCCTCATCTACTGTTTTGAGCTCATATATCTCAATCTACTCACCAGAAAGGAGCCAAATGACACTTAGCCCTTTATGTGTAACACTGATTCAATACATTCAGAACCTGCTTCTGCAGAAGTTTTGTCAAATCTATATTGAAGTGGTGTGGCAAGGGTATAGAGAACCAGAAGAGAATAAAGAGGGGACTGAAATTTTGAACACCCTGTATGTGTTTTGGTGAATATGTGTCTAGAACCAAATTTGACACGTAGCCTGGAACTAAGTACCATTCAGAATGTTATCTGAAGAGCTCAAATCTATAGATTCCAGCTGTCTTGAAGGCAGCCACTCCACATCTGCATATTCATCTCCTCTCACAGCATGAAAAGGCACTGTCCTTTACTTTTCCAGTGGAGAATGACTGAAGAGAAGGAAAAGTAACCATTTCAGCATTGTACCTGGTTTTATTTTCTTAGTTTCTGACTATGTAATAGCTGGTTTTTCAGTTGTGTCAGAAACTAAAATTCTAAAAATCAAAATGAAACATGGATTAAATTCTGATAAAAATTTGGTAGGGTTTTGAAGTACTTGCGGTGGGGGTTACTGCTGGAATGCTGTCCAATTTTTATAGTGAGATATCTTGCTTGTTTATTATTAACAAAATATCAATGAACTATTTCTTCCGTAATATTCATTAAATACTAGGCTGATATTTATCACGTAAAAAGGCCATTGTTAGCTAATTGTCGCAGAGAAGTCGAATTTGTTTTTTGTTGTTAGTTAGTTTAAAATTCTTGAATTAATGTGCTAGAGCCGGTCCCAACTCTGTTTGTAAATTCTTACTTTCCATTCCATATCATATTCTGTTCACTATAACTTCTTCATTGTTTTCTTTTCTTTTAAAAATAATAAACTGATCTGTGATAACATTATGAATAAGTCTGTTTTGTATGAATAAGTCTGTATTTAATATCTGTCTTAAGTTTGCACATGGAAGAAAACCCTACTTTTAGGGATTTCTCCACTATCACAGTTTTTTGAGGTTGGAAGTTATTGGCAAAGTTTTATTTATTGGTTTTGTTTGACCTGGGACAGTGTTTTCAAGGAAAGGCAAACTGGTCAAACTTTAAACAGTTTAGCATTTTTGTGTGCCTAGTTGTGGGAATGTGATTTTTCAACCTCTGGTTTATAAGAAGAACCTTCATCGAAATATATTCACATAGATTTAAACTATCAGGCAAAAATTAAGAGTGCTAAAAAATAAATGGCTGGGAAAATTTCTGGTCATTCTTATTAGGGTGTACATCTCGAATATTTTTAAAAAATGATATGAGATTATCACACCTCCCTTAGAAAAAGACATTGTTCAGTAGCATGAATCGCACTTGATGCTATTGGTCACCGTGGCATCAAAGATTGCAGATATACTTTTTATGGAAACTACTTAGTAGTCTGACAGTAGTTGCAAAACTCTCCTGTGAGAGAAGTAAACCAACATCTGTCCTGTGTGCTAAATATATTTCAGGGACTGTGAATTGAGCTTTGATATTTAAGCTCAGGCTAAAATGAACAATGTTTCAGAAGGATTTTAATAAAGAATATCTAAAATAAGAAGCATAATCAAACATTAATAAAGAATTATTTACAAAATGCATAATACAAAATATACAAAATAATGTACATATGATGTAAATTTCTATTAAAATATATATATGAGGTGAAAAGCCTCAAAATTCACAATGTTTAAATAGTATGATGAGGTGAGACATTTTAATATATGGATATTGCAAATGTCAAGTTCCAAAGGTTATTTATATGAATGAAACATTAAAGATGCCATCATTTTTTATATTTTAAAATTAAAGTACCTGTAATCAACTTTGGACTATGTGGAAAAAGACAAGTAAAACAGTATATATTTTTTGAAATCTTTCTAACTATATTAAAATATTTGCTTTAAATAATTATCTGAAATTTGAAATTTTGGTTCATAAAAATATATCATATTTAGAGATTAAAGTTATTTTCTTATAAGTTAAACCTTTGAAGTATATTAAGCATTCCAAAAGAAAATGAATACTCATTTATCACATTTAAAACCTTACATAACTGTGTAAAGAAAATACTACCATTAATGTTTAATTCAAAGATTATGGAAAATTGAGGTATATGAAATCTGACTTTTTGCTTTAACATTTGCTTGGGATTTAAAATAAAGCAATCATTTGTCATTGAAACAGGTTTTTAAAATGATAAATATTCAAGTAAATGCATTTTATTAAGACATAATCATATTTTTAAATACTTACACATAAAATACCAAATAATTCTGCCATAACTTTAAATGTGTAATTCCTGTGTGGCAAAAGACTTTTCAAAACAAAGATTTAAATAAAACTATTATTTATAAATGGGGGTTTGTGAGACTATTCATATTCTAAACATTCTGTTTTGTTTAAGTAGTCACCAGCATGGATTTATCTGAGACATACTTTCAAAATAGTTGTTTTAGTCTGTAAACTCAGATCACTTGTGACTTTATGACTGAGAAAAATGGAATAGAGAGATTTTTGAGTTTATTTGGTTAGTATACCAAAAAGGTGTTAAATTAATCCTATTTATGATTAATGTATAGCGTGTGTACTTTTCTATTATCAATTAGGGCAGAACTATAATTAGACAAAGATATTCTACTTATGAATAGAGATTTTGTTTGAATTTATGAGAACTGCAACATAATTTTTTTTTAATTTTAAGGGGAGAGCTTTCTGGAATGGTTAAGTAATACATTAGTCATAATAGAGAGAGTCAAAAGAACATAGAACAGGAGATGCAATGCTTACCTTCTTGAACTATTATCTAGTTAATGCTTTCACCTGAGTCCTTAGATGGACTTGGTTTACACCTGGATGGCTTGACTATGAGCTGGGAAAACTTAGAAGAGTCTTAGAATTCTTGAAGACTGAGAAGTAAATATGAGCTCAAAATTTGCCTTTCTCAAAGTAATTTTTATGACTAAGCTGATGGGTTTGATGCACAGAAAGAACCACACATTATTTATCCTTGGATGAGAGAGCCAATCTCATTTCTTGTAACCTCCAAGAGGTGAGAAAGCAACACGAGAACAACTGACTGCTGTAAAAAGAGGGAAGAGCGTAATGAGGACAATATTAAAAAAAGACAGGAGACTCGCCTTCTAAAAGTTTTACTTTCAGTCTATCTTAAAGTATGGCCAGTTAGAATGTGTAGGAAACAAGTTAAATATATAGGATGGACAGGCAATTAGGGGAATGGAAAAAACACTGGACTGAGGGTCTGACCTGTGTTCTAGTTACAGATCTGGCATTTTCTGTTTTAGGTAAGTCCTTTAAAACTTTTGTGAGCTTTGCTTTCCTCACTGCAAGGATCAAATGATTTCTTACATGCTCAAAATACTGAATAATCAAAGAATATGTAACTATAATATATTTTTAGCATCTCAGTCCTCACAGGATACATTTAATTCCCACCCCAACAACAACTTTCATTGCCTTCCAAAGCTGAACATTAATCATGTTAAGTTTTATTATTTTTTCAACTTCATTAGATTTGCACCTGCATTCATAACTCTCCCTTCACTATACTATAAACGTAGCATACTAGTTCATTTTTTGGATACCATTTAGGTTGTTTTGCTCCTTTTATAGTTTATCCACATGTCATCCATTCCTCAAGGCCTAAGAAAAATCCATTCTCTCCTAAAAGCTATTACTGCCAAACACTAAGAACTTTCAGAATTGAACAGGTTATCTACAAACTTGTCACTCAATGTGCGGTCCAAAAACCAGAAACATCAGCATCCACTGGGAGCTTGCTATTAATGCCCCAACCTTGATTCACTGAGTCCTTTATTGGACAAGATCTCAAAGTAACGTTTATGCATATTAAAGTTTGGAGAATCTCTGATCTCCCACTCATGCTGGAAAGTGGTCATCTTATAGAATCACCTGTTTCATTTATGTAGCTATTTTTCATTTAGAAATTTAAAAATTCTAGTTTCAGGAGAAACGTTCTTTTAATAATGCCCCACAACAATTTCCCAAAAAATAATTTTATTCGCTCTAATTTGAAAAGGATTTACTCTTATAAACTGCATTTTCTGATGGACACAAAATAGGTGTATTCTGATTCTTCAGAACTATTAAAGATTAGAAATTGTACATGCATATATTTATTCCTTATCTGTGATTGTAGGATTCTATTCTATGCTTTCATTCAATACAAAGGAGCAAAGAATGATCAATGATATGTGAACCTATCAAACCTTACATTCTTTTAAAAATGGAGACTAAGTAAGCTTGTAATCCTATTCAGATGGAAAGCTGAAATGTAATGATACGTAACCTATGTGGATTTGATCTTTGCCAACCAGAGCACTTTTATCTACATGCTCTTGGACCCCCTAGGTGTTTACCGACTGTTGCCTGGGGGAGCTCAGTATCAAATGAGAGGAAGCTGACTCGGTCTGACTTGTCTTACTTCATAGATTAACCTACATGAAAAGAAGTAGAAGATCAGGCCACATGGTTTCATGTTTTAGAGATTTAATTGTTAATGACCTATTAGATTATAAAAATCAAAGTTTCAAAAGTGATGATTCTAATAGTATATCCCAAATTACTATAAATACTCATTAGCCTAGATCCCAGTGGATAAAATGAAATCCTGATATCTTTTCCCACTTCTGCTAATGTTAGATGATCAGTAATCACAAGATACAAATGATGTGTTTGGGGAAGTTTGCCGGATTCGTGCAAAAGCCAAGCAATGATTTATTCCACAGGATGCCTGCTGTGCTACATCAAATCAACCTGTCCATTTGAGAAGTCTCATTTTTCATCTAGTTGATATGATTCAGAGTTTTCAGTGTGGCATAAGGTGCCAGCCAGAAAACTATTAATTAACCTCACAGAATCAACAGTAATATTTAGCATGGTTAGATCAGTTTATAGATTTTTAAAAATAGTCAGTACAAGAAGTTCAATAGTAGGTCATATTCTATCCTAAGCTTTAGATAAGAATGTAAGTCTGCTCAGTTATTCGATGTGGATGCTCACTAATACAAAGCTGTGGTTTTTTGTTTTAAAATATCTGTATTCTTTACATAGTACCAGATTACTATTTGAAGCTGGTCTCTCAAATCTGTGAGGTCCTGATCTTTGCATTAACTGTAGCAGTATGATGTGTCTTCATTTTAACCTGTGCATTTTCTGTGTATGTATTGGAGGGTAAGTTGACAGAGGAGCACTATTATGTTGACAGTATAGATATGGAGATCCCTGGCATTATAGACCAACAAAGGGAAAATTCCCAAGGACTTTTCAGTTTCTAGGTACCTTTCAGATAGTTATCAAAAATTAGGAAGGCAGTATCTTGGCCCTGTGGTAATTTTGTATGACACTAACTACAAAAATTCCATTTAAACTGTGTGAAAAGTTTTGTAGGGAGTATTTTATGCCACTGTTAATGGACATTAAGCCCTAATTAAGTTAAAGTAGTATATAAGTTTTCCTAAAAAATATCCTTGCTGTATAGGTGATTTACTGTTCTTTAAATGGAACAGTGGTGCTCTTGATTTTGCTGTCAGAAGCAATTAATATGCCATGCTTTGATTTTATTAGTTGAATGCATGACCTGCAATGGGGAAAGTTACCGAGGTCCCATGGATCACACAGAAACAGGCAAGATTTGTCAGCGCTGGGATCATCAGACACCACACCGGCACAAATTCTTGCCAGAAAGGTAAAATACCACCAAATCACATTTCCAAGTGATCCTCTTTACAAACTGTAATTTGTCCCATGACAAATTACATGGAAATTCTCTTTCTATAATGTTTTCCTGATAGTCTTGGGACAAAGGGATTTATGAGGAGGTACATGAGAGTGCTGACTACAGTGTCAACTGATCTTGGCTGATTAGGTTGAGAGTCCCTGCAATCAGGATGGTCCTGAACACAGAAGCATCAGTGGGTACAAAATGAAAACACTAACAGATGCTTCCTCTTTCTCTTCCATGGCAGCAAAAAAGATAAAAGTGCATTCAATAATAACCACTTTGACAGGTCCAAGCTGGGGAGGGTGGCATTATTATTAACTAAAAGCCAATCTCCTCCTTGTGCCATACCTTCCTGTGACTCAGATAAAGTGGGGTCATTGTATGACACCATGTCACAGGCTAAAGGTTGAACAAACAGTTCCTTGGCTGCTTTCTTAAATTGCCTATCTGGAAGTCAGGCAACCAAGTATACTTTTCTCCTCAAGAGAAGGTTTTGAGTTTAAAAATTATGTGTATTTTGGTCTATAAATTTCACAGGCAACGTTTTAGTTGAATTTTTTCCCTTTTTTATTATAAAGAATAAAAATACAAATAAATACAGAAGGAGGTCTTTCTCCACCTTTCTTTGGAAATTGCCAAATAGTGTTTTTTCTTTCTTTATTCTCTTTTTTGTTTGTTGCTCTTTTAGATGAAATTAAAACTGCATTATTTTAAAGCACATCTCTCATTTTTCAAGTGAGATCAGAAGGGACATGGTAGCAATTAAAAGCAAACCACCGATTCAGGACCCTGTTAATTTAAAGGGAGTTGGGTATGGATAAAGTGGTGTGATGGTGTTTGTCTTTTACTCTGGTGGAGGTGAGGGCATGACCTAGAAAGCTCTAGCTCCAAAATTGAGCTATCATTAGTAACATAGCTATTGAAACCTAACTTTCAGTTTGAACTTTAAGCCTGCTCTAGAAGGGGACCTGTTTTCTTAATAAATAATCTACACAAGGTCACGTGTATATAATCTGTCCTTAATTGGGCTTGTCAGTGAGACCTCAACTGGTAGACAGGTGCCAAATGAACCTAACTTATTATTGAAGGGGATGGTACTCTAGCCTTAGTACTATATGCACATTAATAGACTCAGCAGTCAATGATTATCAGTCCTTGTAAGACAAAACATAGAAAAATCTCTTCTTTCACCAGTTAATAGTATCCGAGCTAAGTTAAAAGTTATTTTGTGAGCTGAGGGCTGGGTAATGTTCCAGGAAGATTTACATGACACTTTTCTTGGTGTGGTTTGCAGATATCCCGACAAAGGCTTTGATGATAATTATTGCCGCAATCCTGATGGCAAGCCGAGGCCATGGTGCTATACTCTTGACCCTGACACCCCCTGGGAGTACTGTGCAATTAAAATGTGCGGTAAGTTAGGGTCAAATTTATTGCTTCCTTTTCCTCTCACAGACTGGATCTAAGCAGGCAATTATTAGTGAGACAGGTTAACAACTATTTGATACTTTAATGTGTATAGGTTTTAACAATATAAGAATGTGTTACATAAACTTATCCAATCTTTTGCATTTTTAGAGAGCCATTATTTTGAGATACACACACAAGTGCCACATACACACAAAACAAACTCATGGTAAAGGCCTAGACATTCTCATGTTATCAAGGAAAAGGAAGAAAAAAAAAACAGAATGAAAAAAAGATCAGGGATTATGTGCAGTATAATAATGTCATTAGGGCTGTAAGAGTGAGGACCTTAGACTGTCACCTACCAATCCTGTATCCTTTCCCTAACCCATCCTCCCAGACATAATATGAGCAGTCAACCGACTATGGACCTCTTCTGGTGAATGATAGAGGTGGCAATGCAGAAAACTAAGTCTAACAGAAGATTCTTACAGACATCTTTCATCTCTAGTAGCTAATTTTCACCGCTTTGGTTGTCCTTGTACACAGCCTGCATTCTCTTTCACCTTGTATTTTAGTAGTCCTATAGCCCTTCTGGGCTTCCCTGGTGGCTCAGAGGTTAAAGCGTCTGTCCCCAATGCGGTAGACCCGGGTTCGATCCCTGGGTCGGGAAGATCCCCTGGAGAAGGAAATCGTAACCCACTCCAGTATTCTTGCCTGGAGAATCCCATGGACGGAGAAGCCTGGTAGGCTATAGTCCATGGGGTCGCAAAGAGTCGGACACGACTGAGCGACTGAACGGAACGGAAGGGATAGCCCTTCTACATCCTGGCCTTTACCCTACTCTCCTGAGTTTATGATAAAGGCTTCTTTCCTTATTTGCTCTGTGATATCTCTTTAAATCTGTACACTTGGTCCTCTCCTCCATGGTTAACTCACACATTTTTATTCTTCTCTAAAATTGTCCTGTATAATAATTAGATGTAGATATGCTTTTATTTCTGTGTATAAGAAGTCTTATTTTTTTCAACAAGATCCTAAAATGCTTTCAAATCAGTAGAATTGCAAAAATTTAGTAAGTGTAATCATGTTATAAATTGTCTTGCTAATATAAAAATATGTACATATGGAGAGAAAAATATAAAGACAGATAATCAGGTGCCAGCACACCAAATGATAAATATATAATTACTAGGCTATGCATTGGGATTTGCATATTTCCTTAGATTGGAATGATGAGACTGTTTCTTTGAACAAACTTATTCAGTATTATCTACACTGTGATACTGCCAAGGTAAATATCTCTCCACTTAAAGCTGCTAATAAAAAGAAATGTTTTGGACGACTCAAATAAAACCCATAGAAAAAAGACATGTCTGGCACATGTGAAATAACTGTAGAATCTGGAAGGCTCTCAATGTTCCAAGGAAACTGAACCATCTGTTTGGTCCTTTAAAATAAAGGATGACTTTTGTGACAGTGTTTCTTTGTATAGATTGGGTTAGTGCAATTCACTGACTTTTTAAATCTTATTAATCTGTTCATTATCTAGACTAGGTAGGTACAATAAACCAATAGTTTTCCTTCCTTTTGTGCATGTGTGTTTTTCAGGCACTCATAAACTGTCTCTGGAATAAGACCAGTAGTAACACACACACACACATGCATATTGACTGGCACATTCACCTTTCAACTGGCATGCACAAGATTGGCTATTTTTAAAAGACATTGGGAGAGGAAAAAAAATACAATGAATATGACACTTCTGTTAGGTAGATTTTTTTTTTCTCTTCTGTCCAGAGTTGACTATTTATACAACATGCAACAATTCTGATGGATTTGTTAAACAGAGGGTGGTGTTTATAGGATGCTAATTCTGAGAAAATGATGGTAGAATTTGTGAACCAACCCTCTATACATTTGGGCCTTGAACAACGTGATGATTAGGTGGCACTGACTCTCCTGGCTCCCCTTGTATCCGTGAATTCAACCAACTGTGGGATCTTATAGTACTAACAGGTAATAGCATTTACCATAGGGAAAAATAAAACAGCATATAAATGGACCTATGCAGTTCAAATCCATGCTGTTCAAGGATCAATTGTAGTTAAGATAAAATTATTATAAGGTTTTGGAATATTTTTAAAATATTTTAAGTTTTAGTTTGTAAACTTATATAGAGAGACTATACTTTTATCAAAATTAGTGAAATAAAGTGGCATTTAGGAATTTTGGAAAATGTAACAGATAATTTCTTCCAGCTCTTTTGTCTTATACATATAGTA
Source organism: Moschus berezovskii (assembly GCF_049115385.1). NCBI lineage: Eukaryota > Metazoa > Chordata > Mammalia > Artiodactyla > Moschidae > Moschus > Moschus berezovskii. The sequence goes on from NC_142462.1 coordinate 46,454,288, forward strand.
AAGCCTATAATGAAAAACTAAGAAATTTGGTAATGGTTTCAATTGTGTATTAATTTTCTATTGCTATATAACAAATTTTCAGAAACTTGGTAGCTTAAAATAACACATATGTATTATCTCAAGTTTTCTGTGGGACAGGAGTCAAGGCATAAGTCAGGTGTGTTCTCTGCTGAGGATCTCACAAGGCCACAATCCTGGTGCCCACCAGACATACTATCTCATCTAAAATTTAGTGTCCCCATTTCAATTCAGTTTCTTGTGGTTGTAGTGCTGAGGTCCTCAGCTCTTAGAAACTGCCTGATGTTTCCTCCCACATGGTCCTCTTCATAATACGGCAGTTTACTTCTTCAAGATCAAGAGCATAGCTTTCTGTTACTTTGAACCTCTGATGTCTGTGCCCTCTTTCATTTATTTACTAAGATTATTTTTTCAAAGTTATTAAAATTTTATAAGCCAACTTTCTCCAAGATTCTGCACTGGGGATGAATTTCAAAAGGACCTGTTAGGAAATTATGTCTTTTAGAGCTTCCATATAATTTCTTTCATCTTAACACAGAGTTGTGAAAGGCAAAAATAACGGTGTTTTATTTTTCCTGGGAAAATGGTATATCTTTATCGAGGACAATGATTGAAAAATAACTGGCCAGTTTTTGCCCTCACTCTGTGTATAATTTGATACGGAAAGCTCTGCACCCTTTAAAGAGCTCGCCTGATTAGGTCAGCCAACCCAAGGAAGTCTTCCTTTAATTTAAAGTCAACTGATTGGGAATTTTAGTTACATCTAAAAAAGTCTCCTCACTTTTGTTGTACAACATAAACTAATTACAGGAGTGGCTTTCCCAAGTGGCTCTTCACAAGTTGTACCCATACTAAAGGGGAGCGGATTACAGAACATACATCAATGGGCAGAAATCTTAAGGGCTGTATTAGAATCTGTATACCACACACATGTATACATGCACTGGCTGTAAAAGAATATTGGTTTATTACGTATTACTTATATCATTTGATTCTTGGATTATTTCTATGGCTATCTCTGGTTATCTCTCAGTCTCAACTGCTTGAACTCATTCTGAACTTTCAATATGTTTGAAAAAAAGAATAGAGTTTATGATTGTGTCATTTGTCTTCTCTAAAGATGAAGGCAGATTTTGAAACTCTTGTTTTATTATATAACAACTGTATAAGAAAATTATAACTGCTATTATTTATTTAACATCTACTGAAAGGTGCTTTCCATCTATTAACAATAATCTCTATCTCAAAATGGCTGTGATTAGGTAGGCCAGTGATGAGAGGTGTGCAAAGACATGATCAGTGGAGCAGACTGCAATATTCATGACATGGTAATTCGGTTGATATAGATAAGGATGTGATAAAAACAGAGAAATGGAAGGAGATGAGAAAATTAGATTAATGTGAGGCAGATGAAGTAGAATCTAAGAGTTTCCCAGCTCGTTGCCATGAGAAACACTGAAAAATTAAGCAGGGAGAATGATCTTATCTTGTTTGTCATCTAGAACAGTAGCTTCCAAATCAGTGTACATGAAACCCAGGGAAACACAGAGTCTGTCCTATGGGTTTAAGGGCATGAATAGGCTAAAAGCCGCAAATTCCAGCTCCTCTTTTTCCATATGAATTCTTTCTCAAAATCTTTTGCTTTAGGTGCATGGGTTGCTAAGGGGTCAGTCAAATTCAATATCCTACCTGTCCACTGACAACTACCTTCTGCTACTGTACTGAAAAAAGGCAAACTGTCAATCCTTCCTGAATATTAATGGGGTGTATTGTCCTGGGTATAAAAATCTTGGGGACACTAAACAAAGAGACCTTTGAAAATACTATGTATTCATGCTATTTATCATTTACATACTGCTAACAATTATATAACTCTGTCCATAGCAGATAATACCAAAGAATATCACAATAATACTAAAGAACTGCCCGCACTGTTGTGAAAGTTCTAGGCCCCACATCAGACTTCCCAACCAGGGGATCTGGCAAAGGGACTCCCCAGGGAATCTGACTTTGAAAGACAGTGGGTTTGATTCCAGAACTCCCACAAGACTGGGGGAAACAGAGACTCTTGGAGGGCACAAAATCTTGTGCACACCAGGACGCAGGGGAAAACAGCAGTGACCCCACAAGAGACTGAGCCAAACCTGCCTGTGTGTGTTGGAGGTTCTCCTGCAGAGGCGTGCCCTGTCGCAGGGACGGGGCATAGGAAGCAATAGTTCTGGGAGGCATGTGTTGGGTATAAATCCTTTTTGGAGGTTGCCAGTAGCCCTATCATAGAGCCTATACACTCTTAAGACTCACCTTAGACCAAACAACTAACAGGGTGGGAGCACAGCTCTCCCATCAAAAGACAGTTTGACTAAAGATTTACTGAGCATGGCCCTGCCCACCAGAACAAGACTCAGTTTTCCCCACAGCCAGTCCCTTCCATCAGGAAGTTTACATAAGCTTCGTATTCTCATCCATCAGAAGACAGACAGAAGTAAGAACTTTAATTTCACAGCCTCCAGAACAAAAACCACAATCACAGAAAGCTAATCAAAATGATCGTATGGATCACAGCCTTGTGTAACTCAGTGAAGCTATAAGCCATGGTGTAAAAGGCCACCCAAGATGGATGGGTAATGGTGGAGAGTTCTGACAAAATGTGGTTCACTGGAGCAGGGAATGGCAAACCACTTCAGTATTCTTGCCTCAAGAATTCATGGACAGTATGAAAAGGCAAAAAGATATGACACCAGAAGATGATCCCGTTAGGTTGGTAGGTGTCCAATATGTTAATGGGGAGGAGTGGAGAAATTCCTCCAGAAAGAATGAAGAGCCTGGACCAAAGCAGAAACAACACTCAGCTGTGGATATGCCTGATGGTGAAAGTAAAGTCTGATGCTGTAATATTTCATAGGAATATATGGGACACATATTCACAGAACAATATTTCATAGGAACGTGGAATGTTAGGTCCATGGATCTAAGTAAATTGGAAGTGGTCAAGCAGGAGATGGCAAGAGTGACCATCAATATTTTAGGAATCAGTGGACTAAAATGGACAAGAATGGACAAATTTAATTCAGATGACATTATATCTACTACTGCAGGTAAGAATCTGTTAGAAGTGGAGTAGCCCTCATAGTCAACAAGAGTCTGAAATGCAGTACTTGGGTGCAATCTCTAATACAACAAAATGATCTTGGTTTGTTTCCAAGGCAAAATTTTCATGTCACAGTAATCCGAGTCTATGCCCCAGTCACGGATGCCGAGGAAGTGGAAGATGACCAGTTCTGTGAAGGCCTACAACACTGCCTAGAACTAACACCAGGAAAAAAAAAAAAAGTCCTTTTCATCATAGTGGATTGGAAAGCAAAAGTAGGAAGTCAAGAGATACTTGGAATAATAAGCAAGTTTGACCTTGGAGTACAAAATGAAGCAAGGCAAAGGATAACAGAGTTTTGCCAAGAGAACATGCTGGTCATAGCAAACAAGACAAGAGATGACTCTACACATGGACATCACCAGATGGTCAGTACTGAAATCAGACAAATTACATTCTTTGCAGCCGAAGATGGAGAGAAACCTCTATACAGTTAGCAAAAGAAAGACCTGGAGCTGACTGTGGCTCTGATCATGAACTCCTTATTGCAAACTACAGGCTTAAAATGAATAAAGTAGGGAAAACCACTTTCAGATATGACCTGAGTCAAATCACTTACAGTGGAGGTGACAGGTAGATTCAAGGGATTAGATCTGTTAGACAGGGTCCTTGAGAACTATGGACAGAGGTTTATAACATCATATGGGAATTGATGACCAAAACCATTCCCCAGAAAAATAAATGCAAGAAGGTAAAGTGGTTGTCTGAGGAGGACTTACCAATACCTGAGAAAAGAAGCGAAAGTAAAAGGAGAAAGGGAAAGATATACCAACTGAATGCAGAGTTCCAGAGAATAGCAAGGAGAGATAAGAAAGCTTTAAGTGAACAATACAAAGAAATAGAGGGGGAAAAAAAAGTACAGAATGGGAAAGAATAGAGATCTCTTCAAGAAAATTAGAGATACCAAGGGAGCATTTCATGCAAAGATGGGCACAATAAAAGACAGAAACAGTAAGGACCTAACAGAAGCAGAAGATATTAAGAAAAGGTGGCACGCATACACAGAAGAACTATACAAAGAAGGTCTTAATGACCCAGATAACCAGGATGATTTGGGCAGTCACCTAGAGCCAGATATCCTGGAGTATGAAGTCAAGTGGGTCTTAGGAAGCATTACTATGAACAAAACTAGTGGAGGTGATGGAATTCCTGCTGAGCTATTTAAAATCCTGAAAGATGCAGCTGTTAAAGTTCCCCCAATATGCCAGCAAATATGGAAAACTCAGCAGTGGCCACTGGACTAGAAAATGTCAGTTTCATTCCAATCCCAAAGTAAAGCAAAGGCAAAGTATGTTTCAACTACCGTACAACTGTACTCATTTCACATACTAGCAAAGTAATGCTCAAAATCCTTCAAGCTATGCTTCAACAGTACATGAACCAAAAAGTTCCACATGTTCAAGCTGGATTAGGAAAGGCATAGTAACCAGAGATCAAATTGCCAACATCTGCTGGATCATAAAAAGATCAAAGGGATTCCAAAAAAAAAAGTCTTCATCTGCTTCATTGACTATGCTAAAATCTTTATGTGAATAACAACAAACTGTGGAAAATTTTTAAAGAGATGAGAATACCAGACCACCTTATCTACCTGAGAAACCTGTGTGCAGGTCAAGAAGCAACACTTAGAACTGGACATACTGAAAATGGACTGGTTCAAAACTGGGAAAGGAGTAGGTCAAGGCTATATATTGTCACCTTGCTTATTTAACTTCTATGTAGAGTACATAATGTGAAATGCTGGGCTGGATGAGTCACAAGCTGTAATCAAAATTGTCAGGAGATATGCAGATGATACCACTAATGGCAGAGAACAAAGGGGAACTAAACAGCCTCTTGATGAGGGTGAAAGAGAACAGTGAAAAAAATGGCTTACATTTAAACATTCAAAAAACTATGATAATGGCAGCCAGTCCAATGACTATGTTTTTGGGTTTTAAAATCACTGCGGGCAGTGACTGCAGACATGAAATTAAAAGATGCTTGTTCCTTGGAAGAAAAGCCATGACAAACCTAGACAGTGTATTAAAAAGCAGAGACATCACTCTGCTGACATAGGTCCATATGGTCAAAGCTATGGTTTTTTCAGTAGTCACCTATGGATGTGAGAGTTGGACCATCATGAAGACTGAGTGCTAAAAAACCAATGCTTTTAAATTGTGGTGCTGGAGAAGACCTTGAGAGTTGTTTGGACAGTGGGGTGATCAAACCATTCAATCCTAAAGGAAAACAACACTGACTATTAATTGGAATGGTTGATGCTGAAGCTGGAACTCCAATACTTTGGCCACCTGATGTGAAAAGCCAATTCACTGGGAAATATCCTGACGCTGGGAAAGACTGAGGGCAGTAGGAGAAGGTGGCAGCATAGGATAAGATGGTTAGATAACATCATTGATTCAATGGACTTGAGCTTGAGCAAACTCCGGGAGATAGTGAAGGACAAGGAAGCCTGGCGTGCTGCAGTCCATGGAGTTGCAGAGTCAGACACAGCTCATCAACTGAACAATCCATAATGCACATAATAGGCCTGCAATGCAGGAGATGTGGGTTCTATCCCTGGGTTGAGAAGGTCCCCTGGAGAAGTAAACTGCAACCCACTCCAGTATTCTTGCCTGGAGAATCCCATGGACACAGGAATCTGGTGGGCTACAGTTCATGCTGTCGCGAAAGTGTTGGACATGACTTAGCATTTAAACAGCAAGAACAATTCATAATATGCACACATATATATGTGTGCAGTATTTGTACATTTGTGCCTGTGCATGTGTTTAGTGTGTATTTGTCTCAGAAATTTGTAGTCGCAAGAGATTTTTAAATGATTTAAATATTTTAAAAATTTTCAGCAAAGTATGAGAAATGAGCAATAAAAGACTCTCCAACATAAAACAAAATACATTACACTAAAGTAACATCCTGTGGTTAAAGTGGAATGGAAAAATGATTGAAGGAGAAAAATAACTTGATAATGTACATTTTATCGAGCAAAAGGTAGATATAAATCCCTGTGGTATTTAGAGAACCTTAAATCTATTCAAAAGAGTGATATAAAAGTTTTTGTTTTAAAACTGTCAATAGTTAAAACATGCTAGAAATCACATCTTTTGTAGCTGTGATCACCGAAGAATTGATGCTTTTGAACTGTGGTGCTGGAGAAGACTCTTGAGAGTCCCTTGGACTGCAAGGAGATCCAACCAGTCCATTCTAAAGAAGATCAATCCTGGGTGTTCATTGGAAGGACTGATGCTAAAGCTGAAACTCCAATACTTTGGCCACCTCATGCGTCGAGTTGACTCACTGGAGAAGAGTCTGATGCTGGGAGGGATTGGGGGCAGGAGGAGATGGGGACGACAGAGAATGAGATGGCTGGATGGCATCACTGACTCGATGGACATGAGTTTGAGTGAATTCCAGAGTTGGTGATGGACAGGGAGGCCTGGCGTGCTGTGATTCATGGGGTTGCAAAGATTCGAACACGACTGAGTGACTGAACTGAACTGAACTGAAACTTAGCAAAAAATGTAGATGGCAACTTAAAAAACATGAGAGGGAATAGAAGTAACTTTTCATAATAATTTTAGTAACAAGAACAAAAACCAAAACCAGAAAAACCCAACATTTGAAGACTACTGATCCATAAGAATTACTATATATTCTGGGTGGTTACAGAGTGTTGAACAAGGAGGCAGGTGCATCTCATAAGAACTTATTTTAACAGTAAAGTAAGAAAGAGAATGTGAACTAAGGCAGTAAACAGTGACAATAACAAGGTGAAGAAGGATGTGAACAATACTAAAGAGTTTGAATATATAATGATGATATAACGTGTCCTGTATATAACGACAAGCTGGATGAACTGGGAAATGAGATAGGGAAAAGGTAAAGTCTAAAGTTTTTTTCCTAAGTTGATTAAATGATGCATATTTAAGAGGAATAAATTTGAGGAGAAAGATATTAAGTTTGGTTCTGTTTATATTGAGATGCAGGTGCTTCATGTCAGTGCTCAAAGCATATCTAAGTTCAGTCTTCCATGAATGTCATGCACAATCAGAAGTGAATAGTGAAAGCAAAAGCCTTGGACATAGCAGCACTCCCAGGAAGCATAGAGAGAGCATAAAGAGGGGTATTTGCCCCTTTTCTATAGAATTCATTAAAGAAATATTTACTGAGTAGCTCTTATATGTCATTTTTTTTTAGATGCTGGGGATAGAGAAGTGAAAAAAACAGGAAAATCCATGATAAAATTGCAATTTCATAATTTTGTCATAAACTAGTAAAGTAAAAGATGACATGCCCTGACAATGGGGTTTTTACACCAGAGTCAAAGTTTTGAAAACTTCTCTCAGTTCCTTTCATTTGTTAAAAAGTTGAATGGACTATGAATTTATAATTGTCACTTTGCTTCTGAGTTTCTCATCTTGAAATCAGTGTATCACTGAAAGTTCATCACCTGACAAATGTGTACCAGGCTGTTCTGGGACAGGTCTTTTCAGTCCTCCTTCATACCATATTCTTCAAAAGGTGATGTCTCCCCAGATGACAGCAGCCTACACATACTCTGCTATATGACTTTAACAGACTTCCAAGAATACAGAATTTTAAGACACTGCAAACATGTAGTAAGATTGGAGGTCCCATGTAGTGCTTAAATGAAGTACTGATTTTTTAATGGTTTTTCCCTATAACAATAACTCTGAGTAAGAGTTTGTTTTGTGTATTAGTTCATGCTTCTCAGAGAGAAACAAAATATTTGTTAGGACTAACTGTACTTTTCTGAAGTGAACTTTAGTAGCTCTTTGGCAACTGAAAAACTAACTTGTGGTTTATGTCCCTTATGTTGTGGTTGATGTCCCTTAGGTATCCCATTGATTATTTAAATCAATTACTGAGGATATCTTTACACATTATTGAGAACACCAAATTGTCTGAGTTACATGAGTCAATATCTAATGTATTGGAAATTAAAACATAAATTAAAAACATTTATTAATTCATTAGACATAATATGCTCATTTGATGCTAATAAATATAACACTTTAAAAGAAAAATAACTTTTTTTCAGAAAAATAGAAGAATGATAATGGTTTAGATTTTTTTTTGTAAATTTCTTTAGTGTTACCTTAATTGTAAGAAGATAGCTGAGTGTCTTGTATTTGCTTCTCCATTCAGTCTTTTGGGATATCATACATCAAAATGCACCTGGAAATACCACTGTAAAAAGGACAAGTGGCATTTTAGCATTGTTATGAAAACAGTTTTGACTTCCTGCTGCTGCTGCTGCTGCTAAGTCGCTTCAGTCGTGTCCGACTCTGTGCGACCCCATAGACGGCAGCCCACGAGGCTCCGCCATCCCTGGGATTCTCCAGGCAAGAACACTGGCGTGGGCTGCCATTTCCTTCTCCAATGGGTGAAAGTGAAAAGTGAAAGTGAAGTCACTCAGTCATGTCCGAACCCCATGGACTGCAGCCTACCAGGCTCCTCTGTCCATGGGATTTTCTAGGCAAGAGATCTCTGCAAAGATCTCTGTCCATGGGATTTTCTAGGCAAGAGATCTCTGCAAAGATCTCTGGAATGCCAGGTATCCCTCTGAGAAACTTTTTTGCTCCATGTCAGACATGTAAGGCTGATGTCCCATAAAAATACTCTAATTAGGATATACTTGTATATCTGTTTCTACCCTTCATCACCAGCAACTTACCTTCTTGGAGACTTCCATCATTTATTATCTTTTTCTCGGATTTTCTTCATTTATCGGGTAGGATGGTCTAATCTGCTTTGTACGCTCTCTTTTGCATGACTGATACCACTATTTACACAGTTTAAAATCCAAAAGCTTAAAATAATCCTAAACATGCTCTTTCCTTCATGTCTCACATTTGATACATCATTAAGGCCTGTAAATTTTATTTTCTATGTAGCTCTCAAATCTCCATTTCACTTCATCACTTTTATCTAAGATAGAATTATTTTTGAACTTTCTTAAATACTCAGATGGACTTCTGAGTGGAGCTATATCCATGTTCACAAGCTTTTCCCCTCCAACTCCTTCTCCACTTGGCAAATAGACTGTTTAAAAAAAAAATCTGACTATATCATTCTCTATGCCTAGCACATCACACACACACACCAGTTTGAAACTCTGCAGTCACTGCCTTTGATCTTAGGACACAGACAAAACAAAACCATCTTTTACTTCTCCACCCGACTCTCCAGCCTCATATACATGTCTCTCCGTGCTCTCTGTTCCAGCCAGAATATGTTTCTTCCTGTACCTCATATCTTCCATATTCTCATTATAGTTCCTTCAACCCCTTCCATCTCCTCTGCCTTAAAAAATGTTCTCTTCTTTCCTAACCTAATTGACAGCTACCCATTGTACAAATTTCAAGTCAGTTATCATTTCTTCATTTGACTTCCCATACTGGGTCAAATTCCTTACTGTATATTTATAGCAACATAAACCTCTCCTTCCATGTACTTCTCAGAGTTTGGTTTCCACATTTATTTTTGAAGCTATTTGGTTAATAGCTCTCTCTATCAAAATTTTTAAGCTCCAAAAGAGTAAAGACTATGTCTTTTTTTGTATCCCAGAGACTTACCACATTGCCTTGCAAGTGACAGGAGTTCAACAAGTCTTTGTTGAGTGGATGACTTTCCTAATCTGTACTAGTTTTTCATTTTCTTTTAATGTCTCTTGGAATTTATTCTATGCATTTTGATTTTCGTGTAAAAAACAGGCTTTCCCTAAACATTTCAACTAGGAAGATATGCTTCTTATCTTCTTCCCATCACTTCAACTCACTGTCAGATTTCATGCTTCCCTGAGCTAGTTTTGCTCTTTTGCTGCTTGTCTTGATGGGTTTTCCTTCAATAAAATAAACAAAGCTTGTGACGTCCTCCCTATATTTTTGCCTCCTTTTTCTTTTCCCTCTTATTTTTTAAACTTCTGGTATATAAGTGTCCAGAGCCATTGTATATTTTTAAGAGTTTTCAGTTCAGTTCAGTCGCTTAGTCATGTCCGACTCTTTGCGACCCCATGAACCACAGCACTCCAGGCCTCCCTGTCTATCACCAACTCCTGGAGTTCACTCAAACTCATGTCCATCGAGTCGGTGATGCCATCCAGCCATCTCATTCTCTGCCGTCCCCGTCTCCTCCTACCCCCAATCCCTCCTAGCATCAGACTCTTTTCCAGTGAGTCAACTCGTCACATGAGGTGGCCAAAGTATTGGAGTTTCAGCTTTAGCATAAGTTCTTCCAATGAACACCCAGGATTGATCTCTTTACTGAGCTATAACTGATGTTTAAAAAATCACATATTTAATGAACACAGTTTGATAGCTTTGAACATATGCCTATGAATCTATCTCCACAATCAAGATAATAACCATATTAATTACCTTCAGAAGTTTCCTCCTGACTTCCCTTGCCTTTTCGTGTGTGTGTTTGGTAAGAACACAGCTTGCGGTGTACTCTCTTAACAATTGTTTAGTATACAACACAGTATTGTCAAGTATAGTTACTATGTCATATTGTAGATCTCTGAAACTTAGTCGTCTTGCATAACTGAAACTTTATACTTGTTGAACAACTCCCCACTGCAGAAGTGTGGCCTAGGCAGATCTCTGATAGCTAAGATTTCTATCAAAATTATCATTATGGGTTGACTTGTGTTCTTCTACTCAAAATTCATACGCTGAAGTCTAAACCCTTAATGCATTTGAAGTTGGGTTCTTAGGAGACAAGGATGATGAAGTATAACGATGGGATCCTGAAACAATAGGATTTGTGGCCTTAAAAGTAGAGGATGAGCATAATCTCTCTCTCTTCAATATGAGGACATACCAAAAGGGTATGTCTATACCTACATCTACAAGCCAGGAATAGAATTCTCATCAGAATCACTGGCTGCCACCTTAATCTTGGACTTTATAGCTGCCAGAATTATAAGAAAATATATTACTGTTGATTAAGCCACCCAGTTTTATTTTGTTATGGTGACTTGAGAAGATATGTTGCCATTGGTACTAAATTAAAAGAATCCTTTCTCCTAGTAACCAATGTTCATTGGCATCATCTTAAAGGAAGGAATATATAACCTTTGGAAATTCAGTGTCTTTGTGTGTTGGGAAAGTGACTTTAGCAAATCGTTTTCTTTCTTAAAGAAAGCTAATTATTTGTCTAAATTTTATTAATTAACTCAAGGCAGGAAAAGAGATGCATAGAAATATAGTCTTCTCATTGTATTCAGTGTCAGGAAAAAATTGCTATCAATATCCTTTCTCAAGGGAAAGATCTTGTACTGGAGGTCTTTTCCAAATCATCTTCTAAGGAATAAGAGAATAAAATTGAAGACCTTTCATGAAAGTCTTGTCTCCTGAGCATTTTACAACAGAAAAGAATTGGATAAAGTCCAGGGAAAAATTTCAGACATGAATTCCAGATTCACATGGAAAGAAAACATGGAAGCAATTTGCGGTTTGTGTTTTGGAAGTCTGTATACTACTCTCATGACAGCTTAAAACAAGGAGCTCTTTAGATTCACGTTGAGCCTTATCCTGCCCTTTGCGGCCCAAAGAGCAGAAGTCTGATGACGGGAGAGTAGCTTTACACATTGTTCTAAATATCCAGGGACCATCGTCAAGTAAATCCTACATTTCAATTGCTCTTCAGTAGCGGGAATAAGAAGTAGGTTGGGTTGAATTATTCTAAGAATAATCAGGTATTTAGCCAATGGCTTATGAAGCAACTTGTTCTTAGCCATAGGCAAAAGAACAGCAATAGCTTGTCACCACTAAGAAATCCAGATTTTTTGGAGGGCTAAGGAGACTGTAAATGTAAAGATTTACTAACTGTCCATGTAAAAGTTATGGAGCCCTGGGTGTGGCTCTCTGTCATATACATGTGTACTCACATTCTCCATTGCCTTTCACAGACCTCTGTCAGGGCCTCGTGGTCTCCCCTCAAGGACTTGGCTAGCCTTTAACAGAGAAAAAGGGTCAATTTATTATACACTGTCTTGGAGGGAAGAGGGTTTTCCTAGCAATTACATAACAATTAATGCTAATTCTCTCAAAAAATCTATTCAGACCTTAAAATTCTCTAACAAGTAGTAAAATAATAATAATATCACAGCACATCCATACCAGCAAAGGGAAATTAATGTTCCAAGAGACACCCATTGTATTTGATCGTGTTCTAACAAGACAGTGAAATTTTTCAATAGCAAATATTGTTTTCCTTAAAGCATTTCCAAATAGAAAACTTTGTGTCAGTCATCAAAGAAAAACATTCCTTCACTCATAGGCCACTGAGGATCATACAAATATCTTTGCATCTGCTTCCAAAGGGTGACCACTACTTACACCCCTGGCAATATGTTTTATTTGTTAGAAACTCTCAGAAGAGTTCCTGGTATTTTCAGTGTAAGCCTGTAGATATACTTGCAGAAAAATTTGTGGATGTTGATATGCAATATTTTAAAAAACATGTTGCTTTGGCTAAACTTGATAATCTTCAGCTGATACTGGGGATGTTTCTGTGCTTCTTTAACACTTTGCTAGGCCACTGGAGACTCTTCAAAGCCTTCCCTTATTCAGGTCTAATGTTTAAATATTAAGTCCAAATGAATAGATTTCCCAACATTTAACAGCCCTTTCAAATCAAATAGCATGAAACATTTGTTTTGTTTTTGCTCCAAGTTTTGATGTTTATATAGTAGGACAGCTGAGGGAGTCTATTTATTGCAGACCAGGAATAATTCCTTTTGTTTGAATCACAAGTATTCATGTAGGCGGCAGAGATCAAACATTTATATCAGTTTAATGGTCTATGGACAAATCATTCATGGTCCCTCTCAGATAATATTTATTAAATAGCTGCATGAAGTCTCACAATAACTGTTACTAATTAACAAAAGCTATGTAGTTACCTTGTTGTACTAATATATCTTTTTTTCCTTTTATTATTTATTCTATACATTGCCATCAGAATTATGTAGCTTTGTTTATGGTGCCTGACCTAGCAACTGAAATGGATAAATACAGATTCACTGACTTCAGAGGGTACTTTTTAAGTAAATAAAAATACTATATAAATATTGATCCGTTCCGTTCCGTCTCTCAGTCGTGTCCGACTCTTTGCGACCCTGTGGACTGTAGCCTACCAGGCTTCTCCATCCATGGGATTCTCCAGGCAAGAATACTGGAGTGGGTTACTGTTTCCTTCTCCAGGGGATCTTCCCGACCCAGGGATCGAACCCGGGTCTCCCGCATTGGGGGCAGACGCTTTAACCTCTGAGCCACCAGGGAAGCCCATATAGTTTGTAGTTAAATCATAAGAAATATTGCTACCGAATTAAAAAATCACAATAAGTAAAATCATCAAGTTGTTTCAGGTTACATATTTCAAAGTTACAGATGCTTATTAAAATAAGAGTCAAAAACAATAATATTGTTTAGATTCTTTACATCTTGGTAGGGCCAGACTTATTTCAGGCAGCTATAAGAGAATACCATAGACTTGGTAGATTCTAAACAACAGAAATATACTTCTCATAGATATGGAGGCTGAAAGTCCAAGGTCAAGGTGCCAGCAGGTTTGGTATCTAGAGGGGCTGATTCCTGGTTCTTCGATGGCTAACTCGTCCCTATGTTTCCATATGGTAGAAGAAGCAAGGGAGCTCTGCAGGGTCTCTTTTATAACTCCATTTATGAGGGCTCTGCTCTTACAAACAAATGCTCTTACATTTGCCAAAGGCCCCACTGTCTAACACCATAACATGGGGATTAGGATATCGACATACGAATTTGAGGAAGACACAAATATTCAGTTTATAACAAGACCTAAGGACTGAGCGACTGAACTGAACTGAACTGAATGAAATTATATTTATTCAAAAGTACAATATTGTATTTTTACTAATGTGCAAAAATTCTTTGTATTCTGTAAATTTTTATAACTTCAAAATTAGAAATTGTTCAATAATCCTCCAAATTAAAATCTGTTCAATAATCCAATTATTTAATCCAAATCCAAAAATTTAGTCTTTATCTAACCAATGTAATTTACACGGTCATTTAGTGAATAATAGTGACTCCTTAAAATAAGTTTATATCATTTTTAAAATATAATAATAAAAGTTCAGAAAAAAATATTTAGCATAATTGTTCAAGTGAGGATTTTATGATAGTTACTTTTCAAGTGAAAACAAATTCTTTAAAACTTTCTGGGAACCTCTGAAGTTGAGGTGCAAGGTCAGTAAAACAATTCAGGTCTCTGAACTTGACACTGAAATTTTAATGCATTGATCAGCAAAGAAATATTTTCCTCAATATTCTTATACAGGTAGTCTTTTCTTTGACTTAGAGTTTCTGTAATATAGATATTTCTTTTCACCAGGACTCCAAAAATTTGAAAACTTAACCTCAAATTAGAAAAAAAATTATCTTTTACTAGCTTTTAAATTTTATCATTCCTCTTTTTACATTGTTTAGGTTGATGTCTAGACGATCATAGTGGGGTACAAGGAGTAGAGTGTGTTAACCTCTGATGGGCGTGCAAGGCCCATATCTAGCCAAAGGTGGCCCTGGCTGACTGGTTTCTTTGGTTGTAAGTTCATAGTGCCAAAATGATACCGAGAAGGATGGATCACTAACACCCAAAACAAAACACACACACATAATTAGGGAAGTAAGAGAGCTGTAGTACCTAAGTCAGGCAATGAAGTCCATGAGAGTAGCAGAAGTGTTTTTGCTCTGGCTGCCCTAACTCTGACCTTCTTGCCATTGTCAGTAATCTGAGACCTGACTGAGGTCACAAGTTTACTGCCCAGGAGCTTGTGTCCAAGAAGTGGGGGATCAAAAGTTTTCTTCTTAAAATGTTAAGCTAATGAACTGACAGATTCCTGGGGACATTCATTTTGTCTTTTTTCACATCATAGTTTTATAATTAGATATATATGTCAGTTCCTGTTTTAGAGTTGTCACCCTTTAAAGACTTCCCACACATCCACAGTCTCCTCAAATCATTTAACAATCCACTCAGATTATCAGAAAAAATAGCTTAGTAGCATTTGTTTTAATGAAATATAGTTCTAACCCTCAGAATCTATGAAATTTATTTTATTTTATATTTCATCAAAGAACTTCAGGTAGTATACAGTCAGGACTATACAGTATACTATACAGTATACTGTATATATAGTATATATACTATATATACGTATATAGTATATAGTATAGTATACTATACAGTATACTTCAGGACTATACAGTCCATGGAATTCTCCAGGCCAGAATACTGGAGTGGGTAGCCTTTCCCTTCTCCAGGAGCTCTTCCCAACCCAGGAATTGAACTGGGGTCTTGTGCATTGCAGCCAGATTCTTTGCCATCTGAGCTATGAAGGAAGCCCTTCTGAATCAGTATACATTGCCAATATCAACAGATACTAATTTCTAAGTCATCCACTCTCAATGCCCATTTTATGGATCAATCTGTGGACATTTTCTCATGTCCATTTGGATTTCTTTTTAATTTAGGATGTTTCTGAGCTGCATTTCTATTCCCTAAAGCAGATACATAAGAAATAACACATTTTAAGATGAGCTGAAGAAGAAGTTTTTTAAAAGAAAAGTTATTAAATGTGCAGTTTGTGGAAATCTGTGTTTACAATATTCTGGTGATTGAGATGGTCATTAATTAATCCTTATTTTTCACAAAGCTTCATAGAACAACTCCAAATTTAGGCTCTACTACCTTTGCAAAGAACTCGATGAAATAAAGCATTCAGCCACATAAGGTAATAATTATTTGCAAGAAAGAAAGAAATTCAAAATGAAGCTAAAGAGCCACTTTAAAAGTATTTACACCGTTAAATCTGGTACATTTTTATATACATCCCTAGCCTCTGAAGACATGTCTAATTCTGACCTCTCCTTTGGAGAAATGATACATCAAATTCCAGAACAGATGAATAAAAGACATTTATTCACTTTTTAAACTATCCTAGAGGGTGTCAACTTGGGATTTATCCAGAGGCATCTTGAATAACCATTTAGGTTAAAGGTAACTGGTGAGTTTACATGGAAACATAAACATTTTCATGCATGTTTTGAGAAGGTATATGAATTTTAGTTGCTCCAGAATGCTTTGAGTTATATTTTGTACAAGTGAGTATATTTTAAGACAAAGAGAGAGCTCAAGTTTTGTAAGTTTAATTTTGTACTTTAAATATTTTCTTACTGAGATTTTCAGGATCTTTATCAGGTATGCTAAATACTGAAATTGGACAAACAAAAAGGCAAGAAATAAATCTGCTTAGAGGCAAATAATATTTTTAAAATGCCAAGTTGAGTCATTTTAATTCCTGCTTTTGGTTGAATGGGATAGTAATAATGATAAACTGAATTTTTTATTTCATTCAATGATTGTAAAAACTTATGTGACAGAGAATCCTACAAATAAAATGCAAGTGAACTCTAAGAGGTAGATGACAAATTAAATTATTTTATTTAAATTTATATTTCTTTTTACCAATAGCCCACAGTACTATGAATGACACAGACGTCCCTATGCAAACAACTGAATGCATTCAAGGTCAAGGAGAAGGTTACCGGGGCACCATCAATACCATTTGGAATGGAATTCCCTGTCAGCGTTGGGATTCCCAGTATCCTCACCAGCATGACATAACTCCTGAAAATTTCAAGTGCAAGTGAGTAAATTAGGGAAATATTATAAATTTCAGTAGGCAGAATGGTTGATTTTTACTAATTTCTATGTTAGTGATCCTTAAACTTTAGTGTGCCAAGGGAAAATTTAGCAATTAGAAGGCAGATACATCCACCCCGAATTATTGATTCTTCAGGTCTGAAATTTGGACCTCCAATAATACATTTTAGCAACCACTGCTGATTCTGAATCAGATGGTTGGTCTACCATCCATGCTTTGGGAAATACATCTTTAGGTTTCCGAACACAGCTTTGTTCTTGCAGGTCTATTTAATGAACAAATTAGTGGTAATAACCAGGCAACTTTCAAACTAGTGCTTCCTTAAATTTTCATATTAACTTTAGGGGAGATTACAAAGCATACCTTTATTTAAGTCAACATTGTAAACTGATGAGTTTTCAGCCTTGAAAAATTAAAAAAAAATTTATAGTTTTATATGAAATATTTTTATTGTTTCAAAATTTTATTTAACAAGTAGGGAAGTAAAACAATTGTATAGATGAATCAAGCTGAAGAAACTGCCCTTGAATATCAGTTATATACTTGTTATGTTCTCCATGGCTACTTTTCTTCACCATTTGAATTTTGTTGGACAGCCACAATGCCATGTGTTTTTAAATTGTCCACCTTGTTACTAGGAACATAAAATGATTGCTTTTAAAATTTATAACACACGTGTCATTCATAGTGGCTTTGCTGAAATAGCACCTATAAATAACATATATTGGCTTTATGTAACTGACTTTTAATAAGAGGGCTTAACATTTCAAGATGGAGAACTATGAACATTAGTTGGCCCATTCACTGGAGAAGGGATATGGTTTATGAATTTTTATATTATTTAAATTTTTTTAACCAATTCAGAGTTCTTTGCTTAGATACTAAATATTCACCTGTTGCATTTTAAAAATTGTTTTATAATAAATGTATTGTTGCAACTGTGTTTATTTCCCTCATTTTCTTCACAGCAATTCACTCTATTTTTGACCCATGTGTTTCACACTTCAGAAATAAACATAAAAGTAGAGAGAACAAAGAAAATGAGAAAAGAATAGTTAAGAGAGACAAAGAAGACAGTATCAGTGCCATGCTCACTTCTGGTTAACTTCTAATGACTGGTAATACTCAAGATTGTGTATGTGAACCAAATTAACCTCATCTGTAAGAAAAAGAAAATCATTATAGAAATTGAAGCCACGCGTTTCACAATAAAAAAGGATCAAAAGTTTAGTTGCTATATATTATTGGAATTTAAGTTATTCTTCTTTTTGGGGGGAAGGCTTCCCTTGTAGCTCAGTGGGTAAAGAATCTGCCTACAATGCAGAAGACCCGGGTTTGATTCCTGGGTTGGGAGGATCCCCTGAAGAAGGAAATGGCAACCCACTCCATTATTCTTGCCTGGAGAATCATGGGCTACTGTCCGTGGGGTTGCAAGAGTCAAACACGACTTAGTGACTAAACCACCACAACCACCAAACTATTCTTTCTTGATTGGTTATTTGGTCAAGATAAACATAAATATGAAAAAACAAAAAGTGAGTTGTGTTATAAAACACAGAAAATCTGATGCATCATTTTGCTCAGAGTATTGATGCATTTACTGTTTGTGGGCTAGCAGAGAATGGAGTACTGGTTAGATGTCTCTGGTTGTACTAAACACTGTTTGCCCCACTACTGAGACTCCTTACAAATGATGATTTTTAAGCACTATAAAATACTGAAAAATACTGCCTGTGATGATGTACATGAATCATATAATCATTAATTTGTTTTAATAATTGTAATTGATTCTTTCTTCAAGTGAGGTGAAAAAACTTACAAAAAATATTTGAGCAAACCTTGACTTTCTGGTTTAATCTAGATTAATGAGGTGCTTCTCATTATAATGAGATTATAAAAGGGGAATTTTAAGTTTTTTGATAGCCTTAGATATATGTTTAATTATCTTGCCTTAAATTACAACTCAAAATTAACTAAGCAACTATTCATTTAAAGTTGCAAATTTCTGTATACTTTATATAAAATTCAGTGCACATATATTGTACTGACATAATCTTTTTAAATGTGAGTATAAACTAGCTAGAAGAAAAGATTTGCTTCATCTCTTCAGTTAATAATTAAGAAAAGTAAAGGTTTAAATGTGGTTATAAATAAGAACATTTGCTATAGAATGGTCAAATCTATTGGCACTCACTGTTCTCACAACCTTAAATAACATAGTTTATGTCAGGACCTATTTTGGCTTGATAAACTATTACTTGTTGATTTTATAAACAAACTCAAGCTTTAAAAAAAATGGTTTTCAGTTTCTAATAATCAACTGATTAGTATTAAATGTGTAGTATTTTTAATTGGGCCTAAGTAAAATAGTATACCTTCCTATAGAATGAATGTTAATTTTGTTAAATTACTAGAAAGATTTATGGAAAGAAAGTACACACATTCTTCAAATTAGAGAGCACTATCAGGGGAACAAATCATGAACTCCCCATTTTATTTAATGTGAACTTTGTATTAAGGTAAAATCCTGAGACTTTTTCCTTATCCCAAGCTCCAAATGTCTAACTATATCACTGATAAAATAAAGGAAGTACATGTGCTATGTTGACAATTTTTCTGTAGGTAGGTTTTCTATATGGTAATTAAGCCTTAATTTTACAGAAATATAAAATTTCAGGTAATATCTCTAAATCAAGAAAGAACTACTTTGTAATTAAAAGAAATCTATGTGGTGAATAAAATAAATCAAAGAAATACAGAATTTAAAGAATAAATATGTTTTCCATAGCAAATGTTTGAAGAGGTAGAACTTCATTTTTAAACGAGTAATTCAAGACTGTTAATTATAATAGTCTTTCTTCTGCAAAGAGAATGCTGTTTCTATATTATCTATGATCCATGAAAATACAATGAGTAACAGACCAGATTTTAAAAATTGTAACAGTTGAGAGTTCAAGTCTTGAAAATGAGTGAGAATAATGAAGTGGTACTATTTCTCTCTTTCACGAAGCAGGAGTATTTGTGTGAAACTCCAGGTCTGTGGAAGTAAAAGAATTCTGACATCTGACAGCATTTATTTTAGTAATGTGGGCAGTGTCAGCTGTGTATACTGAATTATAAATTTTAAAACTATCCCAAATCTAAAATGTAGAGTTCTATTTATAGAATGCATACATTCTGGGATTCTAGAAATGTGATAACACTAACTTCACCAATGTAAGAAACCTTGGCAATTTACATTAACATGCTTATTCTCAATAGGGACCTAAGAGAAAATTATTGCCGAAATCCAGATGGGGCTGAGTCACCGTGGTGTTTTACCAGTGATCCAAACATCCGAGTTGGCTACTGCTCCCAAATTCCAAAATGTGACGTGTCAAGTGGACAAGGTAATAGCTGATATTTTGCAGTGTGGGCATGATTAAACTCAGTGGAAATGCCTAAAGGCAGTATACATTTTATAGGAGATGAGCTATTTCTTATTGCACGTTAGCAAACAAAATCACAAAGTCCAAAGTTGGATTTCTTTTTTATATTAATTTGTTCAATATCCATTTATTTATGTGACTGTGTACTAGTGCCAGGGATAGTTTTAGGCACTGTGGATATACCAGTAAACAAAATTCTCTGGCCCCATGGAACTGATGTCCAGCAAATAAAAAACAAGCAAAATTAAAACAGAGGTGGGGATAAGTAAGCTAATTTGTGTAAGTGCTAGAGAGATAAATGTCCCAGAGTTAGAGAGAGGAGGATGTTGCTATTTTACATTTTAATGATCTGAGAATATCTTACATATTAAGGTAGCATTTAAGGAGGACCTGAAAGAGTGGGAGAGCAGCATGTACCATGTGCACTAATTATAAAGAGCATTCTGGATAGAGGAAATTGCAGATGAAAATGAGATGAGATGGGAAAGTGCTGTGCTTGAGAAGTTAAAGAAACGGCACTTCACTGTGGCTGCTACAGAATGAACAAGGTAGAGAGTAGCAGAAGATGAGGTTAGAGAGCAGCTGAGCTAAAATTGCATAGGTCTTGTAAAAACTGGAAGGATTTACACTTCTATTCTGAAAGAGAAGAGACTGCTGTTGGATTCTGAGAAGGGAAACTAAATGATCTGTTTGATTTCAATTCTAACTGGATGACTCTGGCTGCATTATGAAAAATAGCCAGAGCTCCTGACAAGGGCCAAAACAAAGGCATCAGTTGAATGATTGTTTCAGAAATCTAGGCAAGAAAGGAGAGTGAGGTGGACAGGAGTGTTAGCAGCAGAGATGATATGCAAGAGTGGGCTTTGAGGTAAGTCACCATTGCACTTGGAAACACAGACACCATTGCAAATAATTGTTTCAGGGAACAGTGGTTAAGAAAGGTCACACTGAAACAGGTTTAAAAAATCATTTGTCAAGCAATAATAATAATGTTGGCCTCTGGGCATTTATTGGTATAGAATGAATTGGGAGTTATGATTTTTAATAATCATATTCTTTCACATAAATTTACTTTTGATGGTCATGGCCGTGGTCAGTTCTAAATCATTCTAAAAAGTCCAAACCAAATTTAAAGCTTTGTTTCATGGATTTATTGCCCTATACATACTTCTTCCATCCCCTGACTTTCCCTCAGTGCCATTTTTTTGTGAACAACTCCGAAAACAATTGTAGAGGAAAGAAAGGATGAGTCCCTTTTCAATCAATTTCACTCTTCCTGGGCAGACTTTAAAGGTCAGTTGGAAATAAAGTTGAAAACAATGATTAAAGAAGGTTTGGTACCAGCTGGATCTATTTTGTCCCTGCTTTATTCATTGAAACAATTACTGCTAATTTCTGAGTGATAGAGGCAAATGGGAATGATTGTTTTATAAGCTTCTGGTGTGTATTAAGATGCTTTTATGTACAGATATATCACTTATAAAAGGATCAGGTAATAGAATGTAGATTTTTGGTTTTGAAAGCAAAGTTGATGTTATTGCTTATATAATAAACCTACACATTACTAGATGAAGAAATTATTCTGTGGAATTCAAGTATCTTGCCTAAATTCTCAAACTAACACAACTAGGATTTACATGAATTCTCCTTAAAATGACCTTTCCATTACCCCCATGCTTTCTCCTTTTCATTAATATTTTAATAATATATTATAATCTTTTTATTTAATAATATGTTGTACCTGATATGCAACAATGTGCAGGGTCCTGTGGGGCAATTTGTATTGAGACAGTTAGCCAACAGAGTTGTGAAATTTTATCAGACAGTTATATCATTGTATAATACTGCCAAGCTAATAGTATGCATTGTTACATATATGATATGTATGCATGGAGAAAAACATACCTATCCAACCCTCCCCTCCCACACACACATGAAAGGATGGTGCTCTTATCCCTCTGTATATAACAGGAAACATATATTTTACATATAGGCTGATGAGTTAAAAACTTTTGCTCAAATCTTGCAGCATCTGAATTAGCATATATATAAAAGCTCCTCCATTTGGGATATTAAATAACTCTGTTAAAAAAAATTGAAATTGTAGAATTTCTTTAAAAATACTGATGAAACACTGTATTAGATTATATATGGTACATTTAAGGTAGGAAACAAAAAATTCACAGCTTTAAATATTTATATCAATAATATATAATAAAGACAGAGGAATGAAATTTCCAACTCAAAGAAGTATAAAAAAAGTAAACCAAAAGCAACAGAAGAAAGGAAACAACTAGGACAAAAGCAGACATTATAAAAGTAAAGAAAAAATGGTAGAACTGATGAATAAAGCTAAATGATGATTCTTTGAAAAAATTAACAAAATGGACAACCATTAGCTAACTGACTCAAGAGAGATGATAAATATATAAAATAATAATTATGAAGGTAAAGATAACCAGTGAACTGGAAAGTTAGAAAACATGAGATTATTTTATACAACCTCATATGAAAACTGAAAATAAGATGGATAATACACTAGGAAAATTCAAGTTAGTTGAACTGACCCTGATAGAGAAAGAAAATTTAGACTCATTCCTATAGAAGAAACATGGAAATTTATAATAAATTTTTCCACCACAAACCACGTCATGCCTTGATGAATTCACAGATCAAGCGATCACAATGCTACATAAATTGTCCTGTAGCTTAACAAATGTAATAAAAATTTCAAATTATTTCTGGATGAAATCAGGAGGGGAACTCATGTACACCCAGGGCGGATTCATGTCAATGTAATGCAAAGCCAACCAATATAATATTGTAAAATAATTAGCCTCCAATAAAAAAAAAAAAAACCACCAAATTATTTCTGGATGAAATTATAATATTGAATCCTAAATATGATAAAGGTATTAGAGAAGAAAACTATACATTCATATCATTTGTAAATATTAATGTAAAATCTTAAATGAAATTTGAATGAACAGTTTAATAAAGAAATTAAGAAAATAATACATAATGATTGAATATAGTCTGAGTACAAAAATGGTTCAGTTTTAGAAACCCATTAATATAATTCACCTTAGTTGTAAGAAAAGCAACCATATAACAAATCTCAGAAGATTCTGAAATTATTGTGACAAAATTCATGCATTCTTCACAAAAATACTAAAGAATATTCAGGATACATACAAACTTACACACCCATATATCTGTATCTATATATGTGTATGTTTGTGTATGTGTATATATGTATATATATATATATATATATAGCATCCTCAGTCATGTCCAGCTCTTTGTGACCCCATGGACTATAGCTTGCCACACTTCTCTGTCCATTGGATTTCCCAGGCAAGAATACTGGAGTTAGTTGCTATTTCTCTCTCCAGGATATCTTCTCAAACCAGGGATGGAACCCTTATCTCCTGCATTGGAAGGTGGATTCTTTACTACTGAGACTCTAGGGAAGGCAACTATCTCCCTTACTATTTAATATTATAAATATTTTAACATTATATTTTCTTTGACATTGCAATGTTGACATTTTATACAATTAGATAAGGCATATTTACTGACTGAGTAAAAAGGCAAAAGATCTTTGTACAAATTATATAGTAGTAATATTCTTGGAAATCTGAATTCAGATAATAAGAAAAATCACTAAGGTAGCACAATATATGATTAATATACAAATATTAATAGCATTCACATATGGGTTTGAAGATATAATTAAAGAGAAAACTACATCTGTAATAGGAAAACAAAACATGAAAGCTTAGGAGTAAACTTAGGAAAGATGTGCAAATCTATGTAATTAAATTTCAAATTACTACTGAAAGTCCCAATTGTACTTTAACATGTAGAAAAAAATCACTTGCTCAACATCACAAATACATCAGTTTCACCTAAGCTAATCTGTAAATTTAATGTGATATGAATAAATAGATTACCATTTTTTTGATACCAAACAAATTCATTCTAAATCTTTCCTAGAAGAATAAACATGTAACTATAGTAGGAAAATGTGAAAAAGAAGTGATTAGAAGTAAAAAAACTTTATCAGATACTAAAATAGTTTTAGAGTTTTTAATTAAAAAATTGTATTTCTATCACAAGAATAAATTGACAATTAGAGCAGAACACAGGATCTAAAAATAGACTCCTTACTGAGATTATATTTAAAATGTGGCACTATATGTCACTGGGTAAAAATGAAATTTAAAAAATAATAGTGGGTCAGTAAAGTTCTATTTGGAAAAATAATAAAATTAATCCATGCTTTGCACCATACCTGAAAATAAACTTCAAATGGATAGAGATATGAGCATAAAAATGGAAATCATATGGATACTAGGAGTAAACTTGGAAAAATACCTTTATGACTTAGATGTAGCAACGTGGTTTCTAATTAACACTCAAATTCTAAAGGCAATAAAAGAAAATAAAAGCTACAAAAGGTGTCATGACAAAAACATAATCAAACCTATATATTTAAATTCAAAAGACAAATGGTTTTAAAATGTATATCAGAGATAAAGAGAAATATTTTTAATATATAAAAGCTATGAAAGTAAAAAATAAAGGACCAAAAAATTAAATAATGGACAAAACATATGAACATAAAGATTTCTTTCCGTTCCGTTCCGTTCAGTTGCTCAGTCGTGTCCGACTCTTTGCAACCCCATGAATCACAGCACACCAGGCCTCCCTGTCCATCACCAACTCCCGGAGTTCACTCAAACTCATGTCCATTGAGGCGGTGATGCCATCCAGCCATCTCATTCTCTGTCGTCCCCGTCTCCTCCCACCCCCAATCACTCCCAGCATCAGAGTCTTTTCCAATGAGTCAACTCGTCGCATGAGGTGGCCAAAGTATTGGAGTTTCAGCTTTATCATCAGTAATTCCAATGAACACCCAGGATTGATCTCCTTTAGAATGGACTGGTTGGATCTCCTTGCAGTCCAAGGGACTCTCAAGAGTCTTCTCCAGCACCACAGTTCAAAAATATCAATTCTTCGGCGATCAGCTTTCTTCACAGTCCAACTCTCACATCCATACATGACCACGGGAAAAACCATAGCCTTGACTAGACGGACCTTGGTTGGCAAAGTAATGTCTCTGCTTTTTAATATGCTGTCTAGGTTGGTCATAACTTTCCTTCCAAGGGGTAAGCGTCTTTTAATTGATGACTGCAATCAGCATCCGCGGTGATTTTGGAGCCCCAAAAAATAAAGGCTGACATTAGAGAACATGAAAATTATGCTTAAAATCACATGTAACAAGAAAAAATTAAAATATAAGTAGAGATTTTCATAATATGGGACTTCTACTTTTCACATATAAATTCACAAAAATTCAAAATCTTGTCAACACTATCTTTTGGCAAAACTGTATGGGGATATGAACTATCACACTTTGTTCTTGGGAATGGAAAATGGTAAAATCCATATGGAACAGAATATTACAATAATTAAATTACACATGCATCCATCTTTTCACCTAACAATACACTATCTGAATATATAGCTCCAATAATATGGAAACTCATATTCATGAGTTTTTGATTTCAGCATTTTCTATGTTAGCAAAACAACACAAATCTGCTCTGGCAAAATCACACAATGGAATACTGTGGATTTGCAAAAAGAATGATAAAGTTTTTTTGAATTAATATGAAGTGATTTTCAAGTATATTATTAATGAAAAAACACACTAAAATATATATTCGGTATTCTATTAATAAATAAAGGTATTTACTCCTTGTAATAAAAAAATGGGATATAATAATACATATATAGAAAATATACATATAATTTATATATTCATATTACGTATGTATATATGTATGTATATTTGGTATGTATCTTTGCCAGAAAAGCAAAAACAAAGAAACACAAGTACCATAAACATGAAACTAATGAAACTGGTTACTCTAATGGTGGGTAGTAATAAGTAGAAATATGACACAGAAGCAAGAGGGAAAATGAGAACAATCTGAATACATAATCTTATATATCAATACTAATGTTTTTTGGCCAAAAAATGGAAATAATTTAGTGTTTTAAATGTTCAAAAAGTAATCTCAAGAAAGATTGGGGGAAAAGCACAGGAATATGCCTATCTGTGTATAAAAGAGATACCATCACTACAGAATTCGGAAAATAAATTTCAAAATGATTTTTAAACATATTTTTTTAATATATAGCTTCACTGAAATACATTTAAAAGTAGATAACTGTAAATGTGTTTTGAACTTTAAAGTATAAATTTGTTGTTAGGATGTAGCAGATTTGACATTATTTTGTGTGCATTGGAGAATTGAGAAAATGAAGAAAAACATTCATGTACCTACAATCAGTGTTCTTACTATGGGAGAAAGGAAATACACTATTAAAATAGAGAAGAGGAAGAATTGTTGTACTAGACTGGAGTTAGAAGTGATCAGTTACTCATGAACACACACACACACCCCCCCACAGCTTGGCTCTGTCAAATGAAAGGGACTAGAAAAAATGATACCAAATAGCAATAAGCACACCTGTTTCTTGTCTTCTTACTTTTCATCACTAGCAAACAATGGCTCTCTGGTGAAATTGAAGAATCCATGCCTAGGGCAAGAAAAACACAAAGTAAGGCTGGAATATCTTTTGCCACCAAGCTAGCAAGTGCTCAAAAATTCACATCTCCCTCTCAAAAACTTATAAGCTAGATCTAATCATGAAGAAAATATCAGACAAACCCAACTGGGCATTTTATAACATGGCAATTCTCATTTAAACTGTTAGGATCATCAAAAAAGAAAGTCTGAAAAAACTGTTACATCTAGAAGAGCCTAAAAAACATGACAGTTAAATGTAATGTGATATCATCCTTCCATTAGATAAATTTGTAACAACTTGAGCATAAAAATGAACAACAGGAATAGATTATGTATCATGTTGAATAAAAAGCGAATTACTACTTCTACTATTAGTTCTGCCAATACCATTGCTAGTACTACTACTAGAAGTATTTAGTAATACTTAAATGAAGGGAGTTGGGGGAAAAGGAAAAACTATGTTAGAGAAGAATACCAAGAAAGAAAGAAATATAAGAAAGAAAGATAATATTTTAAAACTAACATAGTAATAACTGATTCATGCAATATTGATCAAAGTATTCCTAAGCCATTTAAAAAAAAATTGTTTGGGAATAGGATGTTGTCAGTCTCAAAGGTCTCAAAACTTTTTATTTGCTTGTTTTTGTTATATATGAAGAGAAATTTTTCCTTTTTATCACTTAACCAAGTTATCAAACTCATCACCAATAATTGAAAAACTTACATCATGTGTCACATGAAATTATGCTGTAAATGCAAAAAAAATCACCTTATATAGTATTTCTGTATTTAACTTGATTTCATTCATGAGGATAATCAGACGAAATTAAATTAAAGAGTGTTTGCAAGACAGCTGGCTTGGATGACCCAGAATGTCAACCTCATGTAAGACAAAAATCACAAGTCAACAAATGTGACTGGTACATGAGTACTCATTATATCTCTTGTGACTCTTCTGTGGAGTAAAATTTTTCTGTTGGAAAATATATATTAAAGAACATTCAAAATGTTCAAATGAATGTTCAAACTACTGTACAATTGTGCTCATTTCACATGCTAGAAAGGTAGTGCTCATAGTCCTTCAAGCTAGGTTTCAACAGTACGTGAACCAAGAAATTCCAGATGTAGGAGCTGGGTGTAGAAAAGTCAGAGAAACTAGAGATCAGATTGTAAATATCTGTTGGATCACAGAGAAAGTAATGGAATTCCAAAAAAACCACAAAATCTGCTTCATTGACTATACTAGAGCCTTTGACCATGTGGATCACAACAAATGCAGAAAATCCTTAAAGAGATGGGAATACCAGACCACCTTTCCTGCCTTGAGAGAAACCTGTAAGCAGGTCAAGAAGCAACAGTTAGAACTGGACATAGAACAATGGACTGGTTCAAAATAGGGAAAGGAGTACCTCAAGGCTATATGTTGTCACCCTGCTTTTTTGACTTATGTGTAGAGTACAACATGTGGAATGCTGGGCTGGATGACTTACAAGTTGGAATCAAGATTGTCAGGAGAAATATCAACAACCTCAGATAGATCATACCACTCTAATGGCAGAAAGGGAAGAGGAACTAAAGAGCCTCTTGATGTGGGTGAAAGGAGAGTGAAAAAGCTGGCTTAAAACTCACATGCAAAAAACTAAGATCATAGCATCTGGTCCCATCACTTCATGGCAAATAGATGTGAAGAAAGTGGAAACAGTGACAGATTTTATTTTCTTGGGCTCCAAAATCACTGCAGATGGTGACTGCAACCATGAAATTAAAAAAATGCTTGCTTGCTCCTTGGAAGAAAAGCTATGACAAACCTAGACGGCATATTAAGAGGCACATATTAACATCACTTTGCTGACAAAGGTCCCTCTAGTCAAAGCTATGGTTATTCCAATAGTCATGTATGGATATGAGAAAGAAGGCTAAGTGGCTAAGAATTGATGCTTTTAAATTGTGGTGTTGGATAAGACTCTTGAGAGTCCGTTGGACAGCAAGGAGATCAAACCAGTCCATTCTAAAGGAAATCAACCTTGAATATTCACTGGATGGACTGATACTGAAGCTGAAACTCCCAACACTTTGGCCACATGATGCAAAGAACCTACTCATTGGAAAAAACCCTGATGCTGGGAAAGATTGAGAGCAGGAGGAGAAGGGGGCAACAGAGGATGAGATGGTTGGATGGCATCACTGACTCAATGGACATGGGTTTGGGTGGACTCTGGGAGCCAGAATCATTTCTTAAAGAGAAGTCTTTAAGACTTACTGTCAACAAAACTGAGCTGTTAAAGTAATTTTCTTCATTAAATTGTAGCGTTCTCCCCTCCCCCAAAAGGACTTGATTTTTCTTAACATCCTGCTTCCACACTTTGAATAATCACACTCTCTGAAGGTACTAAGTATATACCAATTCCAATTACTTCATTACAAAATAGAAATCTTCAAAGAGGAAAATTGCTAGTGAGTTATAATGGTAAAGTAAATATAGTTTCAGAAAAAGTTTTATCCACCCTAATGGATTGGTCTACTTTCAGTCCTTCACACCAGTTAGAAGTTAAGGTTTGTAGAACAACATACTTTAGGGCTGACAAAGGTTTGTGTAGTCAAAGCTATGGTTTTTCCAGTAGTCATGTACAGATGTCAGAATTGGACCATAAAGAAGGCTGAGCACCGAAGAATTGATGCTTTCAAATTGTGGGGCTGGAGAAGACTCTTGAGAGTCCCTTGGACAGCAAGGAGATCAAACCAGTCAATCCTAAATGAAGTCAGTGTTGAATATTCACTGGAAAGACTGATACTGAAGCTGAAGCTCCAATACTTTGTCCACCTAATGCAATGAGCTGACACTGGGAAAGATTGAGGGCAGGCAGAGAAGGGGCCGACAGAGGATGAGACAATGGGACGGCATCATCAACTCAATGGGCATGAGTACAGGAGATAGTGAAGGACAGGGAACCCCGGTGTGCTGTAGTTCGTGGGGTTGCAAAGAGTTGGTCACGACTGAGCGAATAAACAGCACAAAATTTTTCTTTCTTTGATGTCCCTGCTGCTGCTGCTGCTAAGTCACTTCAGTCGTGTCCGACTCTGTGAGACCCCATAGACAGCAGCCCACCAGGCTCCCCCGTCCCTGGGATTCTCCAGGCAAGAACACTGGAGTGGGTTGCCATTTCCTTCTCCAATGCATGAAAGTGAAAAGTGAAAGTGAAGTCGCTCAGTCGTGGACGACTCTTCGTGACCCCATGGACTGCAGCCTACCAGGCTCCTCTGTCCATGGGATTTTCCAGGCAAGAGTACTGGAGTGGGGTGCCATCGCCTTCTCCATTGATGTCCCTAAGAGGGACTTATTTAATTTTTCTTTGGATTTTTTTTTTAAAATTTGTAATTTGATGTACAAACTTTCATTTTAATGAAGAAGAAATCTGTCTAAAAAATATTTTATTAGAGATAGTTAAGTACCTCTGCTTTGCACATATTTAATTGTGTTGCTTTCATTTTTATGTTGATTTTCATGAATTCCTATGTTTGTAAAAATGTCTTTATTCTATACTCCCTGCTGCTGCTGCTGCTGCTAAGTCACTTCAGTCGTGTCCGACTCTGTGTGACCCCATAGACGGAAGCCCATCAGGCTCCCCCGTCCCTGGGATTCTCCAGGCAAGAACACTGGAATGGGTTGCCATTTCCTTCTCCAATGTGTGAAAGTGGAAAGTGAAAAGTGAAAGTGAAGTCGCTCAGTCATGTCCGACCCTTAGTGACCCCATGGACTGCAGCCTACCAGGCTCCTCCATCCATGGTATTTTCTAGGCAATAGTACTGGAGTGGCTTGCCATTGCCTTCTCCGTCTATACTCCCTAGTATTCATTAGTTTTCTTATATTTTATGTTTAGATTGTTATCGTGGGAATGGCAAAAATTATATGGGCAGTTTATCCAAAACACGATCTGGACTAACATGTTCGATGTGGGATAAGAACATGGAAGACTTACACCGGTATGTAAATTTATTTCTTTAAATATATAGTATGTAATGATAGCAGCAGATAGATGTATGGAGATACATTGGTATTTCTTTCTATTCATTTATGTATCTTAGTAACCTAATAGAAACATTAGGTTGATTATTCAATGCAATTCAATATAACATTTTCTCCCTACATGGCAAACAATTCAAACCAGCAAATATTTATTGAGCATTTACTGTTTGTTCTGGTCTATAACAGGTGCCTTGGGGATATTAGCAATAAGTGGACATATGTTTTGGCTTCACCTTTAAGCAGGATATGTTCATACTGAGAAAACAATTATACAACTTGATAAGACAACGAATAATTAAATGTCAAATCTAGTGTTTCATATAGTACATTACATGATTATATTCTCATATTTATTAATAGTAGTTTATAAAATTGATGTTATCATCTTCATGTACTTAGATACCTTAAAATTCCACTTTACTAAAAACCTATTGAGATAGGTATCCTTGTATACCTTTATTTTGACACACAATTTTTCTATAATTAATGGAATAGATATGGAATTGAAAAAAAACCCATATATTTCAAAAAATAAGATTTTGACATTGAACATATTCACAAAAAAGCAGTTACCTTCCACTTATCTTTCCCCAGCAAATCGCTAGTGTGTTTGAAATAATAAAAGAAATATGAGACATATTTATCACATAGAAACGATTTTTATTAAATATCCCAGAATATATGCAAAAGGATTAAGAGAAAAAAAGGTAGTGTCATTTAATAAAGTATCTACAACATGGTTGCTTTATATGAGTTGTTATCACATTTGACCATCATAATTATATACTGAAGATAGTTCTATATGTGTGTATAAGAATTTAAGGATCTAGAGAAGTTGAGTCATTTTGCTCCTGGTTCCACTTTAAAGTTCTTATTCTGTTTCAAAATTTACTCACTAGTGGATTATACAGTTTTGATTGATTTACTGTCACAAACAGTGATAGTTCTAAAGCAGTGTTCTCTAACATAAAATGCAATTCAAATATGTAAGCCGCACTTGTACTTTTAAGTTTTATAGTAGCCTGTCACTGTTTCCATTGTTTCCCCATCTATTTGCCATGAACTGATAAGACCAAATGCCATGATCTTAGTTTTTGTATGTTGAGTTTTAAGCCAATGATTTCACTCTCCTCTTTCACCTTCAATAAGAGTCTCTTTAGTTCCTATTCATTTTCTGCCATTAGAGTGGAGTCATCTGTATACCTGAGGTTATTGATATTTCTCCTGGCAATCTTGATCCCAGCTTGTGCTTCATCCAGCCTGGCATTCTGCATGAGGTACTCTGGGTGTGAGTTAAATAAGCAGGGTGACACTATACAGCCTTGGTGTCCTTCTTTCCCATTTTGAACCAGTCTGTTGTTCCATGTCTGGTTCTAACTGTTGCTTTTTGACCTGCATACAAGTTTTTTCTGGAGGCAAGTAAGGTGGTCTGGTATTCCCATGTCTTTAAGAATTTTCCAAAGTTTGTTGTGATCCACACAGTCAAAGGTTTTAGTGCAGTCAATGAAGCAGAAGTAGATGTTTTTCTGGAACTCCCTTGCTTTTTCTATGATACAACAGATGTTGGCAATTTGATTTCTGGTTCCTCTGTCTTTTCTAAACCCAGCTCCTGCATCTGGAAGTTCTCAATTCACATTTTACTGCAGCCTAGTTTGAAGGATTTTTGAGCATTATCTTACTATCATATGAAATGGAAGCAGTTGTGGGGTAGTTTGAACATTCTCTGGCATTGCCATTCTTAAGGATTGGAATGAAAATTGACTTTTCCAGTCTTGTGGCCACTGCTGAGTTTTCCAAATTTGCTGGCACATTGAGTGAAGCACTTTCACAACATCATCTTCTAGGATTTGAAATAGCTCAGCTAGAATTCCATCACCTCCAATAGCTTTGTTTGTAGTGACACTTCCTGTGATCCACTTGACTTCACATTCTGGCCCTAAGTGAGTGACCACACCGTTGTGGTTATCCAGGTCACTAAGACCTTTTTGTATAGTTCTTCTGTGTATTCTTGCCACCTCTTCTTATTATCTTCTTCTTCTATTAGATCCATACCATTTTTGTCCTTTATTGTGTCCATTTTGCATGAAATATTCCCTTGGTATCTTTAATTTTCTCAAAGACATTTCTAGTCTTTCCCATTCTATTGTTTTTTCTCTATTTATCTTCATTGTTCACTTAAGAAGGGTTTCTTGTCTCTCCATGCTATTCTTTGGAACTCCGCATTCAGATGGGTATATCTTTCCTTTTCTCCTTTGCCTTCCATTTCTCTTCTTTTCTCAGCTATTTGTTAAGGTCTCCTCAGACAACCATTTTGTTTTGTTGCATTTCTTTTTCTTGAGGATGGATTTGGTCACCACCTCCTGTTACAAACCTCCATCCATAGATCTAATCTTTTTATTTGTCACTTCCACTGTATAATCAATCATAAGGAATTTGATTTGTCATATCTGAATGGCCTAGTGATTTTCCCTACTTTCTTCAATTCAAGTCTGAATTTTACAATAAGGAGCTCAGGATCTGAGCCACAGTCAGCTTCCAGTCTTGCTTTTATTGACTGTATAGAGCTTCTCCATCTTTGGCTGCAAAGGATGTAATCATTCTGATTTTAAATAATAGGTTTATATTATCCAGCATTTCTAAAGTTTTTTATTTCAATATGTATTCAATATAAAGTTACTAATGAGATATTTTACATTTTATATTAAAGCTTCAAAATTTGGTGTGTATTTATAATTACAGCACCTTTCAATTTGGAGAGGTCACATACTACTTTGTCTGTCGCCACATTTGGCTAGTAATTACTCTATTGGATATTGCAGTTCAAGGACTTCAAAATTAAGTAGAATTCTGCCATCATGGATCTTACTGTCTAGTATGGAATGGCTGAAAACAGCAATGCCAATGTCATATTTAAAAAAATCCATTGTTGTTGTTATTCAGTCACTCAGTCGTGTCCGATTCTTTGTGACCCCATGGACTGCAGCATGCTAGGCTTCCCTGTCTATTACCAACTCCCGAAGCATGCTCAAACTCATGTCCATCAAGTCAGTGATGCCATCCAACCATCTCATCCTCTGTTGTCCCCTTCTCTTCCTGTCTTCAATCTTTCCCAGCATCAGGGTCTTTACCAATGAGTCAGTTCTTCATATCAGGTGGCTAAAGTATTGGAGTTTCAGCTTCAGCATCAGTCGTTCCAATGCATATTCAGGACTGATTTCCTTTAGGATTGACTGGTTTGATCTCCTTGCAGTCCAAGGGACTCTCAAGAGTCTTCTCCAACACCACAGTTCAAAACCATCAATTCTTCAGTACTCAGCTTTCTTTATTATCCAACTTTCACATCCATACATGACTACTGGCAAAACCATAGCTTTGACTAGATGGACATTTGTTGGCAAAGTGATGTCTCTGCTTTTTAATATGCTATCTAGGTTTGTCGTGGCTTTTCTTCCAAGGAGCCAGCAAGCATCTTTTAATTTTATGGCTGCATTCACCATCTGCAGTGATTTTGGAGCCCAAGAAAATGAAGTCTGTCACTGTTTCCATTATTTCCCCATCTATTTGCCATGAAGTGATGGGACTGGTTGCCATGATCTTAGTTTTTTGCATGTTGAGTTTTAAGCTAGCTTTTTCACTCTCCTCTTTCACTTTCATCAAGAGGCTCTTTAGTTCCTCTTTACTTTCTGCCATAATGGTGGTGTCATCTGCATATCTGAGGTTATTGATATCTCTCCCAGCAATCTTGATTCTAGCTTGTGCTCCATTCAAGCCGGCATTTCACATGATGTATTCTACATATAAGTTAAATAAGCAGGGTGACAGTATACAACCTTCATGTACTCCTTTTCCGATTTGGAACTAGTCTGCTGTTTCATGTCTGGTTCTAACTGTTGCTTCTTGACCTACATACAGATTTCTCAGGAGGCGGGTAAGATGGTTTGGTATTCCCATCTCTTTAAGAATTTTCCATGAAAACACCACATTTTATGTTATGGGACTGCAAAGAAGCCAGCCAAATTTAGATGGTTAGGAAGCTTTCCTAGCAGAAGGGACATTAGCAGGATACACATAATTGGTAGGAGTTGGTCAAAGTAGTGGAGGAGGAAAAATAAATCAGGCAGAAGAAACAACTTGTCCAAAAGCCCTTAAATTGAACTGCTTGAAAATCAGAAATACTTTTATTAACCATAAGGTTTAAGCAGTTTCATTTGGTCAGTGGGCACTGAGAAGAAATTCTCTAGTGGCAAAGCCACACAGGCCCTTTAACCTCTGTTAAGGAGTTTGGGTTTTATCCTAAGCCCATATGGGTCCATTAAGAATTTTAAGCAAGAATTGGCATGGCCAAAATTCATGCTCATTTTAACACTGGTAGTTTTAAAATAATTTTTAGAAATATGATGGGGTAGAGTGAGCTCTTTTTTTTTTATTTTATTGGAGGCAAATTCAGTTCAGTTCAGTTCAGTTCAGTCGCTCAGTCATGTCCGACTCTCCGCGACCCCATGAATCACAGCACGCCAGGCCTCCCTGTCCATCGCCAACTCCCGGAGTACACTCAAACTCATGTCCACAGAGTCGGTGATGCCATCCAGCCATCTCATTCTCCGTCGTCCCCTTCTCCTCCCGCCCCCAACCTTTCCCAGCATCAGAGTCTTTTCCAGTGAGTCAACTCGTCTCATGAGGTGGCCAAAGTATTGGAGTTTCAGCTTTAGCATCAGTCCCTCCAATGAACATCCAGGATTGATCTCCTTTAGAATGGACTGGTTGGATCTCCTTGCAGTATAAGGGACTCTCAAGAGTCTTCTCCAACACCACAGTTCAAAAGCATCGATTCTTCAGCGATCAGCCTTCTTCACAGTCCAACTCTCACATCCATATACTTTACCTTAATATATTGGTTGGTTTTGCCATACATTGACATGAATCTGCCCCGGGTGTACATGTGTTCCCCTTCTTGAACCCCCGTCCCACCTCCCTCTTCTCCATATCCTCCCTCCAGGTCATCCCCGTGCACCAGCCCCAAGCATCCTGTATCATGCGTCGAACCTGGACTGGTGATTCATTTCACTTATGATTATATGCATGCTACAATGCCATTCTCCCAAATCATCCCACCTTCACCCTCT
Source organism: Moschus berezovskii (assembly GCF_049115385.1). Taxonomy (NCBI): domain Eukaryota; kingdom Metazoa; phylum Chordata; class Mammalia; order Artiodactyla; family Moschidae; genus Moschus; species Moschus berezovskii. Next base: position 46,490,366 of record NC_142462.1, read on the forward strand.
CCCACAGAGTCCCAAAGACAGTTCTATACACCTATGTCTCTTTTGCAGTCTCGTATACAGGGTTAAGGTTACCATCTTTCTAAATTCCATTTATATGTGTTAGTATACTGTACTGATGTTTTTCTTTCTGGCTTACTTCACTCTGTATAATAGGCTCCCGTTTCATCCACCTCATTAAAACTGAATCAAATGCATTCTTTTTGATGGCTGAAAAATACTCCATTGTGTATATGTACCAAAGCTTTCTTATCCATTCATCTGCAGATGGACATCTAGGTTGCTGCCATGTCCTCGCTATTATAAACAGTGCTGCAGTGAACATTGGAGTACATGTGTCTGTTTCAATTCTGGTTTCCTCGGTGTGTATGCCCAGGAGTGCGATTGCTGGATCATATGGCAGTTCTATTTCCAGTTTTTTGAGGAATCTCCACATTGTTCTCCATAGTGGCTGTACTAGTTTGCATTCCCACCAACAGTGTAAGAGGGTTCCCTTCTCTCCACACCCTCTCCAGCATTTATTGCATGTAGACTTTTGGATAGTAGCCATTCTGACTGGTGTGAAATGGTATCTCATTGTGGTTTTGATTTGCATTTCTCTGATTATGAGGGATGTTGAGCATTTTTTCATGTGTTTATAAGCCATCGTTGTGTCTTCTTTGGAGAAATGTCTGTTTAGTTCTTTGGCCCATTTTTTGATTGTGTCATTTATTTTTCTGGAATTGAGCTGCAGGAGCTGCTTGTATATTTTGGAGATTAATCCTTTATCAGTTGCTTCATTTGCTCTTATTTTCTCCCATTCTGAAAGCTGTCTTTTCACCTTGCTTATAGTTTCCTTTGCTGTGCAGAAGCTTTTGATTTTAATTAGGTCTCATTTGTTTATTTTTGCTTTTATTTCCAATATTCTGGGAGGTGGGTCTTGGAGGATCCTGCTGTGATTTATGTCGGAGAGTGTTTTGCCTATGTTCTCCTCTAGGAGTTTTATAGTTTCTGGTCTTACATGTAGCTCTCTAATCCATTTTGAGTTTATTTTTGTGTATGGTGTTAGGAAGTGTTCTAGTTTCATTCTTTTACAAGTGGCTGACCAGTGTTCCCAGCACCACTTGTTAAAGAGACTGTCGTTTCTCCATTTTATATTCTTGCCTAAGGTATCCATAGGTGCGTGGATTTATCTCTGGGCTTTCTATTTTGTTCCATTGATCTATATTTCTGTCTTTATGCCAGTACCATACTGTCTTGATGACTGTGGCTTTGTAGTAGAGCCTGAAGTCCGGCAGGTTGATTCCCCCAGTTCCATTCTTCTTCCTCAAGATTGCTTTGGCTATTTGAGGTTTTTTGTATTTCCATAAAATTGTGAGATTATTTGTTCTAGTTCTGTGAAAAATATCATTGGTAGCTTGCTCTTTACTTGCTTGTGAGAAATAACTGTAACCAACTCTGCCTTCAGTGATTCCAACATTAGATGCTTGACAGTTTTATGGTGCAAGTAGTTATGCTACAGAAATCTACAAGGAGAGCAAATAAAGACTTCCTCCATACACAGTTCAAAGTGCCAGTTGCTAAATATTTATCAATATACCACTGGAAATTTATGACATATTTATTCAGGAACTGCAGTGATTATAACTTAAATTCACTGTGTTTTGATTTGCCTTTGGGAATAGTTAAAAGTCATTTGGAAAGAACTTGGTAGGCTATTGATGAATGAGTAAGTTGCATGGTACCATTTTGGTTTAACAAATCTGTGACTGAGTGAAGAGGTAATGCGATGTGATGATTTTGAACGAAGACTCTGGAAAATGCTACGTGTTCAAACACCTGATCTATAGCTGAAAAAATGTGTGACCCTAGACAAATTAATTGTTCTCTGTGGATTTCAATTTCATCAAATACAAAGTTGCATAATCTTAGAGCCTGTCTCATCAGGTTGGTTTAAGTAAGTATGCAAGTCTACATAGTAGAATCTGTCACATGCATGTCTTTCTTGTTTTATTGGTCCAAAAAGTGAACCTGAGTTTGGAAAGACAGTCCAAGTTTCTATGTTGAAGTTCTTCCCAAATTTTAAAAATGACACATTAATTAAATTCAAGCATGATGGTAATTAATGTTGATGTTATATGAGTGGGCAGGCTTCCCTGGTGGCTCAGTTGGTTAAGAATCCACCTGCAATGCAGGAGATGTGGGTTGAATCCCTAGGTTGGGAAGATCCCATGGAGGAGGGGATGGCAACCCACTTCAGTATTCTTGCCGGAAGAATCCCCATGGACAGAGGAGCCTGGTGGGCTTCAGTCTATGGAGTTACAAAGAGTCTGGCATGACTGAGAGACTAAGCACAGAACACATGAGTGGGCATGGTCCAATAAAATAATATGCAGCATTTTTTGCTTTCCTTTTGTACTAAATTTAGTTAAGATGTAAAATGATATAGCCTAAAATGTTACTCAGTTATCTTTCAAAAACTGTATCTTAAATGACCAGTGAAATTTTCAAATAAGTTTATCAGCACATTGTGTTTTCAGTGTATCTTCCTGTATGTTGTCATAGCAGTGTTGCTAGTGAAGCTTATTTACACGTTTCTGAAACATGAAAAAATAAATATTTTGCAATAGCTTATATTTTTATACATTTTATAACTTTGATCTTTATCATCTGTTTCTTTCTTGCATGGTGCATTGTTACCTTCCCAGTATAATTATTTAATAGAAACAGGTAATAAATTTTTTTATCATTTTATCTATGCTGATTATTCAGCCTTATTCCTCAGTTAAAGAACATGGCTTCCAAACTGCAAGAACAACAACAAAGTCTCAAAAAATAAAAAAGAAAAATTCACAGCAGGTAGTTTATGTTGTGCCTGTAATGAAAATTATGTGCTAGGGTTGTATCTTCTTGTTTTGCTTCTCTTGGACAAGATGTGTGCTTCTTGTGATGTTCCGAGTTTGCTGTTTATGCAGGCATATCTTCTGGGAACCAGATGCTACTAAGCTGAATAAGAATTACTGTCGGAATCCTGATGATGATGCCCATGGTCCCTGGTGTTACACAGGGAATCCTCTCATTCCTTGGGATTATTGCCCTATTTCTCGTTGTAAGTACATTTTGTGATCTTTTTCAGGTGAATTATTTTAAATATATTGCGTGCCCTAAAATGATAATTCAGTCGGAGGTGGAAATAATACAGGAGGGCTAGAGTTGATCCCAAAATAAGGATGCACTCCAGACAGCAATACATATACACACAATTTCATCTCTCCTCTAGACAAAGAGACATTTTGCTGACCTTTTAAAAAAGATTTTTCCTCCCTCAAAAGATTCCTATTTGGAATCCAGAAGCAATACATGACCACGGTTCTGACTGGGCTAGAAAGACTGCCTTGTTCCACCATCAATAAACTTGATATTAGCAATATATATTGATTCAGGAGAGCTTCCCTCATAGCTCAGGTGGGAAAGACTCTGCCTGCAATGCAGGAGACCCTGGTTCAATTCCTGGGTCAGGAAGATCCACTGGAGAAGGGATAGGCTACCCTTTCCAGTCTTCTTGGGGCTTTCCTGATAGCTCAGTTGGTAAAGAATCTGCCTGAAATGCAGGATGCCCCAGTTCAATTCCTGGGTTGGAAATATCTGCTGGAGAAGGGAAAAGCATTCCAGTATTCTTGCCTGGGTCCCAAAGAGTTGGACAGGACTGAGGGACTTTCACTTTTGGGGTTTCCCTATTAGCCCAGATGGTAAAGAGTCTGCCTGCAATGCAGGAGACCCTGGTTCAATCCCTGGGTCAGGAAGATCCCCTGGAGAAGGAAATGGCAAACCACTTCAGTATTCTTGTCTGGAAAATCGCATGGACGGAAGCCCCTGGCGGGTTACACCCCATGGGGTCACAAAGAGTTGGACACGACTAAGCAACTAACACACACACAGGCTCTGGAGCACAAGCCCAATAGTTGTGGCACACAGGCCTAGTTGCTCCTTGGCAAGTGGGATCTTCCCAGATCAGGGATTGAACCTGTGTCTCCTGCACTGGCAGACAGGTTCTTTACCACTGAGCCACCAGGGAAGCCCTAATCTAAAAATTTTTAAAACACATGTTCAACTAACATTTTTAAACTAAAAATTAGTAATGTGGTATTGAAAGACTTGGGGGCGTTACTAGTATTTGATTAAATGCTACTGCAGATAACATTTATTTCAATGCATTCTGAACATTAATTTCAGCAAATATTTTGCTGTCATTTTTTAAACTATATTTATAAGCAGGATTTATTTACATTTTATCACTAGTGAAAAGCTAAAAATATTTATCTTCGGAAGATTTGAGTTCTTATCTAACTTCAGAGATTGTATATATCATTTTCACACTGTACATTTGCATTACAAAACATGCAAAGGTTTTCACTTCTTTTTTTTTTGTATTCCTTTAAAAAAGTATTTACAAAATGATATGCTATATATTTCAAGATTATCAAGATGCAAAAGTAAAATTGTAGAAATGTCTATATTTGTCTATACATGTATACACACTATATCTTAGTATTAAATAGATCTATATCTACTTACATAATATCTAAGTATTATTAGATATATATTTAAGAATCTAAGTATTAAGAAAATACAGTGGTTTAGAGTTGCAACTCGGACTTCCTAGATAAAAACTGTAGTGCCTGGGTAAATTGCTTCCACTTCAGTTTGCATTTACTTATTCATTTATTAATAATTTTAAATTGAGCTGCTACTGTGTGCAAAGCCCTATATAACATTCTAGGTATAGAAAACATAAACAGTGTCTCCTGTACTCAAATCATTTTCAATGTAGAGAGGAGACATCTACACACCTAATCACAAATACAGTCATTTAAATACATGCATATTAATATTAAAATATATAATTAAATGGCAATACAAATGTCAACCTGGAAAATATGCGTTGTTCATAAAGTTTAGAATTTGAGTTGAAACTTTAAGGATCTTTTAAAAGAAAGTTTTCTTTATGCTTTCACTAAGAGCCCATGTTTGTTCTGAGGCCATATATCAACACATAGACACATACATCTCTACTGTTCCACAGGAAAACTTTTATCATTGACAAGTTTTCCTTCTTCAAAGTTAAGTTGAGTCAATATAAACAAGATTTGTATCATATATAGTTGTTAATATTTGAGTACTATGGTAGAGATATGAAGGAAAAGTAAAAGAGGAGAAGTGAAAATAGTATTTTAAAGTAAAAGGGAAAAGGCTTTGAAAGCTGAAGGAACTAGAATGCTTTTAAAATTTGCAATTTAACAAACTACCCAGAATATTTAGAAATCTGACTTTAAGTGGTAGTACAGCTTTTCTAAATATTGGCTTACAGAAAAAAAAATACATATATATATATAATTATTACCGCCTCTAAATTATAATATCTAAACATTTTTAAAAAATTCAAATATTTTAGTGAGGCACAATAACAAACTGAATACTTTGCAGAACTATTAACTTGATGCTTAGAAATAGGAAACTTGATATGCAATTAACAATACAATGAATATGCAATCAATCAAAGTGCCTCAAAAGTTTTTAATTTTGGAGATTAAACTCTTTTGGTTTAAGAACTATAGTTTTGTTTTGTTTCTTTAAGTGCCCTTTAGGCTCTATCCCAAATGTTATCATATTAAACATTTATTTAAAAAAAGAATATAATGAATAGTTTAGTCTTTTCTCACCACAACAATATAAGAAATAAATAGCTTTTCAGCTTGGAATTTTTAGAAATTAAGTGGAAAAACCAATATCCTTGATGTTTTAATGACCACATTTATACTATGAGTTAAAACAATTACTTCAGCTGACTCTAAGACAAAACTCTCCCTCGGGATAAACTAAAAGGAAAGGGAAATGATGAAATTTATAGTTCACCTTTATGCTCATTCACTTAAAATATCTAGATCTGGAAAATGAACATAAACAAAAACGCTTTAGCATGTGTTAATTTTCTCAAAATTCCCAATAAGTGAAAATCAAGTTTGCATCGATTACAAAGGAATCCATGTGCCATTTTTGTTTCATTGCTGGTTTATTTGAGATCAGGGCACTTCTAGGGACTAATAACCAGCTGGGTTAAACAATGCCTGACTAAACTTTATGTCATCTATTCTAAACAGTCACACATTAAAATCCAGGAAATGTCTTGGGCCTCATTCACTACTACTTAAGTATTTTTAAATTCTAGAATCTTCCAAGCCAATCTCTTAGCAGCAGTTAAACCCCACTCAGTAGAGAGGTTATAAAAAAAGAATTAAGTATGAAGTGTTAGCCATAATTTATTTGCAGTTTCCAGTACTCTTTTTTTTATACTTTTCCCTTTCAGTTCAGTTCAGTTCAGTTCAGTTCAGTCGCTCAGTCGTGTCCGACTCTCTGCGACCCCATGAATCACAGCACGCCAGGCCTCCCTGTCTATTACCAACTCCCGGAGTTCACTCAAACTCATGTCCACAGAGTCGGTGATGCCATCCAGCCATCTCATTCTCTGTCATCCCCTTCTCCTCCCGCCCCCAACCTTTCCCAGCATCAGAGTCTTTTCCAGTGAGTCAACTCGTCGCATGAGGTGGCCAAAGTATTGCAGTTTCAGCTTCAGCATCAGTCCTACCTAGAAAAACCACTTTGCAATATTCTGACAAAACATAATTATTTTTTGTTATTCTTCTTTTTCCATGAAAGGTTGATTTCTATATTCTCAAATTATTAAAAAAATTTTCTGAAACATAGGGGAAGATTCAGTTATCCTTAATCATATAAAAGATAAAATTAATTTTCAGCGAAAATGTAAAGGAGCCAAAATTATAGTAAAGCTACATAGTTTATACGAATGGCCCAAACAAACAATAATAAGCAGTGGAATGTTCATTGTGTACAATGCTTGGCATGTTGGGAGAATGAGGCAGATCCTTGGTGCCAGCAGTGTAATTCAAACTGCCAGCATCATCAAACCACATGCCTGAGATTCTTCAAAAATCATAAAACAGGGCTTTCCTCACATCACCCGCTACCATACTTTCAACTTTGTCTAGTAAAAGTGATACAGAATTATTCAAAAGGGTACTATTACATTATATTTTTAAATAAATGTAAAAAATTGTCTTGAATTATCAATTCATGGATATTTGGGTTTCAATACAAAATGATATACTACTGAATAGTACATTTTATTTTTATATAACAGAAATATGTATGCATGAATTATGTATATATGTATATATTTGTTTTTACAGGTGAGGGCGATACCACACCTACAATAGTCAATTTAGACCGTAAGTAATCCTTCAAAAGAATTTATTATATCTTAGTATCTATGTGTCATAAATGATGTCATTATTTACTTCATTAAAATATCATTATATAAACTTCCATCATAAAAATAAAATGTTTTATTTGAACACTTTTTCCTGTGTGAGTGTATAAAGGTATTACAAAGACAACTGCATGCTAAATATCAAAATTCATTGCTCTATCAGAAAATGTTATATTAAACTTTGAAAAAGCATGTACAGTGCTTTTAACTTGGGGCAGAATATATCCAGTGGACCTGCACCATCCTTTAAATTAAATCAGGATGCCAAAGTTAGAAAGAATGAAACCAGAAGGTTGGAAAGTTATGCACTGTCTTTATCCTGCTCTATCTTTAAAGCTCTTTGCATTTTCTATGAGGCAGAAGATAACACAATGTGAAAGGTTTAGTTAATCCTTAGTTTAGGAAAATCTAAACTGCATTTAGGAGCTGCTTGTATCTGATTTTCACACATTTCTTGGGCTGAAGGAAGTTACTCAAATATTTTGGTTTGAGAGACCACCTGCTGTGTCCCAGGCTGAAGAAGCAAATGGAAATCTATTTTAGACCATGGACAAGAGTGGATAGGATAAAGCAAGGAACACTGAGGAGGGTCAGGAAAAAGTTTACTTCAAAGAGTCTGTGTTATATCATTTGGATATAGTGATTTAAACATAATTATGTCATTGGGATAAAATTTCAATTAAGGTCACTTTGGTTAACACGTTGCAAAACAGTTCTACATTCTCACTATACAAATTCAGAAGTAATAAACCAAATATATATATATTTTCCCCCACTGAGGCTTTCCATTGATATTTAGAAAAAAAGCACTGTAAATAGCATCATTCTGTTGTGTTGAAGTTGGTAAGGAAAATACAATTGCTGCTAGACCTGAAGAACTTGTACATAGACAGCAAAGTCACTGTCACTATGATGTCAATTCTGCTGACCTTGAGTTGATTACTTTTTCTTTGTTATCTATCTGCTTAGATGAGGATAGCAAACATTTTGGGTCTGATTTGGCACTGTAGTCACACTATTTACCTTTTATTTTTTCCAAACTGTTCTTCTGACACAATTACAGTATTTACATTTGTGTAGTTACCGTCAAACGCTTAAGAAAGCTGAGAGGTACAGGTTGTTTCAAAATGTTTTGTCAAAATGTTGTTTGGTCCTCTTTTTAGATCCTGTAATATCTTGCGCCAAAACAAAACAATTGCGAGTTGTAAATGGAATTCCAACACGAACAAATGTAGGATGGATGGTTAGTTTGAAATACAGGTAATTATTAATAGACACAAATCATATAATTTTGGATTATTTGCAAATAGTTATATTCCCAGCAGTATGCCATATGCAGCCATGAAGTTTGTGCCCTGCACAGGGCACCCATATGAGGGGGACGCAAGAGAGACTAATCACATTCTGCTTGCCAATCCCTGGATTTTGCAGTTTGAGCCTCCAGAGATAGTGCTGTTTTAAATAGTTACAAAGGTCCCATATGTGTTGGCATTGTCCCTGATGTGACATTTTAGTTCTTGTTAAGCAAAAGATAACTACACAGATAACTACAAAAGATAACTACTTATACCTTGATATAACCATGGTAGTTGTAATACTTATGTTAATTTCCCAATTAAGGATATTATGAGATTATCATCTAACATGTTTATGCACAATCATAGCAAAACATTTATATTTGATTTTAATTTCTGACTTTTTCATTGTCATTCTAATAAAAAATGGCAATAATCTAAAATTCTAGAATATTTTATCATTAAGAAAAACATAAATTATACTGATAGTTGAACAGTCTTGAAATTATAATATTTTACATGATAAAACATGTCTATTGCTTAGTGTAAAAACCAATGCCATGTTCTATGGAAAATAGTTTTTCAAAATATACTATTATACAAAATTAAGATTATTTATTATAAGAAGTAAATACTGAAAATAGGAGCTAGCTTTAAAACCTGATCTTAGAACTTTCAATATACTACACATATTATACAGTATGGTAATCAGAATCTTAAAAATTTTTTTTTCTATATCTATCTCTATTGGAATGTCATCATGCAACATACCCCAAAGTGCACCTGAATTCTAGCCGCATTTTCCCTTGTTTTCAAGACACTCCATGCTTCTCCCTCTGGCCTTTGTGCTGTTGGAGCTTTCTTCCTCCATATTTTATGCCTACAAAATTTTTATTCTTTAAATACAAACTGGAATATCTCCTTTTTTTCTAAACCTTCCCTGGTTCTTTAACTTTCAGTTCAGTTCAGTCGCTCAGTCGTGTCCGACTCTCCGCGACCCCATGAATCACAGCACGCCAGGCCTCCCTGTCCATCACCAACTTTAACTTTAGCCTCCTAGAATTTAGGAATAAAATTCATTTTTACTATAATTAAATCACAGTCACATTAAAGTAGAATAGAGACAACTTGAAACTGGTTATTTTTCTTTCAATGAATAAGTCAGTTCTTAATAAGCATGAAGTTTATATTCTTTAGACACCAAGTAGAAAATGACCTAGAGTTCCCTTAGTGTGTCTTTCTTAGGAGGAGTTACTCATCAATTTTTATAAATCTTTATGCTGATAATTGTAGGGCAGTAACTAAAATAGAATTATGAAACTCACCAGAATATTAAAGTTAATCATGCCATGTGAAGACTTAATGAAGGCTGTAAAATTTGAGGGTGGTATTTTCTTTACTATAGAAAAATTTCCAATAATCTATGTCTTTGAGCTAATTAGAGGATCTCTGCAAATCTCATTACTCCAGAAGAAAAGGCAAATACTTTTGAATTTATTTACTCATAGGAGACTTCCTTTTGAAGTCACCATCTTTGGAGAAGTAGGTGAAACTGGTTTTCACCAGATCAGTGTAGTATAAACTTTTTAACAAAAGTATTCTTTTCCTTTTAAATCCAAGTTCTTAGTAACAATAGCTGTTTATTCTTCCAAAACTCACAGAGAGGAATAGAAACTAAAACTCTCTATATATTCTTATCCTCCTGTGTGGTATAGGCCATAAATAAATGTGGTCTTAGTCTGAGAATCTTATTCTATTACTCTCTGAAGCACTGAACATCTGTACTCTTTGGAAATGTAAATTGGGAGTAGTTGTACTTTTTCCCATGTGTTTGCCAAATAAGAATACATTTACAGAGTTTGGATATCATCAACTAAATGTTCTATTATTATTCTTTACAAATATATTATAATATCCTAGAAGATATATCTTGAAAAACTGTTTTAATTTGATAAGTAAAATGTTATATTGTTGATATTAAGCTGGACAAACAAATTTACTCAGTTATATTCTAAGTTAACATATCAGAACTAAATAATGGTAATGAAAGAAGAAAATACTGCATAAATATTATATATGGTTACCACAAGATGGTTTTCAGAATTTAAATAAAAATTCAAATTTGTTGTTTTCATAATCAAACACTGAATTTAAATTAGGTCTAATAATCTTATATTTATAGCTCATACTTTCTCTTATAAGGATAGACTACACACATGTGAACATGTGTTTAGGAATGGATCAATAAAGTTGATCATATAAAATTATAATCACATTATGAAAAACAAGTTCTAATACTACATCATCAAGTATCATCCTTCTAATAAAAAAATACTCACTTTATTCTATTTGGGTTAATATCTACATTTTCTTCTCAATGTGTTTATGTTTAACAAATGGAGCCATAGGTTTTGCATTAATTGGCAAGCACTCTTTCTGTACAGATGTTACTTGTTTTTCTTTCCTCTTTCTTTTAGAAATAAACATATCTGCGGAGGATCATTGATAAAGGAAAGTTGGATTCTTACTGCAAGACAGTGTTTCCCTTCTCGGTAAAGTGAAACAAATATTTGTTTTAAGCATTTAAAAATACGTATGGCTTCCCCCTAGATTCCCCCTAGACTATATATTCATTTAACAGATATTCACCAGCATAGGGTGAACAAATTAATTTATTTTAATTTTAGATTTAGCTTATGAAACTGACTTAATTAATACCTACATATGAGTACTATTTCTGTCTACCTCTTTCCACGATTAGCACTACTCTCATTTGGGAGAAAATATTGCTAGAATTATGTTAATAATTTTTACCCCCAACCTCCATCTTGAATTCTATGTTTCTAGATAGAAATATTTTTCTGAATTAGCAACACATTTCTTTCAGTTCTCACTTCTTTCTCATGTAGAGCCAGCCTCAGAATAATACTGAGAATGATTTTCAGTGTAAATTAGCCTAAGGAAAAAATAAGGAGATAGCATTTGTTAGCTTACTTTTTGATTCTCATCAAGATTATATTGATTTTGTTAGTATAAATCTTCAATCCTTATTAATAAGCCAAACATATACACCTCTGAGATAAAAAGGAAAACTTGCAATAAATTATAATTCTTGTAATACGCTTTACCTGAGAATTTTTCATAAATGACCTACTCTCTAGCAAGAATAAGCAAGTTAAAAAAATAGCCATTTAGAATTTCAGCAATTTAAAGGCTCTTCCTGCTTGTATGTTCTTATAGTATTCAGAATTTTCCAATAACAAATGTGTTGCTCTTTATTATACTTTAAACTTTAAATTTAGGTTATTTATTTGCCCTTGTAAGCTAATATAACAATACATATAAATAATATTACATAATTTAAAGTTATATTTTATATTTTAATGTTTTACTTAGAAATAAAGACTTGAAAGATTATGAAGCTTGGCTTGGAATTCATGATGTCCATGGGAGAGGAGATGAGAAACGCAAACAGGTTCTAAATGTTACCCAACTTGTATATGGGCCTGAAGGATCAGATCTGGTATTACTGAAGCTTGCTAGGTTAGTTCCTTTAGATAGTTTCATATTTTTAACATACACTTGAATGGTTGAAACTTTTTCTTCAACTATGTGGTTATTTTTTTTCTCTCATGTAAATATATTATAAAGCATATGTCACATGTCATGTGTGTGTGTGTGTGTGTGTGTGTGTGTGTGTGTGTGTGTGTGTGTATGCATACAGAGGCAAAGAGGGGGCATTTTCAAGTTGTTCATATGTGAATAAATGAAATTGGGCCAACAATATGGTTCAGTTCAGTTCAGTAGCTCAGTCGTTACTGACTCTTCCCGACCCCATGAATCACAGCACGCCAGGCCTCCCCGTCCATCACCAACTCCCTGAGTTCACTCAAACTCATGTCCACAGAGTCAGTGATGCCATCCAGCCATCTCATTCTCTGTCGTCCCCTTCTCCTCCCGCCCCCAATCCTTCCCAGCATCAGTCTTTTTCAGTGAGTCAACTCTTCGCATGAGGTGGCCTGCTCTAAAACCAAAGCTTAGTGAGCAATTATATGATAACTTTTAACAGGTAAAATAGTGATTTAAAAATAGCAATGACCATTTACTCTTAAATATTTTTAAATAAATATTCATTTCTCTACTACCTACTTGAAGCAAAATTGTTTATTCTTTCTAAATGAAGTATATTAAACTTTCACAGTACATTTTAATACGTTTATTTTGTGCTGAATCCAATCAAAGGTACTTACCATTATATTTTCTCTTTTCAGGCCTGCTATTTTGGATGATTTTGTTAGTACAATTGATTTACCTAATTATGGGTGCACAATTCCTGAAAAAACCACTTGCAGTGTTTATGGCTGGGGCTACACTGGATGTAAGCTATTTTTTAAAAGATAAGGCAATATCATAGTTATTTTACAAAAATATTTTGTAATTGTTTATTTTTTCACTTTATCTTATGCTCATTAACCATACATATTTTGCACCATTCCAGTGATCAACTCAGATGGTCTACTACGAGTAGCACATCTCTATATTATGGGGAATGAGAAATGCAGCCAATATCATCAAGGGAAGGTGACTCTGAATGAGTCTGAAATATGTGCTGGGGCTGAAAATATTGTATCAGGACCATGTGAGGTAAAAACGGGGGATTTTTAAATAAGTAACGTGATAATAGATAGCATTTTTTTCCTGTTTATAATTTTTTTCTGTTTTTCTCAAATAAGAATCATTGTACATCTGCCTGTTGTAAGAGAGGGGAACTGGAGAATATAACCCTTATTATTCTTGTATATCTCTTTTAGCTAAACAGTGAACAGTTCATGTTTCATTAGCAGCAAACTAAGATGCCATTCATCTCTCAAATAGCAAGAAATTAATACAGCCAAAACTCTAAGAGAAAGCTGTTCAGATTAGAAGTAGCCAACAGGCAGTTTGATACCATAGCTTGCATTTTTTTCTAATATTTTTCTAAATTTATCTGATCTTCCCAAATTCTAACTTAACTCTATTAATTTTAGTAAGAGATCCATGCCTGGTTTTAAACCTTTAAATGCATTTTTGGTTAAGCCAGTGTGTGTGTGTGTGTGTGTGTGTGTGTGTGTGTGTGTGTGCGCATGCGCGCGCGCGTGGGCGCTTCTATTTTAAAAAAACAGAAGGTCAAAGTTTGTGACTTTAAGAGTTTGGACATTTTCATTTCTTAGGCAACTGTTCTTTCTACTTGGCAGTGTTCCTATCCCTATTTAACATAAACAAGCTGTTAAACTGCTATTTTAGATGCATTTTGAATGCAAGAGACAAGTTCTCCAACCCTGAGAACTCTGGAATTATAGAATACTATGTGTAGTAAAATATGGAATGAGTTCAGTAATAGTAATATCTTTTGATTTTTAGGAAAATGCCCTATGTATGGGGCATAAATTTGTATTGAAGTGCATATGTTATGGATATATTGCTTTGAGATTTCATCTTTGAAAATAAAATATTTTTAAGTTAAAAAAAGTTTAAATTGCTTGAAAATAATATGATTAGAAACTGATTATGTGTTTATAACCACTTTGGAATTTGGTATTTTTGTTCCAGTAAATCTAACATCACTAAGTCTATTATAACAAATGAAAATTTACTAGGAATATTTTTTATCTGTTTGTTTATTCCCCAAAGAGCTCTGTAAATACAAAAATGTTGAGCTAGACCAAGTCTTTGAGATAGGAAGTTTACACTTATTCAAGTCCTACTGCCATTATTACTTTGACAAATGCTCTTCTGGATAGCCTGTAATCTGGTTTATCATCTATATGCTATTAGATTCCTAACTTTAGCACTGAAAAATTTATCATATTATCACATATTTGCTATTTTTTATCTATTTACTTCAAATTGATTCAGTCACTTCTTAAAACTGCTTAATTTTTTTTTTACATCACTGTTACGTGAAATGATAATTTAATCACCAAACCGCTGAAATCTAGACACTTGAAAAAGAAATCTCTTAAACATTTGTAGGATAGCAATAGCATCACATTTAGTGAAAGTCTCTAAAAATGTAATTGACTTGAACAATTTGTTTCAGTGAACACTGGTGCATTAATTTAAAAACCAGATAAGTTCATGTGGCAGAGTTTATATCAAGTCTTTTTTAAAAAAACCATTGGAATATAGTTGTTTTATAATGTTGTGTTAATTTCTGCTGTACAGCAGTGTCAACTAGTTATATGTATGCATATATCCCCTTTTTATTTTTAATTAAAAAATTAACCCCTACTCTTTATTGAACACTTAGTTTCTAATCATTTGCTACTATTAGCAGAGCTATTCCTCTTGGCTCAGATGGTAAAGAATCCACCTGCATTTAAGGAGACCTGGGTTTGATCCTTGCGTTGGGAAGATCCCTTGGAGGAGGGCATGGCAACCCACTCCAGTATTCTTGCCTGGAGAATCCCCATGGACAGAGGAGCCTGGTGGGCTATACTCCTTGGGGTTGCAAAGAGTTAGACACGACTAAGAGACTAGCCACACAGCATAACTGATATTCCTATAGAGAAATCTTTTTGCATGTGTCTGAATCATAAGTTCTTTAGGATAGATTCTTAACATGGAATGACAACATTAAAGCAAATTTAGATAATTTACACATTCTGTCAAATTGCCCTCAAAAGTTCATATCAATTATTCTTCCAGAAACATTATATGAAAAAGAAATCCCCTTTTCCCATTGCTAAGACTCAGTATCATCAGTTTTTAATATTTTGGTACAAATGAAGAAGTGAAAGTGCTAGCCACTCAGTTATGTCTGACTCTTTATGACCCCATGGACTGTAGCCCTCTGTCTATGGAATTCTCCAGGCAAGAATACTAGAGTGGATAGCCATTTCCTCTCCAGGGCATCTTCCTGATCCAGGGATCAAACTCAGGACTCCTGCATTGCAGGCATATTCCTTACTGTCTGAGCCACCAGGGAAGCCAGTTCAAAATTTATCTCATTTTTGTTGATCAGATTTTATTGCTCACACATTTAAGCATCTGTTCCTGTTTTCATCGTACTTTGTAATTACTTTTTCATTCATTTGCAAATTTATCTGTTAAGTCATTTGTCTTTTTCAAGTTGATTTGTAGAAGTTTCAAATGTTCTTTAAATCTGTGGTTTTATTTGAACATTGTTTATGATGAATTTTGGCATTCAGAAGACTTTCACTTCATTGCACTTTTTTGTGTTATTTATTCATTTATTTTTAATTGAAGGATAATTTTCTTACAATGTTGTGGTTTCTACTGTACAACAACATGAATCTGCTATAAGTATACATATATCCCTACCCACCACACCCCATCCCACTCCTCTAGGTAATCACAAGCTAAGTTCCCTGGGCTATACAGCAGCTTCCCACTAGCTATCTATTTTATACATGGTAGTGTGTGTATGTCAATGCTGCTCTCTCAATTTGTCCCATCCTCTCTTTCCCTTGCTGTGTCCATAAGTCCCTTCTGTACATCTGCATCAAGTCTCTTTGAATAAACTATTTTCCTTAGTATTTTATCTTCTGTGTCACCCCCACCTTGATTTTATCTATCATAGAATGTTGATAGCTCTCTTCTTTCCACTTGTATTACAGAATTAAATTTTGCAGTAGTTTAGTTTGTCTCATCACTGTTGGGGGGAAATGAAGATAGTCCCAAGCACTCTTCTAGATACAAAGATGCCAAAAGTCAGTCACTACAATCCTAGGAGGCTACATGGCACAAAAAAAGTGATGCAGCACATTTTACTGATGACATATAACAATGTGTATAAACATAACGTCCATATTAAAAATATATACACACAAATCCTTTTATCAATCTATTCATCTTTCATCTATCATTTATGAAGATATGATTATACAACAGGGTTACCATACAAGCTTTCCACAAAGAGTAAGAAAAAGATAAATATAACTCTGTTAACTACTAACAGTAAGTGCAGGAACATTCCTTCTTAAGGCCCAGAAAAGCAATTTCTAAACAGTAAATAGAATTATTTTATTAACTACAAGTTTTTGTTTAACTTATTAAAATCATTTTGGGGGCAGGGTTAAGGGAAGGGAAGAAATTAGATAAAAGTTAATGTGGCTTAATAATTTAAACTGTATTATTACAGGTGAGGTTTTTTTGATACTGTACTTTTCTATATTTCCCATTTTTTCTATACTGAACATACTCAGAACACCAGAAGAAGAGCAAAATGAATATAAAATCTACTTTCTTAAAAAGCTAGCAGTGGTTATGTATAATTAATCTGCATGGAACAAAAGCAAAAACCACTTTAAAACATGAGTGACTATTTTAGAAAAGACAAATCATTCTTAAATGATTACTACACACGATAGAACAGTTTTGAACCTTTGTACTTATCTCAGTCTTGAGTTGTCTAATAGAAAGACAACAAATGGTTTAGTACATCAATTTAATGTCTTCATATTTTAGTTGAAGGTATCCTCTTTTTTACATATCTATATTTGAGATTTAAATTGATATATGAAATGTTAATGATTTGTTAATTTTTATTTCTAAAATAATACTATGTTGTTATTGTTGCATGTCTTCTTCCTAGGGAGATTATGGTGGCCCACTTGTTTGTGAACAACATAAAATGAGAATGGTTCTTGGTGTCATTGTTCCTGGTCGTGGCTGTGCCATTCCAAATCGTCCTGGTATTTTTGTCCGAGTGGCATATTATGCAAAATGGATACACAAAATTATATTAACGTATAAGGTACCACAATTGTAGCTGGTGTAACTGTCTGAAGCTTCCAATAACACAAGTCTTTTTTACATGAAGATTTTGGAGTACATGGAATTAAAATGTAACTTAAAAATCCTGAGACAACTACTTGAGTGTCATGTTTGTTAAGATACTCATTAATATTTATGGACATTTGCTGTTGTTTTGTTTGTCAGTGTTATTTTGTAAATGTCGAAGTGAATTAAGGTACATGCAAGTGTAGTAACATATCTCCTGAAGATACTTGAATGAACTAAAAAATGCAAAGGTATAATTGCTGGATGCTAAAGATATATTGGAAAAGATCAATTAATCTCTCTCAGCTGCTTTCCAAGGTTAGTTTCATAATAATAAATAAACCATAAGTTAAACATTATTTCAGCCTCACAAAAACAATTTATATCTTGTGTCCTTAAATTGTAACTCTATATTAAATTATATTACCTTTAATATGCTATACATTATAGTTCATTCATTTCTCCTCATCATGTATCCTGTAATACTGGTACATATACTTTTTACAAAAACATATACCTGTATGCAAATACATGGGTACACATGTGCATACACTACAGTTCAAATTGTGGTGTATCTAATGTAATTCCTAAATATTATGAAATTGTATATTTATAGTTTTTCCCTAAGAAAAATATAAAAAAATTTATAAAGACTAGTAGGAATATAAAGGAAAAGTGCAAGATAGAAGTGACTAGATCATCCTCCTTATAATCTGCAGATGACCTCTACTCCTTGGTAATTGAGGTGTGGTCATGACACACAAAGTTAAATAACACCTAACCTAGGTGCTTACATATATTTTTTATCCAAGTTATTTTAGATAGTTTCTAATTCTTAAAGGGAAAAGGCTATTTGTTTATTAGTATTCTTTCTTTCAAATTTAGGGACACTTATTTATGCGAGGTATTTTTAGATCTTTTTTCCTAAAGTAGTTAAAAAAGTGAGAGATAACTAATTGAAATTTAAAAGTGTTTTGGTCCTTAAGATGTTTTTAAGGATGTTAAGTCTAAGACTTGCTGCTGTGATTGGCTTCTTTCTCATCTTCTTTAACTTAAAAGCAAATATTTAAGAGGAAAATTCCCATGTCTCTAAAATTTGTAAATAGCCTTTAACCAAATTATGCGTTAAAATATATATTGAAGAAAGAAATAAAAATAACATTGTCTACCTGGATGTCTTTTAGTCTAATAAAACTTTACTCAAGTAAAGGAAAAATGTAAAAGGAAAGGAACTAGTTTGTCTAAATTCTGTATTCGATTATTTTTTTAAAGTACAGTTAAATCTGCTGAATGAGGTATTTTATCAAAATACCTTTATTTTATCTTACTTAATTTTACATAGATCTTTCCTAATGCATGGGAAATTTCAGATTTTGTATTCTGTATGATAATAACCAGACCATATTTATTACTGTATTAGTCATGATTAGCTAAAGATCATGTATTTGTCAAGAAATGAGATAACAAAGAGTAATTATTATATGTTCTGAAGTTTCACAAAATATTCCTGTATAAAAATTATTTTAAAATAATTATTTGAATATTTTGATTCTAGTATGTCCATTTCTCTAACTTGTTTCTTTTGGATGATCTCAATTAAGGCCAGGGATCCAAATGATGCTCTAAAAATTCCAGAAGACACTGTTCAATCTTGAGTAAAATGGTTTTAATTTTACTCAAGAACTTAGTTCAGATTATGGGCAGCAAATCCAAAATTCTTTTCGAAATTGTGCCATTTTCTTTATTTTTTGTGATAATATATGTGCTGGTAACAAGAAACAGTGAAAGTGAAGAGAAATCCAAGTAACTAGTACATATCAGTGTATCTAGTTATCTTTTTCTCTCCCTTACATAATATAACATTATAATCAAACACAGAAATTTCCAAGGTAAATTGCCTAGATATTAAAATATTTTTCAGTTTCTTCTTGCTAAATGACAAACTTTTATAGTCACATATTAATGATATTTGTAAAACACTTACTAAATTGCAATTCTTTTAAATACTCACATTTAAAATATTTCTTTTATGTCTTTTCCTCTAAATTTCCACTGAGGGATAGAGATGACATAGATACAAAATGAAGCTAACTTTATAGACATTTTGAACTCAGTGTTTTCCATTTTATTAAACGATAAAACAAGACCACTAATAAACTATCAGATATGTGTAAAAAGCAGTCCTTTCTTTGGGAGTTTCCTTTTTATAGGAGATTGATGGAATAGATGAACAAGACCCATGTTATTTTAGGTGGTGCAACGGGGAATAACCGTTAATTTTTCTCTGGTGAAAGATACTATTTCCTGGGCATTCTTTTTTCTTAATAAAAAATAAATAATCCAATTTATGTAAAAATCCATTTCATTGGAGTCATAGAAAAAAAGAATCTTTAAATTAGAAGTTTTCAATGATATTTTTATTTTGGCTGTTTGAATAATGGTTACGTGCTGTTATAATTGTGGACATTTTCTTATGTCTACCAGGAATAGTAATTGTAAAATTAAAATATTTGTCATAATGCCTCTGCCGTGCAGAAGGAATGATAATCCTTTTGTATACTTCTTTAATTTTATTGTAAAATGTGTAATGACTTTTACCTATCTGCTGTGGGCAGGTCCTCAGTAAAATGGTTTATATTGAGTGAATCTCTAGTATTAACAGGCTCTTGCTTGCTATCTAAGTGTTTCAAACTATGGGAAATATGAGACACTGGAGGGCAAGAAAAATAACAATAATGACATGTGATAACAAAATTGTATTTCACTTATTCCTGTGAATATTTCTTGTTGGTACCAATGGTACTGTAGAAAGTGAATGTTATAGCCACAACATTCTCTTGAAAAAAACACTGTCAAGAAATAAGAAATTGCTGTCAGGAATTTTCTTGTTATTTCTAAACATTAAAAAAATAATACTGGCTTTGCAATATAGGGATCATGTGGTGAAGAATTTTAATAAACTCATACTAAAAATATTTTAAATTGACATAAGTCCAAAAAAGAACTACTTTCGATCAATTATATCCCATGTTTATAGACAAACCTTTGAGAAATAAAGTTAATTTGATATAATCTTTATGTGAATAAATTACATTTCAAAATAAAATCCAAAAGAATTTATCTTTCAATATTCAACTGAATTTTGAACTAAGAATTTGCTAATATAAAAAATGTTAAAATTCTCTGGACCCTATAAATATTGACAGTGTAATTTTCAGTAGGTTCACTTCCATTTGCACAGAAAGTTTCTGTCTTTAGGAAACTGAAAATGGAATACTGTGGATGTTATTACTGTTTGTCTTGTATGTAAATAGGAAATAGATAAGCTGCCTATTGAGTGGTATAGCTGGATGCTTACCCAAGGGGAACACTGTGGTTATGACATGTATATAAATTTTCTGTAGTTAATAAAGTTGTTATTTTTATAACCATGCTTATTATTATTAATAAAATATTTTATCAAAATGCTCTCCTCATTTTATATATATAAGTGGACATATTTGAATCTGCTCTGGGGTTAATGCAGAAAACAAACAACAATGATCTCGTTGACAGAAATTCTATATGCTTTATTGCAAGAAAGATCATATAACTTGTGGATAGAACTAAGACAAAAGCTATTATTCTATTACAACCTCTATCTATGGTAATATCTGTGATCTTCAGTAAACCGTTAATCTCTATGGGCTTCAATTTCTTACACTGCAAAATATAATTATTCATTCTTCATATTTGCTAGAATGATGCTATGATACAAGTTGTCATGAATGATCATCTGAAATCCTTTACCATGTTACTATATATTACAAAGGGGATTATAAGTCAATCACTTTAGAATTTATCTTCAATGTATACATCAAATTCAGAATAAATATGAATCAAATTCACTCTTTTCATTCAAATTGGAGGCAAAATTGGAAGAACTAATTATCAATTGATTTAACGAAGAAGAGTTCTATACCACCACTGACTATTTCAAGTTATATTATACTGTCTCTCCCTCAAAAAGGTTGCTGTACCAAATTTTCTGGCAAAAATACTCATCTCAAGTGATGATTAATATATCTAATTCTAGAGCACATTACAAAATATTTAATCATTTTAATGGTTATGATCCAAGTAGAATACATGCATTCACTCATTTTTAGTGTCAATAAGAACATTTCAAACATAAATACTGTTAATTTTTCTAATTTTTAAATTTTTTCTCACTCTTTTCTAAAACTCCATTTCATCCTAAACCTATATTGTGCTATTTTAAGTAGAATAGTCCAGGAAAGCTCCTTTGAGAGATGGTATTTTAAGGATACTCAGTGAAGTGAGAGAGCAAGTGAGAAAGTTGTGATAATATCTGGGGTCT
Organism: Moschus berezovskii; assembly: GCF_049115385.1. Classification (NCBI taxonomy): domain Eukaryota; kingdom Metazoa; phylum Chordata; class Mammalia; order Artiodactyla; family Moschidae; genus Moschus; species Moschus berezovskii. The sequence continues at coordinate 46,512,126 of NC_142462.1, forward strand.
GAGAAGAAAAACTTGGACAATATTTTTTGCTGGCTTCTTAATATAATGTATTTATTTTCTCTTACAAATTATAATGCTTTAATTAGTCACCATTTGTCAGTGTCCTGAATAGAATCACCTTGGTTTGCAATTCCTCAGTGTTTTAATCCAGGAGTTTTATTGCCATTCTAGTCCATTAGAACTTTCCCGGGTGGCTCAGACGGTAAAGTGTCTGCCTACAATGCAGGAGACCCGGGTTCGTTCCCGGGTCGGGAAGATGCTCTGGAGAAGGTAATGGCAACCCACTCCAGTACTCCTGCCTAGAAAATCCATGGATGGAGGAGCGTGGTCGGCTATAGTTCATAGGGTCGCAAAGAGTCGGACACGACTGAGTGACTTCACTTTCTTTCTTTCCTTCCATTATTACCCTGCACAGGCACCATCCTTAATCTACTCAGCCCTAGATGTGCTTTCTAGATCATTTCACCAAGTTACACCACTTTCATATATAACTTATATTAAAAGTCTTATTTTATTCTTAGGATAAAATACACTGTTGGTGGGAATGCAAACTAGTACGATCACTATGGAGAACAGTGTGGAGATTCCTTAAAAAACTGGAAATAGAACTGCCATAGGACCCAGCAATCGCACTCCTGGGCATACACACCGAGGAAACCAGAATTGAAAGAGACACATGTACTCCAATGTTCATCGCAGCACTGTTTATAATAGCCAGGACATGGAAGCAACCTAGATGTCCATCTGCAGACGAATGGATAAGAAAGCTGTGGTACATTTACACAATGGAGTACTACTCAGCAATTAAAAAGAATACATTTGAATCAATTCTAATGAGGTGGATGAGACTGGAGCCTCATCCAGAGTGAAGTAAGCCAGAAAGAAAAACACCAATACAGTATATTAACACATATATATGGAATATAGCAAGAGGATAATGATAACCCTGTATACGAGACAGCAGGAGAGACACGGATGTGTGGAGCAGTCTTTTGTACTCTGTGGGAGAGGGCGAGGGTGGGATGATTTGGGAGAATGGATTGAAACATGTATATTATAATAAGTGAAATGAATCTGACATGGTTGGGGGCTCCCCACCTCAACACTCTGTGGATTTAAGAGGCCATTCCTTCCGGAAGTGTATAAATTAGCCTGGGATAGAACCTGCACGTTGAATTTGCTAATTAAGATGTAAGAAACCAGAACTATAAAGATGGCATAGAAATACAAGGAAAAAAAAAAAAAAAACACTTATATTAAAAGTCTTATTTTAGCCAGTATAAATTTTTCTTTTGGCTCATGAATTTGCAAATAGCTCAATTGCATGTGTTGTTTGGGAAAGCTGATTTTAAAAGTATTAATAACTTTAAGATAAAACTATATTTAAGGTGATTCGGGAACATTTTATAGTTCTGGGAAGAACGGGCTTCCCAGGTGGCTCAGTGAGTAAAGAACCCGCCTACAATGCAGGAACCCAGGAGATGTGGGTTCAATGGAAGGCTACAATCCACAGGATCCCAGAGTCGGAGATGACTGAAGCGACTGAGCATGCATGCACAAACGCACTATGTAGAGCAAGTTCTTTATTTTTTCCCTCATGGTGTCTTTATCTGTTTTGGTATTAGAGTGCTGCTGGTCATGGAATGACTTCAGATGTGTTCCTTCCCTTTCGATTTTTGGGAATAATTTAAGCAGGGTAAGTGTTAATTGTTTGAATGTTTGGTAGACTTCACCTGTGACGCCCTCTGGTCTTAGACTTTTGTTTGTTCAAATGTTGGTTTTTATTACCGATTCATAGTCATTACTGGTAATTGATCTGTACATCTTTTCTATTTCTTCCTGATTCATTCTTGTGAGATTGTCTGTTTCAAGGAATTTATCCATTTTTTTAGGTTGTGCATTTTTTTTTTTGGCATATAATTGTTCATAGTAATCTCTTATTGTTTGTATTTCTGTGGTATTTATGGTAACTTTTCCATTTCTGATTTTATTGATTTGGAGAAATCATTATGTTTCTCTTCATGAATCTTGTTATTCATTGTCCAGTCGCTGAGTTGTGTCTGACTCCTTATGACTCCATGTATTGCAGCACTCCAGGCTTCCCTGTCCTTCACTGTCTCCTGGAATTTGCTGAAACTAATGTCCACTGAGTCAGTGATGCTATCCAACCATCTTATTCTCTGTCACCACCTTCACTTCCTGCCCTCAATTTTCCCAGGATCATGGTTTCTTCCAATGAGTCAGCTCTTCCCATCAGGTGGCCAAAGTATTGGAGATTCAGCATCACTCCTTCCAAAGAATATTCAGAGTTTATTTCCTTTAGGATTGATCGGTTTGATATGCTTGATGTCCAAGGGACTCTTAAGAGTCTTCTCCAGCACCACAGTTTGAAAACATCAATTCTCCAGCACTCAGCCTTCTTTACAGTCTAACGCTCACATCCATACATGACTACTGGAAAAATCATAGCTTTGACTATACGGACCTTTGTTGGCAAAGTGATGTCTCTGCTCTTTAATATGCTATATAGTTTCGACACAGCTTTTCTTCCAAGGAACAAGCATCTTTTAATTTTGTGGCTGCAGTGATTTTGGAGCCCAAGGAAATAAAATGTCACTGTTTTCACTTTGCCCATCTATTTGCCATGAAGTCAAGTGAGGAAGCTAGCTAAAAGTTTATCAGTTTTATTCAGCTTCTCAAACAACCAATCGTAGCTTCATTGACCTTTTCAATCATTTCTTCTTGTTGTTTTTTTTAATTAATTAATTTTTTGAAGGGTAATTGCTTTACAGAATTTTGCTGTTTTCTGTCAAACCTCAACATGAATCAAACACAGGTATACACATATCCCCTCCCTTTTGAAGCTCCCTCCCATCTCCCTCCCCATCCCACCCCTCTAGGTTGATTCAGAGTTCCTGTTTGAGTTTCCTGACCCATTGGCTATCTATTTTACATATGGTAATATAAGTTTCCATGTTTCTCTTTTCATACATCTCACCCGCTTCTCCCCTCACTTTTCCCCTTAGGAAAATTCCTTTAATGCTGTGGTAAAGTCAGTGCTGCTGAATCCTTTTAGCTTTTGATTGTAATCCTCTTGATTTCTTCTTCAAATCTAAATGACAGCTTTGCTGAGTAGAGTATTCTTGGGTTTAGATTTTTCCCTTCATCATTTTAAATGTATTTTGGCACTCTCTCCTGGCCTGCAATATTTCTGCTAGAAAGTCACTGGACACCTTCTGCTTTGTTTTCAATGTGCATTCTACCTCCACTCAGTTTAAATTCCTTGAAGGCATCAGCAATATCTTGTCATTAATATTTGTATATCCTTTATTCTACAATGTTTTCACATGATAATACCCCAATTATATAATTATTAATATTTTATAGTCCATTCTCTTTTAGAAGGCTTATCAGTGTCATCCAGAGATTTAAAGCGTTTTTACAAATTGTGCTACTCACACTGAAGGTTAAGAATTTGGGGTTTTATATTTAATTGCAATATTAATTTGAATTAGTAATTGGGCCTGGGGGCAGGAGGAGAAGGGGATGACAGAGAATGAGACAGCTGGATGGCATCACTGACTCGATGGACATTAGTTTGAGTGAACTCTGGGAGTTGGTGATGGACAGGGAGGCCTGGCGTGCTGTGATTCATGGGGTCGCAAAGAATCAGACACAACTGAGCGACTGAACTGAACTATATTGAACTTAAATGTTTATTGTATTTCACACACTAGAACATACAACTGGAAAAGAAAGGAACTATTAATTTTAAGGGTTTTACATTTAAATTTATAAATGTAGTTATTAAAATGAAAATGATTTTAGTTTACTAATGGACACTGATATTTACTTCATACAACCTAATATAATTTAGATTATGTTCGTAAACATTTTCTGGTCTGATTTTGTGTGTGTGTGTGTGTGTGGGAAAATGTTGATGTCATATCTTTTAGGGGAAAGGGATTATGTCAGTTATTGCAAAAATATTCTGAGTCAAGAATAATCCACTTATGACTTACGTTAAAATATGCCATCTGCTGTGCATTGAAAGTTTCACAATATTGTTACTCAATTATCAAAAGATCCTCATTTGATGAATTTTCTTAACTGATAGAAATCTCAGATAAAATGTTGCAATAAAATGAAACAGAAAAAAGGAAGATTTGGGTTTTAGTGGGGTTATTTCCATATATTTTAATGCTTTACAAAATATTGTCTAGTTTTCAGATGTCTTATTTTTTACATGGCTAAACTCAAATTCAATGAAAGTATAGAATGTATGACTATACCCTACACCTTTATTTTCTAGAAAATAGTAATAATAAAATATTTAATAAGTAGAAATTTGACAAAATGGAGTGTTAAAAGTTGATGAAGTCTTTTCAAAATAGAAAAGACTCAGTCATGTCCGACTCTTGGCGACCCCATACACAACAGCACGCCAGAACTCCTGTCCATCACCAACTCCCGGAGTTTACTCAAACTCATGTCCATTGAGCTGCTGCTGCCATTCAACCATCTCATCCTCTGTTGTCCCCTTTTCCTCCTGCCTTCAATCTTTCCCAGCATCAGGGTCTTTTCAAATGAGTCAGTTCTTCACATCAGGTGTTCCAGCTTCAGCATCCGTCCTTCCAATGAATATTCAGGACTGATTTCCTTTAGGATGGACTGGTTGGCTTTCCTTGCACTAAAAGGGATTCTCAAGAGTCTTCTCCAATAGCACAATTCAAAAGCCTCTATTCTTCAGTGCTCAGCTTTCTTTGTAGTCCAACTCTCATACCCATGAATGACTACTGGGAAAACCATATTGACTAGATGGACCTTTGCTGGCAGAGTAATGTCTCTACTTTTTAATATGCTGTCTAGGTTGGTCATAACTTTTCTCTCAAGGAGTAAGCGTCTTTTAATTTCATGGCTATAGTCAAAATCTGCAGTGATTTTGGAGCCCCCCCAAAAAAGTTTGTCACTGTTTCCACTGTTTACCCATCTCTTTGCCATGAAGTGATGGGACTGGATGCCATGATCTTAGTTTTCTGAATGTTGAGTTTTAAGCCAACTTTTTCATTCCCCTCTTTCACTTTCATCAAGAGGCTTTTGAGTTCTTCTTCACTTTCTGCCATAAGGGTGGTGTCATCTGAATATCTGAGGTTATTAATATTTCTCCTGGCAATCTTGATTCCAGCTTGTGCTTCATCCAGTCCAGCATTTCTCATGATGTACTTTGCATATAAGTTAAATAATCAGGGTGACAATATACAGCCTCGAGGTACTCCTTTCCTGACTTGGAACCAGTCTGTTGTTCCATGTCCAGTTCTAATTGTTTCTTCCTGACCTGCATTCAGATTTCTCAAGAGGCAGGTCAGGTGGTCTGGTATTCCCATCTCTTTCAGAATTTTCCACAGTTTGTTGTGATCCATACAGTTAAAAGCTTTGGCATAGTCAATAAAGCAGAAGTAGATGTTTTTTTCTGGAACTCTCTTGCTTTTTTCAATGATCCAATGGATGTTGGCAATTTGATCTCTGGTTCCTCTGTCTTTTCTAAATCCAGCTTGAACATCTGAAAGTTCATGTTTCATGTACCTTTGAAGCCTGGCTTGGAGAATTTTGAGCATGACTTTACTAGCGTGTGAGATGAGTGCAAATGTGTGGTAGTTTGAGCATTCTTTGGCATTGCATTTGGGATTGGAATGAGCATTTCTTTGGGATTGGAATGAAGACTGACCTTTTCCAGTCCTGTGGAACTGCTGAGTTTTCCAAATTTGCTGGCATATTGAGTGCAGCACTTTCACAGCATCATCTTTCAGCATTTGAGATAGCTCAACTGGAATTCCATCACCTCCACTAGCTTTGTTCATAGTGATGCTTCCTAAGGCCCACTTGAGTTCACGTTCCAGGATGTCTGGCTCTAGGTGAGCGATCATACCACCATGATTATCTGGGCATGAAATATTTTTGTGTGTGTGTATAGTTCTTCCATGTATTCTTGCCACCTCTTCTTAATATCTTCTGCTTCTGTTAGGTCCATATCATTTCTGTCCTTTATTGTGCCCATCTTTGCATGAAATGTTCCCTTGGTATCTCTAATTTTCTTGAAGAGATCTCTAGTCTTTCTCATTCTATTATTTTCCTCTATTTGTATTGATCACTGAGAAAGACCTTCTTATCTCTCCTTGCTATTCTTTGAAACTCTGCATTCAGATGGATATATCTTTTCTTTTCTCCTTTGCCTTTCACTTGTCTTCTTTTCACATCTACTTGTAAGGCCTCTTCAGACAACCATTTTGTTTTGTTCCATTTCTTTATCTTTGGGACGATCTTGATCCCTGCCTCCTGTTCAGTTCAGTTCAGTTCAGTTCAGTCGCTCAGTCGTGTCCGACTCTCTGCGACCCCATGAATCACAGCACGCCAGGCCTCCCTGTCTATCACCAACTCCCAGAGTTCACTCAAACTCATGTCCACAGAGTCGGTGATGCCATCCAGCCATCTCACTCTCTGTCATCCCCTTCTCCTCCTGCCCCCAACCTTTCCCAGCATCAGAGTCTTTTCCAGTGAGTCAACTCGTCGCATGAGGTGGCCAGTTTCAGCTTCAGCATCAGTCCTTCCAATGAACACCCAGGATTGATCTCCTTTAGAATGGACTGGTTGGATCTCCTTGCAGTCCAAGGGACTCTCAAGAGTCTTCTCCAGCACCACAGTTCAAAAGCATTAATTCTTCGATGCTCAGCTTTCTTCACAGTCCAACTCTCACATCCATACATGACCACGGGAAAAACCATACCCTGCCTCCTGTACAATGTCACAAACCTCTGTCCATAGTTCTTCAGGCACTCTATCAGAGAAGGTACACACATGATTTAACATATGCTTTGGTTGTTCAAAGTGTCATCTGAGAGGAAATAAATGCTTAGATATTTCTCATTAAGAAAGTAAGAATTTGGGAAAAATAAGATTGATATTTATGTCAGTTTAAGTATCAGGTAGGGGTCCATAATTCTGAAGACTGTAAAATACAAAAATGAATAAGAAATATCAGAACCTCTTACTATGTACACTTCTTAAAATAGGAAATGTTTCCTCATTGACTTAGGTAAGTTTACCCAGACTAGTCTGTCATGGACCGCCATTCTGTAAGATACTAAAAGCTGTGCTGAGAACAAAGTGTTTGGGGCTTGAATAAGTTTTAGAGATGCTCGGATGCTTTAAATAGGTCACTTAGCTGCACAGTTGTCAAGGGCCTTCCGATGTTTATGTGTGTTTTGAAGCTACACAAAGGAGTATAGTATAGCATATTTTTCAAGTCTACTACAAAAACCTCCTTACAATTATGAAGATGATATTTATACCTCTAGCATTAAAGTTCTGATAAATGAAGTAGAGGAAAAGATTTACATATTTTCTGAACAAGAGGATGTAGTAACTATACAGTATGAGTTTTCTATTGTCTTTAATAATATACAGTAATTTATGTCTCCCAAAAAACATCTCTCAGCAATCTTTCCATTTGGCAAGTTTTTCCAGATCAATCTCTCTCTCTTTTTTTTTTTTTTTTAACATGATTTGCCCTTTTGTACTTAATTTGAGTAAAATTTAGACACTTGGGGGTGTTTAGGAATATACTTCTTGGTATATGTGTACCACTTACTTGATCTCTCATATCATTAATATGAAAGCAAAACTGATAACACAAAAATTATAAGATAATATTTTACCACCCAAAACTAAAAATAGAAAAAAAGAAAATAGCCCATTCCCCCCCCCCCCCCGCCATTCTACTAGTGCTCACAGTATCCTCTCATCTGCTGAAATTATTTGGAAGTGGGGAAACCAAGAGGGAAAAAAGATAAGAAAAGATTATAAAAAGAAAAGAAAGAGAAAAAGGGAAAAAAAAAAATCTGGAGGGGAGCTGGGCAAGTTTTCTGGAGGTTGTTTACATGTCCCTGTAAGTAAAGTCAACAAAATGATGTAAAGCATTTTTCTTTATTAGTCAGTTTCCTTCTTTGTCACAGTCATTTGTATTTCGAAATCCACTTGTAAAAACTAAATATAAGGAGTGATTCTAAAATTAACAAATATAGAGTATGAGTATAGATCTTCTATATTCATAGTCAGTGTTCCATTTTTATTCTTTTATTTTCTCCATTCCTTTTTTACTTGCTGCCTCCCTCAATTACATCATACCCATGACCCAATAGGGAAAAACAAAATTCTCAGTATATTAATATTGCTCTGTAAAATATTATAACACCCTTCTCACCTTCAAGGGCTTTAATATCTTTCCTCTGCCATAGCAAACAGATGAACATGGCTGGAACTTCAGGGAGCCTGCACAACAGTCAAGAACGTAGGTATCAAATGGAGGCACAAAGGCAAAAGTTCAGCTGCCCACTTGACATCACTACTTGGATGCACTCTCATCATCTAAACTGAACGGCTCCAAAACTAAAGACTACTCCCTCCTTTCCCCTCAATCTTTTTTTCAAAAGGCACATCAATCTGGCTTGCCCAAATCACAATCCAGAGACTCCTTTTTTCCTATTGGCTTACTATGTCTATATGAACTGTCCATGACTATTTAACTCATCCACCATCCACTCTTTTCTCTTTGCTCACTATATTTCAGCTACATCAGATTCTCCATTGTGGGAGTATGTTAAACTCTTTACTTCCTCAAAGTCTTTATCATCTCTTCTTTCTGCCTGGAATTACCATCCACCCACCAGTTTTTCCCTGACTAATGCTTACTTCATCCTTCAACTTAAGTGTCACAAAATGTCCCCTCACCAGTGCTCCAGACCCAGTTATACATCTCAAAGTATGATGCACTTTTATTTCAGAACATTTATCTCCATTGATTAAATTGTTATTTGCATAGTCTCTCTTACTAGATTGTAAGCTCCCTGAGAATGTGGCCTAGAAATAAATTCTTCACACATTTATCTTCAGTACCAATGAAGTAGTACATGATAATATTGTAAAATAAATGTATCAGTAATTATCTGCTTGCAGTATATTTTATTTTTCAATCAATTCCAATTTCATAAATTCTAAATTTTGTTTGCTATTAAAATAATAACACTTCCAAATTTCTTCAGTAGTAGTGTTAAGGAGGAGGTTTCTATCAGCCTCTGTCACATACTTTTATTTCATGTCAGTTAATATTTATTGATCACCTACTGTGTGGGGATATAATAGTGAATAAATAAAATTTGGCTTCTACTTTAATTATAAATACAGACAAGTCTGGGAGACAAGCATAATATGATAGTTATGAACCTGAGAGTGTTAACTGAGCAGTGTGAATAACTTCAGAAGTATATGGTAAGATTTCACTGAGCTTTTTGTTCATCTTCCCTTAATCTTTCTGTACTGCTGTAGTCTTAAATCCTGACAATTTGAATATTAGTTTTATTCTATTTTTTGAACATTTCCTTCATTGCATTACTAATTATTTAACTAAGTATAGAGTTTCTTTTTTTCCATCTTCTCCCTTATTAATCAGTTTTCCAGGATACTAATCTGCTAAATTCTGCATCCTTTTCCTTACATTCCCAAAAATCTTCTGATGCTTTTAGTAGATTCAAAGAGGTTTATGCATTTATTATCAAGGGAATAATGTAACTTCTCAAGGAGGGAAAACACTAACAAATTTTAGAGATAAAATTATAAAGGTTTCTTCAGATCCTGTTCCCTGTAGTGAATGTCTGGCTGTCACTCAAAGAACCACAAACATCTTTTCCTCTGGGCAGAGAGTGCCTGCCCACCCCCACCCTACCCCCAGGCTAGTCCCCACTTTGCCTTAAAAAATTTAAGAAAGAAAGAAAAGAAAAATAAATTATAAGGGTTTCCTTCGCTAGTGCAAGACTGATACATGTTTATCATGACAACTTTTTAATTATATTTGAAGATGATTTAACAACAATAGATAACGTCCATTCAGCGCTTTTTATTTGTCAGACTCTGTTTTATCTCATTTAATCAGCATCGCAGTGTTACATAGGCAGGTTCTATAACTATATTGGCCTTCCCTGGTGGCTCAGAGGGTAAAGCGTCTGCCTGCAATGCAGGAGACCTGGGTTTGATCACTGGGTCGGGAAGATCCCCTGGAGAAGGAAATGGCAACCCACTCCAGTATTTTTGCCTGGAGAATTCCATGGACGGAGGAGCCTGATAGGCTACAGTCCATGGGGTCGCAAAGAGTAGGACATGACTGAGCAACTTCACTTTCATAACTATATTAATTTTAGAGAAAAGGAGATGTTCAATTAACTCGTAAAAAGAACATAGAAGCAGATTTTCAGTATTAATTCTGCTTGATTCTTCCCTTCCAGCCTATCTAATGTATATTTAATTATTTTCTAGCAAAGTAAGGCAAACGGGAAACTTATTTAAGCAAGAAAACACTGCCATCATCTGGACAGGATATGAGCAAAAAGCTATTTAGGGGACAGTTGCTTTTCAGCCAGCCTTCCCCAAAGTTCTGTGAGTCATCAGCTAAAAGAGCATGACCTTCTCACCTTTAAATATAAATGACTAAAATATGAGTTACTTTGTATTGCTACTTATGATGGAGTTGAAGGCCAGAGGGGTAAGGAGCTAGTTCCACAGAGGAGGTTTCTTTACCTTTGATGGGAGAGTTGGATAATAGCTATTGACAAAAAAAGTACAACAGCCTTGTGAGACAAGAAATAGAAATCATAGAGAAACATGTGGTGGTAAGAATTCCAAAGGGCCCCAATGGGGGAAAAAACTCAGAATTTATTCTAAAACAAAGGCGTAATGGTGCTTGCCCTGTAATTGCAGATACCAGAAAGTATTATATGAAAGAGGGAAAAAGTTCCAAAGGAAATTATAATCTTTTACAAATGGTCACTGCAGTCCTTGGAAAACTTGATTTACACATTTATTTTTTTGCATTATATTACATGTAATCAAGGGTTTGTGAGGTGGTGCTAGTGGTAAAGAACCTGTCCGCCAATGCAGGAGACATGGGTTCAATCTCCGGGTGGGAGATCCCCTGCAGAAGTGTATGGCAGCCCAATCCAGTATTCTTGCCTGGAGAATCCCATGGACAGAGGAGCCTGGTGGGCTACCATTCACAGGGTTGCAATGAGTCGGACAGGACTGAAATGACTTAGCACGCATGTGGAATCAAAGACTTTCACAGCTGCAAAGCTATACTAAAAGTCACACTTTCAAATTACAGAGGAAAAAACAAGAAAAACAGAATGACTTGTCCAGGGTCACACAGCTAGAGGCAGAGCCAGTTCCAGAAACAAAATCTACTCCTTTTTAAAATTCAAAACTTTGGTTTTATTATTTACTTATTTTGAACCAAGATCATAAAATACATAATACTGAAATTTAGTCAAAACCTCAAAAGAACTATAGTTTAAAAAGTAATAATTTAAAAAGAAGGGTTAATAAAAACTTAAAATGCTGCCCAGACAAAAGTGAGGTTCAATTTACTTTACAGCCTAAAGGAATCTGGCCTCATTCCTGGCAGAGAGGCCCAATCCCAGGTAGAGATCCAGCAAACTCCTACTAAGGAGTAAGCCAAGGTGGGTGTCATCTGGGTTCCTTCCCTATCTCAGTCTGTGATCTGATCCCATCTCTGACTGGGAAGAAGCCTTCTAAGGACAAGGAGGGTGGGGGGTGGGGAGGGAAGAGTGGGGAGGTGTTAGTTTTTTGGCAGAAACAGAGTTGAAATGCAGAAGAAGCAAAAACATACGCTAACGCTAACAAGCAGTAGCATAAAATGAAATGACGTGCATAGGACTGTCCTTCCTAACCCCTGGGTAAGTAAACCTCCTGGGGCTAACCAATTCAGAAACTGGCAAGAGTTCCTCACCCAGACATTTTATTTTTTAAAGCACTTTTAAAAAGTTTAGATTTACTTGCAGATTAGAATTACTTTCAGTTTCTCATGTGGAGTCAGTGGTGTTCTGTGGTTGTACAACCTGTAAGGAGATGAGTTTAAAACTCTAACTCTAAATTTCCCAAATACAAGGTCATACATTGAGATTGAAGGCTTATTGAAGTAGTACTTATAGTTCTCAATATTATACACATGATTTATATATTGCTCAGCTACCTTAATTCACCAGTTTGATTTTTCAAACTGTCTCTATGTACCTCGTGAGCATTCTCAGGATGTTCATCTGTCTAAAATCATACCCAAAGCCTACTTTAGTCTAATGATCCTGTCTGGGAACCGTGCAGTTTCATTCCTTGATGTTATAGTCCTGAAGGTGGAAGGTGTAGGGTTGGCAAATGTGGCCCCTGGATCATTTCAAGTTTTATCACTTAAGTATATAGTCAATGATGTCCCTTAGATAAACTTGATTTTGTGGGGTTTTTTGGTAATAGTAACAATAAGCTAAAAAAAAAATGTTATTTTTATTAACTTCATAATAATGTGGCATATGTTTTAGTCAACTGATTTTTTTTTTCTTACAGTGTTATGAAGTAAAGTGAAAGAAAGTGAAGTCACTCAGCCATGTCTGACTCTTTGCAACCCTATGGACTACAGCCTACCAGGCTCCTCTGTCCATGGGATTTTCCAGGCAAGAATACTGGAGTGGGTTGCCAAGCTATGCTTTGAGTTTAATGTATCTAGAGTCCAAAATGCTCTTCTGAGGTTTACTCAAAAAGACAAAACTCTACCAAACCCAGAATTTGTTATTTCCCACTGAATCTGACTTTCCTCCAATATTTTCTGTTTCAGTCATGGCAGTACCATCTGCAAACCCACCAAACAAGAGCATTGACTTCTTACAGTGACAGCCCTGGTTCACACCATTCTTCTCCCTGCTCCCTACAGCTCAGATCTGCAGGTGTGCTGATTTTGACATCTAATTATGTCTTGAAAAGGCTCATTCCTCTTCCATTTTACCTCTTCTCCCCTAGTTGAAGCCCTCATTATATCCCTCCACTGCCTCAGTATCGTAAAAGGCTAAATACAAATTGGTTAGCCCTTAAGCCATCCTCTTTCATACTGTTAGAGCGATCCTTTTAAAAGGCACACATGACAAGGGCAGATCATAAATAAGACTCTCCATCTGCCAGGATGCAGACACCAACCTTCTTAGTGACCTCAGAGCTCACTCCGTTTATCTTCCCTCCTTGTTAACTCTGCTTCATGCAAACAGATATCACAGCAGCTGCTTGAAAAAATGGTGATTTGTTTTACCATTTGTTTCTTTTTGCTTGTTCCTCTGTTTCTTTCCTCAGTAACTTTGTCGTGGTCTTCTGTCTTCCTGACGTAGTTCTGCCTACCATCTCTATTAGTTGCTAACTTCATAAGTTTTGAGATTGACCCTGGGTGTAACCTTCTCTTGTCCTTTATCCTGACCAGCTGACTGGCTGGATCCCACTTTCTTGTTCAGTTTCTGCCAGACCTGCTGTCTGGGAGCAAAACACTGCTCTAGATCAATTCCATCTGTTTTTAGATGAATATCCTTAAAGAAGCTACTTTCCCTGGGGCAACACAATCTCAGTTCTGTGGTTGTTAGATGGGACTAATCCTCTGGAGTTTGAACAACTGCTGCTGCTAAGTCACTTCAGTCGTGTCCGACTCTGTGCGACCCCACAGACGGCAGCCCACCAGGCTCCCCTGTCCCTGGGATTCTCCAGGCAAGAACACTGGAGTGGGTTGCCGTTTCCTTCTCCAATGCATGAAAGTGAAAAGTGAAAGTGAAGCCGCTCAGTCATGTCCGACTCTTAGCGACCCCATGGACTGTAGCCCATGAGGCTCCTCCATCCATGGGATTTTCCAGGCAAGAGTACTGGAGTGGGGTGCCATTGCCTTCTCCACATGTAAAACTCCTGTGATTATGCTTCCACATCAAGTGTCACCTAATACGTTCAGGACTGCAGGCGGAACAGGTGTTTATCAGTGAACCACAGATTCTGATATATTGCTTTCCCTTCTATGAAATGGAATTTAGAAAACTACACACATGAATGATTTTAAAAATAATTATGGCCTTTAGTTTATTTTAATTTTAGATATTAAGTTAATCAATAGTAGTTTGGATCACCTTAAGTCTGCAGTTAAGTATCAGTACTTAACTTTCCATCTATACTTTTGTGGGGATTTTTTGTTGTTGTTATAGTTTGTAATATTAAGTATTTTGACAGTAATATAAACAAAAATCCCATGGTGGTGGGTTTTTCAGTTAAAATTAGCTTTGGCTACAATCAACAAAAATTCAAAATAATAATTGTATTCCTGTTTCATATAAAAGCAATCTGGAGGTAGGAGTCCAGGGTTGGCATGGTAAATTAAGGGAATGATCAAAGAATCTATTATATTGCTGCATTATTTTCAGTACTCAGTTCTTTTTCAGGTCCAAAGTAGTTGCTCAGAGTTCTATCATTTAAGTCTGTTTTCCAGACAGCAGGAAAAAGAAAGGAAGGCTAGAAGGATATCCTCCATTTGAGACCACTTCCCAGGAGTCCCCTGGCCATAAACTTAGTCTCATGGCCAAACTTTAGCTGAAAGAGTTGGTAGACTCTTGGGCTCCATATGCCCAGGTAAATATTGTGGATGCTATTTCTAAGGGAGAAGTGGAGAATGAATTTGGGGGAATGCTGTTAAGAGAAAACTATGTGATGGGAAGATTTACTTTTTTAAAGAAAACATTTAAATTTTTTAGGTGACTACTTAACATATAGCTCTCTCTTCCTTGTGTAGTGGAGCTTAGAGGAAAAGGGTGGAAAGATAACAAATCAGTATTATTATACAGGTAACACTAGTGGTAAAGAACCCTCCTGCCAATGCAGGAAACATAAGAAACACAGGTTCAATCCCTGTTTCATGCAGATCCCCTGGAGGAGGACATGGCTACCCACTCCAGTGTTCCTGCCTAGAGAATCCCATGGACAGAGGGGCCTGGCAGGCTACAGTCCATGGGGTCGCAAAGAGTTGGATACAACTGAAGCAACTTAGCAGGCATGCACATACTTAGAGGAAGTAGTGACCTAATTATGTAACTCACCTAGTAATAATAACATTTTCTTTAAATGACAGGATCAGGCTATATAAAGGGACAATCAGGTATTTGTAAGGGGTTCAAATAAGTACTCCATGTTATTTAGACTGAGAATGGAAATATACGCTGAAGAAAATTCGCATCCCCTCACATTTTCCTTTTATATTCATTGTTTTACTGTTTTCATCTGATCACAGTCCTGACATTTCGCTTTTTAAAACAGTTTCATTTTCACTATGTATACTTTTATTGTAATCAATTTTGTGGAGAAGAATGTACAGTGTACAATTGTTGGTATTTTGATAGAGGGTGCATTGAATCTGTAGATTGTTTTGGGTGGTATGGTCATTTTAACAATATTGATTCTTCCAATCCATGAATACATATACCTTTTCATCTGCTTGTGCTGTCTTCAATTTCTTTCATCAGAGTTATAGTTTTCAGAGTAAACATCTTTTGCCTCCTTAGTTAGGTTTATTTCTAAGCAGCTTATGATATTTAATGTGATGGTAAATGGGATTACTTCTTTAATTTCTCTTTCTGTTCTGTCATTGTTAGTGTATAGAAATGAAACATATTTATGTATATTGACTTTGTATCCTTCAATTTTATCAAACTCTTTAATGAGCTCTGGTAGTTTTCTGGTGGTGTCTTTACAATTTTTTATGTGTAGTATCATGTCATCTGCAAACAGTGACAGTTTTATTTCTTCCTTTCCAACTTGGATTCCTTTAATTATTTTTCTTCTCTGATTACTATTGCCAGGACTCCTAAAACTATGTAGAATAAAAGTGGTGAGAGTGGGCATCCTTGTCCTGTTCCTAATATAAGAGGAAATGCTTTCAGCTCTTCACTGTTGAGTATTATGTTAAATGTGGGTTTGTCATATATGACTTGTATTATGTTAAGGTATGTTCCCTCTGTGCCTGATAAACAATATCTTGTTTAAATTGGAAAGACAAAACTGTTTTTATCATCTTGTCATGAGTATTCAGGCAAACTCATGTGATTCCATTGTATATTGGATAATTATGAAAGAGTTGAATTTTATGAAGAAGAGAAAGTAAAATAATAATTTTATGAAGAAGAGAAAGTTTTATGCATGCTCCATTTAAATAAACATAATTATATTCTCATGATAAAACATGTAGTAGATTAAAAACATTACCAAAGCCTGATACTCTACAAGAATTTCTTATGTGGAGTCTTTGTACTTATGAGAAAGAAAGTTTTATTCTGCAATGCCAAATTCTACATTAAAGTGTATATCCAATGCAACACCTGCTTTTTCATTATCAAATAGACATTCGACTTGAAAAATATTTATAATTTGCTAATCTACTTCAAAGAAGTGATGTGCTATGTACCCAAAATATAAAGTATATTTATTAAAAATTAAACAGCTAGTATTTATTGAGTGCTTCTTATATGACAGACACTAGAGTGAGAAATGAATATAGATTTCTAATTTAATACTTAAAAATATCTGTACATCTTCATTTTACTTGAAAGTTAATGGAATATTAGAAAGTAGGTATGGTTGATAGTTATTGAATGTTTGCATCCAATTTGTACTTTTTAACCATAGATTTTTTTTCATCTTCCTCTACCATGACATGCACTTTATTCTCATTATTTCAGAATACCAGGGTGAAATAGCTAAAACATCTATTTTGACAGATATACTAATGTTGTTGCTGTATTTCTATGGTCTGCCTTCCTGGTTTTTAAGTACATATGTCAAAGCAATTATTTTTTGCTTGTTGATACTCATGAAAATTTCTTGAAGCAGTACAACAAGACATTTATTCAAGAATGTGAAACTAGGCCCTGCTCTAAGTTACAAGATTTGTTAATTAATTTAACTTGCACATATTTATTGAACAGATGCCATGTGTTGGGTACTTTTCTAAGCACTGGGAACATAGCAGTGAATTATCCAGGCGTAAACAAGTAAACAGATTTTTAAAAATATAAAAATAATGATTTTAGAACTGATAAATAAAAGAGTAGGAAGATAAGAAAATTCTGTGGTATTAGATCTATAATCAGGGAAGACCTCTTTCTTCATGAAGATCATATCTGAGTAGAGAAAGAGAATATAGGGAGGAAAACAATGTGCTCCACAGGGAGAGAAGAGAAAATAAAAGACATGAGACGTCAAATTCTTGTAGAATGAAAGCAGCAAGAAAGCCTGAGTGTCTAGAAGAGGATTTGGAGAATAGTGAGAGATGAGGTTTGGATGCAGAAAGGAGACAGATCATCTATAGCTTTGTAGGCCATGGTGAGGGGGTTGAGTTTATTCTAAATGTAATAGGAAGCTCCACCTAGTCAAGCTTGATGGAAAAGTCTCAGTCTGGACACCTTCCAGTCATCACTGTAGAAAGGACTTTAAGCTGCTGCCCACAGGCAACACATTTCACTTCTGGATTCAGTTCATTGATGATAGCATGTCATCTGGCTGAGCCTACATCTATGAGACAGATGGTGGAATCCTTCCCCATGGAATGTGAATGAACGTTTATGAATAAAAACGTAATGCATCACAATAGGTGTCACTTTGAGGGTCTTCTGCCCTCCCCACCAAATAAATCTCAAATATGGATATAATTTAAATCACACAATTTAAAGTAAATTTTCTAAATTTTGCAAAAAAAAAAAAAAGAAACCTACCAAAGTTCCAGCTATTTCAGAAACAAACATATCCATCAAACACACAGGTCAAAATTTCTATTTGCTTAAAACTCTAGTTTTAAACAGTTTCTAGTTTGTTTAAAACTCTAGAAAAATAAATGCTGGATTATTGAGATAATTACTTTAGAAGCTCTTCACAGATAATCAAGTTGTCTTCAAATTAGGTAGGATGAATTTAAACTTCCATCAATAACATATGAAAACTTAAGTGTCACTGGAGTATAATTAGTAGTTTGTTTTCTAGCTTCATGTGTTTTCATTTCTTCACATAGCACAGTAGGAACACTTTCTTCTACTCTGACTTCCAAAAGGAGCTAGGCCAACATTTTGGCATCAGGGACAGGTTTCCTGGAAGACAATTTTTCCACAAATGGGGTGGGGGAGGGGAGGAGGGGTGACGAGTGATGGTTTTGGGATGATTCAAGTGCATTACATTTATTGTGCACTTTATTTCTATTGTCATTGCATCAGCTCGACCTCAGATCATCAGGCATTAGATCTCAGAGACTGGGGACTCCTGAGCTAGAGTTTGAAAGCCCCTGCAAGTCTCTCTAGTTCCTAAGATGTCCCTTCCCATGCTCTTTCCACTAGCATATGGGGGATGAAAAAAAAAAACAAAACAACTTTGTTTTGAAAACCACTTAAGATATTCATTTTGTTTATTACCATGACATAACCTAGCCTATCCTGACTGATAGAATTATGCATCTGAGGATTACAACTAGGATACACTAAGACCCCCGACTTGGAGGTCGATCAACAACAGCATACAATAAGCATTAAGATTCAATGACAGAAGCTTCCCTGATGGTCCAATGAATAAGAATCCACCTGCCAATTCAGGGGACACAGGTTTGATCCCTGGTCCAAGAAGATTTCACATGCTGTGGAGCAATTAAAGCCCATGAGTTTCAGTTGCTGAGCCTGTGTGCTACAACCACTGAAGCCCATGTGCCTAAAGCCTGTGCTCCACAACAAGAGAGGCCACTACAATGAGTGACTCATGTAAAGCAACAAAGAGTAGCATCCACCCACTGAAAATAGAGAATGCCTATGCATAGCAACGAAGACCAAGCACAGCCAAAGATGTAAATAATAATTAAATTTTAAAAACAGATCCCCTGTTCTCCACTTATCCAGTTGCCCTTCCAGGACAATTTTATCAATTATACCTCCATAAAACTGGGGGGAAAAAAAAAAAGAAAAGATTCTATGGAATGAGAAAATAAATAATGGTTTTCATGTATGAAGACAAAGTTAAAATTCAGCTAGGCAGATACTCTAAATAAAGAGGTGTTGACTTAGAGTTGACCTGTTTCTCATAGGCCATTCTGGTTTGCACCAGGGTAAGTGGTGTCAGGGAGTCATTTTTATACATATTATTATTGATTCTTGATAGTATGGCCAAGAAGGCTAACTCATCTAGTATAAAGAAATTATTATTGTATATACATATATATATATATACACACACACACATATATATATATATATAAAGTATGTAAATATGTTTAGCATAGCAATTTTACAATATTTCAACTCTGAAGGACCCTAAATGGCCAGCTTCAGAATGATGACATGCATAATACAAACTCAGAGATATATTTTGCTGCTATTAAAATACACTACATTGCTGAGGTTACATGAAAATGCTTGTGCTTGTGAAGTCTATATATAGTATAGTAAAGTAAAAAGTGAAAGAGAAAACTGTGGGATGGCAAGTTGTCACCAAAATGGTGACAACTATAGTCAAAGGGTGAGGAACAAAGGGATTTCAAATTAGTCTTGCTACTTTGTACAGTTTTTACTACTTTGTAGTATATGCATGCACCCACATTTTAAAAAGGAAGATACAGGGCTTATTGGATTTGGAAACTTGAGTGTTATGTTGAGTGTTATATCTTAGGAAGACAAGATTCAATTGAGGGTGAAAAGAAATTAAATATTGTGTACTGAATTAGCAGGTAACTTTAGTTTGTGTTTATCCAGATGTTCCCTCTCAGCCTTGGGCTTTCTAAGCAGAAAAACATAGTATACACAAATGCAAAATGTTCATAAATTAAGTGTTTTAAAGAGAAAATCATAGTTCTCATCTACATGAAAAATAGCATTTTCCCCTTTAACATTGCCAACATTCTTTAGTGCAACTCATAATGAGACTCTTCATGACTCCATATTAATCCACTTCGTAATCTTATACCATCAATTTATCATTTGAAAATGATGAAAACTTTAACTCCAGCTGAGTCTCTGAAGACATATCTTGTGTAACTGTAGGTGCCATTTGCTAAAGTTTAATTTCATGCTATTTATCACCTCAGTCCCTGACCCTTTCTGCCTCTAATTTAGTATAGAATAAAGGGGGAGATTTATCTTTATTATTTAATTGTAAGCCTCACAGATTTCCTCTGCTGTCCTTGTAAGGCAGCAGTGTTAGTAATTAGTAACCAACCATAAACGAGTGGAGACAAGGCTCCCCATGTCTCTTCAATTACTTTCCCCTGGAATTTCTCAATGTCAGCCTTATCATCGAGATAAAGCCACCACTTCCCCTTTGCATTTTTGTGAGCTGGATCCCTTTGTAAAAGGAATTGGTGTTTTGTTCTTTAATGCTATCTTTGGTGTATTATCTTCAGTTCAGTTCAGTCCTGTCCTATTCTTTGCGACCCCATGGACTGCAGCACTCAAGGCTTTTCTGTCCATCACAAACTCCCAGAGCTTACTCAAACTCATGTCTATCGAGTCGGTGATGCCATCCAACCAACTCATCCTCTGTCATCCCCTTCTCCTCCCACCTTCAATCTTTCCCAGCATCAGGGTTTTTTCAAATGAGTCTGTTCTTCACACCAGGTGGCCAAAGAATTGGAGTTTCAGCTTCAACATCAGTTCTTCCAATGAATATTCAGGACTGGTTTCCTTTAGAATGAAATGGTTGGATCTCCTTGCAGTCCAAGGGACTGTCAAGAAGTCTTCTCCAACACCACAGTTCAAAAGCATCAATTCTTCAGCGCTCAGCTTTCTTTATAGTCCAACTCTCACATCCATACATAACTACTGGAAAAACCATAGATGATACTAATCATGGTGTAAAACATTAGTTTTGTGGCCTATTCTACTCCAGAATTGATAATGAAAAAGGTCAGAACACAGTATAGACATCTCTTTATAAGATAACTCAAAGAAGCCAAAAGATATTGCCAGAGTCTTAAGCCCCAGTCAGGTATATTGTTTTGCTGACCACAGGAAGAAGACCTAAGGAAAGACTCCCCTCGTCTCCTTTTAAAGGTACCAGAAGCATTTCATGATAGCTGTACCTTCTTTATTTCTAATTATCTTGTTCTAGTGAAGCAATGGCAACCCACTCCAGTACTCTTGCCTGGAAAATCCCATGGAGGGAGGAGTCTGGTAGGCTGCAGTCCATGGGGTCACGAAGAGTCGGATTCGACTGAGCGACTTCACTTTCACTTTTCACTTTCATACATTGGAGAAGGAAATGGCAACCCACTCCAGCGTTCTTGCCTGGAGAATCCCAGGGACGGTGGAGCCTGGTGGGCTGCCGTCTATGGGGTCTCACAGAGTCGGACACGACTGAAGCGACTTAGCAGCAGCAGCAGCAGCAGCGAAGCGAACGTTGGAACGTGAGGGTAGTGTCTCTTCATCAGATTTTATTGAAATTTCAGTGGCTCTTGATTCATTTTTATAATCACCTTCTTCTTATGATTTTAGAAACTGTAAATATAGAAAACTCATTTCAATAATATTCTATATTTGAAGGTTGTTTTCTTCATACGAGCAACTTTACTCATTGAACACATATTTATACTGTCATAAAATTCTTTTCCAAAGAGGTACTGATTTTTATAAACTGAATCTCAATACTTTACTAAAACTAAGATAACTCTTAAGTGAGAGAACTCTAATAAAATAGTGATTAATTGCATTATTGTAGTGTTTCAACTTCCTACCTTTGATTATTCCATAATGTATTAGAAAACAGCTACTGTATTTAAGCATCGTTCAGTTCAGTTCAGTTCAGTCCCTCAGTCGTGTCCGACTCTCCGCAACCCCATGAATCACAGCACGCCAGGCCTCCCTGTCCATCACCAACTCCCGGAGTTCACTCAAACTCATGTCCACAGAGTCGGTGATGCCATCCAGCCATCTCATTCTCGGTCGTCCCCTTCTCCTCCCGCCCCCAACCCTTCCCAGCATCAGAGTATTTTCCAGTGAGTCAACTTGTCGCATGAGGTGGCCAAAGTATTGCAGTTTCAGCTTTAGCATCAGTCCTTCCAATGAACACCCAGGATCGATCTCCCTTAGAATGGACTGGTTGGATCTCCTTGAAGTCCAAGGGACTTTCAAGAGTCTTCTCCAACACCACAGTTCAAAAGCATCAATTCTTTGGCGATCAGCTTTCTTCACAGTCCAACTCACATCCATACATGACCACGGGAAAAACCATAGCCTTGACTAGACGGACTTGTTGGCAAAGTAATGTCTCTGCTTTTTAATATATTTAAGCATAGTATTGACTTTATTTCATGATGAATTAAGCCAAGCAGATGCATACATGATGATAACACAGGAAAGTTAATTTGGAAAAACAATCCTTTGAACACAATCTGGCAGAAACTGAAGTTATTTGTGCAAAGATCTCCTACTGTTCTATTAGTAACAGGAGACTAGCACTGGGGACAAAACATTTACCATTTTCTCATGTCATGCCTGCTTCTATTAAGCCCATTCTTAGTGTTTCCTCAAGGAAGAGCTAGTTGCTGGGCTCTGCTCAGAGCTCAAGTATATTATAATCCATAATAAGTAGCAAATGGAGTCATAATAAACTTAACATGTTGTTGACATTGTTCGGGCTTCCCTCGTGGCTCATCTGGTAAAGAATCCACCCGCAATGTGGGAGACTTTGGTTCGATCCCTCAGTTGGGAAGATCCCCTGGAGAAGGGAAAGAGGTGTACCCACTCCAGTATTCTGGCCTGGAGAATTCCATGGACTATACAGTCCATGGCATCGCAAAGAGACGGACATGACTGAGCGACTTTCATTTTCACTTTGCCATTGTTCATCTTCCACTTTTGTTTTTACGAAATGGCAGATAAATGGGTAAATTTTAGCTAATGCTTTCAGCTCCTATTCTCCACCTCTGACTAGAATATTTTTACTTTGGTTATATCATGACTTACTTTGTCAAAGAGCAAAGCTCTCAATGAGACCTTCCCTCCATAAAATGGAAATGATAATGGCATTCTTATAGGGTAAAGTGCTTACAGTTGTGTTCAGCATATATTAATTGACTAGACCACTCAGATATGACCTAAATCAGATCCCTTATGATTATACAGTGGAAGTAAGAAATAGATGTAAGGGACTAGATCTGATAGATAGAGTGCCTGATGAACTATCGACGGAGGTTCTTGACATTGTACAGGAGACAGGGACCAAGACCATCTCCATGGAAAAGAAATGCAAAAAAGCAAAATGACTGTCTGAGGAGGCCTTACAAATAGCTGTGAAAAGAAGAGGCAAAAAACAAAGGAGAAAAGGACAGACATAAGCATCTGAATGCAGAGTTCCAAAGAATAGCAAGGAGAGATAAGAAAGCCTTCCTCAAAGATCAATGCAAAGAAATAGAGGAAAACAACAGAATAGGAAAGACTAGAGATCTCTTCAAGAAAATCAGAGATATCAAGGGAACATTTCATGCAAAGATGGGCTAGATAAAGGACAGAAATGGTATGGACATAACAGAAGCAGAAGATATTAAGAAGAGGTGGCAAGAATACACAGAAGAACTGTACAAAAAAGATCTTCACGACCAAGATAATCACGAGGGCGTGATCACTCACTTGGAGCCAGACATCTTGGAATGTGAAGTCAAGTGGGCCTTAGAGAGCATCACTACGAACAAAGCTAGTGGAGGTGAGGGAATTCCAGTTGAGCTATTTCAAATCCTGAAAGATGATGCTATGAAAGTGCTGCACTCAATATGCCAGCAAATGTGGAAAACTCAGCAGTGGCCACAGGATTGGAAAAGGTCACTCTTCATTCCAATCCCAAGGAAAGGCAATGCCAAAGAATGCTCAAACTACCGCACCATTGCACTCATCTCACACGCTAGTAAAGTCATGCTCAAAATTCTCCAAGCCAAGCCAGGCTTCAGCAATATGTGAACCGTGAACTCCCAGATGTTCAAGCAGGTTTTAGAAAAGGCAGAGGCACCAGAGATCAAATTGCCAACATCCAATGAATCATGGAGAAAGCAAGAGAATTCCAGAAAAACATCTATTTCTGCTTCATTGACTATGCCAAAGCCTTTGACTGTGTGGATCACAATAAACTGTGGAAAATTCTGAAAGATATGGGAATCCCAGACCACCTGACCTGCCTCTTGAGAAACCTGTATGCAGGTCAGGAAGCAACAGTTAGAACTGGACATGGAACAACAGACTGGTTCCAAATAGGAAAAGGAGTACGTCAAGGCTGTATCTTGTCACCCTGCTTATTTAACTTCTATGCAGAGTACATCATGAGGAACGCTAGGCTGGAAGAAGCACAAGCTGGAATCAAGATTGCTGGGAGAAATATCAATAACCTCAGATATGGAGATGACACCACCCTTATGGCAGAAAGTGAAGAAGAACTCAAAAGCCTCTTGATGAAAGTGAAAGAGGAGAGTGTAAAGGTTGGCTTGAAGCTCAACATTCAGAACATGAAGATCATGGCATCTGGTCCCATCACTTCATGGGAAATAGATGGGGAAACAGTGGAAACAGTGTCAGACTTTATTTTTTGGGCTCCAAAATCACTGCAGATGGTGATTGCAGCCAGGAAATTAAAAGACGCTTACTCCTTGGAAGGAAAGTTATGACCAACTTAGATAGCATATTAAAAAGCAGAGACATTACTTTGCCAAGCAAGGTCTGTCTAGTCAAGGCTATGGTTTTTCCCGTGGTCATGTATGGATGTGAGAGTTGGACTGTGAAGAAAGCTGATCGCTGAAGAATTGATGCTTTTGAACTGTGGTGTTGGAGAAGACTCTTGAGAGTCCCTTGGACTTCAAGGAGATCCAACCAGTACATTCTAATGGAGATAAATCCTGAGTGTTCATTGGAAGGACTGATGCTAAAGCTGAAGCTCCAATACTTTGGCCACATTATGCGACGAGTTGACTCACTGGAAAAGACTCTGATGCTGGGAGGGATTGGAGGCGGGAGGAGAAGGGGACGACAGAGAATGAGATGGCTGGATGGCATCACTGACTCAATGGACATGAGTTTGAGTGAACTCCGGGAGTTGGTGATGGACAGGGAGGCCTGGCATGCTGTAATTTATGGGGTCACAAAGAGTCGGACATGACTGAGCGACTGAAATGAACTGAACTGAATATAAGATTAGATAATATTCCCACCATTGTCCAATCAGTTACTAGGCCTTGACAAATCTTTACTCTTGGTATCTCTTAACTCTATCCTCTCCTTTGTATTACCCCTGAATAACAAAGTATTATTTTCCAAGTTGTACACATGCCACTAGCAGTACAGAGGATTATTTTAGATTGCATGTAAGAATAAATTTTAAAAAGGAGCCATTATTTATTTTACTTTAAGATATATAAATTTTCTTTCTGAATCAGTATGTTTGAATTTTAAAGCAAGTTGATATAAAAGTAAGGATTAAGTAAAAGACATATAGGCCATACATTTAAATGCAAAAAAAATCTTGATGACTTTATGGGAATTAACTGATATTTGAAAAGTATGTTATCTGGACTGTCTTTATACCCTAGCCTCATCGCTACTTCTTTCTGTCTCCATACTGTCCCCTGAGTTATCTTTCTAAATAAAAATCTGATCCTATAGCCCTTTGCCTTAAACATCATCCACCTTTAAGCTTCTTTATAGGACAAATCCCAATTTTAGGAATGTACAGAAGTCTTCATTATCTGGACTTTGTTTTTGTTCCTGACTTCATTGATTGCAACTTCCATAGTACAATTTATACTCCAGCAATATCAATGACCTCAGATATGCAGATGACACTACCCTTATGTCAGAAAGTGAAGAGGAACTAAAAAGTCTCTTGATGAAAGTGAAAGAGGAGAGTGAAAAGGTTGGTTTGAAGCTCAACATTCAGAAAACAAAGATCATGGCATCTGGTCCCATCACTTCATGGGAAATAGATGGAAAAACAGTGGAAACAGTGTCAGACTTTATTTTTTTGGGCTCCAAAATCACTGCAGATGCTGATTGCAGCCAGGAAATTAAAAGACACTTACTCCTTGGAAGGAAAGTTATGACCAACCTAGATAGCATATTAAAAAGCAGAGACATTGCTTTGCCAACCAAGGTCCGTCTAGTCAAGGCTATGGTTTTTCCCGTGGTCATGTATGGATGTGAGAGTTGGATTGTGAAGAAAGCTGATCGCCGAAGAATTGAGAGTCCCTTGGACTGCAAGGAGATCCAACCAGTCCATTCTAAAGGAGATCAATCCTGAGTGTTCATTGGAAGGACTGATGCTAAAGCTGAAACTGCAATACTTTGGCCACCTCATGCGATGAGTTGACTCCCTGGAAAAGACTCTCATGCTGGGAAAGGTTGGGGGCGGGAGGAGAAGGGGACGACAGAGAATGAGATGGCTGGATGGCATCACCGACTCTGTGGACATGAGTTTGAGTGAACTCCGGGAGTTGGTGATGGACAGGGAGGCCTGGTGTGCTGTGATTCATGGGTTCGTTGAGAGTCGGACATGACTGTGCGACTGAACTGTACTGAACTGAACTGAAAATCAAGCTGATGAAATTCCTTGATCATATTCCATAACTTTACAACACTTTGCATTCAGGCAAACTGTTGTGTTTTTGTTGTTGTTGTTTGGTTTTTGTATGTTTTGTTTTGCTTGAGTACACATTGATTTGCTTATCCAAATGGAGAATTTACTTCATGCCAGTACCACAGTGTCTTTATTACTGCAGTTTTCAATAATTTTGAAATTTGGAGGCAGCTGCTTTCTGCCTTGCTTTTTGGCAATGCTTTTTTTTGCTATTCTTGGTCCTTTATATTTTTATATAAATTTGAGGATTAGTTTATCACTTTCTGGGGAATAAAGCCTGCTGGAAATTTAATAAATTTAATAAAGTTGTACTCAATCTGTATTTCATGTGATTTTTCTTCTTTAGGTTGTAACATGCAATATGGTAGATTACACTGACTGATTTTTGATTATTGAAGTAGTTTTGTATCACTGGAATAAACTCCAATTGGTCATGAAGTGTAATTATTTTATATGTTGCTGGGTTTCATTTGCTAATATTTTGTTAAAAATTTTTACATCTATATTTATAAAGAATATTCATTTCTAGTTTTCTTTCCTTGTTTTAATAATATATTTTTAATGGCTTAAGTATCAGGGTAATATGGCCTCCTAGAGTTGAAGAGTGTTGCTTTTTCCTCTATTTTCTGAAAAACAATTGTGACGTATTGATGTTATATATTCTGTAAATGCAATTAACCAATTAATCCATGAGATTCTGGACTTTTTTGTGGGGCAAGACTTAAATTTACTAATTGCTTACTATTACTGTGGGATATAAAATAGTGCAGTCATGTGAGAGCTGTGCCTGGGTCTCATCAACTGTCTTGGGAAGACACGAGGGTAGGAATGGAAGACCAGGAAACAAAAATTAAAATTTTACGAAGATATCACTAAATACCCACCAAAATGGCTACAGTATAAGAACAAACGGAAGGCAACATGCTGAAGGTTGAGAAACCATAGGGAACTAGCTTGGAATTTTTAGTGTTGGAAATGATATAGAGTAACTAGAACTTGTATCTGTGCTGGGGGAAGTATATGTTGGTTTGGCCCCTTTGGAAAACAATAAGCTGAGCATATTGATACCCTGTGACCTGGCAGTTCAACTCCTAGATATATACTTAATAGAAACTCATAAACATGTTCACCAATAGATGAGCACTAAAATATTTATAGCAGCACTATCCATAATAACCCCAAGCTACAGGTCATCAGATGCAAAATACCTTTGCTATGCTTACTCTTTTCCTAGACCACCCTTATCTGGTCTGCTTCTTTATTCCCCACTTCAATTATAAATCACCCAATTTTTCTAGACATAAATTTTAGCATCATTCCTAACAATGCCCACTTTGTCCCAAACCATATCCAACTGCATAAAAGTTTTGTTCATTACTCATTAGATTGAATTTAATGTTAATGTCTTGTGCATTCCACAGTATTTCTGGCTTGAATTCACCTCGATATCAAAATGCCTTCTTAAGCTCTTGTGTCAGTATCTCAAATCCAGGTAACTTACTTTAAAAAGTGGGGAGGGGGGGTGGGAGTTGTTGGCTTATTGTACCAACTATGTACTGCCACAATAATGCTGCATCAGAAAATAAAACAAAATCTCTGTGAAATATAATACTAAAATTTATTTTGGTCTGTAAGTCTGTGAATTAGGTGAGCAGTCTGTTGATTGGACTGGTTTGAATAACCTTGGCTGGGCTAGTTTATGTGTCTGAGGTAGACTGGCAGGTCGGCTCCCTAGTATTTGGGTGGTCTCACCTTTTCTCTCGGAGAAGGCACTGTCGACCCACTCTAGTTCTCTTGCCTGGAAAATCCCATGGATGGAGGAGTCTAGTAGGCTGCAGTCCATGGCGTCACTAAGAGTCAGACACGACTGAGCGACTTCACTTTCACTTTTCCCTTTCATGCATTGGAGAAGGAAATGGCAACCCACTCCAGTGTTCTTGCCTGGAGAATCCCAGGGACGGGGGAGCCTTGCTGTCTATGGGGTGGCACAGAGTCGGACACTACTGAAGTGACTTAGCAGCAGCAGCAGCAACAAATTTTCTCTATATGGTTTCTCAACCTTCAGCATGTTGCCTTCAGTTTGTTCTTATGGCAATGGCAGGGTTTCTAAAGAACAAATTGTCTTAGGCTTTCTGAGGCCCAGGCTCATAACAGGAACATAGGCACTTCTGCCTCATTTTCTTGCCCAAGGCAAATCACAGCTATGCCAGATTTAAGGCATGGAGAAATAGATGCTACATTTTGAAGGAAGGAGAGGAAAATTCACACTGCAAAGGGCACGGGTAAAGAGACAGAGGAAGACTTGGTGCCATTTTCACACTCAATATACTATACTCATATAAACAAAATTTAGAAATGGGATGAAGCTATTTTCAGAGAAGGTTAGATATAAGGATTAAACTCTTTTCTCTGTTCAGCTCTAATCTGTAATTTTAGGCAGCTAGCATATACTCTTCTCTGTTCCTTTCACTGTGGTCAAATAATTATTATCATTAACCCAGTCAAGATAAGGTAGGATCCTCTTTCCTTCTACAGTCAGAAAAAAAAAGGGAAAGTGCATTCACTGAAAGGGGGAAGAAGAGTGATGGGAAGCAAAATTAACATGACTCTGGTCTTAAGCAATTCAGTTCCTTCACATTCTTATACTAAACAGCATCAGTGGAGTTCTTCTCTATTAACATCTCATCATGTTACTTCCCAGCTTAAATTCACTGCCTGAAGTTAAAATAAGCCTTTTAGTATGCCATGATGTGCTTGTCAATGTGCTGCAAATGTATCTCTCTAGTCTTTTTCATCTGCTTCTTCTTTCCTTGGTTACTCAAAGATATAGCCATAGTGACCCATTTGCCATGACAAAAATGTATGATGCACTTTTAGTGCAATGTTTTAATTACATTTTCTTGATTATTTGGCCCAAATCTATATCTCCTCCATGTTTTCTATCAGACCATTTCAGCACCCAGTGATGTATGATCAAGTCATACTGTATTTCTGTCCCTACTCACTGGAAAAGACTCTGATGCTGCGAAAGGTTGGGGGCGGGAGGAGAAGGGGACGACAGAGAATGAGATGGCTGGATGGCATCACCGACTCATGAGATGGCATGAGTTTGAGTGAGCTCCGGGAGTTGGTGATGGACAGGGAGGCCTGGCGTGCTGTGATTCATGGGGTTGTGGAGAGTCAGACACGACTGAACGACTGAACTGAACTGAACTGAAACCCCTGATATTTTATGATCCAGTGCCTTTACTTAAATAGTATGCCTCTCCCTTTCTCATTCTCTGGCATAAACCTGATTATTCTTCAAATCCTAGGTCCAATATTTTCCTCTGCATGAATCTTGCTTTATCACTAATTATTCATTATTCTCCCATAACTCCTATCATACTACATTATGATTATTTGTATTTTTTCTAGCACTTCTCCTTCTGGAATTCTTTTATTTTTTGTCTTTTAATCCTCTGTGTTAGCATCATGTCTAGACTATACTGTCTACACAGTAATTCCTGATAATTATTTTGTTTATAGTAATTAGTGCTGCTGCTGCTAAGTTGCTTCAGTCGTGTCCAACTCTGTGCAACCCCATAAATGGCAGTCCACCAGGCTCCCCTGTCCCTGGGATTCTCCAGGCAAGAACACTGGAGTGGGTTGCCATTTCCTTCTCCAGTGCATGAAAGTGAAGTCGCCCATGCGTGTCTGACTCTTAGCAATCCCATGGACTGTAGCCTACCAGGCTTCTCCGTCCATGGGATTTTCCAGGCAAGAGTACAGGAGTGGGGTGTCATTGCCTTCTCTGATATAATTAGTAATCTTCAATAATTTAAGTGCATATAAATGTTGGAGGCTGAATTGAAAAAGGATACTATGTAGTCATGAAAAATATTTGCAAATCTCCTTGAATAGAAAAATCACTAGGTTTCAGTTCTGAACACTAGAATAAAAATAGGTGATTATTTTGAACATTCAGTCTTCTCCAAAACCTTCAAAACACCTGAAACTAGTGGAGTTCAAAACTCACTTATCAACTTTATCTTTGAAATTTCATTATTGTATTAGATATGAATTATTCTCTCCTCCCATACAAAAACAGTGTCACTATCTTTTGAAATTAAATATCCAATATTTCTTCCTTGGTCTAATTTGAATGTATCCTCTGTCTAAGCAGTGATAGATGCATTTTTACTTTGTTCTGTAAAACCATAAGCACTAGTGATAAATGAGCAGTGTCTGTGGTTACAGTCGTTCTTATCTCCCTTGAAGCAGAAAATCTGGCAGTCTCTTATCTAAACTTTAAGAAGTGGAGATAAACCTTGATAGAAAAATGTTTCTGGACTGCCATCACTTTTAGCAAGAGTAAACTATTTAAACTAAAAGCAGCTGTTTGTTTCCAAAAAATAAATCTAAAAGTAGAATTCTCTCCAAGGAATGGCATATAATTCAATGTAGCTTTCAATCAAGCACAAATGCAACTGTCCTGCACATTTATCAGTTATAAATACAAAGCCATTTTATAAATTAAGTTCTTTTGGCTTTGAACTAAACTGACAATTGAAATAATGTCCAGTCTGTGCCATTAATATTATCAAGGAAGTAGTGTTAATATTGTACTACAAGCTATTAAGCTTATAAACACCTATATTTTATTTTTCTAACAATTGGTAAATCAATTTGCTAGATTTTAACTTATGTCTCATCAAGTGGGAATTCCCCTGAAAGTTCTTACAGTAGAGTGACTCCTGATGGAGGAAGGTAGTTCAAGATCAGCGTTCCTATTCCCTTTCAGAAGGGACAATAGAAAGAAAAAGAATTTCATGGAAGAAGAGAAAAAGATAAATCCTAACAGTGAAGAAGGCAGTAAATAAACAACCATTTCTGTATTATGAGGGACAGAGGTGTACATTTTAAGTCTGAAAACTGTCATCCCAATTTGTTGCCTTCCTTGCTCCAATTAGCTCAGGGTTATGATGTACCTGATCTAATTGCTGACACAAATTGGCTTTTTTTTTCCTTTCTTTAATGCTTATTCTTTGGCATATGTAGGTACAATTTTTTCTCTTGCACAAATACTAGGCTGAAATATAGTAAAGTGTAATGTATTTTCAAGTTATTTCATTAACATAACTTTCAAATCTCTTCCCCTCTTCTTCCCTTCCTCATATTCTTTTCTTCCTTTTTGTTTATCAGAGCAAAAGTGAATATTACCACAGCTGAGCAAAAATATTTTTCTTTATAAATAAATTAATATAAGATATATGTATATGCATTTTGACTAAATCATATTAAGATCAAGTGGCTAATTAAGTGACATTCCCTTAGACTATAATATATGCCTCTGTGAATCTAAGTACCAAGGAATCATTTTCCTGTCATTTTGCGGAATGGAAGTCACCAAGTTTGACTTCCAAAATACTGTAGTACTTTCTAATTCTTTTCACATTTGGCTTAAAGAAAGACATTTTATCTGTAATTAAATTTAAAATTTTCTTTAAAATTATTGTGAAATTTTGTTAGAAATTTGGAATGCAAGGATTTTGCACTGTAAAGTTCAACATTCAGAAAACTAAGATCATGGCATCTGGTCCCATCACTTCATGGGAAATAGATGGGGAAACAGTGGAAACAGTGTCAGACTTTATTTTGGGGGGCTCCAAAATCACTGCAGATGGTGATTGCAGCCATGAAACTAAAAGACGCTTACTCCTTGAAAGGAAAGTTATGACCAACCTAGACAGAATATTAAAAAGCAGAGACATTACTTTGCCAACAAAGGTCCGTCTAGTAAAGGCTATGGTTTTTCCAGTAGTCATGTATGGATGTGAGAGTTGGACTATGAAGAAGGCTGAGTGCCAAAGAATTGATGCTTTTGAACTGTGGTGCTGGAGAAGACTCTTGAGAGTCCCTTGGACTGCAAGGAGATCCAACCAGTCCATCCTAATGGAGACCAGTCCTGGGTGTTCATTGGAAGGACTGATGCTAAAGCTGAAGCTCCAATACTTTGGCCACCTGATGTGAAGAGTTGACTCATTGGAAAAGACCCTGATGCTGGGAGGGATTGAGGGCAGGAGGAGAAGGGGACAACAGAGGATGAGATGGCTGGATGGCATCACCAACTCGATGCACATGAATTTGGGTGAACTCTGGGAGTTGGTGATGGACAGGGAGGCCTGGCATCCTGCGATTCATTGGGTCGCAAAGAGCCGGACATGACTGAGCAACTGAACTGACTGACTGACTGATATGAACAAATAATTTCTACTCTAGGAATTTTGTTGGGTAAATTCAGCTGTCTTATTACTAATCAATCTCCTTCATAGTTGATGTTGAGAATAAAGTTATCAGTTAGCTTTATCTTTATCCATTGGGAGAACTACAATCTTTGAATAAGTGTTTGTGTCTGGTATCATATTTTAGTTGTGGTCCCAGTTTTCATAGTAGGAAATATATAATAGAGGAATTCAAGTAATACTACTGCTTTAAAATTATGAAATATTTTTCTTGGCACAATCATGCATTTCATAGCTATGATTTTCCAACTCAAATGATTAGTGACAACAGATAGCAGTGAAGGGGTAAGGCACTTCTGTTTCAGTTGGATTGGGTGGAAGTAATTGAAAGTTTTACTGGAAGACAAGTAAATTTATACAAGAAAAAGTAAGCAAGAATCATTTCTTAAAGAGAAGTCTTTAAGACTTACTGTCAACAAAACTGAGCTGTTAAAGTAATTTTCTTCATTAAATTGTAGCGTTCTCCCCTTCCCCAAAAGGACTTGATTTTTCTTAGCATCCTGCCTCCACACTTTGAATAATTACACTCTCAGAAGGTACTGAGTATATACCAATTCCAATTACTTCATTACAAAATAGAGATCTTCAAAGAGGAAAACTACTAGTGAGTTATAATGGTAAAGTAAATATAGTTTCAGAAAAAGTTTTATCCACTCTAATGGATTGGTCTACTTTTTTTCAGTCCTTCACACCAGTTAGAAGTTAAGGTTTGTAGAACAACATCCTTTAGGGCTGACAAAGGTTTGTGTAGTCAAAGCTATGGTTTTTCCAGTAGTCATGTACAGATGTGAGAGTTGGACCATAAAGAAGTCTGAGCGCCGAAGAATTGATGCTTTTAAATTGTGGTGCTGGAGAAGACTCTTGAGAGTCCCTGGGATAGCAAGGAGATTAAACCAGTCAATCCTAAATGAAGTCAATGTTGAATATTCATTGGAAAGACTGATACTGAAGCTGAAGCTCCAATACTTTGGCCACCTAATGCAATGAGCCAGCTCATTGGAAAAGACCCTGATGCTGGGAAAGATTGAGGGCAGGCAGAGAAGGGGCCGACAGAGGATGAGACAGTGGGATGGCATCATCAACTCAATGGACATGAGTTTGAGCAAACTCTGGGAGATAGTGAAGGACAGGGAAACCTGGAAAGCTGCAGTTCATCGGGCTGCAAAGAGTCAGACACGACTTAGTGACTGAGCAACAGTGAACAACAACCACATAAAGCCTTGTGTTTAAAGCAAAATTGCTCTTGGAAACATTCCAAGCTAGTTGCTGTCTTCTGCTTAATTATAATTCCCCTATCTCTTGAACTAGTTTCCAGAGTTAGCTAACAGAGCACAGTTTATCAAGATGGTTCTTTAAGCATCGATTCTAATTTTCTCATTTTTTTTCTGCACAATTTTTACTTATTCTTTCAAGTTTTACTAGTTACCTTTAATGTTTACATTATCATATCACCTATATTCAGATATTAATCCAACTTTAAATTATCAAATGGTTGCTTCCTCATATATTTTTACTATTTAATCTATTATCACTACTATATCTATTAGTGAATTGAATAAGTACCTTAACTCTATGAAAATATGAAAAGGACAAAACTTTACCTTCATACTTATTGCATTTTTGTAGTGGATTTGTGTTGAAATTGGGCTTCATGACTGAAAAACAATCTTTGTTCCACATTTATTCTCCAACATTTAAAGCAGTAGACTTAAATGATAGCTTTAAAATTTTACTTCAGTTTTACAGTTTATTATGCTCTAGTATAATCCTTTATACAATTTAAACATTCACTAACACTTCCTTATTTTTTGTTTCACTTTGTCATATCTCCTGTGGTTTAAAGTTCATACGTCTAACATTCTCTCATAGCACTTTAGAGACAAAGCTTTTTTGAGTACAAATTTGTACCTAACTGCTGATG
Source organism: Moschus berezovskii (assembly GCF_049115385.1). NCBI lineage: Eukaryota > Metazoa > Chordata > Mammalia > Artiodactyla > Moschidae > Moschus > Moschus berezovskii. The sequence continues at coordinate 46,546,863 of NC_142462.1, forward strand.
CATAATGCTTGCATCGATTCTGAATTGTCTTTGAGATTAAACATCCAATTCTTAAAAGTTCAAAGTATAATGACTTTCTCTTCCTTGCTTCTGCCATATAAAGCAATTGAATTTCACTTTCGCAACATATTTAAATGATATATACTCATCAAGGGATTCATTCATGTCTTACTGCCATTCAATATCTGCCAAAGACTCCTTTAAGACTGACAATTCAGGACAGCCTAGCAGACATTTTTAATATCCATCAGAAAATATTTTCCAAGTTCTATCCCAGTATTATGTAAGAGGACATTTAAAAAAGTGTCTGGGTCTTCTGTTTCAGTCTTCTACATTGATATAATATCATAGCCTGCACTTCATAAAAGAATTCTTTAAGTATTAACCATGAAACAGTGATTATGCATCTTCTGAAAGTTTTTATTTAAACAGGTATTATTAGAATAATTAAAATTAATTAAGTTACCTTTGTAGTAGTTAAAGATATTTTCTACTCTGTTGTTAAGTGTCATAGAGGGCAAATTCCCAGTTGATTTCTGAGGGGGGGATTGTGTATTTACATGTGAATTAGTGTAATTTGTGAGTGGCACAGTGTTTGTTTGCCTTCTTTGGCCTTAATTTTCAGAACATGTATAATCACTTATCACAATATTGGTAACTTTTTAAATCTAGGTCTTGACAACTCCTATATCTGTGGCTTACATTTATTTTTAAATTTCATAATATTTCCCCCTTTTCCTGTATATTTGATTTTATTCTTGCCAAAATCTTATTGGAGGATAATAATCATCATAAGTAAATTGAGATGAGATAAATACACTGTGACAACAAGAAAACACTCCAAGAAAACCAATCAAAAATGGGCAAAAGATCTAAATCAACATTTTTCCAAAGAAGACATGTAGATGGTAACCATGAACATGATAAGATGTTGAGCAACACTAATTATTAAAGAAGTTACCTGGTTCCTCAGTTCAGTTCAGTTCAGTCGCTCAGTTGTGTCCGACTCTCCGCGACCCCATGAATCACAGCACGCCAGGCCTCCCTGTCCATCACCAACTCCCGGAGTTCACTCAAACTCATGTCTATCGGGTCAGTGATGCCATCCAGCCATCTCACTCTCTGTCGTCCCCTTCTCCTCCCGCCCCCAACCTTTCCCAGCATCAGAGTCTTTTCCAGTGAGTCAACTCTTCGCATGAGGTGGGCAAAGTATTGGAGTTTCAGCTTTAGCATCAGTTCCTCAGGTGATAAAGAATTGTCCTGCAATGCCAGAGATCTGGGTTCAATCCCAGGATTGGGAAGATCCCTTGAAAAGGGAATGGCTACCCACTCCAGTATCCTTACATGGAGCATCCCATGTACCGAGGAACCTGGTGGGCTACAGTCCATGAGGTCACAAAAAGTTGGACACAGCTGAGTGACTAATACTTATATTTTCTTTCACTTTCAAATCAAAACTACAATGAGGTATCACCTCATGATGGTGATCATAATCAAAATGGTCAAATCAAAAATGACCATAATAAAAAAGTCCACAAATAATAAATCCTGGGAAGAATGTGGGAAAACAGAATCCTCTAACACTTGGTGGGAATGGAACAGTCACCATGGAGAACAGTATGGAGGTTTCTCAAAAAAACTAAAAATAGAATTACCATATGACTCTGCAATCCTTCTCCTGAGCATATCTTCAGAGAAAACTATAATTCAAAAAGACACGTGCACCCCAGCCTTCATAGCAGCACGGTTTACAATAGCCAAAACATAGAAGTAACCTAAATGTTGATGGATATTTGAATGGATAAAGAAGATGTGGTACACACACAAACACAGGCATACACAATGCACAATTACTCAGCCATAAAAAGAATGAAATAATGTCATTTGCATAATATGGATGGACTTAAGAGATTATAATACTAAATGAAGTAAGCCAAGCAGAGAAAGACAAATATCATGTGATATCACTTACATGTAGAATATTAAAAATATATATATATATATATATACAAAGGAACTTATCTACAAAATAGAAAGACTCACAGATGTAGAAAACAAATTTATGGCTACCAAAGAGGGAAGGGGTGGGTAGAAATAAATTACAAGGTTGGGATTAACCTCTCAACCAACAGGGACCTAATAATGTATAGCACTGGGGTCTACACTCAATATTTTGTAATAACATTTGTAATAATCTACAAGGGGAACGAATCTGAAAAAGAACACACACACACACTCATACATATATGTGTACATAACTGAAGCACTGTGTTGTACATCTGAAACTAACAGTATACTGTAAATCTACTATATTTCAATAAAAGAAAGAATTACACTAAAAAAGTTAGACAGGCAAAAAAAATACATTGTTAAAAAAATAAATACTTCCATGTAATATAAACCACAATTATTAACGGAATCATAACTACCAATATGCAAAATGTTAGCTTCTATTTTAAAGAGTCTTTGTCTCAAAAGTTAAACTTTATAATTAGTAATAACTGCTGATTTTTTATGATAATTAAGATTTGTCAAAATAGAGAGCAGTTGTCTTTGTCAATGTATTTATTATCTAAAGATTTTCTTTAGAGGAAAAATATCAGTGTGGCCTGTTTAGATTTTAATTTGTGGTGTTAAGTCACATAAATATTTATCAAAAAGAAACTTGAACTCTCTTATGGTATACATCTGCTACTGAAGAGCTGCAACTCACACATCATATGTCTTTTCTTGACAAACTGTGTGTCAGAAAGGAATGCTTAAAAAAATGAAAAATAAGAAAATGTAAACTCCTATCAAACCCATTAGAATCATGGGTACATAATAATATAATTATGTCTCGTTAAAGAATTCTGGAAAAATATCGAGCACATAAGACAGCTGTTGTGTTGCTTTTTAAAGGTGAAACAGATTTATAATCTCTCTGTTATAATCCCCATGCACAAATATCAGGGATTTCTCAGAGTAATTAATATTCATAACATTAAAAAGAAAACAAGTATGTCTTTCTTTGAAAAACATTAGACTTTGCATATTAATTTTAAATTGACTCAAATTATAAGAGTAAGTACTTTGGCCACCTTATGCGAAGAGCTGACTGATTGGAAAAGACTCTGATGCTGGGAGGGATTGAGGGCAGGAGGAGAAGGGGACAACAGAGGATGAGATGGCTGGATGGCATCACCAACTCGATGCACATGAGTTTGGGTGAACTCCGGGAGTTGGTGATGGACAGGGAGGCCTGGCATGCGGCGATTCATGGGGTTGCAAAGAGTTGGACACGACTGAGTGACTGAACTGAACTGATAAGAGTAAGTAAGATGTGTTATTTTATGCAAGACTGAAAGATGTCTTAAATAAATCCAAATGAAAATGGAAAACTATTAAAAGATTACAGTTATTTTCAGAGTAGTCATGCAAAAAAAGTTAATTGCTTCTTCTTATAAATTGGATTCCTTAACATCCTTTTATAACAATCTTATAAAGAACATAAAGAAAGCAAAAATGAATTAAAAAAACAGAATGAATTGCATAATAAAATACTTCAAAAGAAATTGTGCCTTAAAAATCTATTTACAATCATTACAAATATAATATTTATATGGCCTCTTTTTCTGAATCTGTGTCTCTTTTTGCCTCTCTGTCTTTTGCTTCCTCTCTATCCTTTCTCTGCTGTGTCCCCAAAGTATTTAAGATCCCTTATATGGAAATACATGAAATTCACCAAGAGCATTATCATGGTCTAACCAAGAACACAGAAACTGCTATATCCATGTTTTAAACAGTTAGTTTAATGACAGAAATTGTTTACACAGGGGATAAAATAGTGAGAGTCCAAATAGGGGACACCGAAGCAACAGAGAATTTATCAACAGGAAGTAGCTACCATCTTCAGTTGAAGAGACAGGGAAATAAAGCTGCATTAGGGATGTAAGGACTAGAGACTCCTCATAGGAACTAGACCCACTGCAGGTCTGTCTGACAGGAAGGAGCCAGGTCCATGCAGAGGAAGTGGTTACTGCCTGCAATCCTGCAGAGTAAGAGCTAAGAAGTACTGTGGCTTCTACCATCCTGTGGACTCCATCCTCTCTTCCGAAAGAACCTCCTATAGGCAGAAAATAGTAGGAAACCAGCTGAGGGAAGCTGGGAAGTGTTGGCTACAGCGGTCAGCCTCACTGTGAAGAACAGACTAGGGCAAGGTAATAATGAATACATGTGAAGTCCCCATAAGGGGTATATCCAGCTTCTAGCAGCTAGCTACTGGCTAGAGTTACTGCCTTTCTTTAAGAGAAACAGGGTGGAATCTACTGGGTGAGTTCATGGAAGGACTGTGGTTAAAACCAGGTCCAGAAGTTAAAGGTCACTCCACACTTCCTGTCTGTATCATACCATAGGCTCCACTGGGATTCCCTCTTTTCCCAGGTTGGGCTCCAGGAATTACTGGCTTTCCAAGGTCCTTCTGCAACAAGAGGGAAGAGGGCAAGACACCGTCTTTAAAAGAATGACATTGGATAGCTATTGGATATGACAAAAACTGGTTCAGTTCAGTTCAGTCGCTCAGTAGAGTCCGACTCTTTGTGACCCCATGAACTGCAGCACGCCAGACCATCCTGTCCATCACCAACTTCCGGAGTCTACCCAAACCCATGTCCATTGAGTCAGTGATGCCATCCAACCGTCTCATCCTCTGTTGTCCCCTTCTCCTCCTGCCCTCAATCTTTCCCAGCATCAGGGTCTTTTCAAATGAATCAGCTCTTCACATGAGGTGGCCAAAGTATTGGAGTTTCAGCTTCAACATCAATCCTCCCAATGAGCACCCAGGACTGATCTCCTTTAGAAAGGACTGGCTGGATCTCCTTGAAGTCCAAGGGACTCTCAAGAGTCTTCTCCAACACCACAGTTCAAAAGCATCAATTCTTCGGTGATCAGCTTTTTTTTAATTTATAGTTCAATACTCACATTCATACATGACTACTGGAAAAACCATGGCCTTGACTAGAAGGGCCTTTGTTGACAAAGTAATGTCTCTGCTTTTTAATGTGCTATCTAGGTTGGTCATAACTTGCCTTATAAGGAGTAAGCGTCTTTTAATTTCATGGCTGCAATCAGCATCTGCGTTGATTTTGGAGCCCAAAAACATAAAATCAGCCACTGTTTCCACTCTTTCCCCATCTATTTGCCATGAAGTGATGGGACCGGATGCCATGATCTTCGTTTTCTGAATGTTGAGCTTTAAGTCGTTTTCACTCTCCTCTTTCACTTTCATCAAGAGGTTCTTTAGTTCTTCTTCACTTTCTGCCATAAGGGTGGTGTCATCTGCATATCTGAGGTTATTGATATTTCTCCCAGCAATCTTGATTCCAGCTTGTGCTTCCTCTAGCCCAGCATTTCTCATGATGTACTCTGCATAGAAGTTAAATAAACAGGGTGACAATATGCAGCCTTGACGTACTGCTTTTCCTATTTGGAACCAGTCCTGTTGTTCCATGTCCAGTTCTAACTGTTGCTTCCTGACCTGCATACAGGTTTCTCAAGAGGCAGGTCAGGTGGTCTGGTATTCTCATCTCTTTCAGAATTTTCCACAGTTTATTGTGATCCACACAATAAGGCTTTGGCATAATCAATAAAGCAGAAATAAATGATTGTCTGGAACTTCTTTCTTTTTCAATGATCCAGCGGATATTGGAAATTTGATCTCTGGTTCTTCTGCCTTTTCTAAAACCAGCTTGAACATCTGGAGGTAAATTCATGGTTCACATGTTGCTGAAGCCTGACTTGGAGAATTTTGAGCATGACTTTACTAGCATGTGAGATGAGTGCAATTGTGAGGTAGTTTGAGCATTCTTTCGCTAGAACTAACTAGATCCAAGACAGCAGAAGATTTGACTTCCAACAGACTTTGAAATTTGTTGTATGCTCATTTTAATATGTCAGCATTCTAAATAACGTACCCACCTGAACTATGACAGTTCTGAGATAAAACCATAAAAAAAAAAAAAAAGTGAGGTGTACCCCATTTCCTGGAAATCCCCACCTCTTCCCAGATATCCCTGCCCCTCTCCAGAAACAGTTGCAATACTCCTCCCACTCATTAGCCTATGAAATTACTGAGCCTGTAAAAACGAAGCACCCAATATTTGGGGCCCTCTCATCTTCTGAGAAGCCCACATTCTGTGGTGTGTGTTTCTTCCAAGGCCATTCTTGCCATTTGATATGGGCCACATTCTGTCTATGGAATGTGTATCTCTCTAGATAAATCTTACCTATCACCGTGTCTCTCACTGAATTCTTTCTGTGATAAGACATAAAGAAACTGAGTTACATTAAGTCCTGAGACCAGGTATGCTATCTCAATTACGAGACACCATGGATTCAAGTCCCAATTTGGTTTAGACTGAGTTCACTTCCCAATCTGAGGTGCGCCGTTTCACCTCTGAACCTCCTCTTCTCTCCAGGCCCTACTCTCCAGCTGCTATTTCTGGCAGCTTTCTGCAAGGCCATAGCTTTCATCACAATTGGGGCTGGTGATTTCTATGAGTACCACTACTAAGACAGACAAGACATCTGTGATATCTCTTCCTGAAGGGGGCTAGCCTATTTGACCCGGGTTGGGGGGAACAGAAAGGAGTGTACTATAGAAATTTCAAAGGAAGAAATGATAGGAACATAACACTGAGCAAAGATGAGGTTAGTATAATTTACTGTGTGTGCTAAGTCGTTTCAGTTGTGTCCGACTCTGTGCACCCTATGGACTGCAGTCCTCCAGGCTCCTCTGTCCATGAGGATTCCCCAGGAAAGAATACTGGAATGGGTTCCTATTTTCTTCTCCAGGGCATCTTCCTAATCCAGGGATTGACCTGCACCTTTTATGTCCCCTGCATTGTCAGGAGGGTTCTTTCCCACTAGGGCCACCTGGGAAGCCCTAATTTAGTGTTAGTACCTGACAGTCAGCTTTTTGATCGTGATGTAAGTGACTGACATCAAGATTTTGATTGCTGAGACATCCATTTCAAAGACATTCGTCTCAAATAAACATATTGCCAGCTATACAACTAAAGAAAGATTCAGGCCACTCTACCCATAAAGTTACTTTTAGAACCTGAGTGACCTAGATTACTGACCTCTTGAGGGAGCACTCTTTTCTATTCCCATGCTCTCATTCCTACTCTTATGTTTTAAATTCACTGCTGCTGCTGCTGCTAAGTCACTTCAGTCGTGTCCGACTCTGTGTGACCCCATAGACGGCAGCCCACCAGGCTCCCCTATCCCTGGGATTCTCCAGGCAAGAACACTGCAGTGGGTTGCCATTTCCTTCTCCAATGTGTGAAAGTGAAAAGTGAAAGTGAAGTCGCTCAGTCACGTCTGACTCGTAGCGACCCCATGGACTGCAGCCCACCAGGCTCCTCTGTCCATGGGATTTTCTAGGCAAGAGTACTGGAGTGGCTTGCCATTGCCTTCTCTGTTAAATTCACTAGTAAAGAGTAAATCCACACAATCCTGGGGACCCCACCCATGACCCCAACAAAGGCAGAACCCCATGTTGTTGCTTTCTCTCTGTTTTTCTGTTTGACTTAGCTCTGTGGCCCTGGGCATATTGTGTACCCTCCATGACCTGTGAGTAATAAAACTTGTTTTTCAAAATTTCCTGATAGTTGTTGCTGAGGTGCATCCTGCAATCATAATAAGAATCAGAAGGGCTGGTCCAGCCACAACATTGGCTCCTTCTGGAGAAATGTTTATGGCAAATCACTGCAAGTAGTACAGTCCCATGTGGTGCCCCAGGCAATGCTAGCTGATGGCTGAAACCCAGCTGAAACATATACAGAAGGGCCATAAAATTTTAGTAAATTATAAATGGAGGCAACATTTTTAAAATCTTCCTTACCAACAAATCTAAGAGTAATGTACAGGTAGCCATATAGTTTACAGAGACAAAAATTACTCAGAAGAGGCAGATCTTTCTTGTTGCCAAAACAAGAAATGAGTTTAAGTGTTGTAACAAAAAGAGTTTAAAGTAATGAATACTGTCCTCAAAATCCTTGCAGTGATGAATTTCATTCTTCATGATTTTTAGAAATCTAAAAGAATACTACTGAACAAGAAACAGTAGGGGTTCAGAACAAGCTTTCACCCAAATGTATCATATTTGTAAGAGGATTATTTTGAGCTAAAGACAATCTAGATACAGGTTCAAGAGAAACTATTGCCTATCTCTTAACTACCTAGAAGAAATTAAATTGAGGATTTTTCCAAGAAAAATAATTATTACTAGAGATAAATTTTATCTAAGTAGTTCCATCTATATGGCAGGGCAAAGATCTAATTACCAAACATCTGCTCTTCTTATCATTCTGTGAGTGACCCTCTTGTCCTTGGAATCCCTGGGCTCCTATCCCATTCCTTAGACAAGAATGCCATGTATATATAAATAAATAAATATGTATATATATATAATTTCATCTTTCTGTCTTTGAACTTCTCATGTATGTCAGATTCCCATATGTACAAAACTAAGTTTAATTCTTTACTGTTAATTTGTCTCATATCAGTTTAATTCTTAGGCCAGCCAGAAGAACCTAGAAAGGTAGAGAAAAGTTTTCTTTTTCTCCTTCCTGACAGTTTTGGTACCTAACGTGGGCATTCACTGGCTGGAAAACTGCTTTCTTCCAAAAACTATGGCAGATGAATAGATTTTGGGACATCTGACAACAGCAGGCATAATAAGGTGACATTTCTTGCCATATCAGTTTCCCAGATTCCAGCCTACTGTATGGTACGTTAGAAGTGAAAATGGTAAGAATTGTCTTTTTTTCCCCGCCCCTCTCTCTCTTTTCTAAATTAAGATTAGCAAGTTTCCCTGGTGAATCAGTGGTAAAGAATCCACCTGTCAATGCAGGAGACACAGGTTTAATCCCTGGTCCAAGAAGATCCCCTATGCCTTGGAGCAACTAAGCCCATGTAACACAAATGTTGAGACTGTGCTCTATACCCTGGGAGTTGCAACTACTGAGCCCGTGCACCACTTGCTTCAACTAGAGAAAAGCCCATGCAAAAAAAAAAAAAAAAAACACAGCCAAAAATAGATAAATAAATTCAGATTAGCAAAAGAAAGTATACAGGCTAAAGGGACTCTAGAAAATACTTGGATGTTATATTCTGGTTTTCTGTTGATCTTGTTCCTGCCAGAGATGGTCACTGTTTTCTCTCTGATCGCTGCCAGTCAGAGGATACATATGCACCCAGTGGGCAGCTGAGTAGGCTGTGGATCCAAGATAAGGGAACTAAAGAAATGGATAACTTGTGGGTTGGTAAGTAACTCTGTTCTGTCCAATAGGGGGGAAAACAAGTGATTATCTGCTGCTTAAAAACAGCCCCTCATCGTTACTGCCTTTACTTTCTTAGGTTTAACTCTTAGAGTGAACTTTCTGGATTTTGTGAGGGCTGCAATATTTCCACTCTTTTATAGTATAGCACTTACCTACATGGTTTAGCCACAAAAAAAGCTTATTGGACCGAGCTGCTGTTAAGATTAACAGATACTACTCATCATAATGGCCACATAATGGATTATTTGAATTTATTAAATTAAAAACAAATATTGATAGCTCTAATATTGGTATAAAGGCTAAGTGTTCAGTTCAGTTCAGTCGCTCAGTCGTGTCCAACTCTCTGCGAACCCATGAATCACAGCACGCCAGGCCTCCCTGTCCATCACCAACTCCCGGAGTTCACTCAAACTCATGTCCATTGAGTCGATGATACCATCCAGCCATCTCTTTCTCTGTCGTCCCCTTCTCCTCCCGCCCCCAACCTTTCCCAGCATCAGAGTCTTTTCCAGGGAGTCAACTCATCGCATGAGGTGGCCAAAGCATTGGAGTTTCAGCTTTAGCATCAGTCCTTCCAATGAACACCCAGGATTGATCTCCTTTAGAATGGACTGGTTGGATCTCCTTGCAGTCCAAGGGACTCTCAAGAGTCTTCTCCAACACCACAGTTCAAAAGCATCAATTCTTCGGCAATCAGCTTTCTTCACAGTCCAACTCTCACATCCATACATGACCACGGGAAAAACCATAGCCTTGACTAGACGGACCTTGGTTGGAAAGGTAATGTCTCTGCTTTTGAATGTACTATCAAGGTTGGCCATAACTTTCCTTCCAAGGAGTAAGCGTCTTTTAATTTCATGGCTGCAATCAGCATCCGCAGTGATTTTGGAGCCCCCCAAAATGAAGTCTGACACTGTTTCCACTGTTTCCCCATCTATTTCCCATGAAGTGATGGGACCAGATGCCATGATCTTTGTTTTCTGAAAGTTGAGCTTCAAGGCAACCTTTTCACTCTCCTCTTTCACTTTCATATGTGTGTGTGTGTATATATATATGTATACATATATGTATATATATATACACACACACACATATGGGCTTTTCTTGTGGCTCAACTCAACTGGTAAAGAATCCACCTGTAGTGTGGGAGACCGAGGTTTGTTCCCTGGGTTGGAAAGATCCCCTGGAGAATGGAAAGGCCACCCTGTCCAGTATTCTGGCCTGGAGAATTCCATGGACTGTATAGTCCATGGGGTCACAAAGAGTAAGACACAACTGAGTGACTATCATATATATATATACTCTCAAAATATAATAAAAATAAACTCAAATGTTTTTCAGGTTAGTGTGTTTTAGGATTCAGTTCAGTTCAGTTAAGTCGCTCAGTCGTGTCCGACTCTCCGCGACCCCATGAATCACAGCACGTCAGGCCTCCCTGTCCATCACCAACTCCCGGAGTTCACTCAAACTCATGTCCACAGAGTTGGTGATGCCATCCAGCCATCTCATTCTCGGTCGTCCCCTTCTCCTCCCGCCCCCAATCCTTCCCAGCATGAGTCTTTTCCAGTGAGTCAACTTGTCGCGTGAGGTGGCCAAAGTATTGGAGTTTCAGCTTTAGCATCAGTCCTTCCAATGAACACCCAGGATTGATCTCCTTTAGAATGGACTGGTTGGATCTCCTTGCACCTTCAGTAAATAAAAGGCAATTTATGTTTGTTTGTTTATGTAAAACAAATATGTCATTAGACTTGTCACCATTAAGTATAAAACTTTTATTTTACCTGGTTCACTTAAAGTCAAATAGGCTCTGGAACAAAAATTTTCAGCCAGAAAAATAATTTAGGATGATGACTGATGATGCCTAAAGCCTAATAAAGATTTTTTTTGTGGTGCATCCATGAAATTAAAAGACACTTACTCCTTGGAAGGAAAGTTATGACCAACCTTGATAGTATATTCAAAAGCAGCGACATTACTTTGCCAACCAAGGTCCGTCTAGTCAAGGCTATGATTTTTCCCGTGGTCATGTATGGATGTGAGAGTTGGACTGTGAAGAAAGCTGATCGCCAAAGAATTGATGCTTTTGAACTGTGGTGTTGGAGAAGACTCTTGAGAGTCCCTTGGACTGCAAGGAGATCCAACCAGTCCATTCTAAAGGAGATCAATCCTGGGTGTTCATTGGAAGGACTGATGCTACAGCTGAAACTGCAATACTTTGGCCACCTCATGCGACGAGTTGACTCACTGGTAAACACTCTGATGCTGGGAAAGGTTGGGGGCGGGAGGAGAAGGGGATGACAGAGGATGAGATGGTTGGATGGCATCACCGACTCAATGGACATGAGTCTGGGTAAACTCCGGGAGTTGGTGATGGACAGGGAGGCCTGGCGTGCTGCTGTTCATGGGGTCGCAAAGAGTCAGAAACGACTGAGCGACTGAGCTAACCTGAACTGATTACAGTTTTTAGGTGAACTTTTTAGAATAATTGTTTTATGTTGTCTAGTCTCTAAGTCATGTCCTTCTCTTTTGTGACTCCATGGACTGTAACCCCCAGACTCCTCTGTCCATGGGATTTACTAGGCAAGAATACTGGTGTGGTTTGCTATTTCCTTCTTCAGCGAAGTTTCATGATTCCAGTATTCTTGCCTGAAAAATTCCATGGTCAGAAGGGCCTGATGGGCTACAGTTCATGGGGTCGAAAAAGTTGGATACGACTTAACTGCTAAACCACCCAGGGATTGAACCCATGTCTGCTGCTCTGCAGGCAGATTATTTACTGCTGAGTCACCAAGGAAGCCTAATTGTTTTATGAGCTATTTACTTAAAAGAGTTTCCCAAATCTCTGGTAATTTTTACCATTAGAGTTTTGCTAAATTAAATTAATGATTAATTAAATGAAATTCATTGAATATTTAGATCATTCCCAAATGAGATACTGAAACATTAATTACTGAATATAGGCTTCTTTTTTACAGAGATATTAAAGATATTCAGAACTATTAGTAAATATGTTTGGTGCCACACTGAGAAGCTTTCTATGAGCAAGCATGTGTTTTCAGAAATTAGAAAAATTATTTTTTGCCAATCTAGAGAATGCTATAATGTAAAATGCAATTCATAATTGCTTAGTTCTTGATTTTCACTAGAAACAATAACTTTCTAAGGGTAAAAAAGGAGCAGGGCACCTCTGTATGCAAGAAAGTAAGATGGGTGTTTCGGTAAAACAAAATTTATGAAAAAGGAGTCTTTGAAAATAAATTTTGTGTGTTGTAAGGACTGGATAATACTGGAATGAATTTAACCAAACAAATTAGTTTTAATATCAAGAGTAAACTGGCACAAAATTGGAATTTGGTTTTCTCTCTGTTAGAAAACAAAGTTGCTTTATTTTTACCTACTGGTCTGCTCTTGATAATAGAAGATTATGAAGGTTTTTCTTTAGTATTAAGTAATCCAACTAGAAAAAAAAATATCTTTTGTCTTCTGAAAACAAACACTTATGTTCTGTGTTGTCTTTGAATACTTAACTAAATCTACTCTGCTCTATATTAAAAGAGCTAAGTGATGCTCAGAACTATATAAACTTCTATATTTGCCTATATTTACCTTTAACTGTCAATTTGGTTAAATGGATAACTAAGTGAACTCAGGAGTTGGTGATGGACAGGGAGGCCTGGCGTGCTATGATTCATGGGGTCACAAAGAGTCGGACACGACTGAGCGACTGAACTGAACTGAACTGAAGCACTGTTTCACAGTGACCTATGATCCTATCTGACAAAATGTTTTAAAACATTTTGGATATTTTTTGACAAACTTCCCAAAATCAAATTGTAATTGAAGTCTTTTTGATTTAGAACTAACTTTGATATATGTGATACTTCAGAAAGTCTCTGACATATCTTAAAAATCTGCTATCTTTCCTTATAAAAAGTCGGTATTATATTAATTAGATATTAGATATGTTTAGTTAACGGAGAAGGCAATGGCAAGCCACTCCAGTACTATTGCCTAGAAAATCCCATGGATGGAGGAGCCTGGTAGGCTGCAGTCCGTGGGGTCGCTAAGGGTCGGACACGACTGAGCGACTTCACTTTCACTTTTCACTTTCACACATTGGAGAAGGAAATGGCAACCCACTCCAGTGTTCTTGCCTGGAGAATCCCAGGGATGGGGGAGCCGTCTATGGGGTCACACAGAGTCGGACACGACTGAAGTGACTTAGCAGCAGCAGCAGCAGCATGTTTAGTTAAATGGGAAATATTTTCAGATAAGAAATAATGTTATGCAGCAAGATGGATGAACCTGCTGCTGCTGCTAAGTCGCTTCAGTCATGTCCGACTCTCTACAACCCCATAGACGGCAGCCCACCAGGCTCTGCCCTCCGTGGGATTCTACAGGCAAGAACGCTGGAGTGGCTTGCCATTTCCTTGTCCAATGCATGAAAGTAAAAAGTGAAAGTGAAGTCGTTCAGGCGTGCCTGACTCGTAGCGACCCCATGGACTGTAGCCCATCAGGCTCCTCCATCCATGGGATAGTCCAGGCAAGAGTATTGGAGTGGGGTGCCATTGCCTTCTCCCATGGATGAAACTAGAGATTCTTATATTGAGAGAAGTAAATCAGAAAAAGACAAATAACATATGATATCATGTGTAGCTTTGAAAAAGGCTACAAATGAACTTATCTACAAAATAGAAAGAGTTACAGATATAAAAAAACAAACTTATGGCTACCAGGGCTAAGAGAGGGAAGGACAAATTGGAAGAATGGGATTGACACATACACACTACTATATACAAAATAGATAACTAAGGACCTACTCTATAGCACAGGGAACTCAATACTCTGTAATGACATATATGGGATAAGAAGCTTAAGAAGAGAGGATATATATACAGATTGCTATACACTTGAAATTAACACAACATTGTAAATTATACCCCAGTCAAATTTTAAAAAATTAATGTTACAGCTTCTTAATTGTGTCTGTATATGTATATGTTATCAAATGTTTCAGAAATTGTGTGAAATTCTTGGAAGTTTGATGTGTCCTGACATAAAATGTTCAGTTCAGTTCAGTCCGTCAGTCGTGTCCAACTCTTTGCGACCCCATGAATCACAGCACGCTAGGCCTCCCTGTCTATCACCAACTCCCAGAGTTTACTCAAACTCACCTCCATCGAGTCAGTGATGCCATCCAGCCATCTCATTTTCTGCCATCCCCTTCTCCTCCTGACCCCAATCCCTCTCAGCATCAGAGTTTTTTCCAGTGAGTCAACTCTTCGCATGAGGTGGCCCAAGTATTGGGGTTTCAGCTTTAGCATCAGTCCTTCCAATGAACACCCAGGACCAATCTCCTTTAGAATGGACTGGTTGGATCTCCTTGCAGTCCAAGGGACTCTCAAGAGTCTTCTCCAACACCACAGTTCAAAAGCATCAATTCTTAGGCACTCAGATTTCTTCACAGTCCAATTCTCACATCCATACATGACCACGGGAAAAACCATAGCCTTGACTAAACGGACCTTGGTTGACAAAGTAATGTCTCTGCTTTTTAATATGCTATCTAGGTTGGTCATAACTTTCCTTCCAAGGAGTAAGCGTCTTTTAATTTCATGGCTGCAATCAGCATCCGCAGTGATTTTGGAGCCCCCCAAAATGAAGTCTGACACTGTTTCCACTGTTTCCCCATCTATTTCCCATGAAGTGATGGGACCAGATGCCATGATCCAATGTTATCTATCCTCAACATTGGGTCAAACCCTAAAAAGCATTGAATCTGTATCTCAGTAAAATGCACTAGATGACTTGCATATAAAGGCAGTAGCAGCAGAATCTGTAAAGATCGTGTCACACGTGAATGAAGTCCATTCCACTTCTGCAAAAAAACAAATTGACCCCTCATTGTCAGACTTTGGTCAACCTGATGTTCTGTAACAGGGCATCAGACTGCTCCTGAATCAGAGAAATTTCTGAGAGTCAATTCCTAGAGAGGTTGAGAGGCAGTCCTGGGTTCCTGAGGAGGAGAAAGGGGTCTGGGGCTCTCAAAGAGAAAAGGACAAACGTTCTTTTCTACATGGCTTTGTCTTAGTCAATATAACAATGTATGTTGTTCGAGGACATGTTTCTCCTTAACAAAAACCTTCTGACTAATCCTGTCATTTTAAAATGCATATTATGGGATTGGGTCTGGTGAGATCTTTCTATTGTTCATTCTAAGCTTGTTAATTTAAGATGTTTATTGTGGGAGTGGGTCTGAATAAAAGTATATAAGGCCTTGATAAGACTAGCTAGGGGGCACAATCCATCCCCTTTCTGATGTCTCTGTCAGAAGCTTTCTCTGTCCCTTTTCTTACTTTAATAAAACTCTGCTACACAAAGGCTTTCGAGTGATCAAGCCTGGTCCCTGGCCCCGAAGCTAAATCTTCTTCAGAGATCACGAATCTGACATCGTTCACCATAAGCTGTCATTATCATGGGTAAATAATAGCTATAAATTAAACAGTCAGTATTATAGGCATTCCTAGAAGGCCACTGATCCTTCTTAGCTTCCCTGGTGAACCCCATTTTTTTTTGCATTCCTTCATCGACGATAGTGTATGTGTATGCATGTGTTCAGTTGCTCAGTCGTTTTCATCTCTTTGCGACTCCATGGACTGTAGCCTGCCAGGCTCCTCTGTCCACGGGATTGTCCAGGCAAGAATACTGGAGTGGGTTGCCATTTCTTCCTTCAGATGATCCTTCCCACACAGGTATCAAATCCATGACTCTTTGTATCTCCTGCATCTCAGGTGGATTCTTTACCACTGAGCCACTATGGAAGCATTTAAGATGACTCAAACTGTAAATGTGTGCACACCAAGTTGTTTTAGTCATGTCCGACTCTTTGCAACCCCATGGCCTGTAGCACACCAAACTCATCTCTCCATGGGATTCTCCAGGCAAGAATATTGGAGTGGGTTGCCGTGCTCTTCTCCAGGGGATCTTCCCAACCCAGGGATTGAACCCTGGTCTCTTGCATTTCCTGCATTGGCAGATGGGTTTTTTACCACTAATGCCATGAACCCAAACTGTAAGTAGACATTGCCAGAAAGATTTCTATAAAATTATGAAAACTGTCTACCAGCAATCTCTGACCTATCAAGGCCATAACCCTGGAAATATATTTATGTCATCAAAGGCCTCAGACCTCCTCTCTCCAGGTTCTTTGAACACCTGCAGCTGAACCTCATTCAACTGTCACTTAGTATAGGTTATTAAAATCTTCTTGTTAATTGTATGCATGTTTTCCTGATGGGTTGAAGCATTGCTCTGCTGCCTTGTAAACTTCTTGGAATTATCACTGTCCTTATCATTTTCAATCATCAGACAAGGTCAACAGAATTAACGGAAGAACTGGACTCAAGCAAACAAGAATTAATTATATGGAACTGAATGAACAAATGAATATGATTATACTTTTGTGACTTTATCTAAAATACTGGATTAGACAAAAAGTTCATTTGGGTTTTTCCCTGACACCATACAATCCAATATTAACATTTTTTAAATCTTTTGTTTTCCAGATATGAGGATTTTTGCCTAAGCTACACACTTTGCCAACAAAGGTCCGTCTAGTCAGCTATGGTTTTTCCTGTGGTCATGTATGGATGTGAGAGTTGGACTGTGAAGAAAGCTGATCGCCGAAGAATTGATGCTTTTGAACTGTGGTGCTGGAGAAGACTCTTGAGAGTCCCTTGTACCTCAAGGAGATCCAACCAGTCCATTCTAAGGGAGATTGATCCTGGGTGTTCATTGGAAGAACTGATGCTAAAGCTGAAACTCCAATACTTTGGCTACCTCATGCGATGAGTTGACTCACTGGAAAAGACTCTGATGCTGGGAAAGGTTGGGGGCAGGAGGAGAAGGGGACGACCAAGAAAGAGATGGCTGGATGGCATCACCGACTCTGTGGACATGAGTTTGAGTGAACTCCGGGAGTTGGTGATGGACAGGGAGGCCTGGCGTGCTGTGATTCATGGGGTCGCAGAGAGTCGGACACGACTGAGCGAATGAACTGAACTGAACTGAACTGAACACACAACTTACAGTAATTTGGTAAATTATACCGTTATGTGCATATGTTCTAAATCACTTCAGTTCAATTCAGTTCAGTCGCTCAGTCATGTCACTTCAGTGGTGTCCAACTCTTTTTGACTCCATGGACTGTAGCCTGCCAGGATCTTCTGTCCATGGGATTTTCCAGGCAAGAATACTGCAGTGGGTTGCCATGCCCTTCTCTAGGAGATCTTCCCAAACCCAGGGATTGAACCCAGGTCTCTTACATCTCCTGCATTGGCAGGTGCGTTCTTTACCACTAGCACCACCTGGGAAGTCCTTATACCTTTATAAGCAGTGTTGAAATACTTATCTTTTTCTCTTTACCTGATCCGTTTAGAATTTGGAAACTCTTAGTATTGTTATTATGATGGCTATATAGTTGTCTGCTTAAGCTCAATAAGAATCTGTTCTCTTTATAATAGGACACAATTAGAAACACTGGTTTAATACCAAGGTTTTAGCTGGAATGTCATAAGAACATGCATAAAATCTGATATGACCAGTCAGCTTTAAGAAATTAAGACTGACTTTATGGAGCCAATAAAACCCCTCAGGGAAAGAGCCTGGTACTTTGCTTATAGGGTTCCCAGCAGCCTTACCATGTGGTGACAAAGGTCATTTCCTGGCAGGTGCTGGAACTTCAAGATATTTTGATGATCTCAAAAAGAAAGGAATTCACCCAAATGTTTTTTTAAGATATTACAGAAAAACCTGAAAAAACTTTCTGGTCAAACCAATGTATAGGTGTTACAGGTGAAGTTTGATAGCAAGTTTTTGGCTTAGCTTTCCTGGCCCTGAGAAGCTTTTAAATATTTAATGAGAGATTCCTTAGGAAAAGTTCCAACAGAGCAAATTCTTAAAAGCTTATATAATCAGTTCTTATTGTTACATCTTTGTAAATAATCAGGCCAAGTTTATTAAAACCAGACTTATTTAGCTAAATAGTCTCAATTTGGCTATCTTTGATAGGAAAAAAGTGTTATTTTATAGAGAAAAATTAACTTCAATAATACACCTCTGTGAATATTAGGTAAATTAACTTCAGTAATTCAGATTTGTGAATATTAGATTCTAGAGCTGTCCATTATCTTTTAAACTTTCTACTTGTAAACTGGATAAGACCTTGAATTCTAGTTTCCTTCAATATCTGGCTATGACTCTCCAGACTAATGTTCCCAGTTTTTCTCCTATCCTTCTATTCAGAATCACTGATGGATAACTAAAGCTGTCCCTTTTCTGAAGCTATGAAAACTGAAGTTGGATAACTTGATATAAATTTCAGAGAAATAATCTTATGTATGGACAATCTTCATACCTGTTTATATGGGCTGATCAGAAAGATCACTGAAGACATTCAAACCACAACCTAGGAAAACCTGTAAATTGTCACTGCCTGCTTTTGCTGAGCCTGAAAATGCTTAGAGACTGTCATCTACAAT
Source organism: Moschus berezovskii (assembly GCF_049115385.1). Classification (NCBI taxonomy): domain Eukaryota; kingdom Metazoa; phylum Chordata; class Mammalia; order Artiodactyla; family Moschidae; genus Moschus; species Moschus berezovskii. Next base: position 46,565,728 of record NC_142462.1, read on the forward strand.
TCTTATTGACTGGGTATCTTCAGAACTCAAAAACTGGGATTATAGTTCATTCTATTACTAACTATTGCTTTCTTTTGTTTCCATAGAAATACTTTTTTATTAAATACCTGCTTACCTGCACTAGAGGCCTAGCTTTGTAAATGCACCTGCATCACTACTTACTGAAATGAGATACAACTATTTAACTAAACTGACTTGCTTTCAGAATTAAGAGACTATTTTAATGAAAAAGAGGACTCTATGTATCCATTCTCCTCCTCACGGTCACCAGGAATCGCCAGGACGAAAGAGTGGAGTGGTAGCCATTCCGTTCTCCAGGGGAGTTTCCAAACCCAGGACTCAAACCCAGGTATCCCACACTTCAGGTGGATTCTTTACTGTCTGAGCCCCCAGGGAAGACCTCATAGTCACCATTCAGCTTTTTATATGTGAAAATTCCAGAGAAGTTTCAGAGGAGGGAACTGTAGGGGTTCAGAAAGAGCTTCCTTAAAGTGATCCACTTTTGCATGAGGATTATTTTGAGCCAAAGACAATCTAGAGGTTCAAGAGAAATTACTGCCCCTTCCTTAACTACCTAGGTGACTGTAAATTATGGATTTTTTTTTTTTTACATGCAAAGAGTTATTCCTGGACCTGGAGATAAATTAATGGTCATATCTATATTGCAGGGTAAATATTACCAATCACCTGTCCTTCTTAAATTCCTGTGATTGACCCTCCTATCTTTGGAAGACCCATACCCTTTTCCCATTCCTTAGCTCTGGATGACATGTAAACTTCATTTACCTTTCTATCCCTGAATCTCTCATGTATGTGGAATTCTCTTACATATCAAGTTAAATGTGATTTTCTCTTGTTAACCTGTCTCATGTCAATTTGGCTCTTAGACCAGCCAGAAAAACTGAAAAGGGTAAAGGAAAGTTCTAAAAAATCATTTCAGAGGAATCTTTTCTGAGAGGAAAATGCACCCAATATAATCCAGATAGATTATTCTCTGGACTTCCTTGGTTGGTGCTCAGTAGTAAAGAATTCACCTGCAATGCAGAAGCTGCAGGAGACACAGGTTAGAGCACTATGTCAAAGATCCCCTGCAGGAGGGCATGGTGACCCTCTCCAATATTCTTTCCTGGAGAACCCCATGGACAGAGGAGCCTGGTGGGCTATAGTTCATAGGATTGCAAAGAATTGTACACAACTGAAGTGACTGAAGAATTGATGCTTTTGAACTGTGGTGTTGGAGAAGACTCTTGAGAGTCCCTTGGACTGCAAGGAGATCCAACCAGTCCATCCTAAAAGAAATCAGTTCGGAATATTCATTGGAACGACTGGTGCTGAAGCTGAAGCTCCAATACTTTGGCCACCTGATGTAAAGAACAGACTCATTGGAAAAGACCATGATGCTGGGAAAGATTGAATGCAGGAGGAGAAGGGGATGACAGAGGATGAGATGGTTGAATGGCATCACCAACTCGATGGACATGAGTTTGAGCAAGCTCCAGAAATTGGTGATGGACAGGGAAGCCTGGTGTGCTGTAGTCCAGGGGGTCACAAACAGTCGGATCGACTGAGTGACTGAACTGAGAAAGGTATAAACTCAGTATAAGTTTAATTAATTAAATTTAACTATTAATTAAATATTAAGTGACTGAACATACAGCCTATGTCAGATCTAGACATCTGGTCATCCAGATTCTAGATTAGTCCAGTGACTGACTTAGAAAAGGGATTGTGATGCAAATTCATCAGCCACTGTTCAATAATGAACTTTTGATAAACATTAAGTGAAAGATATTTAAGATTAAACTTCAGACAGTGGCTGCGCCTTGCTGGAGCAGCTGGGAAGAGATATTCCACGATCAAGTGGAATATAAGAATCCAGTGTTCTGGGGAGGAAGGAACAAGATGGCGGAGGGATAAGATGGCAAGACCACTTTCTCCCCCACAAATTCATCAAAAGAACATTTGAACGCGGAGTAAAGTCCACAAAACAACTTCTGAATACTGGCAGAGAACATCAGGCTCCCAGAAAAGCAGCCCATTGTCTTCTAAAGGAGAGAGAAGAAATCCAGCTCCACCCACCAGAACACCGACACATGCTTCCCTAACCAGGGAACCCGGACAAGTCACCCGTCCAACCCCACACACAGCGAAGAAACTACGTAATAAAGAGAACTCCACAAACTGCAAGAAGAGGGAAAGGCCACCCCAAGCAAAGCAATATAAGCAAGATGAAGAGGCAGAGAAATACCCAGCAAGTAAAGGAACAAGATAATTGCCCACCAACACAAACAAAAGAAGAAGATATAGGGAATTTACCTGATAAAGAATTTCAAATTTTGATGGTGAAAATGATTCAAAATCTTGAAAGCAAAATGGAGTTACAGATAAATAACCTGGAGAAAAGGATTGAGAAGATGGAAGAAAGATTTAATAAGGACTTAGAAGAAATAAAAAAGAGTCAATATACAATGAATAATGCAATAGATGAGATCAGAAACACTCTGGAGGGAACAAACAGTAGAATAACAGAGGCAGAAGACAGGATAAGCAAACTAGAAGATAGAATTGTAGAAATAAATGAAACAGAGAGGAAAAAAGAAAAACGAATTAAAAGAAATGAGGACAATATTAGAGACCTCTGGGACAATGTTAAACTCTCCAACATTCGAATCATAGGAGTCCCAGAAGAAGACAAAAAGAAAGACCATGAGAGAATACTTGAGGAGATAATAGTTGAAAACTTCCCTAAAATGGGGAAAGAAATAATCACCCAAGTCCAAGAAACCCAGAGTCCCCAACAGGATAAACCCAAGGCGAAATACTCCAGGACACATATTAATCAAATTAACAAAGATCAAACACAAAGAACAAATATTAAAAGCAGCAAGGGAAAAGCAGCAGATAACACATAAGGGGATTTCCATAAGGATAACAGCTGATCTTTCAACAGAAACTCTTCAGGCCAGAAGGGAGTGGCAAGACATACTTAAAGTGATGAAAGAAAATACCCTACAGCCCAGATTACTATACCCAGCAAGGATCTCATTCAAATATGAAGGAGAAATCAAAAGCTTTACAGACAAGCAAAAGCTGAGGGAATTCAGCATCACCAAACCAGCTCTCCAACAAATGCTAAAGGATCTTCTATAGACAGGAAACACAGAAAGAGTGTATAAACTTGAACCCAAAGCAATAAAGAAAATGGCTACGGGATCGTACTTATCAATAATTACCTTAAACGTAAATGGGTTGAAATTTTCAAAAAGGCTAGGAAACAATTCTCATAGCTATCAATAGTTCAGTGTTGAGTTCATGAATAGTTTTTAAAGTTTGGGACAAACTGTAGTATTTGCTATTTGAAGTACTATTTGTAATTGGCATATTACGATGTAACATTGGTCTTCATTTCCAACTTAAAACGCCTAAAAATGCCTAACAGGTTTTTAGATTTGTGAATTTTAGTTGAAATGTATTTTATGATGTTACTAAACCTGCAGAAATATTGAAATATTTCAGAGAACTTATTCACTGTACATTTAATTTATTTTATTTATAAAAGTTATGAACTGTAGAAAGTTTTACTTGTTGGGTCAAATGCTTGTTGCTTCAAATGCTTGTTGCATTTGAAGTGCTAGTTACAAGAAAATCAAATACCTTCAATGTATAAATGCTATTAAGTTTTTAAAGGACTCTGGAGTATAAGTAAGTTTGTTTAAAGAAATTTAGTCTGTTCAACTTGAAAAAAAAATAAATAAAATTGAAAAAAAAAAAGATTAAACTTCAGAGTATTTTTGTAGAGGTATTTAATTTTGTCAGTTTACTCTGAAGATTTTGTGCTTTAGTGAGCAGTTGCCCTGGATTAAGAGCCAAGCATGCGCATGTGTGCTAAATCTCTTCAGTTCAGTTCAATTCAGTTCAGTTCAGTCGCTCAGTCGTGTCCGACTCTCCGTGACCCCATGAATCACAGCACGCCAGACCTCCCTGTCCATCACTAACTCCCGGAGTTCACTCAGACTCACGTCCACAGAGTCGGTGATGCCATCCAGCCATCTTTCTCTGTCGTCCCCTTCTCCTCCTGCCCCCACCTTTCCCAGCATCAGAGTCTTTTCCAGTGAGTCAACTCATCGCATGAGGTGGCCAAAGTATTGGAGTTTCAGCTTTAGCATCAGTACTTCCAATGAACACCCAGGATTGATCTCCTTTACAATGGACTGGCTGTAGTGTCCCATTCTTTGTGACCCTATGGGCTGTAGCCTGCCAGGCTCCTAGGTGCTTTGGATTTTCCAGGCAAGAATACTGGAGTGGGTTGCCATGTCCTCCTCCAGGGGATCTTCCCAACCCAGGAATAGAACCTAAGTCTCTTATACCTCCTGCATTGGCAGATGTGTTCTTTATCACTAGTGCCATCTGGGAAGAACCATTCACATATTATGGAATTACAATACAGCAGAATATGATAGCTCAAAGCGGGAAAATGTTACATATGATTAATGGTTTACCTACATTGCTATGCTAAAAAATTCAAGGTATTAGTAGCTAATACCAATTTCATTCCGATTTAGAATATTATTTAATATATTTAGAATATTATTTAGAATAATAAAAATTATCCAAATTTAGTGTGAGATGTCATTAACTCAGTAATCCTTCATTTTTCCTCTCTTTATTAATTAGCCTAAATGTTCCCTTTTTCTCTATTACTTTTTTTTTTTCTTTTTTCCAGAGTTTTCAAGTAATTAGTGGGTGGACCAGAGCTACAAAACCCTTTAGTGTCTAATACTATAAACATTTGGCTTCATTATATTATTGCTGATAGTCACATATCATCACTAAAGTCTGCTAGGACACAAGATAAGTCACAAATTAATAAAAAAGAATTTGAAAGTTCAATCCAAGTATATACAGTCTTCTTTTGGTTATAGTATTAGTGAAATAAACTCACTTATAATTACTGTTCTCAACACACTATATGACTCTTTTAGACAATATTATTTGTCAACCCTCACAAAATCCATTATGTATTTGGCGTTATATATATAAAAACTCTTTCATCCTACTTTTTACCAAGAATGTAAAAAAGTCTGATAAAATATATCTGAACATTCTATTACTGTGGGAATATCTTTTGTTCCCTAGAAAATAACAATCCATTCCTCTTTGCAGAATCATGCCAAATTCAATAACTATGTAGATCAAGTAACTATTGAGAAATACAAGAATTATCTTAGAATACTATTACTTAATATTAGAAAAAATAATATTTTTAAAAAGAGATAGCAGAAGTTCAGGGATTTATAATATTAAACAAAACCAGCTTTGACTTTTCTTTCACGACCCGTAAGTGACCTTGTCTACATGCCTTTCAAGCAAGAGGCAGCAGAGGCCTAAGGTTCAGAACCCTGACTCAGACGCCCATCTGCTGGTGCTGAATCTGGCTTGGTTACTTACTAGCTGTGTAACTTGGGAAGTTTACTTTATTTCTATTGCCCCAGTTTTTTAAACTGCAAAACAGAGGCTGTATTAGAGGCTTATTCATTAGTTCTTACTAGGTATTACAAATAGTTAATATTTGTAAATTGCTTTAATCATTGCCCAGCACACAGTAAATGCCACTAAATGGCTGTTAAATTAAAGCCTTCAGCATATTTATTTTTAAAAATGAACAGTAAAACTATCTGCTTGTTTATAGTGCACAAATTTAGAATGTTTTGTATGTAAGGTTGAGTGCTCTAGGACTATTTTCCAATGTTTTCATACTCATATTAATCAACCACTGACCTATAGGTGCTTCCCTGTGAGCAACACAACTTATCCAATGAAAGCAAAATTGTATTCTTTACCCCATTTAATTATTCTCACTACCGAATTCTGCTAGAGCAAAAAAAAAAAAAGAATCAAAATAGACAGTAGATGTTTGAAGCTCTTTGTATGCATACAATTAGGAAACAAAAATATGTGCCTCAAGACAAAAACACAGCTGAAGCTAGGTTACGGTTAAATGCCTGAAATATAAACATTTTTGAAGTACTTAAATAAGTTCTACATCTGTCTGGCCATTTATTATTCATCCTACTTCCTAGGGGGAATACTGCAAATAACAAAGCATATGTTGATTTGGTATCATTTCAACAAATACTCTTTCGTATGCAAATATTTATCTTAAATTCCTTAAAGCTACTAATGAAGGCAAAGACTTTAAACAGACAATAGAATATTGCAAACCCTGGGATACTGAGAGCCTAGATTCTCAAAGTTAAACTGAAATTCTCACTGTGTTATAGTCAAGAAATTATTATGATGTTTAAATCTTATTAAAGTATGCATGTGCTACTTTATAAGCAAGAAAAAAAAAAACTCTACAGAGAGAGTGAAACAGAAGTTAAACATGCACTCCTATTGAAACAGTTGTAGTAGAGCTGTAATTTTTACTGCAGTAAATGCTTTCCACATAGTATCTTATTTAATCTCAGTTCAGTTCAGTTCAGTCCCTCAGTCATGTCCGACTCTTTGTGACCCCATGAATCACAGCACGCCAGCCCTCCCTGTCCATCACCAACTCCCGGAGTCCACCCAAACCCATGTCCATCGAGTCAGTGATGCCATCCAGCCATCTCATCCTCTGTTGTCCCCTTCTCCTGCCTTCAAACTTTTCCAGCATCAGGGTCTTTTCTAATGAGTCAGCTCTTCGCATCAGGTGGCCAAAGGATTGGAGTTTCAGCTTCAACATCAGTCCTTCCAATGAATATTCACGATTGATTTCCTTTAGGGTGGACTGGTTGGATCTCCTTGCAGTCCAAGGGACTCTCAAGAGTCTTCTCCAACACCACATTTCAAATGCATCAATTCTTCGGCACTCAGCTTTCTTTACAGTCTAACTCTCACATCCATACATGACTACTGGTAAAACCATAACCATTTTGAATTCATAACAAAGAAAATTGATGTTAAAAAGTATTTATTAACACAAATTATCTTACTTATTATTATGTTTGCCTGATTACTATACATTTTTCTCTCTAAAATATAGTCCTTAGGGGAGCAGAGACCTTGTTATTTCTTTTCCTGACCATATCCTCAGCATCTCAAATAATTTCTTACACTTAATTATTGCATCAGCAGAATTATTAAGATAATCATACACTGGCCCCTCACCCCTATATTAAAAACAACAACAACAATAAAAATGTCAAGCCCTAGCCAGTAAAACAATTATTTCAGGTAAACACAGGACTCAAGAATGACTCTAATATATAAAATGGAGATGAAGAGGTGTTTCACATAAGGAGAGTATATGGAGAAAATTTGTCTTTGCCTCAATGGATGCTAGTTTTTCTGTGCTAGTTTTCCAAAGGGTACAATTTGAGGTGTTAGACTTAATTGGGAGACTCCTTTCAAGTGGTCAGTTTGGCACTGTGCATGTTCTTGTTGGGGGCTTCCCAGATGGCTCAGTGATAAAGAATCTGCCTGCTGATGCAAGAGACACAGGAGACATGGGTTCGATCCCTGGGTTGGGAAGATCCGCTTGAGTAGGAAATGGCAACCCACTGCAGTATTCTTATCTGGGAAATCCCATAGACAGAGGAGCCTGGGTGGGCCACACTCCACAGGGTTGCAAAGAGTTGCTTATGACTGAGTGACCGAGCGTGTGTACACACACACATGTTCCTGTTGAGGGAGAAGTCATTGATACATATTCTCTCTCCTCTCAGAAAAATAACATTTTGGCCAGCCCAGAGTTAATGTGCACATCCAACATGTCAAACTCTCCTACTTGATAAATTTCTCCTGTGCTGAGCTGGATATGGTCTCTGGGGATGAAATGTCTTCCACTTGACACTTGACTCCTAGGAAAGGTTCATCCTTCACCTCCAAATTTGTTTCACTTATATATTAGTTCTAAAGAAATTTCTGAACTGAGATTGCAGCTGATACTTCTTGAACCCCATAGTTAAATCAGAACCAGTAGCTCTACATGTACTTTCCTAGGCATTGCCTTTCTTCAGCATTTGAAAACCTTGTGTAGTTTTAAGGCTTTGAACAGCAAGAGTAGATAATGCCTACAATATTGAATTTCTCTATATTCTTTATCACTCACCTAGAGCCAGATATCATGGAATGTGAAGTCAAGTGGGCCTTAGAAAGCATCACTACGAACAAAGCTAGTGGGGGTGATGGAATTCCAGTTGACCTATTTCAAATCCTGAAAGATGATGCTGTGAAAGTGCTGCACTCAATATGCCAGCAAATTTGGAAAACTCAGCAGTGGCCACAGGACTGGAAAAAGTCAGTCTTCATTCCAATCCCAAAGAAAGGCAATGTCAAAGAATGCTCAACTACTGCACAATTGCACTCATCTCACACACTAGTAAAGTCATGCTCAGAATTCTCCAAGCCAGGCTTCAGCAATACATGAACCGTGAATTTCCAGATGTTCAAACTGGTTTTAGAAAAGGCAGAGGAACCAGAGATCAAATTGCCAACATCCGCTGGATCATGGAAAAAGCAAGAGAGTTCCAGAAAAACACCTATTTCTACTTTATTGACTATGCCAAAGCCTTTGACTGTGTGGATCACACTAAACTGTGGAAAATTCTGAAAGAGATGGGAATCCCAGACCACCTGACCTGCCTCTTGAGAAACCTGTATGCAGGTCAGGAAGCAACAGTCAGAACTGTACATGGAACAGACTGGTTCCAAATAGGAAAAGGAGTACGTCAAGGCTGTATATTGTCACCCTGCTTATTTAACTTCTATGCAGAGTACATCATGAGGAACGCTGGGCTGGAAGAAGCACAAGCTGGAATCAAGATTGCCAGGAGAAATATCAATAACCTCAGATATGCAGATGACACCACCCTTATGGCAGAAAGTGAAGAGAAACTCAAAAGCCTCTTGATGGAGGTGAAAGAGGAGAGTGAAAAGGTTGGTTTGAAGCTCAACATTCAGAAAACAAAGATCATGTCATCTGGTTGCATCACTTCATGGGAAATAGATGGGGAAACAGTGGAAACCATGTCAGACTTTATTTTTTTGGGCTCCAAAATCACTGCGGATGCTGATTGCAGTCATGAAATTAAAAGACGCTTACTCCTTGGAAGGAAAGTTATGACCAACCTAGATAGCATATTAAAAAGCAGAGACATTACTTTGCCAACCAAGGTCCTTCTAGTCAAGGCTATGGTTTTTCCCGTGGTCATGTATGGATGTGAGAGTTGGACTGTGAAGAAAGCTGATCGCCGAAGAATTGATGCTTTTGAACTGTGGTGTTGGAGAAGACTCTTGAGAGTCCCTTGGACTGCAAGGGTATCCAACCAGTCCATTCTAAAGGAGATCAATCCTGGGTGTTCATTGGAAAGACTGATGGTAAAGCTGAAACCCCAATACTTTGGCCACCTCATGCAAAGAGTTGACTCACTGGAAACGGACTCTGATGCTGGGAGGGATTAGGGGCAGGAGGAGAAGGGGACGACAGAGAATGAGATGGTTGGATGGCATCACCGACTCGATGGACATGAGTTTGAGTGAATTCCAGGAGTTGGTGATGGGCAGGGAAGCCTAGCGTGCTGTGATTCATGGGGTCGCAAAGAGTCGGACATGACTGAGCGACTGAACTGAACTGAACTGAATGCATTTTGCTCCTTTATATATCTCTTTATGAGTAATCATATCTGAAAACATTAACTTTTCCATTTAATATATCATTTTTCCAATTTATATCTCTAAATATTGGATTGATCTTTTCCAAAACGATATCTTTCTTCTTCCAGCTGAATCATATCTTCCTTCCTGCTCCTCCTTTCCATCTTCCATCCCTTCCTTCCTTCTCTTACTTGTTCTCTCTTTGTCTTATTCATCTACCACTCCTTTTCATTTGAACATCTTTTGCAAATCACCATATTTTCTCTTCGAGGAAACCTGATTGCTAGGCAGTGTTTTATCAAAGCCCTGTTTAATTACCTTTCTATGTGTATGATTGAGTAATTTTAACCAAAATTTGGTTTTTGATTTTAACCAAAAAAATTGTATATTCCCTTTATAATATATATCTACATTCTTTTTACTTTTCATGGAGGAAAGCTATAATGTTTCTCTGGGTGAATTTGAGACTTAAGAGTCCTAGATTTCTGATTCAAAGAAATAAAAATATACCCGGAGCTCTTGGGTTGTTGTTGTTGTTCAGTCCCCAAGTCATGTCTGACTCTGTGACTCCATGGACTGCACTGTGCCAGGCTTCCCTGTCCTTCATCATCTCCGGAGTTTGCTCAAATTCATGTCAAAATGAATTCAAGATGACAAGTATAATGTTTCTCTGGGCTGAATTTGAGACTTAAAAGTCCTTGATTTCTGATTCAAAGAAATAGAAATATATCCTATGTTCTTGGATTGTTGTTGTTCAGACACCCAGTCATGTCCGACTCTGAGACTCCATGGACTGCAGCATGCCAGGCTTCCCCGCCCTTCACCATCTCTGGAGTTTACCCAAGGTCATGTCAATTGAATAGTGATGCAACCCAGCCATCTCATCCTCTTGGATTAGAAGAATTAATAGTTGCTAACAGAGGCCTGGCGTGCTGTGATTCATGGGGTCGCAGAGAGTCGGACACGACTGAGTGACTGAACTGAACTGAACTGAACACGGCCATAATATTTACAGATTTAATGTGATCCACCTGCAATGCAGGGGACACAAGAGATGCCAGTTCAATCCCTGGATCTAGAAGATCCCTTGGAGGAGGAAATGGCAACCCAATCTAGTGTTCTTGCTGGGAAAATCTCATGACAGATGAGCCTGGTGGTCTACAGTTCATAGTGTCAAAAAGTGTTGGACACAGCTGAGTGATTAAACACACACACACTATCAAATACCCATAAGCCTTTCACAGAATTAAAGCAAATAATCCTAAAATTTATATGGAACCATAAAAGACCCAGAACTGCCAAAAAAATCCTGAGGAAAAAGAACAAAGCAGGAGGAATAACCTTCCCAGACTTCAGAAAAACATACAAAGCTACAGTAATCAAAATAGTGTTACTGGCACAAAAATAGACATATTGACCAATGGAACAGCTCAGAAATAAAATTACACATATATGATCAACTAATCTGCAACAAAAGAGGCAAGAGTATACAATGCAGAAAAGATAATATCTTCAGCAAGTGGTATTGGGAAAGTTTGACAGCTGTGTATAAATCAATAAAGTTAGAACACACCCTTAAGCCATACAGAAAATGAACTCAAAATGAATTCAAGACAAGTACAAGACAATGACACCTTAAAACTCGTCAAAAAGAACATAGACAAAATATTATCTGACATATCATACCAATGTTTTCTTAGGTCAGTCTCCCAAGACAATGGGAATAAAAATATAAGCAAATAGGACCTAATCAAACTTATAAGCTTTTGTATAGCAAAGAAAACCATTGTTGTTGTTTTTCAGCCGCTGAGTCAGGTCCAACTCTTTGTGACCCCATGAAATGCAGCTCACCAGGCTTCTCTGTCCTTCACTATCTCTTGGAATTTGCTCAAATTCATGTCCATTGAGTCCAAGATGCCATCCAACAATCTCATCCTCTGTCATCCCCTTTTCCTCCTGCCCTGAATCTTTCCCAGCATCAGGGTCTTTTCCAGTAAGTCAGCTCTTCACATCAGGCCAAATTATTGGACCTTCAGCATCAGTACTTCTGATTAATATTCAGGGTTGATTTCCTTAGGATTGACTGTTTTCATCTCCTTGCTGTCCAATGGACTCTCAAGAGTCTTCCCCACCACTGCACTTCAAAAACATCAATTCTTTGGTGCTCAACATTTTTAATGTTCCATCTCTCACATACATACCTAACTACTGGAAAAACCATAGCTTTGACTAGAGGGACCTTTGTCGGCAAAATGGGTTCTCTGCTTTTTAATATGCTGTCTAGGTTTGTCATAGCTTTTCTTCCAAGTAGCAAGCATCTTTTAATTTCATGTTTGCAGTCACTGTCCACAGTGATTTTGGAGCCCAAGAAAATAAAGTCTGTCACTGCTTCCATTATTGCCCCATCAATATGCCATGAAGTGATGGAACAAGATGCTATAATCTTAGTTTTTTGAATGTTGAATTTTAAGTCAACTTTTCCACTATCCTCTTTTACCTTTATCAAGGGTCTCTTTAGTTCCTCTTAGCTAGATTGGAAAAAATCAGTTTTCGTTCCAATCCCAAAGAAAAGCAATACCAAAGAATGCTCAAACTGCCACACAATTGCACTCATCTCACACTCTAATAAAGTAATGCTCGGAATTCTCCAAGCCAGGCTTCAACAGTACATGAACCATGAACTTTCAGATGTTCAAGCTGAATTTAGAAAAGGCAGGGGAACCAGAGATCAAATTGCCAACATTCGTTGGATCATCAAAAAGCAAGAAGTTCCAGAAAAACATCTATTTCTGCTTTATTGTCTATGCCAAAGCCTTTGACTGTGTGGAACACAAAAAACTGTGGAAAATACTTAAAGAGATAGGAATGCCAGACCACCTGACCTGCCTCTTGACAAATCTGTATGCAGGTCAGGAAGCAACAGTTAGAACTGGACATAGAACAACAGACTGGTTCCAAAAGGAAAAGGAGTACGTCAAGGCTGTATATTGTCACTCTGCTTATTTAACTTATATGCAGAGTACATCATGAGAAACTCTGAGATGGATGAAGCGCAAGCTGGAATCAAGATTGCCGGCAGAAATATCAATAACCTCAGTTATGCAGATGACACCACCCTTATGTCTGAAAGCGAAGAAGAAGTAAAGAGCCTCTTGATGAAAGTGAAAGAGGAGATAGAAAAAGTTGGCTTAAAACTCAACATTTAGAAAACGAAGATCATGGCATCTTGTCCCATCACTTTATGGCAAATAGACGGGGAAACATTGGAAACAGTGACGACTTTATTTTTTGGGGCTCCAAAATCACTGCAGATGGTGACTGAAGCCATGAAATTAAATGATGCTTGCTCCTTGAAGGAAAAGGTATGACCAACATAGACATCATATTAAAAGGCAGAGACATTACTTTGCCAACAAAGGTCCATCTAGTCAAAGCTGTGGTTTTTCCAGTAGTCATGTATGGATGTGAGAGCTGGACTATGAGGAAGGCTGAGCACCGAAGAATTGATACTTTTGTCTTGTGGTGTTGGAGAAGACTCTTGAGGTCCCTTGGACTGCAAGGAGATCTAACCAGTCCATGCTAAAGGAAACCAGTTCAGAATATTCATTGGAGGGACTGATGTTGAAGCTAAAACTCCAGTACTTTGGCAACTTGATGTGAAGAGCTGACTCATTTGAAAAGACCCTGATGCTGGGAAAGACTGAAGGTGGGAGAAGGGAAAGACAGATGATGAGATGGTTGGATAGCATCACCAACTCAATGGACATGAGTTTGAGTAAACTCTGAGAGGTGGTGATGGACAGGGAAGCCTGGCATGCTTCAATCCATGGGGTCGCAATGAGTTGGACATGACTGAGTGACTGAAGTGAACTGAACTGCTTTCTGCCATTGGGGTGGTATCATTTGCATATCTGAGGTTATTGATATTTCTCCTGGAAATCTTGACTCCAGCTTGTGATTCATTCAGCCTGGCATTCTGCATGATGCACTCTGCATATAAGTTAGATAAGCAGAGTGAAAATATAGAGCCTTGATGTCCTCCTTTCCACTCCTTTTGAACTAGTCCATTTTTCCATGTTCAGTTCTGTTTCTTGAATTGCATACAAGTTTCTCAGGAGTTTGGTAAGGTGGTCTGGCATTCCAATCACTTCAAGAATTTTCCACATTTTGTTATGATCCACAAAGTCAAAGACTTAAACGTAGTCAATGAAGCATAAGTAGATGTTTTTCTGGAATTTTCTTGCTTTTTCTATGATCCAGCAGATGACAATTTCATTTCTGGTTTCTCTGCCTTTTCTAATCCTACTTGTCTATCTGGAAATTGTTAATTCACCAATTGTTGAAGCCTAGCTTGAAGGATTTTGAGTATTACATTGCTAGCAAGTGAAATAAGCACAATTGTATGGTAGTGTGAACATTCTTTGGCATTGCCCTTCTTTGGGATTGGAATGAAAACTGACCTTTTCCAGTCCCATGACCATTGCTGAGTTTTCCAAATTTGCTGGCATATTGAGTGCAGCACTTTAACAGCATCATTTTTTAAGATTTAAAATTGTAGGATTTCCCTGGTAGTCAAGTGGTTAAGAGGCTTTCCTTGTGACTCAGCTGGTAAAGAATCTGACTGCAATGGGGGAGACCTGGGTTTGTTCCCTGGGTTGGGAAGATCCCCTGGAGAAGGGAAAGTCTACCCAGTCCAGTATTCTGGCCTAGAGAATTCCATGTAGTGTATAGTCCATGGGGTCACAAAGAGTCCGACACAACTGAGGAACTTTCACTTTCACTTTCCAGTGGTTAAGACTCCGAACTTCCAATGAAATGCTCCTCAGCCATAAAAGTTGTGAAAGAATGCCATTTGCAGTAACACACATGGACCTAAAGACTCTATAAGTGAAATAAGTCAGAAAGACAAATACTGTATGATATAACTTATATATGGGATTTAAAATATGATACAGATGAACTTATGTACAAAATAGAAACAGACTCTAGACAGATAATCACTGGTTATTGCCAAGGGGGAGGGCTGGTGGAGGAGGGATGCATTGGAAATTTCAGATTAGCAGATACAAACTAGTTTATATAGAATGGATAAACAACAAGGTCTTACTATATAGCACAGGAACTATATTCAACATCCAGTGGTAAACCATAATGGAAAATAAAATGAAAAAGATTGTATACATATGTATAACTGAATTACTTTTTTGCACACTAGGAATTAACACAACATAGTAAGTCAACTATACTTCACTAAAATAAAAAATCTTTAAGTCTCTAATTTCAAAGAAGTTATCGAATTTATGTAATAAACAAATTCAAGAACAACTTAAGACCAAAGGTGGAAAATGAACCTTAAAATCCTGCGGACAGTCACATGAATCTAAGGGTTTAGCTCCTGCACTTCCAGACTAAAATGCAGAATGAATTTGGAGCAACTAGTCTAGCATTGCCTGACAAGTATGGCACTAACAACTGAAACTGGAACTTCACACACAGTGTCCTATAGCTCATATGGAAATTAGGTGAAACCAAACCAATACCCAGTTGTGGATGTGACTGGTGATAGAGGCAAGGTCCGGTGCTGTAAAGAGCAATATTGCATAGGAACCTGGAATGTTAGGTCCATGAATCAAGGCAAATTGGAAGTGGTCAAACAGGAGAAGGCAAGAGTGAACATAGACATTCTAGGAATCAGTGAATTAAAATGCACTGGAATGGGTGAACTTAACTCAGATGACCATTATATCTACTACCGTGGGCAGGAATCCCTTAGAAGAAATGGAGTAGCCATCATGGTCAACAAAAGAGTCCGAAATGCAGTACTTAGATGCAATCTTAAAAATGACAGAATGATTTCTGTTCGTTTCCAAGGCAAACCATTCAATATTACAGTAATCCAGGTCTATGCCCCAACCAGTAACGCTGAAGAAGCTGAAGTTGAACGGTTCTATGAAGACCTACAAGACCTTTTAGAACTAACACCCAAAAAAGATGTCCTTTTCATTATAGGGGACTGGAATGAAAAAGTAGGAAGTCAAGAAACACCTGGAGTAACAGGCAAATTTGGCCTTGGAGCACAGAATGAAGCAGGGCAAAGGCTAATAGAGTTCTGTCAAGAGAACGCACTGGTCATAGCAAACACCCTCTTCCAACAACACAAGAGAAGACTCTACACATGGACATCACCAGATGGTCAACACCAAAATCAGACTGATAATATTCTTTGCAACCAAAGATGGAGAAGCTCTATACAGTTAGCAAAAACAAGACCAGGAGCTGACTGTGGCTCAGATCATGAACTCCTTATTGCCAAATTCAGACTTAAATTGAAGAAAGTAGGGAAAACCACTAGACCATTCAGATATGACCTCAATCAAATCCCTTATGATTATACAGTGGAAGTGAGAAATAGATTTAAGGGACTAGATCTGATAGATAGAGTGCCTGATGAACTCTGGATGGAGGTCCGTGACATTGTACAGGAGACAGGGACCAAGACCATCCCCATGGAAAAGAAATGCAAAAAAGCAAAATGGCTGTCTGAGGAGGCCTTACAAATAGCTGTGAAAAGAAGAGAAGCAAAAAGCAAAGGAGAAAAGGAAAGATATAAGCATCTGAATGCAGAGTTCCAAAGAATAGCAAGGAGAGATAAGAAAGACTTCCTCAGTGATCAATGCAAAGAAATAGAGGAAAACAACAGAATAGGAAAAACAAGAGATCTTTTCAAGAAAGTTAGAGATTCCAAGGGAACATTTCATGCAAAGATGGGCTCGATATAAGACAGAAATGGTATGGACCTAATAGAAGCAGAAGATATTAAGAAGAGGTGGCAAGAATACACAGAAGAACTGTACAAAAAAGATCTTCACGACCAAGATGGTCATGATAACGTGATCACTGACCTAGAGCCAGACATCTTGGAATGTGAAGTCAAGTGGGCCTTAGAAAGCATCACTACGAACAAAGCTAGTGGAGGTGATGGAATTCCAATTGAGCTATTTCAAATCTTGAAAGATGATGCTGTGAAAGTGCTGCACTCAATATGCCAGCAAATGTGGAAAACTCAGCAGTGGCCAGAGGACTGGAAAAAGTCAGTCTTCATTCCAATCCCAAAGAAAGGCAATGCCAAAGAACGATCAAACTACCTCACAATTGCACTCATCTCACACGCTAGTAAAGTCATGCTCAAATTTCTCCAAGCCATGCTTCAGCAATATGTGAACTGTGAACTCCCAGATGTTCAAACAGGTTTTAGAAAAGGCAGGGGCACCAGAGATCAAATTGCCAACATCCGCTGGATCATGGAGAAAGCAAGAGAGTTCCAGAAAAACATCTATTTCTGCTTCATTGACTATGCCAAGGCCTTTGACTGTTTGGATCACAATAAACTGTGGAAAATTCTGAAAGAGATGGGAATCCCAGACCACCTGACCTGCCTCTTGAGAAACCTGTATGCAGGTCAGGAAGCAACAGTTAGAACTGTACATGGAACAACAGACTGGTTCTAAATAGGAAAAGGAGTACTTCAAGGCTGTATATTGTCACCTTGCTTATTTAACTTATATGCAGAGTACATCATGAGGAATGCTGGGCTGGAAGAAGCACAAGCTGGAATCAAGATTGCTGGGAGAAATATCAATAACCTCAGATATTCAGATGGCACCACCCTTATGGCAGAAAGTGAAGAGGAACTAAAAAGCCTCTTGATGAAGGTGAAAGAGGAGAGTGAAAAGGTTAACTTGAAGCTCAACATTCAGAAAACAAAGATCATGGCATCTGGTCCCATCACTTCATGGGAAATAGATGGAAAAACAGTGGAAGCAGTGTCAGACTTTATTTTTGGGGCTCCAAAATCACTGCAGATGCTGATTGCAGCCATGAAATTAAAAGATGCTTACTCCTTGGAAGGAAAGTTGTGACCAACATTGATAGTATATTAAAAAGCAGAGACATTACTTTGCCAACCAAGGTCCATGTAGTCAAGGCTATGATTTTTCCCGTGGTCATGTATGGATGTGAGAGTTGGACTGTGAAGAAAGCTGATCGCAGAAGAATTGATGCTTTTGAACTGTGGTGCTGGAGAAGACTCTTGAGAGTCCCTTTTACTGCAAGGAGATCCAAGCAGTCCATTCTAAAGGAGATCAATCCTGGGTGTTCATTGGAAGGACTGATGCTAAAGCTGAACCTGCAATACTTTGGCCACCTCATGCGACGAGTTGACTCACTGGAAAAGACTCTGATGCTAGGAAAGGTTGGTGATGGGAGGAGAAGGGGACGACAGAGAATGAGATGGCTGGATGGCATCACTGACTCTGTGGACATGAGTTTGAGTGAACTCTGGGAGTTGGTGGTGGACAGGGAGGCCTGGCGTGCTGTGATTCATGGGGTCACGGAGAGTCGGACACGACAGAGCTACTGAACTGAACTGAACTAAATAGCCTGATCTGCACAGCCCAGAGACATGTTATTGTTTTTTAACTCAATGTTAACTGGAATGGGTGGGAGTGGTTCCAAGGGATGACGTTTTTTGTTTCCTATCACAAGAGTCCTTATTCCATGGGTTTGGAAACAAATATGGAGATTCTGTTAGTTACTACATATATTTATTACCACTGTGCATTCTGTATAATTAATTTTCCTAAGTAATATAAAGGTTAAATGTTGAGAAATTATAAATATCTTACTGACATGCTGTATATATTATCACTTTTTAAGGTTATTCTCTGTTGTCAGTCACCCAGTCATGTCCGACTCTGCAACCCCGTAGACTGCAGCACACCAGGCTTCACTGTTCCTCACCATCTCCCAAAGTTTGCCTAAGTTCATGTCCCTCGCATTGGTGATGCCATCCAGCCATCTCATCCTCTGACGCCCTCTTCTCCCTCTGCTCTCAATCTTTCCCAGCAGTTGTTTACAAATATGTAATCAATACATAACACCATAGAAATACATTTGATTTTCATATTAATCTTTAACCTTTCCAATTTATTTATTTTAGTGGTAAAATTACCTTTCTTATTTTTACTGGCTAAGATATTCAGAACAATGATCAGTAGAAGTGATGATAAAGCATATTCTTGCCTTATTTATAAATTGGAGTGTGAGGGATATTTCCAGTATTTCAAAAATATAGATCTTCTTTTCAAAAAAATTAAGTATGCATGCTTTCTGGTATTTATTGGAGTATAGTTGCTTTATAATGTTGTGTTAGTTTCTGCTATACAGCAAAATGAATCAGTTGCACTCACTCATTTTTAGATTTCTTTCCCATTGCGATCATCACAGAGCACTGAGTAGAGTTCCCTTTGCTATACAGTAAGTACTCATTAATTATCTATTTTATATATTGTGCTGTCTACTGTAAATATTGATGGAATGAACATTGGAGTGTATACATCTATTCAAAATTATGGTTTTCTCCAGATAAATGCCCAGGGTTGGAATTGCTGCATCATGTGGTGTACATTTTCTGAAGGTTTTTGTATTGCAGATGTTTTATCTCACATTAAGAATATATTCTTTAATTGCTTGTTTCTGAATGTTCAGAAATTCTCATATCTATATCTATATATATCTGGATTCAATTAGCAAATGTTTATTTTGACATTTGTGATGTTGCTTATGAGAAAGACTGACTCATAACCTCCCTTTCTAGTGATGTATTTCTTGTCAGGGTTTTGTATCACGCTTATGCGCATGTCATGAAGAATAATAGTTTTCCCTCTTTTTACATTCTTTGAAAATTTTACGTAATATTTTTGTCATCTTGTTCCTATTGCTTTCTTGTTTAATTCAGTTAGTTTACAAATATATTCTCTATTATTTTTATCCTTAGAAATGTGTTCAGGCTTCCTTCCAGCATTTTGGTAAATGTTCCATCTGCACTTGAAAACAGCTATTTTGCTGCAGTTAGTGGACATGGTAACCTATACATGTTAATTAGAGCTAGTTTGTTCATGGTGTTATTCAAATCTATATATTCTATATCTTGTACTAGTTATTTGAAATGTTTATTAAAGATTTCCACAATAATTGTTGACTTTTCTGTTTCTATAATTACATAGATTTTTGCTTTATATAATTTGTGACTATCATCAGATATAACACATTTAGAATTTCATATCATCTTGATAGATTGACTCTTTTATCACCGTTAAATATCTATTTCATCTCTAGTAAAGTTTCTTGCCATAGTCTTTGTCTGTTATTGTATGGCTATTCAAACTTTTAGGAGTTGCAGGTAGTGTTCACACAATAAACGTTTAAATATCAAAAAAATTTAATATTTCTACATCATTAGATTTCACACACATCTTCTTAAGCAGTATGTAATTGATGATTTGTTAATGAAATCTGGCAATCTTTTCTTTTCTTAGTACTTTTTAATCTATTTACTTGTAATCAATTAGTGATACACTTAGTTTTACAGCTAACTGTTTTATATCCATTTTACTATATCTCTTTTGCCTTTCTTCATCTTTTATTAACAATTTTCCTCTAATTATCATGATACTCTCTCAACTTCTTTATGGTTACTTTGGAGATAGCGATATACATCCTTGACTTCCTATAGTGTAATGTACATTAGTATTTTCATCATTTCTAAGACAGTGCAGGGATCTTAGATGAGTAAGATCTTCTTTTCCTTCTCTTTGTTCTTTGCACTTTTTTCTAATATATTGACTCATAATATTTTATACAATCACTATGAATCCACATTTGCCTATTTATTTCCTCATTCCGATGTTCTTCTTCCTTTGAAGTTTTTCCTCTACTCGAAGAGCTCCTTTAGAAGTGTGTGCATGCTCAGTCATGTCTGACTCTTTGCAACCCCATGGACTTTGGCTAATTATGCTCCTCTGTCCAAAGGATTACCCCAGCTATAATATTGGAGTGGGTTGCCTCCTTCAAGGGATCTTTCTGACTCAGAGATCGAGTCTGGGGCTTCTGCGGCTCTTGCATTGGCAGGAAGATTCTTTACCACTGGGCCACCTGGGAAGCCTCTGCTTAAACCAAATTCTCTGTTTTGTTTTGTTTTATCCCTGAAAACATCTTTCATTCACTTTCAACCTTTTATCATGAGGTACTTTTTTTTTTAGTAACACAGGGATGGAGACAGATAACTATTTTCAAAGAGAAAAATACCTTCATTGAATTTTTACAAATTATTTTTTAGTTATAGAATCTTACTTTTTATTGTTTTCTCTTTTGTCAGATATTTACCCAGAAGTAGAATTGCTAAGTCATATGATAGCTCTATTTTTAGTCTTTTTTGAGAAATCTCCATACTGTTTTCCACAGCATCTGCTTAATGTACATTCCCACCAATAGTGTACAAGCATTCCCTTTTCTCCACATCCTTAAAAATATTTGTTATTTGTGTTCTTTTTGATGATAGCCACTCTGACAGGTGTGAGATGATATCTCATTGTGATTCTGATTTGCATTTCCCTGATAATTAGTGATGTGTATCTTTTCATGTGTCTGTTGATCATCTGCATTTCCTTGTAGTAAAGAAGTCTATTCAGTTGTTCTGCTTATTTTTTAATTCGGTTGCTTATTTTTTTGACATTGAGTTGTATGAGCTGTTTATATGTGTTGGATATTAATCAGTCACACCTTTTGCATATATTTTCTCTCATTCAAGAGTTTGTCTTTTCATTTTGTTGATGGTTTACTTTGCTGTGCAAAAGTTTTTAAGTTTAACTAGGTCTCATTCATTTATTTTTGCTTTTATTTTCTTTACTTTAGTAGGTGAATCCAAAAATATTGTTGTGATTTACATCAGGAATGTTCTGCTTCTATTTTCCTCTGGCAGTTTTTTAGTACCCAGTCTTACATCTGAGTCTTCAACCCATTTGCAGTTTATTTTTGTATATGATGTTAGAGATTGTTCTGATTTCATTCTTTCACATGCAACTGTCCAGTTTTTCCAACATTGCTTATTGAAGAAACTGTCTTATTCATTGTATATTCTTGCCTCCTTTGACCTAGATTCATTGACCATACGTGTGTTAATTTGGACCCTGTATTCTGTTTCATTGATCTATGTGTCTGTTTTTGTGCCAGTATCATGCTGTTTTGATGACTTCAGCTTTGTAGTCTAGTGTGAAGTCAGGGAGAGTAATTTCTCTAGCTCTGTTCTACTTTCTCAAGATCGTTTTGGCTATTTTGGGTCTATTGTGCTTCCATACAAATTTAGAAAATTGTTTTCTGGTTCAGTGAAAAGTTTCATTAGTATTTTGATAAGGATTGCAATGAATCTGTAGATCGCCTTGGGTAGTATGGTCATTTCAGCAATATTAATTCTTCCAGTATAAGAACATGGTATATCTTTCCATGTGCATTGTCTTCAGTTTCTTTCATCAGTGTTTTGCATTCTTCAGATTTTAGGGCTTTTGCCTCCTTGGGTACTATATTTGTAGACATTTTATTCTCTTTGATGCAGTGGTAAATGGCATTCTTTCCTTAATTTCTGATACTTCATTGTGTATACAAATGCAACAGATTTCTGTATATTAATTGTGCATCCTGAAATTTTACCAAATTCATTGATAAGCTCAAATAATTTACTGGTGGCATCTGTAGGGTATTTTTTTTAAATGTATAATGTTACCTGCAAACAGTGACAGTTTTTTACTTCTAATTTACATCTAATTTGAAAAGATACATGCACCCCAATATTCATAGTAGCATTATTTACAATTACCAAAAAATGGAAGCAACCTAAGTGTCCAACAGAAAAAAAAAGGATAAAGAAGATACAGTTTATATAGAAAGTGGAATACTATTCAACTATACAAAACACACTTTACCATTTGCAGCATCATGGATAGACTGGAGGGCATTATATTAAGTGAAACAAGTCAGACAGAGAAGGACACAAACTGTTTGACATCATTTATATGTGGAATCAGAAGAATACACAAAAATGAGTGAATACAACAGAAAAAGAAGCACTATGTTACTGTTAAAGTTGTGCTTAGTTTTTCAGATTCTTCTGCTTAACTTGGCTTCTTGGTCACCTACCTTATGCAACAGAGGGATTAGGAAATACTCCAGAAAAATCATGGCACGATTCCACACTCATTTCCCGGGAGTTTTGTTTTGTGATCTCAGCCCTTTAGTTGTAACTTATTGCTATAATTTGTAGAACCAATTTGTAATCCTCAACTCCATTGTTTTGTCTACCTGCTTTCTTCAGTTTAACAAAAGCACTGAGCTACTGATCAGCCTGTAAAAGTTACACATCAGCCTGCTTAAGTTATACATATGCTAACACCTTGGGTTTAAAATCAGTGAAGAATTTAGGACTTATCTTTATGTCTTGTCTTAACAACCTAGTTCCTCTAGTCCTGTCTGCCTTCAGGTGCTTTTCTAATGCCTCTCAATAGCTATTTAAAAAAATATATGTTTATAGCTTTTATATTTATTCACTGTAGGATAATTTGTCTTTTAAAAACAACTCAATCACAGTTGGAAGAAAAAGACAAAAGAATACACTGATCTGTGTTTTGTTTCCAGAGCTCTATCAGCAAAAAATGTGACTGAGTACTATACAATCACACTGTATATATATCAACACTATGAAATTATTATGAAAACTGAATGAATTTAAATAAGTTAAAACAATATCTACACAAAGCACTCAAAAAATACATTTAAAGTTTTAAGTTCTGCATAGTATAACCCCTACCTTCATCTTCATATTCATCTCACAAGTTATCCCAAATGCCTGCCTTCCAACCAAGTTTTAATTCCAGCCTTGGTGGGGGTGGTTTAGTCCCTAAGTTGTGTCTGGCTCTTGTGACCCTATGGACTGTAGCCCAGGAGGCTCCTCTGTCCATGGGATTTCCCAGGTAAGAATACTGGAGTGGGTTGCTATTTTCTTCACCAAACTCCAGCCTTACTGGTCTTTTTATAGTTTAGTGAATGCCATGAGATCATTATTTCCTAAAGACTTCACATCTACTGATTTCTGCTTTCACTTCTAGAGTGTGGCTTTATTTTCTGATTTCAAGTGAGTTTAAGCCTTCTAATGAATTGTTATCATTAGAAATATTTGATTATAATGATTTCAAATAAGTACTGTATGTAGACTTGACTGTTCTCTAAGTTGAAGGTCTCATACTGGGATCTTTGTACATATTTTCTTCATTTTTCAGTCACAAGAGCATATAAATAATATACAGCACATATTAGCTACTCAGAACTTTTTGTTGAATTATGCTAGAACAATGAAAAGAATCCTGGACCCTCCAAAATGATAAAAATCGACTCGTACAGGAGGAAATGGAATGATAGGAGAGAGCTGATAATTATGCATTTGGGGGAATTGAGCTTGAGGATCTAGTGAGACAACTGTGAATTGCTCAGGAGAGAAGCGACATTTTCTACTGTAAAGACAATTCTAACAGTAAGTTCCAGAAATAGAAAACTGAATAGCTGGGATTAATACCAAGGCAAATCTAGCTAAAATAAATATCAAGCACAATTTTGTCAAGTATGAACTATACCTAATATGGGTATTTTGTTTAACATAGTTAACAGAATACTTTTTTTTTTCCTTTTGGGACATCTTTTGAGAATCCTTTATGTAGTCAGTTTTTTTCTTGTCTGTTTCCCTTTTTACCTGCCAGCAATCCACAAAGATATTTTTAACCATATTAAGCCAATCTCTTTCTCCCCAGAGGCCTAAAACCATAAGAAACCACAAATAGGCATGTATATATTTGAAGCTGAAGGTTTGCCAAAGAAAAGCATTCCTGCCAAATTAAACTTGAAACTCTAATGCCTTCACACTTAAAACATTGCAGTTTCATGGTAATGCAACGTCCAAGAAAGCCACAACATTAAAAAAAGTTTCAACACTTCATGATGTGAAAGGATAAATAAATAAAACATAACATTTTGATTAAACTGGAAATAAAATAAAGGTACATTTTTTTCTTCTTACTATTTTTTTAATACAGAAATTTAATATATTTTTAAGCCTAAGTAAAACTAAGATGTAAAACATTATAAAGTATGGTAAAAAATACATTTTAAAATGATAAATGCTGAAGTTACATATGTATAAGAAATATTGTAAAGATTCTTTAAAGAGAACCTGATCTCAAAGTCAAAAATAAACTTTAGTTTTGTGAAACTGCAATGTATAACAAATTTTCTACAGTCTGTTTTTGCTTAATAGTAAACAAGGACTTTCCCAATTTTTAAAGATATTTGTAGTGTTTACAAGTCTTCTGTTTTCAATGAATAGAATTAAAATTATATAGAGGCTCCTTTTGATTGTTGTGCTTTTTAACAGTGTTTAGTAAATATAAAAATGTAGGGTCAGAATACGATTTATTAGTTCATTAATCACATACTCTATGCACCTATTCTAGGCTTCCCTGGTGGCTAAGACAGTAAAGAATTTGCCTACAAGACCTGGGTTTTATCTCTGGACCAAGAAGATCCCCTGAAGAAGGGAATGGCTACCAATTCAAGTATTCTTGCCTGGAGAATCCCATAGACAGAGGAGTCTGGTGGGCTACAGTCCATGGGGTTGCAAAGAGTAGGACACGACAGAGTGACTAAGCATGCATACAAACACATGCCAATATTCTAAACACAAGTGCATTAACTTATTTATTTTCAGAACAATATTCTGTAAGTACTGTTATCAAATCTATCAAACAGATGACAAAACAACAGCATTAGACTCTGAACCAATTTCCAAATCTACACAGTTTTCAAGTGGCACAATTGAGATTTGAACCTTGAGAAGCCTGTTTTGTGCTTGATCATAAATAGGCTGCCTAGAATTTTTATGACCTGTTTCCCTCTCAATCTAAACCAATTTGGCTTTCATTACAGTAAAAGTCTCTTTGGTAGGGTCATCAAGTCGTCTTTCCTAATTGCCAAATCTCTTGGATGTTTTCTGAATTTAACTTCTTTACTACAGTTAACATCATTATCTACTTTTTTGTTGAAACTCTTTCCTGTTCAGCTTCCATGAAAACACCCTACGTTTCCTTCTTGACATTCTGGCCACTTAAAAAAAATTGCTTCTTTCACATACTTTTCCATATCATTCAACCTCTTAGTTGTATTTTGTTTTTGTCTTTGAACTCAGCCCTCAGAGCAGTTATCATTACTTAATTTCATTGAAAAGCTAATTCATATGCCTAAATATTTTCTGGAAATCTATGCCTGGATATCTTACAGGCAACTAAAACTCAACATGGTGAAGCAGTATAAAATGGACTATCTCAAAATATGCCATTCTGGCATATTGACTATTTTGAGTCAATTGTTGAAAAGTTTTCAGTAGTTGAAAAGCATCAGATGCAAGAATGACACTCTGACTTTCCTTCTTTTTCTTAAAAGTAGATGAAATTGTTATGGAAAAGGTGTTCTCTCTATATCAGAAGGAAAGAAACATTCTCATCACCAAGGATGGGAGGTAAAGACCATGAAAAATTTTCACAAACCTTATTAAACTAATCTTTACCCTCCTGGTGATTTCTCCATCAATTAACTACCCCAGTCTAAGTCCCTTTGCCTTATCACATTTTCACAGATTACTACTTTTTGTCCAACTCAGTGTAAGCTTTTAATTCTGCTTTTTTTTAATCTTCATATTTCTGGTAAAGGTTCCCGTGTATATGTTTAAAAAAAAAACTTTAATGGTTTTTTTTCTGTAAATCTGTCTTATGTCAGTTTACTTTTAAGCACTAAGAGAGTAAAGAAAAATATGTCCTCCCCTACACTGACTAAACTTAATTCTCCAGTTTTTCTTCTAGAAATTGGCTCTTTATAAAGAGGGATATCACACATCTCTCACACATAAATTCAGCCTTGATTCTTCCTTTTTATTTATCTGTCACTGGGTCAGTCATCATCTCCACCCTTTCACATTGAGCCACTGCCACTTCCTTGCTGTAGATAGGCCTTACAATTTTTTACCAGGATTAGCGTTATAGCTTTGGATCTGTCTCTAACTTCTTTCTCACTGCACTTCTCTCCCCCACCACATAAACAGAGTGATCATTATAAAACCAAACTACAGTCTTATCACTCGGCAGCATAAAATCTGTAATGCTCTTGTCTCATTCACAGACTCTTCCAGGTTAAAATTTCTAAGCTTGGAGTCAATCTGATATAACCTTTTCCTATTCTTCCTATATCATATCTCTTCCCTATTTATATGTTACCTGTGAATCTTTCACATACAGATTCACAGTATTCACAGGTTCCATATTTGAGAATCTGTCTAGTTGCTATAATTTATTTGTAACCACAAAATCAATACTCACAGATCTTTCACAATCATTCACGTTATTTGAGTTCCCCAATGTACAAATTCTCAGTGACGGTCGGAAAGGTGATGCACCACTGCCCTGTTTTAGCTCGGTTACTATAAAAATGTTTTCTCTTCACCATCTCATTTGTGCTGTGTTGTCCACATGCTTGTGCTTTTTTTTAGGTGGTGAATTTGCTTTTTAAAATGGACCCCAAGCATAGTGCTAAAGTGGTATCAAGTATTCCTAAGTGCAAGTAGACTATTATGTGCCTTACAGAGAAAATATCTGTAACTTAGAAAAGTTACTTTTAAAATAAATAATAGTGCTGTTGGCTTTGAGTTCAATGTTAATGAAACAACAATACACGTTAAATAATGTGTCTTTAAACAAAAATACACATAAAACAAGGACACATAATTTTAACTGTATTCATTATAGTATTATTTTAAACATATTATAGATAAAACAAGAAATTATGCTAATATTATCAATTAAGATTTCAGCACAAAAGAGATGTTGCATAAAATCAAATGTTATGAAAAATATTTATAGTTTTATAAATTATTTTGGAATATCAGAAAGATTTAATACTTTATTTTTATATTTCTAAAACAAAAAACTACTTTCAAACTCCATTCATTGAAAAAGCATAGAAAAATAACAACCTAGTCTACAAACGTAGATGATTCAATAGTAATTAGCACCACTAACACCCAGATTTGGATCTCTAATTATGATGCCCCACTAAAAGGAACCAAAACTCTTAAAGAAATGGTTAGCTACAAGTCTAGAGCAAGAAAAGTACAAGATGGTCCTGGAACATCTTGTGCCAGAAACAAAGGACGATATCAAATATCATTGGAATCCCAATAACATTCCAAACAAAACTAACTAAAAAAACTAGGAAACCACTGAATGTGTTCCCACTGCTTAATATTAGGAAAACTATAGTGTCAAAGAAAATAGTAACTGCAATGATTGAAACCACAAGTTATATTAAAGTTCATGAGTATATATATATATATTTTAAATCTTACGGCTTATCTTTACCTTTGGTGATTTGCTAGGACACACACCCTTTATTCTAAACCAGGGGGTGGCAAATTTCCTGTAAAAGACCACAAAGTATATATTTTAGAATTTAGGGTCCACATCCAGTCTCTGTTTCTGCTCCCTCTCCTACTCCTTCTCCTTCTTTCCTCCTGCTTCTTCAATAAGTCTACTTAATGTTGCATGTTCTTTTTCATTCTTATTAATATCCAGTGAAAAATGTACAAAGCAATTTTAGCTTATGGGCCACACAAAAAGAGGCATGGGCCATGTACAGTACATAGTCTATATTTACCAACACCATTTCTAAAGAAAGTCAAGATAAATATGACAAATTTTATCTAGATTTCTTGTAGAAACTGTACTTTACCTTAACCAAATAGTTAATGAAAAATTTCCTTTATCAAAGTCCAGCTAATGAGTTCAGAAATAATGATAGAAGCAATGATAGTAATTTTAAAAAGCCGTCATTAAGGGATTGGGGGCGGGAGGAGAAGGGGACGACAGAGAATGAGATGGCTGGATGGCATCACCGACTCTGTGGACATGAGTTTGAGTAAACTCCAGGAGTTGGTGATGGACAGGGAGGCCTGGCGTGCTGTGATTCATGGGGTCGCAAAGAGTCGGACACGACTGAGCGACTGAACTGAACTGATCTGAAGCAATGATCATTATACTAAAACAGAGTTAAGTAAATACATAGATTAAATTAGCATCACTTTGATCCACTGGTTCCCAAACTTTGTCACATAGCAGCATTACCTGGTGAATTCTAAAAACCACTGAGGATGCTCAGCCACGGATATGCATTAATTGGCATGGCTTGCACCTGATTCTCAGTTTCCCAATTCCTCTGATCATTCTTAACATCATTAAAAATGGAACAACTAGGTATTATGTACTTTGTGATGAGATATAACAGGGAATGTATAGCACTGCCAAAATACATAGTGCTACATACACATTTTACAAAAAAAAAAAAAAATCATAGATCTAAACAACTATTTAAAAGCAGTGGTCATTATAAGATGAGAACATTTTTTTTTTTTCCTTTACCATTCAGTGATTTCATTCAAATTTTAAGTGGACAATAAATCTATAATTTGGTAAAATTAAATTTTTATAACCCCATTATATGCTGCTTACATCTAAACTTTTCTTGTAATATTTTCTTGTCCCTGAAATTTTTAGATTGATCCATCTGAATGACCATTCATACAGCCATTAAGAAGGCTGAGAGCCAAAGGATTGATGCTTTTGAACTGTGGTGTTGGAGAAGACTCTTGAGAGTCCCGTGGACAGCAAGAAGATCCAACCAGTCAATCCAAAATGAAATCAACCCTGAATATTCATTGAAAGGACTGATGTTGAAGCTGAAGCTCCAATATTTTGGCCACCTGACACGAAGAGCCAACTAGTGGAAAAGATCCTGATGATGGTAAAGATTGAAGGCGGGAGGCAAAGGGGATAACAGAGGATGAGATGGTTGGGTGGCATCACCAACTCAATGGACAACAGTTTAACAAGCTCCAGGAGATGGTGAAGGACAGGGAAGCCTGGAATGCTGCAGTCCATGGGGTTGCAGAGTCAGACACAACTGAGTGACTGGGCAACAATAATCTGAATAATTCTTAAAATCTGATACAATTTCATGTTTTCTTTTAGAGGAGATTCTCTCTACCATACATCTAATCCTTTTCAAACCAGTTATTATTTTAGCTTTAACTGTATTTAAATACAATCTAAATTAAAAATTTCACTTTGAACTTACAGGAGATTTTATAATTTTATATCTATAAAAGGATTCCTGTATAAAATAATATTTTTTATTGAAGATATCTTATAAATCATGCAATCTTTATCTTTTGAGATTTAATCTTGCCAAATAAAATATTGAATAGTGAAATGGTCATTCATGCTGCTCTCTCATTACTACTTGTTCTTTGAATTTGAAAACAAACATGTTATTTTAGGAGTAAGTTGGGGTAAGTTAATTATTGCAGTGCTTCCTGTTTTTTCTTATATGTTTAATTTACTTTAGCTACAATATTCTTTCTTCCATTTCTCCTGTAATTCAATTCCATTTGTTTTACATCTTCAAGCATTTTCTCAAAATTTTCAGATTGCTTAGGGTTCCCTTTTAGGTCTTCTAAGCCATTACATTACGGTCCATTTCATATACAGTTAGCCTTTGGATAGATGGAATAGGCTGAATTTGTATACTGAATTTAACATAATCCGTCAATTTCTAACTAATAATGTACAATACTGTGTTTCTTTACCTTTCTTATCTTTTGCTTGTCATACTTTTCATTGCCTTCTTTAATCCATCTACTCAGACCTGTTCTCAACCTCTACAAGCTTCCATCCTATTTTTCTTCAAGAAATTGATATGAACAATCACAAAGAACCAAACTTCACTCCCATCATACAGGTCAATTTATCTACATTGCCCTATGGTAATATTTTCTCTCTATCCTCAATACTTGAGAGGTCTTCCCCTTCTTCTCCAGAAGGAGACCAGTTCCTACTTCCTGGGTTCCTGATTTCATCTCATCTCTTCTTAAGAAGCACCACACCGATGCTTATCTGCATTAGTGCTCTTCTGTTGTTCAAGTTCCTCCTATTCTAAATAACTTGGTATCTATTCTTCAGTTTTTGTTTCAAACAAAATTCTTTATGCTTGTTCAATCATTCTTTCCCTTGCTCTCTTCCCTTCTCTCATCCACTCTCCCTTTTCAGAGGACTTCTTTTGAGTGAAATCTACAAGTCATTCTTCCCATTCATCATTTTGACAATCTGTCTACTGATTTTGTATTTTTGTTGTTGTTGTTCAGTTGCTAAGTCATGTCTGACTCTGTGACCCCATGAACTGAAGCAACTAGGCTTCCCTGTCCTTCACTATCTTGGGGAGTTTGCTCAAATTCATGTCCATTGAGTCAATAATGCTATCTAACAAATTCATCCCCTGCTGCCCCTTTCTCCTTCTGCCCTCAATCTTTGCCAGCAATGTTGTCTTTTCCAATGAGTAGGCTCTTTGATTGGGTGGTCAAAGTACTGGACCTTCAGTTTCAGCATCAGTCCTTCCAATGAATATTCAGGGTGGATTTCCTTTAGGATGGACTGGTTTGATCTCCTTGCTCTCCAAGTGACTCTCAAGAGTGATTTTCTAGTACCAAAATTTGAAAGCATCAATTCTTTGGTGCTCAGCCTTTTTTATTTTGTCTTTTATATTTTTAAAATATATTTTACCATCCATAAAGGACAGAAATGGCAAGGACCTAACAGAAGTAGAAGATATTAAGAAGAGGTGGCAAGAATACACAGAAGAACTGTATAAAAAAGATCTTCACGACCAAGATAATCATGATGGTGTGATCACTCACCTAGAGCCAGACAACCCGGAATGTGAAGTCAAGTGGGCCTTAGAGAGCATCACTATGAATAAAGCTAGTGGAGGTGATGGAATTCCAGTTGAGCTATTTCAAATCTTGAAAGATGATGCTGTGAAAGTGCTGCACTCAACATGCCAGCAAATTTGGAAAACTCAGCAGTGGCCGCAGGACTGGAAAAGAACAGTTTTCATTCCAATCCCAAAGAAGGGCAATGCCAAAGAATGCTCAAACTACTGCACAATTGCACTCATCTCACACGCTAGTAAAGTCATGCTCAAAATTTTCTAAACCAGGCTTCAGTAATACATGAACCATGAATTTACAGATATTCAAGCTGGTTTTAGAAGAGGCAGAGGAACCAGAGATGAAATTGCCAACATCCTCTGGATCATTGAAAAAGCAAAAGAGTTCCAGAAAAGCATCTATTTCTGCTTTATTGACAATGCCAAAGCCTTTGACTCTGTGGATCACAATAAACTGTGGAAAATTCTGAAAGAGATGGGAATACCAGACCACCTGACCGGTCTTTTGGGAAACCTATATGCAGGTCAGGAAGTAACAGTTAGAACTGGACATGGAACGACAGACTGGTTCCAAATAGGAAAAAGGCTGTATATTGTCACCCTGCTCATTTAACTTCTATGCAGAGTACATCATGCGAAACGCTGGGCTGGAAGAAGCACAAGCTGGAATCAAGATTGCTGGGAGAAATATCAATAACCTCAGATATGCAGATGACACCATCCTTATGGCAGAAAGTGAAGAGGAACTCAAAAGCCTCTTGATGAAAGTGAAAGAGGAGAGTGAAAAAGTTGGCTTAAAGATCAACATTCAGAAAACGAAGATCATGGCATCTGGTCCCATCACTTCATGGGAACTAGATGGGGAAACAGTGGAAACAGTGTCAGACTTTATTTTTTGGGGCTCCAAAATCACTGCAGATGCTGATTGCAGCCATGAAATTAAAAGACGCTTACTCCTTGGAAGGAAAGTTATGACCAAACTAGACAGCATATTAAAAAGCAGAGACATTACTTTGCCACCCAAGGTCCATCTAGTCAAGGCTATGGTTTTTCCAGTGGTCATGTATGGATGTGAGTGTTGCATTGAAGAAAGCTGAGCACCAGAGAATCGATGCTTTTGTACTGTGGTGTTGGAGAATACTCTTGAGAGTCCCTTGGACTGCAAGGAGATCCAAGCAGTCCATCCTGAAGGAGACCAGTCCTGGGTGTTCATTGGAAGGACTGTTTTTGAGGCTGAAACCCTAATTCTTTGGCCACCTCATGTGAAGAGTTGACTCATTGGAAAAGACCCTGATACTAGGAGGAAATGGGGGCAGGAGAAGAAGGGGACATTAGAGGATGAGATGGCTGGATGGCATCTCCGCCTCGATGGACATGAGTTTGGATGATTTCCGGGAGTTGGTGATGGACAGAGAGGCCTGGCATGCTGTGATTCATGGGGTCACAAAGAGTTGTACACAACTGAGCAACTGAACTGAACTGATTGTGCTATTGTCTTTCTAAGACTTCTTTAATTATGCTTTTTTTAAAAAGTGTTCTGTATTCTTAAAAATGTGTACTGTTTTCTATGCCAGATATTTGCTTCTTGACCTGATCTCTATTCTAAACTTTAGAAAAATATTTGTGCAAATTACCTAGTGAATAACTACTTGGATGTTTCACATGTGACCCAAACTCAAATAATTATTCACTACTCTCTCCTTGCTCTCAATTAATGTCCCAGTATTCTTTCTGCATTTCTCATATTACTTAATAACAGCTCCATCTATATAATACCCAAGATCAGAATTTGCGGAGCCAGTCAGGCTACACTTTAATCCAGCTAGCCACATCTACCATTTCATCATTTACATATGATTTAAAAAGTGGTTCCCAGACTACTGTAGTGGTACTGTGGTTGAGAATCCTCCTGTCAATGCAGGGGACATGGGTTCAACCACTGGTCTGGGAAGAATCCACATGCTGTGGAGCATCTAAGTCCATGTGCCACAGTTACTGAGCCGGCATGCAAGAACTACTGATGGCTACACTCTCCAGGGCCTGCACCACAACTACTGAGCCAGCCTGCTGCAACTATTGAAGCCCTCATACCTAGAGCCTGTGCTCAACAAGAAGCCACCACAATGAGAAGAGTAACTCCAACTCTCTGCGACTAGAAAGAAAGAAAGAAAGTGAAGCCACTCAGTCGTGTCCAACTCTTTACAACCCCATGGACTGTAGCCTACCACGCTTCTCCATCCATGTGATTTTCCAGGCCAGAGTATTGGAGTGCGTTGCCATTTCCTTCTCCAGAGCATCTTCCTAACCCAGGGATTGAACCTGGTTCTCCCACATTGTAGGCAGATGCTTTACTATCTGAGCCACCAGGGTAGTCCTTGGTGCGACTAGAAATCCCAAGCACAAAAAAGGGTGGTCCGGCTTTCTTTCATTTGTGTTTATGTTGACTTAGCCTGGATCTTTATTACTTATCACTCGAGTAACTACAACAGAGTTCCATGTGATTTCTTTATTGGATTTTACCCCTCAAAACTTTACAACACATTCAAATCAATGAGTCTAAAACACACATCTGATTATATCATGTTTGAAAAAAGTCATCACCTAACAACTTCTATTCAAGGTGCATCATCTGTCATGACCTTCTTCACACTTCATTCATTATTTGAATTGACTTCCTCTTCTCTTTTTTACACACACACACACACACACACAAAGATGGAGAACAGAAGGTACTATATCATTACATACTTCTGTTTGTCCATATAGTTTCCTCTCCTGGGATAGACTTCCTTTCATTTCTTGGTTAGAATACATAATGCATTTAGACATTACTGAGGAAGGAGTTTTCTAATTGTTTTTAGACTTAATTCCTCACCTAAATCACTATAATAGATTTAAATGATTTTTGCCTCTTCATTTCTCCATGAAATTATAATTCCCTT